>NW_022147349.1:825573-1503738 GCF_002938485.1 Sitophilus oryzae | reverse complement strand
AATATTTAATTGTTAGTTGTTTTAAACAAGTACGATTTTTTCAAAAATAACCGGCTATAGGTTATTGAACGTAATGCAAGGTTATTAGGTTAATTGGTGAAAAAAAAACTACCTTTAAATAACCGGTTATTTTAGAGGAAAATACCGGTTATTCAAAAAACCGGTTACTTTTGCCCATCTCTACTTTTGGCGGAATGGGCAGTCCTATTGGGTTAACTCAAGGTTAACTGTTCTTGGCGTTCACTATGCGTTCACCCTCAGAATCTCATAACCTCAAAAATTTCCGTGAAAAAAGAAATAAGTTTTTCCAGTTTTAACATTTTTTATGTCTTCAAAGAGTATAATTAAGTCTAATTTTTTTAGCGATGTACTGCCTTGTCTATGGTACTGTCTATTGGTGTTTATTTTCTATGGTGTTTAGTTACTCGTATTGTAAATCCACTTGATCAATCGTGGATCAATCCATCAAGATAAAATAATCGATTACCATGTCTTGTGATCTACAATGTTATTTAATCAGTTTAGAAAACTCAAAAAAGATTAACTTATTAAATCTAAAACCAATAATCCTAGGTAGAAACAAAGAGACTGAAGTTAAAGACTCCTTAATTTCAAGAAAACAAATTGTTATTTATTCTATTACAGATGAACGTAATGTAAAGTTGAAAGTAATAGGTAAAGCTGTGTCTGGCTGTAATGGTTTAGCATTACACAACAATGTTGTCTATACTATTGGACCTCATGACATAATTGAACTTAGATTAGGTTATCATAAATTTAAAATTGTTTTTGAGCCTGATTCTGAATCAAAAATGGACAGTATTGAAGGAAACATTGCAAAAAAACCTAGAATGGAATCTGCATCTATATCTACAGAAAGTAATGTTGAAAAAAATGAGTGTAAATTTTTGGAAGGTTCTTGGATAGAAGTTGATAATAAAGAATTACTGGTTTATACACCAGAAAATTGTGAATGTAGAGCTAAAATTGCAGGGTTTGATATTGATGGTACTATAATTAAAACTAAATCTGGAGCTCGATTTCCTAAAAATTCTGATGACTGGACATGGAATCTAGGTAATGTAAAGAGCCAGTTAAGAGAATTATTTAAAAATGGTTACAAGCTTGTTTTTTTTACCAATCAATTGGGACTTTGGAATAATAATTCTAAAACTAATGATTTCAAGAAAAAAATTGAGAATATTATAAAAGCAATAAATTTGCCAATCCAAGTTTTTATATCAGTTGGTAAACGATTATATAGAAAACCAAGAACAGGAATGTGGGATAAATTAGTAAAAATGAATGATAACATTACAATTGATGTTGACAATTCATTTTTTGTGGGGGATGCAGCGGGACGAGAGAAAAATTGGGCACCTAAAAAGAATAAGGACCATTCTTTATCAGATCGTCTTTTTGCAATGAATATTGGTATGTATTTCAACTTAACTAAATGTTTTTTGGGTCAAATTTAGATACAGATTTGAAAGTTACTAGGTAGTTAGGTTTATTTCTAGGTGTTACTTATTTCTAAAATATTTTCCACTTTCTGACATTTCGATTTTAACCAGGAGTGGCTGTTAATTTGCATATTTTACTTAAGATATTTTGTACAGTATGTCCTTGGATTCTCTTTACAACAGGAAAAACTTTTTTATTAGTAACATTTTGAGAAAAATGTATTCTTTAAAAAAAATGTTGCTTATTCTAAAATGGTTAATTTCATTTATACTCTTTCAAATTTCCATACCGTTTTAGAGAAAATTACAAAAAACATGAAAATAAGCTTGACTTTTTCCCTAAAGATGAAGCCAGAGGATGAAGCATAGACTAATGTCATGTACTAGAGATGAAATTGATGAAGTCCTAAAAATTAAAAGGAGTTTCTATGGTAATATAATTTCAATTTCATTCTTTGATAGATTGTTATTGATAGAAATTTAATTAATGTACCTAATACCTAATTGTTGCTGTTTTAAAATGTTAAAGAAGTGCAAAATTTATTTATTTCAATGCTATGAAAAGGGGGATAATAGTTATCAGAAAATGTGATACTTTAACAACAGCAAAAATATGCCGCCAATCAAAATAAATAATAACTATCTATCAAAGAATGAAATCGAAATTGTATTGCCATAGAAACGCCTTTAATTTTTAGGACTTTCGGTAAAATTCAAACATATTTTCAAGTTTTTTGTAATTTTTTCTAAAACGGTATAGAAATTTGGAAAAGTGTTAACGGGATTAACCATTTTAGAACAAGCAAACATTTTTATGAAGAATGCAGTTTTCTCAAATTGTTAATAATAAGAAAGTTTTTCCTCTTGTAAAGACAATCCGGGGACATACTGTATACCTCTGTATTTTATTACTTTTATATTATTACATAAAATTCTTTATGTATAAGAATATATTTTGTCTTTATCTTTTTGTCTTATATATCTTAGTTTAGTCATTCAGAAATTGGTTTTATTTTAGATTTTTAAAGTTAAAATTTCTAAAATTTTTTATTTTAGAAATTATACTTATTTTAGATTTTTTCAACAAAAAAATGAGTCAAAACTATGGAGGACTTTAAACCTTTAACCGCTAACGTGTGGAAAGAACTGGAAGTAAATTAACTTATTAGTTAAACAATATTAAGTACCTACTTCCAATTAAAAACTTTTTACTTTTTATAGTGGTCACCAGTGATTCTAACTCGTGGGAAATTTTCCGATTCGTAGGATATTTCGAGATCCAGAGGGAAAAGGGATATTTTAACCCAAAACATCATATTCGTCGGAAATTCTAAATTCATGGATTATTTTTAAAAATATACTGGTAATTATTGGAAAAACTGGAAATCGTCCGATTTTCACAAAAATTTGTATACACCCTATTTTGAGGTCATAGATTATGAATCTGAACTTTTTTTGGCGGTCTCTTGCCGTTTTTCAGAAAAATCCAAAAATATAGACCCAGCCCAACCCAAAATTACATTTTTAAAACTTTTTCATATTTGTAAGATTTTCTCGCACATATAGTTAGGTATTCCATAAACATTCAGGTTTTTTACCATTTTCTGTTAGTTTTGAACCACTTCTATGCGAGAGAAAACTTGGCTAAAACATTTTTGTAAGCAATTTGAAACGGTTATGTTACGTGTTAGTAACATTTAAAGCCACGTTTCCAGATCTAAATTTAGCGGGCACCCTGATTCTCAGATTAATAGAGACGGAAATTATTTTTCGTTCTTTCCGCGCAAAAAAACAAAACAAAAAAAAACATTTTTTTTACTAACAACTACCCTTTAATATCATAGAATATACTTAGTTCAGCCTCCAGTGGGTTCAAAAATGAGTTTGTGATTGCTTTGTCAGTCTTTTTTTTGCAATTCGCTGGTTGTAGTAACTTTAAGGCTTGTTGTAGCGTTACCAGGGACGCAACTAGACACAGACTTTTAGGGGAGTTCAAGTCTTTTGGGGGCTTAGGTCACTATAAGATAATATTTATTTGAGGTTAAAACCCACCCAGCCCCCCTCCCTATTTGCGCCTCTGAGCGCTGCGGAATCATATCCGTAACGCTACGTATGATTACGGATTTTTAATTAGTTATGAGTAATTAATTAATTGGTTTTTATTAAATGTTGTTTGATTGGTCGGTTGGGTTAATTGGTTGGTTTGATTTGGCTGGTTGGTTTGGTTTTGGCTTGGTGGGTTGAAAAAACAGAAATAAACAAAAGAGTGAAGTCAAAGAATCAATCTTTTGTTTATTTCTGTTTTTTTTTTCAACCAACCAAACGAAACCAACCAACCAACAATTAATAAAAACCAATTAATTAATTACCAATGACAAATTAAAAATCTCTAATCAAATGTAAAAGCCGAAGACATGGCAACGTTGCAAATTTTTACATTTATGGAATAACATTTGTCTCTCTCATTGCATAAGACAGTAGAAGAGTGAAAGACGCATTATGAAATGTGAAACTTCCATCTTGTCTCAATTTTCGTTGTTTATTTTGTGAAAAGGCTTTTTCAGTAAAATTTTAGACATTTTTCCAGGGTTGGAAAAAATCATGATTTAAAAAAAAATAAAAAAAATCAGATTTATTTTATTTAAATCAGATTTTTTTTTATTTTAATTCAAAACAATACTTAAATCGGATTTCCAAATGACTAGGACTTATTTCCAATTAAAGTCCTATCCTAAATGGCTAAATCTTTATAACTCTCCCGATATCGATAACATTAATAATTCTACGGTGCGTTTGTCATTTTTCCACATCGGTCACAAATATATTTCGCAAAAAAGTCGCTCGCTTCAGATCAAAAAGATTTTTTTTCAAACGTCTCAAAAGTATTAATTTTTGTCATTCTAACGCCTAGACATAAAAGTAAAGCACTGTTACGCCTTAGCACAAAAGTACAAAAATATATTATTAAACTGATATCATAGATAAATGAAACAAGTTTAGATTGGAAAGTGCCCATAAGGACAATGTAAACACTATTTGGCGCTATTCTTGCAACGGTCGCGACCCAAAACTTTTGAAAATTTCTTAGCGGTTCGGCTTTTTCCGGAATTATATCGCCAAATATTGCTTATTCAAATTTATTATTATTTTCGTTTAATTTTATAAATAAAAGACAGTGTGTTGCATACAAGAAACTTTATTTTATATAAGGACGCATGTATGAAATACCTATGAAACATATCGGAAACCGACGTTATGCCACGATCCACGATGGTTTTTGCAGTTCACAGTTCACAGCACAGCTTTTTAAGTTTTTAATGCCACTTTTTCACTATTATCACCGGTTGGAGTAAATAAAACTTGAATTAAACTCACAAGATAGCAATTATTACTTTGAAAATGGACGCTATAAACACTTCGGAATTTCTTTAATGAGAGCAGTTTAGATTTTGAAAGATTATTATGATTTTTGAAGATTCTGACTTTGACAAGAGAAATTTATTTCTGTTTTTGTTTGCCGTTGTTCTTAGCGACCGCTATAGCAGTGCCAGATCGCGTATAACGGTCGCGACCCAAAATAATTTCGCGACCCAAAATTTTTACGGGCTTTCCAATCTAAACTTGTTTCATTTATCTATGACTGATATTAAGTGTCAAATTCAACTAGTGTACAAATTGTTGCTCGATTACTGTTTATATTATTTGCAATGTTTGAAATTGATTAAAAAATTATTTGTATAATGCTTTAAAAAAATAGTATGTTCTATTCGGAGTAAAAATGTACTTTTCGTGCGTCCTTGTGACGTCGAAATAGCTTTACGATGGTCCTTCGACGGTACAGCATCATCAAAAAAAGTATAATTTTTACTCCTAATAGAACAATACACTATTGTTCGGAAATAGTCTTAAGTCGAGAATAAAATTAGTATTATGCTTGTGTATTATCTAATGTCAAAGTATCAGGGTTGACATGATATATTATATCAATGATATATATCGGATATATATCATGATATTTATACCTTCATTAAGATGGCGCCGGCTAAATAAACACGCACACAACGGCAGCAGCGAAATAAAAGTGTTTTTAGTAGTGAAAAATTAAAAGTTTTTTATAAGCCATTGCTTAAATAAATTTCCACTCGAAACCACTTAAATCTGTGTTTTTTCCAAGTGTTTGTGTATATACCAACCTACTGTTTTGAGGTTAGTTTTGGTGTCTTATCTTCATAGCAACATGGGTCTATCAGATAATGACCTCGAGAAAATCAAGGGCATCTTTACTGACCGATTTCTACAGACAATTGCTGATAAGGTAACGAACGTTTTGGAAAGAAAATATAACACCAAGCTTAAGGAATAGGAACAACGGATAATTAAGTTGCAACAGGAAATTTGCGACCTGACAGCCATTAACAAGAATATAGAATTGGCTCACGATAATCAAGAGCAGGGAGCTGTAGGAATCTAAATATCAGAATTTTTGGAGTTCCGGTTAGTGAAAATGAAAATTTGCGTGTAAAAATCCAGGATGTTTTTAAGAAAATAAAGGTGGACATAGATGACATGCACATTAGCAAATGCCATAGAATCGCCTCTAGAAATCAACCCAACAAACCACCGGCAGTACTTGTTCGATTTTCGCGCGATGTAGATCGAACCCGGCTATTGAAAAATCGTAAATATTTACGTGCTACAGGAATTCAAGTGAGAGAGGACTTCACCAAAAATCGGTTAGCCTTGTTAACGGCCGCAGTGGAAAAATTTACCATCAAAAATGCCTGGTGCCTAAACGGCATAATATATGTTAAAGTGGGTGATAACGAGACTCGAGTGAATACAATGGAGGATCTAACAAAACTGAAAAACAATTGACTATGTAAGCGATTAAACTATTATGATGGGTGCATCTCCGAGAAATTATAATTTGATTTTTGTATTACCTAGGTAATTTTTTTAAGGGAGAAAATGATCTAAATTTCTTTGTTTTTTTTTTCTTCTAATATTACTATATTGTTTTATCTCTCTCTTACTAATTTCTACTAACTTTATTAATAGTAATAATTCTAAACGTACTTATTTAAAATCTAAATGGCAAAATATCGAGCGCTGTTGTTTGCATTTGGTTTTTTTTATTATTAAAATGGTATTTTACGAGGCATTTTATGACCTCAATCGTATATAAAAATTTCAAATTTTTGTGTTTATCTTTTTTCATATATAATTATAATGTAAATATAGTTTCTGTTCAAAAGAAAATCTGATTTTCTTTGCCTCACTTTCACTACTTTTTTTAATTTTAAAAATTAATTGCTGCAGCTGCGTCTTTATAGCGATTAGTACATCTATTTTTTTTGTATCTTTAATTTTACTTACTTTACTTTTTACTTTCTTTTTTTCATACTTTCTCTTCCCTCTTTTTTTTTCCCTATAATCCCTTTTCTATTATGTTTTGTTGTGCCCACTTAAATGTAAGGTCCTTAATGAATAATTTTGATCTATTTAAGGACCATTTTATTAGCAATAACTATGCTATAATTGGTATATCAGAAAGTTGGCTGTCTCCAAACGTCAGTAACGAAACAGTTTGCGTAAATAATTATAATTTTGTCAGAAAAGATCGATTGGGGCGTGGTGGGGGTGTAGGAGTATATCTCTCTCTCTTCAGTCCTTAGCCCCATTAGGGAGTGTAGTGGTCAGCGTAACATCATGGATGATTTTTCTCCATGCGCCTCTGTCTTTTGTCATCTCGATGACATCGTGCATTGGCTTGCTACAGCTAGTCGTGATCTGGTCTATCCATCGAGTTGGAGAGCGGCCACGTGGTCTACGTCCCTCCACCTTGCCTTGAATTATGAGTCTTTCCATATTGTCCGGACTTTTCCTCATTATATGTCCAAAATATTTTAGTTGTTTTAGTCGGATTTTGCAGGAAAGCCTGTTAGTAATATTAAGTTCATTTATAATGGAAACGTTTGTACGGCGTTCAGTCCATGGGATACGGAGCATACGTCTGTAACAATACATCTCGGTAGCATCGATCTTCTTACGTTCCGCCTGCCTGAGAGTCCACGATTCGCAGCCATACGTCAATATTGGGAGTACCAAACAGTTGACTAGCCGGTTTTTGGTGGCTCTTGAAATCTGGTTGTCTTTCCAGATCTTGGTCAGTCTCCCAACAGCTACCTTTGCCATGTTGCACCTACGCTTCACCTCTTCTTCCGATGTGCCTGTATTTGTCAATAGTGATCCCAGATATACGTATGACTTAACGACTTCAAAGCGGTCAATATGACTTATATTTGGATGATTGTTATGTTGCCTATCAACTATCATAATTTTGGTTTTTTGCGTATTTAGTGTAGGAGTATATATTAGATAAAACATTATTATTATATTATTAGATAAAAAAAAAAAAATAATAATCTAGTAGGAGTATATATTAGATCGGATATTAACTTTGCAGTTATACTGAGCGAATGCACAAACATTGTAGAACATATCTGGATAAAACTTAATATACAAAACGAAACCATTATCATCGGTAATATTTATAAACCACCCAATTCAAATATCACTGAATTTTTTTCCTATTTTGAGGATATTTTAATTGAATTTTTCTCTCAGTGCGACAAACTTATGTGTTTAGGTGATTTTAATATCGATATGCTTGATCCCACTAGTTTACAAGCTATTCAACTTAGCAATGTTCTCTCGACTTTTAATTTTGAGCAAGTGATTTCCATGCCTACTAGGGTTTCAAACCAAAGCTCAACACTTATTGACCTTGCTTGCTGTCACCCAGAGAGCGTGCAGGACTCCGGTATAAAAAATATTAATATATCCGATCATTTTTGAGCCAAATGAGTACGAATATATTTTTAGAAAACTACTAAGCATTAACCTTGCTGACTTTCAATTGGACTTAGAAAGTATTTCTTGGAATCACATTTTTACCTTGGAAAATATAGATGAAAAAGTAGCTTTTCTAACAAATACAATTTTAGCACTTTTTAACAGGCATGCTCCACTGCAAGTAAAAAGAGGCATTAAAAAGCCCTATACACCCTGGATAACAGACAATATTAAATTTATGAAAACGTTGAAAAATCAAGCTCTAAATAAATTTCGTCGTACTAGAGATCCAGAACACTGGAATTATTACAAGCAACTTAGAAACTTAATTACATCCTCTATTAGAAACGAAAAAAAAGCATATCTTAATTACAAATTTCAAAATGCCTCCTCCAAAGAGCAATGGAATGAGTTACGAAGGCTAAATATTTTAAATAAAAAACAGATATCTATTCCTAATAATCTGAAGAATGTAAATCAAATTAACTCATATTTCTCACAAATATCACAATCTCAGAATGCACCCAATATAGAACTATTAAATTTTTACAATAATTATTCTCTCTTAGATAATAAGGTATTTAATTTTTTTCAAGTTTCAGAAGAGGAAATTTCAAGACTTGTTTTAAACATCAAATCAAAGGCTTTTGGAGCAGATAGCTTAAACATAACTTTAATTACGTTTTGTTGCCCCTTTATAATAACATACATAACACACATAGTGAACTGTTGCATTGAAAGGGCATATTTTTCCAAAGATTGGAAACTAGCTAATGTCATTCCATTGCCAAAAATCAATAACCCAACTGAGTTTAGTCATTTGAGATCTATATCAATTCTCCCAGTGCTCTCAAAAATTCTAGAAAAAGTTATGGAACTGCAAATTTTAAAATATGTCAGAGCTAATAAAATAATTCCACTAAAACAGTCTGGGTTTAGAACAGGTTATAGTTGTACTACAGCCTTACTTGATGTCGTTGACGACATTGTTAGAGCGCAAGACAAGAATGACGCAACTATACTTATCTTATGGTGGGTTCATACAGCCAAATAAAATAAAATAAGAATAAAATAAAATAAAATAAGAAAGTTGGTTATATGGGATACCGTACATGCGTTCATACAGCCAAATAAAATAACAAATAAAATAAGAAGTCTTTATCTTTTAACTTCTTGTTTTATTTTATGTGAAAACGGCTTTGCGCACGCTTAATTCTAACCTACAAATATTTTCAGTTTGGATTTAATTTATTTGATAATTTCACATAAGTAAAATATATAATATAGTAGGCAACGAATAAATAAATATACTATAAATAGTAAAATTACTATAAACAATCGTAAAAGTTAACTTTTATCCAGCCTCATCGTACTGCGCATGAGCAAATATATATTTCTTATTTTATTTTATTTGACTGTATGAACGCACACAAATAAGAATTCCTTATTTCTTATTTTATTTTATTCTTATTTTATTTTATTTGGCTGTATGAACCCACCATTACTTGACTATACGAAGGCCTTTGACATGATTAATTATGATATTATGGTTTCAATTTTAAAATATATTGGATTTAGTGCAACTGCGTCCTCGCTAGTGTCATCTTTTTTAACAGATAGAAACCAGAGAGTTGTTTGTGAAAGAGATCATTCAGAAACACTTTTAATTACGTCAGGGGTACCTCAGGGTAGCGTTCTTAGTCCTCTTTTATATAGTATTTATACTTTTAACTTTATTAACTCGCTTAAACACTGCAAATATCATTTATACGCCGACGACACGCAAATATATACATCTTTTTCTTTAAATCAAGCAGGTACTGTTAATAATTTAATCAACTGAGTATTGTAGCTAAACGATGAGATTTTTACAAATTGTAAGTTTGGGGTTCGTTGAAGGACTATTAGAGCTACAATTTAAAAATATTTTTACAAGATACAGAGTGTCCCAAATAAATAAAAAATATCAAAGTTGTATTTTTTTAAATGGAACACCCTGTATATTATTACATTTTTAGTCTCTACGATTAAAATAAAGGTAAATTTGATTAAGGTTTATTATACTTAAACATTACGTTTTTGAAATATTTTCAAT
Organism: Sitophilus oryzae; assembly: GCF_002938485.1. NCBI lineage: Eukaryota > Metazoa > Arthropoda > Insecta > Coleoptera > Curculionidae > Sitophilus > Sitophilus oryzae. Next base: position 1,493,325 of record NW_022147349.1, on the reverse strand, counting down.
TTTGTGAAATTGCAGTAAAAATTTTAAAGCTTTATTTCTCCAAGGGTATCAATGTTTTTAATACTAAATATTTAATGAAGTTTATTTATTGATCAGTTATTGTGTTGCAATAATAAAAATAATACTACTTTATAGAGAGTGTCTAAAAATTTACTTTAAATAATTATTAACTTCAAACGGCAACAACTTCTTTAATTTAAATAGAATGCCCTGTATATTTTAGGAGAATCAGATGCACAATTAAATTGTCTATCAAATTGTATTATACCATTTTTTACCTATCCCTTCAAGTTTTCGTAGAAAATGCATTTTCTTATAATTTAGACCTCATTTATCAATATATCCATGGAATATTGACATTTTAGATTGTTTTTAAAGCAACAAATGTACAAAATGGACAGACTAGTAATATCGTTTTTAGCAAAACGATAATATTCTAAGCCCATTTGTATGCAAAAAGAAAACTATTTAAATCTTTATAAAAGAGTATACCATTAATTAAATATAACACCATTATTATTTATGACATATTTTATTTCCGCCCATATACTAATTAATTACATACTTAATTGTGTTCGTTAATAAATTATTATAAATAAATGTGGATTTCAGTCAGAAATCAATATAATAATAAGTTATCAAATTAAAGTCTCTGTTGTTATAAATAAGCATTTATTAAAAAATGAAATATCATTTTTAAGGTGTTACTTTTTATCACACTGTCTAATGCCCATACAAAATTCAGTTTTTTAGTATTTGGAGCAATTATTATTAATCAAAGCAAACAGTCAGTTAATGTAGTTTGAATACTGGATCATATTAATTGGTCCTCTTTAACAAATATTTGAACAGTTTTTTTTTATTTTTTAATGAAATAAACGAATTATATCGACAATATTAGTATCTGTACTCTTTAAAAATTTGGTACATCTTTAAAAATAATCTAAAATGTCAATAGTCCATGGGTATATTGATAAATAAGTTCTAAATTACAAGAAAATGCATTTTCTACGGAAACTTAAAGAGATAGGTAAAAAATGGTATAATATAATTTGATAGACAATTAAATTGTGCATCTGATTCTCGTAAAATATACAGGGTGTTATATATGTGGGGCGATTTAAATTAAATAAGTTATTGCCGTTTGAAGCTCTCTGCGAACGGTATCGGAAGAGACTTCGTCAAATCTGGTCTTCCAGTTTATCTGGAATGAATAAAACCCTTGCAACCAACATACTGGCCACACCTATTATCACATACTCCTTTGGTGTAATAAAATGGACGGAGAATGAACTGCACCAACTCGATGTGAAAACTCGAAAGATGATGCACATGGAAAAAAGCTTGCACACAAAGTCATCTGTCCCGAGGCTTTATCTACCAAGGGAACAGGGAGGACGCGGTCTTCTCAGTTTAGAAAGCTTACACCAAAGAGTGATCCTAAGCACGGCGTACACACTCCTTAAAACTCAAGATCCTCTACTAGTAATGGTACGAGACCACGAGAAAGAAGAAATTGGTGGATTCATTTTCAAAGAAGCAAAAAAAGCAGCGAATAAACTCAATCTAATATTCGACCTTCAGCGCCAACATTTAGAATCCATCACAGAACACAGCGCCACACAGGTAGTCAACCGAATTAGGTCCGCACAGAACAGGAGGTTCTTGCAAAATCACGTGGAGACACCCGTGCACGGAGCCTTCTATAACATAATGACACAGCAGCAGCTTTCTGAGAGACTATCGTTTGCTTTCCTGAGGTCGAGCGGCTTAAGATCTGAGACAGAGGGATTTATACTGGCATGCCAGGACGGTGTCTATGGCTCTTTGGTATATCGTAGCCGTATTATGGGCCAACAAATCGAAGATATAAGATGTAGAGCATGCCATCAAGCTCCGGAGACCCTGTGGCACATACTATCAGCCTGCCCTACTTATGCGGCGTCGGCTTATACCCAGCGTCATAACGCCGCATTGAGGGTGATATACTATCACCTTTGTCATATGCATGGATGTGATGAAACGCCAGTGCTACCACAAACACCGAAAGAAATTGAATCCTTGGTGGAAAACGAAACAACCAAAATTTACTGGAACTATCCATTCCAGGCCTTCGGACAAATACGGGCGAACAGACCAGACATAGTTCTCCAGGATATAGCGAAGAAAATAATTTATGTCATAGAATTCTCGGCGCCATCAGAGAAGAACATAATCAGTAAAGAAGAGGAAAAGAGGGAGAAGTACCAGGAACTCCCGGAGCAAATGCGCAGAATGTACGCTGATCATTCTGTAAGGATGGTGGTACTAGTGATAGGAAGTTTAGGAGGAGTTAAAGACACCCTGCTCCAGCAATTGAAACTGATACCAGCGTGTTATAATGTAGCGGAACGACTTGCTGCAAGCATGCAGAAGGCTGTGATTTTGGGCTCTCTCAAAATACTCAGGGCACACGATACGCGGATTCAGTGAACGGCTTACCAGACGGACGTCAGGAGTTGAACACTGAAAGAGGACACCGGCAAGTTTCCTTCAAGTGTCGGAGCTGAAGGAAGCAAACCGGATTTGTAAAAAAAAAAAATATATATATATCATGATATTTATAAAAAAATAAAACTCAACTCTTTTCTTAAATTTCTACGTTAAAAAAGTTTACGGCACAACGTATTTTTTTATTACTTTATGTGATTCCCGAATCACATAAACTCGAAACTGCTTAATAGGCATGGAAACGAAAAAGCTGGAAAAGTGATTTTTTTATTTAAATACAATAATCAGAAAGAAAAAAAAAACAAAAAACATAATATTGATTGGATCTGGGATAATTCAAATGTATCAAAAACTTTGCCAGAAACAGTATCAATTGATTGTGACTCTGACGAATCACGATGATTTACCAATAATAAAATTAATAAATCAAATATAAATTTGTTTGTTGTTAGTTTTAGAATATCTGTTTATTTTTTTGAATTTCCGTTTATTTCTTAGAATTCCTGATTATTTTTTAAAATTTCCGTTTATTTTTTAGAATTTCTTTTTATTTTTAACAGGCATGCTCCACTGCAAGTAAAAAGAGGCATTAAAAAGCCCTATACACCCTGGATAACAGACAATATTAAATTTATGAAAACGTTGAAAAATCAAGCTCTAAATAAATTTCGTCGTACTAGAGATCCAGAACACTTTTAAAATTTCCGTTTATTTTTTAGAATTTCTTTTTATTTTTTAAAATTCCTGTTTATTTTTTAGGAGTTCTGTTTATTTCTTTAGAATTTCTGTATATTTTTTATATATTTTTGTTTTAATGTTGTTCCTATTATGTGCCAAGCAACAATAATTAAGTTGAAATAAAAATATTTGCTTGAGCTCTTGATTTTTCTTGATACTAAACGCAATTTTACAAAAAAATAAAAACAAAAATAAATATCAAAACTTGATATATATCGTATATATATATATATATATATATATATATATATATATATATATATATATATATATATATATATATATATATATATATATATATATATATATATATATATATATATGATATTTGATATTTATATAAATATCATGATATTTGCCAACCCTGCAAAGTGTAAAATAATTACTGCAGATCAAAATGTCGGTAAGAATATGGAAAAATACAACCGTTTCAAAAAAATATAAAACAACATATTTCCTGACAACGATTATAGATTCTCGGGAATGAAGATATAGTCTCTATTAGTAGTGGGAACTATCGAATGAATACTATCGAAACATTCGATAGTTGCAATTCATTCGAATAATTCGATAGCTAGTAAGAAAACATTCGTTGAAAACTATTCGAATAAAAATTATCGAATAGATGCGTCATCTGCCTTGAAATATTGTATTCTAGTAATTCGGCAGCAAAAACCATTCATTTATAAAATTCATTCATTTATTCGTCAGGATCGATCATAATAAAATATTAACTGGATTTTAGTTGTCGCCCGGCGACGTAGATTTCTTTCCGAGAAACCCGACAGCGGTCGGTGGCAATGCTATGAAAGAAGCCGGCATCTTTGATTTTTTGCGGAGTCATATAAAGATAAGGATACATTATTTTTTTTATTGAGGTGCTAGTATTTACACAGAAAATACATTATGAAGGGCGCTGTTGCCATATATTGGTATTAGTTGATATTAGCCATATTAGCAAAGAATATTATTGTTTGGCTTTAGTTAGTTAGGGATAGTATGTCTATATATTTTGCATTTTTTTATTAATATTCTGTTGTTACACTGCAATAATACTTGTTATTTTGGATGTAGGAAAACGATTTTTAATGTTTTTAAGCAAAGACCGGTTTAATGAAAATAATAACAACAGTAATAATTTGTTATACCTATTAACAACAAAATTTAAAATAATTTAATATAAACATTTTTTTACGTAGTAGCAAAATATAAAGAACAAATTAGATGTGAAAATTATTTATATTAGATCCTATTTAAAAATAATATAGTCTTTAAATTTTTTGGCAACGTTGGTTTATTACCTAATAATAATTACAGAACTAATTTGTTATATTAAAAACAAACTTTAAAATCATGAAATATAAACATTTATTAATTTCCTAAGCATGCAGTGTAATGGAAGGAAAATATAAATAAAAAATTAGAAATCAAAATTATTTATATTAGGTACTTTATATTACTATTTAAAAATAATATTTACTTTTACTGGCATTTACTTTAAAAAATAAATGTAATATTTCTTTGCAAAAAACTACATCTAAAAGAATTAGCATAAACAAAATACAAACATCGTTAACTTTTTTTTTAAATTGGCACGTGTAAAACTTTCAATTTAATTTTCTCACCCCATAGTTTGAGTTCGATAACCATTTACTTAACCACATTACTTAAATGTGATTATTAAGTTTATTAAGTTCAACTAATTCATATTATTGAAACATCTAAAATACAAATATGTATTTTTAAAATTAATTCTAAGTTCATCACATCTCTCTTAATAATTGCTACTTCTCAAAATTTCCCATTAAAAAATAGACCATATACCATATAAAATAAAATAATTGAAAGATCGGGCTACGGAAAATCACACAAATTTTCGGAAAAATTTTGACACCTGCACACGCACACAATCGTCAATTATTAAAAAAAAAACTACTATTTTAGTATTTTAAATATTTTAATAAACGCAAAAATAGCACAGTATTTAGAAGGCAAGTTATAAAAATTTGGAAGAACTAATAATGCACTGACGCACACAAAAATCAAACGAATACTAAATTTAATTTATCAAAAACATTCGATAGTCGTAGCTCAACGATAACTATTTAGTCACACGGCGAGGTTGTCACATATGCTTTAGTATACAAATGAATGAATGATTTTATTCGAATAACCATTCGATAGTTGAAATCTTTCATTCAGTAACCATTCGATAACCATTCGTTCCCATCGCTAGTCTCTATATCAGAAGAACCTAGTTCTGCACTAGACTGCGAATGATATGTATTCGAACAGCGAATTTTTATCACTTATATATAAATTTTAAAATAAATCTCTGCGTTTAGCGGTCTAATGGATTCACATGAAATTACTTCAAAAATCGGCCCAACATTTAAATTGATGAATAGATATTTTTATATACTTTTATAACATTTACAATTACTTTTCGATTTAATATCTGTTATATCTTTTATAGAAATATTTTTTATAGTTTTCTAGGACACATTTTTATAACTTTTACAGTTATTTTTTGATTTATAATAAAGTTTCAATAAATTATTTTTTTTTATTTAAATCACATGATTAAAATTTAAAAAATCGCTTGATTTAAATCACGATTTAAATTTATTACCCTGCATTTTTCTATCCCCAATCAAGTGTGGCTTTTAAATAAACTATAAAATAATAAAAATATAATGAAATTATACTTTACGGCTTAAATTAAGAAAAATTCAATGTTTAAGTAAATTTTCGTTTTTCTGAAAAGTGGTAAGAGACCGCCAAAATAAAAGGATTCGTAATCCACGACCTCAAAATAGGATGTATACAAATTTTTGTGAAAATCGGACGATTTCCAGTTTTTTCAATAATTACCGAAATAGTTATCGTATACGCATTTCTCAGCAAGGGGAGTAAATTCAAACTAGCATTACCGTAACTACTAAATACACATTTTCGGTTGGCGTCAGACATTATTCTTTTATCCCCTCCCCTCGAATACATGGTGAATTTTAGATACTTAAGTGTAAATACCATGATCAAAAAAAAAACGGTAAAATCAAATGAGGAATGTCAACGATCGTCATTACAAAACCATTTTTTTTAACATACGATATTTCTAGGGACGGTATATTTTGATGCCACGACTATGCCCAGGCTATGAGTTTTTTTGTGCGAAAAAAAAATTGAAAAGTATATTTCGAAATTTATTTGGAAAATAATATCCAATTATATCTAGTTAAAAAACATAATACTGTATTGTGTAGACGACACTATATTGGATTTGAGAACTCGTGGGAATTTTTAGAGAAAAAAACGGAAAATTTTGACCGTCTTCGTGGGAAATACTACTTCAGAAAGCTGGCAACACTGGTTGTCAACTTAATATTTGTTATATTTTTTTAACACCGTGTATAATCGATAAATTCTTATAAAAATTTAAGCAGAGTAACAATTTTTTTAAAAGGCAAGCAACATAAATTTGTGAAAAAAAACAAGGATAAAACACATTAATATTTAAAAATATTTAATTATCAATCGCTCTACAATGTAATTTTTGACAAATAATTGAAATTATTTCAAAAACGGCTAAACTTAGATTATAACAATATACACGAAATGTACAAAATACGAAATGTATACACGAAATTACAAAAGAATTCGAAAATAAAAAAAATATTGAGGGTGTTCTATTTACAATAAGTAATTTGGCACCAACAGCCGGGTAATCAGAAGCCAGAAGGTGGAAAAGATTTTAGAAATAAAATTAAAATACCTGGAAATCAACTTAAAACATTCAAATTTGTGTATAAATTAGATCCTATTTTTTTAGAATTGACCAAGTTGCGTAAACTGCTCTGTATATTTAACTACAATATGTCCCCGGATTGTCTTTATAAGAGGAAAAACCGAGGGAAAAACTTTTTTATATTGACATTTTGAGAAAAATGCATTCTTCGTAAAAATTTTTGCTTGTTCTAAATTGTTAATCTCGTTTATACTTTTTCAAATTTCCTCACAGTTGTAGAGAGAATTAACATGGTTGAATGTCTTAATGATTTTGTTAATTTCCTTGTTTAATTCCTGAAAATCAAAAGGCTTTTCTAAGGTAATATAATTTCGATTTCATTCTTTAACACATGGTTATATTAATTTTGATTAACGTCATTTTTTTACCGTTGTTCATAGATAAAAGACCATAGATAAAGAAATAAATTTAGATTGGAAAACCCGTTAAAATATATAATTGTTTTGGGTCGCGACCGTTGTCAAAGTCAGGATCTTCAATATTATAAAACCTTTCCAAATTTAAACCGCTCTCATTGAAAAAATACCGAAGTGTTTAAAGCGTCCATTCTCAAAGTAATTATTGCTATATATCTTGTGAGTTTAATTTAAATTTTACTTACTCAAACCCGTGATAATTGTGAAAACGTGTCATTAAAAACTAAAAAACTAATAACGTCGGTTTCCAATGTTTCATAGGTATTTCATATAATGTCCTTATATAAAATAAAGTTTCTTGTATGCAACGCACTGTATTTTATTTATACAATTAAAAGAAAATAATCATAAATTTGAATAAACAATATTTGGCGACATAATTCCGGAAAAAGCCGAGCCGATTCGAAATTATCAAAAGCTTTGGGTCGCGACCGTTGCAAGAATAGCGCCAAATAGTGTTTACATTGTCCTTATGGACACTTTCCAATCTAAACTTGTTTCATTTATCTATGTAAAAGAATTATAATTTGTTGTTAAAGTGCTACATTTTCCGATAACTATTGTCACCCTTTCCGTAGCATTCAACTAAATAGATTTTATGCTTCTTTAACATCTTAAACAGCAAATTATATGACGTTAATTAAAATTCTATCAATAACAATTTATTAAAGAATGAAAGAGGAGTTAAGCCTGATTTTCATGGGTCCGTTGTCCGACGATACGATGATACGATATTAATTTTATTGGCTGAATTTAAAGGCTTCGATTTGTTAACAGTTTCTAACCAATCGAAGTTTTCAAATTCAACCAATAAAATTAATATCGTATCATCGGATAACGGATAACGGATGCATGAAAATCAAGCTTTAGGCCGGGGCTCAACATAGCTGCACGCATAGAGCGACGCGTATAGCGTAAGGAGACGGCGCGGCGGCGGCGGAGAGGAGTGTGTACAATGGCCCCATATGTCGCGTGTGTTTTTTTGGCGGATTTTAATTCTTAAGCTAGGCGCAATTTGAGTAGCGTGTATCGCGTGTAACATAATCTGACATGACATGGCGCGACTAGCATGACGCGACGCGCCAGGCGCATTGCTTGGTGGTCCGCAAATTGGGACGCAGTTTTTCAGTGACTCACCTTTGCGATCGTATAAAAATGGCTGCATAAAAATGTCTGATTCGTCATCGACACATTTATTGTTACTAAATTTTAGTTCTGAATCAGAATCAGATGATGCCAAAGTGTAAATTTTACTATATTCAATACTCTAAATTAATGCACGTGAACGCGAGGCACGCGTCAGGTAACGAGGGTCACGTCACGCTGCCGATTTGCGCTGTCCCATTTATTTCTGTAGTTTACAAAAACTCGCGTCGTGCCAGGTCATATCACACGCGATAGATGCGACTCAATTTGCTGTTAGCCTTAATACAAAATAGGCTAAGGACATAGTGGAGCGACGAGGATAGCGGCGAGCAAGCAGCGCGATACTGCGTCGAGCAAGCCTCGAGGTGCTGAAACATAGTGGAGCGGCGAGGAATAGCGAGATACTTGTGCAAATTTATTATTTTCATTTGCTTATTGATAATTTAAAATGTTAACAATGGCTAAAATTCTGGGCAGTAGTGTCGCAAACATTTGGTTAGATGAAGTTTTCAAAAACCCTAGAAAGTATGGCAAGTTTTATAACCTTTACGAAAATTTGTTGCCACTTCATCTCATAACTTATCTAAAATGTACCGGTTATAGTGATTACTATCTTTCTGATCCCATAAAATCTCTCTTACAAATACTAAATTTATTAATTTTTGAGAATCTATCATTTTCTACAGCGCGACGAGAACAAAATTATTTGAATCGATCTCGCCGCCCGATCTAACCTCTCGAGCAGATCGCTTAACTATGTTCGCACGTACTTGTCTTCCCAAGTTTGTTTTGGACGCGATGTCGGATGTCGCGCTGCTTGCTCGCCGCTATCCTCGTCGCGCCACTATGTTCTTAGCCATAGACGTCAATCCGCGTCGTGTTCGCTATATGTGGGACCACTTTTTGGGAAAAAATTCAATTATATTTTCATGTTTTTTTTAATTTTTACTTCAAACGGTATAGAAATTTGGATAAGTATAATCGGGATTAACCATTTTAAAACAAGCAAAGTTTTTTATGTAGAATGCATTTTTTTTTTCAAAATATCAATAATAAAAAAGTTTTTCCTCTTGTAATGACAATCCAGGGACATACTGTAGAATTATTGCATTTAATATTACATTTAAAAAAACATAATTGAAATAAAAACTAAAATAAGTTTAGTTTTTATAATGAAACAGGCTTTTACTTTGACAGAAAATTTTATATTATGTGATGAGAATTTTATATCTGCCATGATACAACGCACACTTGATCATAAAAATATTTTTGATCACATTGTATTTATTTTCAAGACATTAAATTAAAATATTAATAAACCTATTGGTTGTTATGGCTACCTGGAAATAAAAATATTTTAGGTTTGAAATTTTATACCCCTGAAGAATATTTCCTAAAACACCGAGCAGCGCCTTTCAAAATGCCAGAATTTGATCCTAGAATAGACACTAGTCATCTCTCGTATCCAGATATATCATTTAACAAACAAAACGTTGTCGTTATGGTTGGGGGTCCAGGATCAGGTAAAAGCAATTTTGTGAAAGATACTTTAATACCTATGGGATATGTTCATGTTAGTCGAGACCAATTGGGCAGTTGGCAAAAATGTGTAAAAGTTATGGAAGAGGCTCTGGATAAAAACAAAAACGTTGTAATCGATAACACAAATGTTGATAAGGAAACTAGGCAAAGATTTATTCAACCTGCAAAACAACGTAATATAGATATCAGATGTTTTATAATGGACGTATCGATATCGCAGATGAGACATAATAATCTTTTTAGAGAAATTACTGATCAGTCTCATGCTATCGTGAGTGATATAATAATATATAGCTACCGTAAAAATTATCAAGAGCCAGATCTGTCTGAGGGTTTTGCTCAAATTTTAAAAATTCCTTTCATTGGCAAATTTACTAACAAATCCCATGAGAAACTCTATAAAACATTTTTACTAGATTGAAAAATTAATTGTCAAATTTAAGACTATTTTATTTCCTAAATTCTTATGTTTTTTTTATTTAATAAAAGCTGAGTATTTCATAATAAAACGTTTTATTCCACCTTTTCACCTTGTAAATACTTATATATTACAGAAAAATCTTTTTTTGCTAGTCCATATGTAATCAACGTTCTGAAAAGCTGATGAGACATGGCAGCTAGTGGAATTGGTGCATTTATACTTAAAGCAGCATCACCAGCCAGTCCTGAAATTAAAAATTCCTAGAGTAAATGTCTATGCGATGAAACTTAATATAAAATATTGGTAAATTAATATTAGCACAGGTAACAGAATATGTTGTGTGATATCGTTAAATTCAACTAGGATACTATTTTAGTGTTGGGCAATACGATTCCTTTTAGCGAATCTAATCAAAGGATTCAATTTCTCATACTGAACTACGATTCGTTCATTTGAACGAAATACATACACATTTTACATAACAGTATAGATATTTTTTGTAAATAGTGTTACATTTTTACTGGGTTCTGCTTGTTTATTTAACACTAAAGAACACAACAAGAAACTATATAATAGGTATACTTAAAAAAATAAATTGTTAAATTTATTTACAAATATTTATATAACTAATTTATTTTTGAATTTACCGTGACCGCAAGCAACCGACATTCGGAATAGTCTGTCAATGGCCCTTTACACAGTGGCTATCGCTGCTTATAGAAGTGAAATAAATAGTCCAGAAGGTTCTCGATTGCATTATTTAGATGCGAGGCGAAGGTCACCTTCTTCTGAATTCTCGTCCCTTTTCGTGTAAGCGTTGATTGAAAGAATTGGGAAGATACGCAACCTATAATGGGCGAATTCGTGACAAGGCTGATTTGATTTTCCCTTGCGTCTCACGTGCTGTACGGTGGAACATCTGCGGCCAACGCATAAAACACTTATTTTCTCTAATTCTGCCGGCGAAAGCTATCGAAGACGGTGTGGAACTGAAAGCGACAGTGTTGCCATATTAAAATGTGTAAAATCTGTAATATATTTGACGAAAATACCTTTGGATGAAAAATCTGCGTTTATGAAGTCAACTGTATTTATCCGCCAACTTTGACGCCGTTCTTTGTTTAATCATATATTATATCAAATTGTTTAATGATAGAAATTCCGTATTATTAACGTACTCTACCCAAAATCCATAAATCTACGGATTAATCAGTAGTTCTGGCAACACTGTTTTCGGCACTCTGTCGACTGAAACCAGAACTACGGTGTCTACGGTTAAGCTAAACTAAATCTCCTCGGACATGTTTTCTGCCACGAAATCGCCCATAAGGTTGCGCATGTTATTTCTTCAATCAACGGTATAGTGGACGCCTAAAGGTTGATTCTCACTGTACCTTCCGTTTCCATTCTATATTCGTTCTGTATGTTTTTTGTATTGACGCAATACGTAAGCTTCCGTTCCGTATCAGTTCCATACTTTTTATTTTACAATTTATATCATTACGAAAATTTTACTTTAAAAATTTGTATCTATTAAAAAAGGTAATAGAATTAATTAAGAGGTGAAAGAATAAACAAATATAAGCAAAATGTTAACAGAGCTGGTCCAAATGTAAGAACTTGATAACGTTGTTTCCGATACGCTTCAGTCTGTCCGCCAAAAAAATGTATGAAACGGAAGGGAAACGGAACGGATAGTGTCCATTGTCTTATTTATTTACATGATATAATATTTTATGTAAACGGAAAGAAGCTGATATGGAAGTGAGTATAGTGAGATCAAACTTAAGTGGACGCCGGTGTCACAACGGTGTGGACGCCGTATACGGTGCGATTCTCAATATAACGTACCGTTACCGTCACGTCTGGCGGTAATTTTAACGATGTTGCGGGTAGTGTGAATATGTTCATTGCTGGCCATTTAAGAATAATTACCCTGGTGGCCGGCGGCGCGCGGTGGCTCGACGTGACACTGGCGGGACGTTATAGTGAGAATCGCGCTTAAACAATTGGAAATTTTAGCGCTGTTGTCAGATGGTACTTATCACGCTATAATCGCTCGAATCGAAATAGCTTTGAATACTTGTAAAAAGAATAATGTCATTAACTTAAGAGCCATTACTTATAATTCTCAATTTGCGTCTAGCCGGACCGTGCAACGTTACAACACGCAGTTCTGCATACGTATTTGTGTTCGATGGAGCGGCGGAACTAAATAATGCCTAGCTATGGTTCCATTGGTAAGGCGGTGGTTTGGTTCGTCCAATATGTTTAATTAATGCAAGCGCCAAACTGTTAGAATGTCTTCTGAGGGATAGACTGGAGAAAGAACTGGAGGATGGAAACAGACTACACCCAAACCAATACGGGTTCCGCAGAGGCAAATCTACGATAGACGCGTTAAACATTGTTACGAGTAACGTAGACCGTATTAAAACAAAATCGTATAAGAACAGGGGATACGCGGCACTGCTTACATTAGACATTAAAAACGCATTCAATTCTGCCCCATGGACAGGAATTGTTGAACAATTAGGGAGCATGAAGATCAGTAAATACCTCATCGTTATGATTAAGTCTTTCTTGTCAAAAAGATATGTAATTGCAGAAAACGGCAAAAAACACAAGATGACGTGCGGGGTACCGCAGGGGTCCATTCTAGGACCGACCTTGTGGAACATCTTCTACGACCAGATCCTGAGGGTCGATATTGGACCAGGTAATCTACTGATTGCTTATGCGGATGATCTGGCTGTCCTGATCACCGCTCCGACCATCACTATCTTCGAAGAAAAGATACAAACGGCTGCCCTAACTATAACCAATAAGTTGGATAGAATGAGAATAGAGAACTAGTCGTTCTCGTAGGACATCGCAAGACGACGAACTTAAATATCCAATTGGGAAATTGCCACATCAGACCTCAAAAGGCAATAAAATATATGGGCGTTTGGCTTGATTCCGGGATGCGCATGACTACACATGTCCTTAAAATCAGGGACAGGACGGTTGATACCATCAAACAGCTGACCAGAATCACTTCCAATATTAGAGGCCCCAGTGACGGAAAGAGGAGAATGCTTGCCTCGGTTGTGCATTCGATGATCCTGTACGCCTCGCCCATTTGGAGCAGGGCAACAGATTATAAATACTATGAAAAAGTCCTCGAGAAAATTAACAGAATGCTAGCCCTACGCGTAGTGTCGGCGTATCGTACAATTTCCACAGAAGCTGTTCTCGCTCTAGCAAAAATCCCCCCAATTATCCTACAAATCGAGGAAAGAAATTTAATATACAGGCACGGCTCAGGGTATCGATCAGAGGCCAGGAAGATAATACTGGACAAATGGCAGAACCGATGGGAGGCATACCAGGGTCGAATTAAGATATTTATCCCGGACGTGAGGGTTTGGATAAACAACATGTGGACGAAAACGGACTATTACATCACCCAGGCGATTACAGGGCACGGTGCTTTTGGAGAGTACCTGTTTAAAATAACTAAGGCAGAATCCACAAAATGCTGGTATTGTGAAGCATCAGACACAGCCAATCACAGATTATTCGAGTGTAGTAGGCATTTGGAGACTAGAGCATCGGCGGAACAAATATACAATGTTAAAATAACAAGGGAAAATGTCGGCGAGCTTATGATGGAAAATAGAGAGAACTTTGAAGCAATCACCAGGATGATGAGAGCCATCATGCTTAAAAAACAGGAAGATGAAAAGATAAAAATTTGGCAGACACAGACATAAGTGGCGAAACAATCTCCAGTCTTGAAGTAATGCCGCAAGGCGGTTCCGAGATTGGAGAGGTAACTCTACAGATGGGTTTTTAGTGGGTATGACTCGGGTGAGAGGTGACCCCCACACTCTGGCTGTAAATGGCGTTTCCCATCTATAAAAAAAAAAAAAAAAAAAAATGGTAAGGCGGTGGTTTCGGGATCGAGGTGTCCCGGGTTCGAATTCTATAAATACAGGGTCCGGCAATAGTGCGTCGGGCATCTGTAGCTCCTAAAATAAAACACTTGGGAATTTTGTTTAAGTGCAAACCTAAAGTATGTTCTAGGATGTATTTCAAGAAAATATTTTACTTTCTATAGAGTGGCTCAAAAATGTGTGAGTGGATCGGGATATTTTTTTTTAAATGGAACACCCTGTATATTATTGCATTTTTGGCTTCCTTTCAAATCACTTTACATAATCCTAAGATATGAGTAAATATGTTTCGATAGTTTCAGAGATATTAATAAATAAATAAAAAATTTACATTTTCATTCTTTCTTAAAAAATAATATTAAAAATACAAGAACTGTCCTGAAATCAAAACTATATTTGGTGTTTAGTTTAGATGGTATGTACTTACATTGCTATAAATATGGTAATCGTAAATTATACAGGATGTTCAAAATTCTACCCCAAACTTTCTAAAATATAAAATAATTTTTCTTCGTTTTTTTAAATTGAACACCCTG
This sequence comes from Sitophilus oryzae, assembly GCF_002938485.1. Lineage (NCBI taxonomy): Eukaryota > Metazoa > Arthropoda > Insecta > Coleoptera > Curculionidae > Sitophilus > Sitophilus oryzae. Next base: position 1,478,287 of record NW_022147349.1, on the reverse strand, counting down.
TATATTATTTTTTCAATAGATGGAGAATTATGAAATGAAAATTTTGAAATACATTAAATACAAAAAATGTTAATTTTAAAATTCTCCATCTAATAAAAAAATAATACAAAGAAAAATTATTTTATATTTTAGGAATTTTGGCGTAGAATTTTGAACATGTATGATTTGATATTAATTATTACCTGTTTGATTTAATGTTGAGATATTTATAGTAAAGTTAAGTTTAGACCATCTAAAGTAAATGCCTAATCTAGTTATGATTTCAGGACAGGTTTTTTTAAAAAGGCTGAAAAGTATATATTTTATATTTATTTATTAATATCTCTGTAACTATCAAAAAATATTTACTCATATCTTAAGATTATGTAAAGTAATATAAAATGAAGCTAAAAATGCAATAATATACAGGGCGTTCCATTTAAAAAAAATCATCCCGATATCCACTCCTAAGATCCACTCACACTTTTTTGAGCCACCCCATAGAAAGTATTTTCCTGAAATACATCCTCGTACCAACTCGTACATATTTTAGGTTTACACTTAAACAAAATTTCCAATTTTTTTATTCTAGGAGCTACAGATGCCCGACGCACTATTGCCGGACCCTGTATAGATTTTTTTACATCTGTTTTTATTTTTTAGAGCTGTCGGTAATAGCAATCAAAACATGTTGATGAGTAATGAGTACTCGAGTAACGAGTTACATTTTCAACATCTCTAGGACACCCACGACAATACAGGGCAGCAGAAGGAAAGAATATGAAAATGTAAACGTGGAGGTGTAAATTCGTTTTGATATTCCCGATGCCGATGGTTCAAAATAAATTACTAGCTATTATATACCTAAATCCTTAGCAATTAGTTCAACAGAAAATCCTCCCTCATAATTTTTAGCCGATGGTACATTTTCCATAACTCCAGGTACAGGGTTATAAGTATCGGAAGACCATGACCTTCCCGTTGAAATATTTACTACGTTTGTTAGCAGACTAGGATCAAGGCCTAGTTTTACCCCTAAATTCAAAGCTTCAGCTGTACCTATCATAGTTACACCTAAAAAACAGTATAGTATTACATAATATGTATTTCCTTGTAGTGTAAGCACAGCCTATTCATTAGACAGCTAGTTAACTTACGATTATTTACATGGAATTCTGCAGATAATCGCTACTGTTATGTGGCGAATTCTGAGAATGTAGCTCCGTTTATGAAAACTATCGAGACTGGTGCTCTGCCTGCATGTGTACGATAAACAGGCGCGGAAGGTAAAGCACGATTACTCTAAAACTAGCGAATTCGACTAGCTGCCCTATGAATAGGCTGTGGTGTAAATACTGCAAAATTATAAATGAAAAATTTAATAGCTTGAAATATTTCATAAAATTATTTCAATCTATTAAATTTATTTTTATTTTCCTAACTACAAATATTTAAGTATAGTTTTTTTAGATTAAGTAAGTTATTAAAATATTTAAAACAAGGCTGGCATTAAAAAATACATTTGTTGACACGTAAAACTTATAAAATCAAGCCCCAGCAGATTCAAACTTAACCTCTCTCGATGCCCGAATATGTAACACTTTGAATAAAAAGATTAAGGAAGGATGCTATCGATGTATTCATTCATTAAGCGGCCCATACATTATCAAAATTTTACTAAGTGCATGGGTGATGCAGTTGTGCAACGGAACGTTGCGCATCGCTTTGTTGCGCAACTTGTTTGATAGTGTATGGACCGCTGAATTAGTTGTGCAACGCAACGTTGCGCATCGCTTTGTTGCGCAGTTTGTTTGATAATGTATGGGCCGCTTTAGAGACGGAATTGACATCATAAACCCCCATTTTTGACAGTTTTGTTTGGCATTTTAATTGACTTTTGAATTCTTGCGGATTTGTTGGACTTTTCTGTTATCTTTGTAGTTTATTTTGTTATTTAATTACTTATTTTACAGTTAGTTTGTTTAAAATTAGTAAATCTAGGATATTATAGGTAAATTAAGTATAGTGACATTTATTGCGAATTCAAAAAAAAGGCTTTAAAATTGTTTAGGTTTGGTAAGTAATGAAGTTGATAAGTAACTATACAATATAGGGTGATTCACGACGATGGTACGTTAGACGTTTGTGAATGGAGAACCGGGTTTATATGGATTTTTTTGAAAATTTGCATTGTTACATAAAGATACTTGCTCCATCTATCTACAATAGTGATGGGTTGTTATTTAACTATCGGTTATTTTATAACAATTATTTAGAAATAACATAACGCAACCGTTACTACTTCTAAAAAATAACAGATATAAAATAACGACACGTAGAGATCGGTCGCTCGTGAAACGAAAAACGAAGTCGGCGCTCTGCACCGCTCCGAAATTCTATGCTGCTCGAAGCAATTCCAAAAAACAACTAGTATGGATGGAAAACATGTTATTTCGTCAACCATCGATACAGGCGGCGAGACAACGGACAACGGAGTGGGGAATGCGCTACGGCGAACGTAGCTGCTTCGGTCGATCCCGTCGACGGTCGTATTGGGCTTACAACAGCTTAAAAATAATAGGATATAAAAGGAGCAGGTTTTTTGAAACAGTTGCGGGCATAACGCCTGGCGGTCGAGATAACAGGAGTGGGAAAGGAAGGCTGCTGCATCGGTCGATTGTCGATGGAGGCTCGCAACGGGTTGGAGAAGCAGTCATTTTAGATACGTTGTTTTTCAACCTGTTACGAACATAACAGGGTGGCGGTCGAGATAATCGGAGTGGGAAAGGAACGCTGCTGCATCGGTCGATTGTCGATGGAAGTTCGAAACAGGTTGGAGAATAACGCATCCGTTGTTTTAGATACATTGCTTTTCAACCTGTTACGAGCATAAGGGCGGATGTCGAGATATTATGGCGCTGTATGTTTCAGTACGTTATTAAGTTTCAATATTTAGGTATTTATTTATTCTGAAAAATTTTCGGAATAATGTTTTAAGATTTTTTAAAAATGTATACAGGGTGTTTTGAAAAATCTGGTCATTGATTAATCACGATCCTGCTTAAAGCCCTTGACGTAAAAAGCTGATTTTTGGGAAACGGATTGACTTTAGGGTGTAGAGGTTCGATAAGAAGGGATTTTTCGAAACTCGAATTCTAAGGGGTGAAATCACCCTCAAATATCAGAATATTTTTTATTTAAAAACCGGTGAGTTTTTCGGAAAAACTCTTAAACACGTATATTTTATTTCGTTGTTTTACATATTTTAAGATTTTTTAAAAATATATACAGGGTGTTTCATAAAATGTGACCATTGAGTAATCACGATTCTGCTTAAACTGCCTGACGTTTAAAGCTGATTTTTGGTAAACGGATTGACTGTGGGGTTGAGGTTCGATAAGGAGGGGTTTCTCGAATCTTAAATTCCAAGAGGGTGGAAACGCCCCTCAAATATAACAATATTTGTTATTTAAAAAACGGTTACGGCCGTATTCATGGTCGATCGCCAGTCGCCCGCTGGCGGGAGCTTTCCCGAAATTCTTCGTTCTTATTTCAGAGTCGAGCGCTCTCCGAGTAACGCGTGCGCACATCCGTCATATAGAGTAACCGCTCTCTCGCTGGCGAGCGGTTGGATAAGCATTTTTTTCCGTTTCATAGTCGATCTCCAGGCGAATAACACTTGCGCAGTTTAAACCCTATCCGGTGATTTTCGGCCGGCAACTGGAGCATGTCCTTACCATCTCTGGGCGGCCCGCCAGTTTAGTCTGGTTTATTTCTCTAGTTGAAAGAAGCACCAAGCAAACTGAATTAATTATGGATATTTATAATATTGTGACGATTAACGAGAAAGATGACATTTGTATTTTTGAGGCCATTATTCATTACATTTGGGGCATATGAATTCCGTCCGTCTATTTGACCATTTAAATGTTTTATCGTTTTGTTTTTGTTATGTTTATATTTTTTTATTTTTCCTATTGTATTTACGTTTATTACATTAATTCTCTTTGTAATTTATACAAACTGGAAAAAATATACCAAATTCACAAAACATCAGTCATCTGCACAAAACAAAAATAGAGCCAATTAAAAAATATAAATTACTTCTACTCTGGTCATATTTTCCCTTAAAATAATTTTAAAATCCTTAACACAGCAGCAATAGGTTAAAGTTTAGGTCTATAAAAATTTATAAACGTAATAAAAACGAATCCATAAAACTTTCAAATAACCGAACAGACCTATGGAATTCCCCGTTATGTAAATTATTAACTTAATGTCCTTTTTATTATGACCCAAAAATATACCTAGCCAAAAAAATATGTATATAAAAAATTGTAAATCTTTTTACTATAAGTGAAGGATTACGAAGATATTATTCATTACTTTAAAACGAATTATAACAAAATAATGGACACATCAATAAAATATTTAAATTACCCAATATCAATAAAATATTTAAATTATTAATATTTAAATATTTAGAGAATGTTAAAGTTCGTATAACCGATTTTGTGTAGAAAAAGGAAGAAAACATGTTCCCTGTTGTTAAAACCCTCCACCCGAAGTGAAATTTTGTTGGCGACGCGCCGTCATTTTCGCCAGCCAGCGGTGCGCTGGCGGCCGACTATGAAAGAGCTTTTTTTCTCTCCCGATATCGAAGCGCTCTCCGGAGAAATCTTCGGCGAGCTCTTCTTTTCGGCGGGCGGCTGGAGCTCGACTATGAATACGGCCGCATAATTTATTTTGTTTTTTTACATATTTTGAGTAGACAGTTATTAATATACAATAATAAATTTGGGAAATTTTTATCTTTTTAAATTAATTATAAATTTTTTCATGAAAAAACGATGATAAAAAAATGTCTGTTAAACTTTTGGTAAATAATGAGATATAAGTGCGGATTATAATATAACAGGCCTCTTGACAGTGCTATCTGAACAAAGACAGATTAGCTTAACAAAGACAGATTTAATTTAGACAGATGGAGCAGGTGCCTTTATGCAAACATCTTAATTATAATATAATAATTATTATAATATACTGGGTATTCTATTTAAAATAACAAATATGCTACCACTTTTCAAATGATTCGGCAACATTGTAACGCTGATAATGTTTTATATAAGATGAAACAGGTATCTTCATGTAAAAATACAAATTTTCAAAAAAATCCTATCATCGGTTCTCCATAAACGTCTAACGTACCATGGCCGTGAATCACCCTGTATACGTTAGGTACGTGTAATAATAAACCAATTAATTATGAAATTCACTTTGAAGTAACTAATTACCTACATATTTTTAATTGTATTTTCATTTTATTTACTACTTGTCAAAAATAATTAGTCCATATACCGATACGTAAATTTGACTTATGTGTTACGAACTTTTTTACTTATTTTTATCAGCAGAATATATCGTCCCATTGCTGCCAAAAGTCACTAACTTACTTTTTATTACTTCCGAGAAAAATGCGTCTAAAAATGAATTGCATTGCATAAAGATGTTATAGTTAGTAACTATTCGGTATTAAAATAAAACATAAATAGCCAGAAATCGTAGTTAATGACTTTTACAATCGATTCTCCGCTTCAAAACATAGTTAGTGATTGAATTTGGTTGTTCGGAAAAATGTTAGTTAGTGACTTTTGGCAGCAATAGGACGATATGCTGCCAAAGTTTCCGTAATACATTCGGACCACCCTGTATATCTATAGATAAAAATGTGTGGAGGATTCCTGATAGTGGCAGTTATTTCTGTCATTTTAATTTACATGTGTAAAATTGTATTTTCTGTCATTATTTGGATGTCGTTTGTTAAAATCATCACTGACTCGTTGGCCAGACTTTACTACGCATCGGAGAGAGGAGCATTCGAGAAATTCGCATATTTCACGAGTTCTAATCTCTAATGGGTTAAAAACTTACCTAATATTAAATTGTTGCATAATTTAGTTATTTGTCCAGCTCCCGATTTTCCACAGTATATAACTTTTTTTCCCATATGAAGCAATAGCGGTTCCACTTCTTGGTAGTCCTTTAAGTTGCCTCCAAGCATAAAACATAAAGTTCCTGCTTGGGCGCCAACCACACCACCAGATACTGGTGCATCTAAAAAGCGAACGTTAGACTCTTGCGCACTTTGGAATAATTCTTGGGCAACCTAAATGAAAAATAATTATAGAACCACACACCTACTGGTCAAATAATGAGGTATTACTAATGGCGTACAACAATTTACTAACAAGTTTTATTTCGAATATCCAAGGATTGAAACAATAAAATATTTTCCCAGTTTAGTTTTTTTTTAAATCTTTCGTCAAATATGCTACTACTACTACTGCCATTACTCGCTGACGAGTATTTGACACGCATCAAAAGATGGTTACGCAGATGGTTACGCAGGGCGTTTCCTGTCATGAGCTTTTCTGTGACTGAGAAGCCCGATACGTGATGTTATCTCTCTTCCGCACTCCGGACATTTAAAAATCTCATTACTTTGTTGCCTCTATACTTTTTGGTTGTCCTTATTAACTGAATTTACAATTCTCCTCCATTGCTTTCTATTGTGCGCTGCTTCCTCCCACTGATGCTGCATATTTATCCCCTTTAAGTTTTCATGAACAACATCCTTGTATCTTTTGAGTTGTCCACCCGGTTTCCTCTTACCCTCTACAAGTTCACCTTAAAGAAGAGATTTCGGTAGGCGGTTTTCTTGCATCCAGCATACGTGGCCACCCCATCTTAAGCGAGATTTAGTAATCATGACTTCAGCGCTCTCGCAGCTTGCTTTTTTAAGGACTGATACGTTTGAGACATGGTGGTACCATTTGATTGTTAAAAGTTGTCTAAGGTGTCTCTGTTGCAAATTGTTTAATACACCCGTGTGCCGGCGGTACGGCACCCAGGTTTCGCTTCCATATAACATGGTGGGGATTATTACTGCTCGATACACTGCAAGTTTCGTTTTTGTGCTCAAGTCATGATTGTAGAAAACTCTGTCTTTTAATTTCCAGAATGCTCTTGAGGCGCTGCTGATTCTGTGCTGAATTTCAGAGTCGATATTTGCCTTTTCCGAAATCAAACTGCCGAGGTAGTTAAATTCCGATACATATTCCAATAGTTCTTCTCCGATTTTTATAGCGCTGTTATGATTTTCTGGGGGAGTGCACATGATTTTTGTTTTATCGATATTCAGTATAAGGCCCAAAGTCTCGTATGCCCAGGTATATGTGTTCAGCATTTCCTGTAATTGCTGTAACGTATTTGCAACTAGAGCGCAGTCATCAGCGTATTGGAGTTCTGTGATGAATTTTATACGTGTTTTTGCCCTGAGTCCTTTTATGTTGAACAGACCGCCGTCATACCTGTATCTAACACCCATTCCTCTTTCCTGCAGTTTGCTGTCCACTATAATAGAAAGCGCTGCCATGAATATGTTGAATAGGAGAGGAGCTAGGACACATCCCTGCCTAACTCCTGTATTTGTCAGGAAGGGATCGCTCAGTGATCCATGATGTGACACTCTCGACTTGTTGTTGTTATGGAGGCTTTTACACACACTAAGAAATTTGTTGGGCACTCCGAAATCCGCTATCCACCTGTTATCGTTATAAACGATGAAGGACGCGCACTGAATCGATCCGGACCAGTCGACTCGACTAAGAGCTATCAGCAGGTTTTGATTTACATAGATTTCAATTCGATTGCCGTCGACCGGTTTGCGTTAGTGCACAGGGTTACATTTATTTCTATGTATACTAAAACCTGCCGGTAGCTCTTAGTCGGGTTGACCGGTCCACTTGAATAAGAGCTATCGGTAGGTTTTGGTATACATAGAATTAAAAAATGTAACACCGCGCACTGAATCGGACGGTCGACGTTGACGACGCGCAACGAGTCGATTCAGTGCGCGGGGTTACATTTAATTCTATGCAGGGTCGCTGATATGTATGGGAACGCTCGATTATTAGGTAAAATATAAGTGGTACCGCAAAAAGTTAAATATAAAAGTTATGGGGTTTTTAAGTTGCCGGTTTTTAAGTGATATTTTTAAAAGTCAATAACTCGGAAACGGTTGGTTTGAGGTACATTGTGTGTATCTCGATTTTTGCTTAGAATTGAAGGAAGAACCAAAATATGCAATGATATACAAGGGATTCCATGTCCATTTAAAAAAATGAAACTTTGATGTGCCAAGACTTTATGACCGACCCTGTATACTTAAATTTATTCCCCGCTAATATACAGGGTGGTCTGAACTGTATTCCGTAAACTTCGGCAGCATATTCTGCAGAAAAAAATAAGTAAAAAAGTTCGTATAAATGTATATTTTAAAAAGTTTCATTTTTATTTCGATTTTTTCCAAATAATTTCTGAGGTAACGTCAATATTTGGATGAAAATTGGTATTTGGGAGTTTTTTGACATGAGAAATTTGATTTTGATGTCAATATCACTCCTAGGGGGCGCCACCTGCGTGTGTTTTAACAGCTTTCAAGAGTAATAACTTTTCGTCCGTACCTGTATAAAACTACTGAGTAAAAAAATATATATTTGCGACGTTTTTTACGTAAAAAATGTCTCTTGATAAAAATCGCTATAAGCAACCGTTCTCAAGATATTTAGAATGGAAATAGTTAATACATGTCATTATTGCCAAAATATAAACACGTTGAGTCGACAGTTATTTGACCGAAATAATAAATTTGGGAAATTTTTATCTTTTTAAATTAATTATAAATTTTTTCATGAAAAAACATTTCAAATTTATGATTTCAGTTTAATAACTATTTAGTCAACATGTTTAATTTATGTCAATGATGATAGGTATTGATAATTTCAATTTCAAATATCTCGAGAACCGTTACTCGTAGCGATTTTTACCAAGAGACCTTTTCTACGTAAAATACGTCATAAATGTATATATTTTTACTGAGTAGTTTTATACAGGTACGGACGAAAAGTTATTACTCTTCAAACCAGTTAAAACACATGTAGGTGGCGCCCTCTACAAATAGGAGTCATATTGACATCAAAATCCAAATTTCTCATGTCAAAAAACTCACACACTTTTTTTTCATCCAATATTCATCCAAATTTCAGACACCAATTTTCATCCAAATATTGATGTTACTTCATAAATTATTTGGAAAAAATCTAAATAAAAATGAAATTTCTACCCCCTGCATCTCCCAAACCAAGCATTTTAGGACATACATTTATACGAACTTTTTTACTTATTTTTACCTGTAGAATATGCTGCCGAAGTTTCCGGAATACAGTTCGGACCACCCTGTATATTTAAAAACCCTATATGGTACCTCTTATATTTTACCTAATGATCGACCGTTCCCATACATACACATTAGGATATTATATACCAAAACCTACTGATAAAGCTCCTAGTCGAGTGGACCGGTCGAAGTCGATTCAGAATGCGTCCTTGTAGAATGTACAGGAGGGGGTTAATCACCGCGACCATAGTGTGTACCCCTTTCTTTGATGAAAACCAGTATCTGTGACGGTTTTACAGAAGTTAGTTCTCCATCTTTAACCTTTCCGGGACCGTGCGGGCTATTTTAGGTACCCCAGATGCGTTTTTTTCTTTAATAACTTTTACAATTTTTATTTCTCACTTTTTTCCTTTCAGGTAATCCTAGAAAATACATTACAAAACATTTTTTTAACAAAAATATCCAAATATTTTTTTTATTTTCCGCGAAAAACTGAAATTTACTGCCTGGGGTACCTCCGTTACTTCGCACGGCCTGCAGTAATTTGAAATCCTACATGCACTATTTATGTTTTTTTAGTGTTGGTGACTTTGTATAAACAGAAAAACAAAAATATTATGTGGTGCATGCAAAAAAATCTTTTTAATATTCACCGCCAAGAATGTAAAACGTTTTTGCCCTGACTGCCAAAATAATGTGCAGAAAATTAATAAGAGTTTAGTTTTAAAATTAAATGTTTTTTTATATTAAACAAATACAAACTATTTATTGTTTGTTAGCTTTATTATTGACGTTTTATTATAAAACTTTACAAATAATTATTGATAATTTACCTGAGTGGCAAAATGTTAATAGATTTCGAAATATTTTAGTGGGGTAGGTATCATAGTTACCCCACACGGCCTGAAACGTAACTTTTTGTAGCACGGTCCCGGAAAGGTTAATATCAGTGATATCAAAGTTTATGGCACAAATGGTTACCAGCTCAGCGCACTCAATTATGAGGTGTTCTGGTGTTTCCCATTTTCTCCACAGAATCTTCATTCGCCGTTGTTTCTTAGCTTTAATCTACTGAGGTGTTCATTGAGGAGACAGTGTCCTGTTAAAAATCCCGTGACAATCCGAAGATTGTTCTTATTTAATTCAAGGAAATTTTTTTTATTTTTCTCTTGAAGTTTTGAGAAATTTCTTCGAGTGTCTTAGATCGTTGGATGATTCCCAGTCCCGGTTACGGATGGAGTCTTCCAGGTTCTTGTTTGAGTTCCGCTTTAAGTTAGTTTCCACTTGGGTAGCAGAAAGGTTCGTGTCCAGTTAGTGGTGTGTTCGCGCCTCTTCTAGCCAGATAGTTTGCTTTTTCATTGCCTTCTATTCCTTGGCGGGCTGGTACCCAGAGTAGGGGGACTTTATTTTCTTTTCTTTTTATATTTTTTAACTAAAATTCTATTATTATTTTATATTTAAATTCAATGTTCGGTATATTATTTAAAAAATCGAAACATGAATAAAACTTCTTTTCAACGATATATTGTGTTCCTTCCTGTTTCTTCTGTAAAATCATTTAAAACTTAATAATAATTCTATTATAATTATTTCGTTGAAGGAAAATCGTTACCTTGACAAACATTTAAATTCATATTTTATTCAAAGCATCAATTAGAATTAGACTTTACTTGTTAAATTTCTAAAACTGGTCATGGTAACGAAATTCTTATTGAAATTAAATTATAGTAGAATTATTAATATTTAAGTAGACCTACTTAAAAAACCATTTTGTTGAAAAGGAATTCTATTCGTGTTTCGATTTTTTAAATAATACACATAGGGTTGAATTTAAAATAACAAAGATTTGACCAATAACGAAAATATTTTTCTGTGTGATACCCTGATACGCAATTTTTGGCTTCCTTTCAGATCATTTTTCATAAACCTAATATATGAGGAAATATATTTCCATAATTTTAGAGATATTAATAGATAGATAAAAAAATATACATTTTCAACCTTTCTTAAAAAATTATTACAAATGAAAGGTCCAAGGGAAAAACTTGATAATAAATAATATTTGAGTTCAAACGCACTGACGAAAGAACCTGATAACCACCAGCCGTCCAGTGCTATCCTGTAGAATCAGTGAAATGGCGCTTATCATGTTTGTCCCCTGGGCCCTGGCTGGACCCTTCAAATACAAGATCTGTCCTGAAATAAAAACTTTATTCGGTATTTACTTTGATCTATACTTGTCCTGAAACCAAAACTTTATTAGGTATTTACTTTGATCTATACTTACTTTTCTATAAATATCGTAATATTAAATCATACATAATACAGGGTGTTAAAAATTCTACGCCAAACTTTCTAACATATAAAATAATGTTTCTTTAATTTTTTAAATGGAACATCTTGTTTGTTTTTTTTATTAGATGGAAAGTTAAAGAATTACATTTTTTTGCATTTAAAGCATTTAAAATTTTTTAATGGTTTTGCAGATATACGCAGTATTATTTCATATGGCCGGTACGGTAAAATACGAGAGAAAAATTATTGGGTGGCTTTGATAAAAATTTATTGGGGAAAATGCCATACGAAATATAAAATTGCAAATATCTGCGAAACCGTTCAAATTTTTGAAATACTTTAAATACAAAAAATGTTTATGTTTTAATTCTCCATCTACTGAAAAAATAATATACAGGGTGTTCCATTTAAAAAACGAAGAAAAGATAATTTATATTTTAGAAAGTTTGGCGTAGAATTTTGAGCATCCTATATGATTTACGATTACCATATTTATAGCAAAGTAAGTACGAACCAAAGGTACAAACCATCTAAAGCAAATACCTAATATAGTTTTGATTTCCGGACAGTTCTTGTATTTTTAATATTTTTTTTTAAGAAAGTGTGAGATATATTTTTTATTTATTTATTAATATCTCTGGAACTGTCGAAATATACCGGGTGCGTCTCAAAAGTGGCTTACCCCTATAACTTTTTTATTTTTACAGATATAAACACGAGATTTGGTATGTTAGTATATAACATAAATTAGGATTGATTGAAGTATTCAATTGTTTTTGGTCACTTCCTGTTTCACCGGAAATGACTACAACTTTTGATTTTTAAATGACACGCTCGGTATTTTTGTACTTTATCCGATAGAAAATGACATTCTGAATAGAATGACATATTTTGTGTCAACTTTTGACATTTTCGCTTAATAAAAAATCGTATTTTAAAATTCAATCTAGAGTACCATGGCTTTGTTAAAAACACTAATTCTTAATCAAGGAGCCTTGGAAAAATATATTTGACCGTCTAATGTTTTTAGTGTCTTGTTCTGACCAGTTAGAAAGTGCTCAAATCGTATTTTTAATCATATCTCAATTTTTTCAAATGGAACGAGGGTGGCTCATTACCATATTTGGAAAAAGCATTTTTTTACGAATAATTTGATACCACACACTTGGTATTTCGAGTCAAATTTTCGTTACGAACCGCAAGTTGACATATGATATGTCATTCTATTCAGAGTATTATTTTCTATAGAATAAAGTAAAAAAATAAAGATGGTGCCATTTAAAAATCAAAAGTTAATAATTTCCGGTGAAACAGGAAGTGATCAAAAAGAATTGAATACGTCAATCAATCCAAATTTATGTCACATACCAAATCTCGTTTTTTTATATGAAAAAATTAAAACAGTTATATGGGTGAGCCACTTTTGAAACGCACCCGGTATTTATTCATATCTTAGGATTATGTAAAGCGATCTGAAAGGAAGCCAAAAATGCAATAATATACAGTGTGTTCAATTTAAAAAAAGTCATCCCGATCCACTCACACCTTTTTGAGTCATCCTTTAGAAGTTAAAATATTTTCCTGAAATACATCCTAGATGATCCTAGTAGGTACATACTTTAGGTTTACCCTTACACAAAATTCGCAAGATTTTTATTTAAGGAGCCATAGATGCCCAGCGCACTTTTGCCGGACCCTGTATGTTTCTATATAGGTGTGCGACGATTTGATTGGCTCCATTATGTTTTGATGCAGAAATTTGTCCATTTGCCCCAGAATGTACCGTCGCACGGCAATAAAAAATTATGAGATATAAAAGTGCGAGTAGTTTCCCGAAATGCAATAATATACTGGGTGGTCTATTTAAAGTAACAAACATGCTATACTATTTTTCAAATGATGTGGCAACATGAGAAGTGTGTATTTTCTTGTATAAGTTTAGTAAATGAAGAAATAATCTAATATTAATAATTATTAAGTTGAAAATAAATATGTGCTTGGTAACTATAATACACCAGCGGTAATTTCGAAATATATTGTTTTATAATGTCAAAATATTAGATACATGCGACGTATGTTTTGTAACTGGTATATAATCTGTTTATCAATTTTATGTACGCAATGTAATTGTATTTACTTCTAAGATAACAAGAGCCTTATTTTATTATTTTTCAAAAAAGAGTTCAAAGAGCTAGTTTGGATAAAAATGTTGGCAAATCAAAAAAATAATCTAGATTTCGAAAAAAGTAATATTACATCATCTATAGTTGTTTTTATTTTGTTAAAAAAATAATTACTTGCGGTCCTGTTGTTGAACAGTCTAACAATAATGAGTTTTTGGCCAAACGTTTGAGAATGCCCTTTTCTCCTAATATAGTGCTTTTAACAATGCTTCCATTTGGTAACATAGTTATAACAATTTTCGATCCTTCTACAGCTTCGTCAGCCGATGAACAGGGTATGGCACCTACAAAGTATTATATATACCGTATGATCGAAAATAGCGGCGTCAAGTTACCTTAGAAATGACTATCGATGACTTTCACCATACAACTATACTTAACAAATGTCTTTTATATGTAAAGTAATATCACAGCCTATTCATTAGACAGCCAGTCGACTTCGCTAGTGAGTACCTGCACTTCCTGCAGGCTGAGCGTGCATTAGATGTTTCTAGAGAACTACAATATCTAGATCGGAGATTTTTAGCACATCATTGTTTCACAACGAGATCTATCGATTAAAAATATTTTCAATATGGCGGCACTTCCGGAAGTTAACAGCAACTTTCTAATTTTAAATGGGTGCCCCCATTTTTTATTACATACTTAAATTCTTTTTGAACGAAAAAAACTGCCCTGTCAAAAATATATGTATAGCCTAAACGTGTCAAATTTAGTGAATACCCCTGCCACTGTGCCATAAAGAGATGACATGGTGGCTGTCTATTTCAAAAATTAAATTGTTCGAATATCATATAATAATGATCGCAACTGTCATGGAATTGAGCAATTAAAAAATTATCATAAATCATTTCTTTCAAATGGAAACCCACTTTTTTATTTCACTAGTGAAAATGCTTTTCAATTCGTTACTTTTTGACTATACATGTTCCTATACCTAAAATAAATTGTTTTTAACTTATTTAAGATTTAGTTTTAACACGTAGATATATTTTTCTTGATTTTAACCGGTAGCTTATGACTTTAAACGTCAAGTGATGTAAAACAATAGATCTGGCCATGTCATATCGTGACACTTTGTTAAAAAGCAGTATGTTATCGATTATCGATCATCCTGTCCAAGCCAACTTTGCGCTGTTATGTTTCGATCATACGGTATATTATTAATATCAACTATTAGATATCACCCTTATATCACTAAGAGCGAAAATACGAGATATATTTTTAATACACTTTTTAAAGTCTTAGGGCAGGCAGTATTTATATAATATAGAAAACTCAAATAATTCGTTCTCTGACAGATGGAGATAAATTGTCTGACTGACACTTAATGTCAAAGAATGCTAGATAAAATCAAGAAAAATATACTTTTTCAAATTAAATCATTAAATAACTTAAAAACGATTTATTTTAGGTATAGGAACATGTATTCCCAAAAAATAACGAATTGGAAAACCTTTTTACTAGTGAAATAAAAAATGTGGGTTTCCATTTGAAGAAAATGATTTATTATAATTTTTTAATCGCTCAATTCCATGACAGCTACCGCCATTATTATATGTCATTTGAACAATTTAATTTTTGAAATAGATAGCCACATGTCTTCTCTTTATGTCACAGTGGCTGTGGTAATTACTAAATTTGACTTTTAGGCTATAACTTTTTAGACAGGCAGTTTTTTTCGTCCAAAAATTTTAAATATTTTTTTTCTCAAAAACGGTTAATGTTAGGTATAGAGTGTTTAACATCAATATTCATAGAATTTCACAGAGAATTTAAGTATGTAATAAAAATGGGGGCACCTATTTAAAATAAGAGAGTTGTTGTCAAGTTCCGGTATTTCCGGAAGTGCTGTCGAATTGCAAATATTTTTAATCGATAGATGTCGTTGTGAAACAATGATGTGCAAAAAATCCCCGATCTAGATATTGTGGTTTTCTAGAAACTTCTAATGCACGCTCAGCCTGGGACACCCTGTATATCACTATCCGACTTTTTACATAAGATAAGCGAATATTTAGGTAGGTACGAAGAGTTCCATATTAATGACTGTAAGTTAACTGGCTGTCTAATGAAGAGGCTGTGTCATACGGTGAATGTCATCAAATAATGCTTTGTCTCCACTTAAATAAGTATAGTAAGTGTGGTATAAATACAGTCAGATGCAAAAAAACGCAACGGAAAATTTTTTCGTCAAATTTAAGTTTCTAGCCCTATTTCCTTGATTCTTTTAGCAAACTGTATTTAAAAAATACATACACTTTAATTCGTAGACTCAGTTTATTATAACCTTTAGTATTTTACTTATTATACAGGGTTAATCGAAGAGTTGTTTTTTACCCTATCTTTAAAAACACCCTGTGGAACAATTTCGTGAGCAAATTTCCCTAAAACATCATTTTTTGGTCAGAACCATGTCTCCTGAATAGTAGTTGTTTGCAATTTCTTTAATTATTATCGTTACTTTTTGATGTTATTCTTCATAATGACGTGGTGGCATTGTTGACTATTACTGTGTACAATTGAATATTTTTCTTAGAGTCGAAAATTATGCAAAAGTTATTGGTCTTGTTGAAGATGGCCGAAATTATGAATATTCGTTTGGTAGTTGAAGAAGAATGGGAAAACAACTAAATATATTTGCAGCTTCATTGGCAGTATGAACCTACGTCTACAGACAGTTATAGCAGCTATACAGAGTATTAGAGTATTTTTTACAAGTTTTTATGTTTGTTTGTACACTTACTTATTACTGTGTTTTTGTTTTATTAACCTTATTTCGGTTAGTGTTACTAATATTTATTAAAACCAAGCCTTTATCGTTACTTTTTAACGTTTTTTAAATTTCAATATAGAGTTTTAATGCTGTGTCGATATGACATTACGACAATAGTCACCAAAGCCACCTCGTGATATTAAAAAATAACATCATAAAGTAAAATGATCGTTGAAAAAATTGCAAATTGTTGGTGACAAGTTCATTTCGCTCTTTAAAATTAACCAACGCATGTGTTGACATGAGTCAAAAAACAAAATGCTCAGGAGACATGATTCTGATAGAAAAATAATGTTCCAGGGAAAGTTACATACGAAATTATTGCACAGGGTGTTTAAAGTTACAGTAAACAACAACTCTTCAACCCTGTATAATCAGCCAAATAGGTACTCAAGTTTATAAAAAAAATCATTATATGAAAAGTTGATAGATTCATATACAGTTTGCTAAAAAAATCATTAAAATACAGCTAAAAGTAAAGAAAATGTTTAAGCTTGACGAAAAAATTATCCGTTGTGTTTTTTTTGCATCTGAGTGTTATTCTTTTATTATCGTTAATTTTTAAGTTTGGGGGTGAGTTGGCTGTATCATAGTACAGTTTCCTTATACTATGGCTGTATAATGTATATCTGTTTTGGAATAATGTTTATGTTATAAGACTTAAGTTTAAATGATTGTAATTTATTCTTTTCTATTTAGATTTATTAAGAAGAAAGAGATCATAAGAAATTTAATCACTTTTTTTATATTTTATTTTTTTACCTTGAATAGCTTTTGTATTGGATGGTAAGATGTCGTAGACTTTAGGTTTTTCTCCATTTTTTATTAAATTGTTCACCATCCTAGCGCCCATTTGTCCCAGCCCGATAAAGGCAATATCACTATTATGCCTAGCTAAAAATATTTTTTATGAATAAATTATAATTATATTGAATATGCTAATAGTTTTTTTTGAGCTTATTACATTTATATGTTCAAAATTTATTACATTTATATGTACAAAAAAGAAAAAAAAGAGAACGTTGAAAATAATAGTAGGCGTTAAATTTTGAAAAAAACTGCGTCTAGTTGGCTTGGAAATGACGATCGATGACATTTCCCATATAATTTTATATATAAAATGACAGCGATCTTCGTTTCATAGCCATTGCTGACGCTGTTTTTTTTATCACATTGTATAAAAAATTAATAAATATCGCACAATTTAATCAACTTAATCTTGTTTTAACTAACTTACCGTGGACATTTTTCTCAATTTTAACTAAAACTCTAAAACTGTTTAGAAACATGTTGGTTGTAGGAGTAGGCTTAAATAAATTTGGTGAAGTTTTACTAATCTAGTAACGTAGTGTAAATGAACATATAACGACTAAATGAATATTGCTGTATTTATTTATCTTTAATGACTTGACCTTAGAAACGCGATTTCACATACAAGTTTTGTTTTTGAAATTAATTATCGGCGGTATGTTTAGTTGCCTACGTATTTACCTTAACGTTTAGAACATTTTTTAAAAAAGAAAAGAATATATTTTGTATAATTCAATTCAATTCAAAATGTCTTTATTAGGTCTATAAACAATTGTATACAAATTAAAATAATAACGATGGCGACGTTCACATTTGTGCTCTTCCACGCAGCCATACAAAAAAATATATGTAAGAAAAGAGTAGTAAAATGAACAATCAAGTTATTACAGAAATATGATTAAAGACCTACATACATTATTCAATAATTAATTACAAAATACCAGGTGCGTCTCAAAAGTGGCTCACCCCTGTAACTTTTTTATTTTTTCAGATAAAACAACGAGATTTGGTATGTTAATATATGGCATAAATTGGGATTGACGTATTCAATTGTTTTCGATCACTTCCTTCGGAAATGATTAGAACTTTTCATTTTTAAATGGCACCCTCGGTATTTTTTAACTCTATTCGATAGAAAATGACACCCTGAATCGAATGACATACCATATGTCAATTTTTGACATAGTCACTCAAAAACAAATTCTATTTTAAATTTCAATCTAGAGTGGCTGTGTTAAAAACACTCATTTTTAATCAAGGAGCCTTGGAAAAATAGATTTGATCGTCTAATGTTTTTAGTGTCTTGTCTTGACCGGTTAAAACATGCCCAAATCGTATTTTGAATCACATCTTAATTTTTTCAAATGGAACGAGGGTGGCTCATTAGCATATTTGGAAAAAGCATTTTTTTTACTAATAATTTGATACCACACACTTGGTAGTAGGATATAGTTATGCGTTTCGTTTCGCTTAGACAATTTCTCAAATAGATAAATTGGTGTTTGGGATTCATTAATTCTAAAAACCATACAGGCCATATGCACAATAAATCTCTCGTCCAAATTAAGCCAGTGAGACTCCCTAAAGCAATCCGATATGTGATCAAATTTCCTTTTTTTCCAAAAAAAGTTATAAGAGTATCTTACACAAGCGTTCTGTAATTTTTGTAATGAGTGTCGATCAACTAGTCGCAGAATAATATAAATAATAAATATAACTATAGAATAATAAAAAATAGTTAAGTTTTTCTCCGTTTGCCTATTCTATACCTATCCAATATATTAGACTCATCATTCAAGACCCTATTCGTTTTTGAGATCTTCTTCCATTTTTTTGGCCGTTCGCCTTTCTTGCGGTTATTTGAATTCACCCTGTATATACAGGGTGGCGCACCCCTCGCCTCGGTTAATTATACAAAAACGGAAAGATGTAGAAACAAAATATTTTATGGTTATATATGTGGGAATAGCCCAGTCAAATTAGACAAATCGGTGGAAAAAATCCCACAGTTTTGAAAATGGTTTTAATTGATTCCTCTAGACTTGGGCTGATATGTGTCAAAAGTCCCCGATAGACGATGAGCTCGAGTAGGGGGGGGGGGTTAAATGTCACTTTTATGACTTTTTAGCTTATATCTCGGAAAATATGACACCTACGAAAAAATACCTTATATAGAAAATTGAAGCCCAGACAATTCTCTACAAAATTGGTTGAGTGTATTCATAGGTCTAACCTTTTACGAGTTACAGGGTTTAGACAGACAAAATTAACACTCCTTCTCATATTGTATTTTCGCATTTAAAATCCAATTAAAGTCGAAATTCAACCTTTCATGTTAATAATGATAATATTATGGGGTCCTGATATTATCTTGCAAGTCTTTATTGCATCCTGAAAAAAGTACAGCACAGCATTTAGCGCAGCTACAAATATTGTTGTAGTATACGAAAACCAAGAATAATAGTTCATGGTCCATGATTGCTGATGCACAGTTGAAGATTTCTATCGCCGCGCCGCCTGCAATATAGTTTTCTAATCTAAGTAGCACGAGAGCATGAGGTTTGGTTTCCTAAGGTGTTACAATATTTTAGTGATATTCTATATAATTCCTTCCTGTAGGTACAGTTAACATAAGTGTAATATTTACGTATCTGAACTACCAATCCATCTCACCAATATACTAACAGCCTACATTCGTAGAATTTTAAAAATTATGGGCATATGAAAGCGTCCCATATAACACACAATATCCGCAGGATATTCATAGAATGTCGGAATGTCCCATTATAAGATCATCTTATAAAGACATCTATAGAATATCCTCCAGACATCCTGAAATCCTGTAGATGTCTCAGAATAGAATATCCTATGGATATCTCTGTCGTATATCTAATGTATGTACATCCAGCTGAGATATCCAAACATGCTCATGATAATAAAATATCCTAACAATATCGTCTAGATATTTAGGAAAAATAAATAATGTACTACTTTTTTTATTACATAAAATGCAATAACCCATACAGATAGATATATATTACGTCAAGGCAACAAAATATCCTGTTGGTATCTTCTGGATAATCTGGATATTTATGAGCTTGGCCAATCCCAGTAATACAGAGAATTTAAAACGCCCGCGCAAAAAATGTCCCACAATCCTTCTCGACAGTTGTTTGTTTTTGCATCGTGTATTATTCAGTTCTTTGATTTAGTGAAATTCGAGGTGAATTCGGTCGTTTGTTGATATTGAATGGGCTTAAAAATGACTGAAACTAATAAAACTGGTTGAGTTTGACTTAGTTTTTTCTTATACTCATAGTTCTAGCACGGCACATAAAACAATCGGCACGCCAACTCTACTCAGATTCCATTGTTTAAAATTTCTATAAAATTTGACCTTGTCGGCGCCATTATGGTTTCCTAGTCAGGGCCGGATTAAAACGTATTAAAAAATTTCTCAGAAAATACGACAGGGTCGTATTAAAAAAATACTGTAATTGACTGAAACTGAATTTTATTTACAATAGTTTTGTCCAAACAAATGAATCGTTAACCGCGCATACTTCTCGAAAAGTAAAAATGAAAAAATCAATTAAATATTTCACTGTAGAGAATCGACAATTAAAATTAAAAAACATGCAACTAACAAAACATGCCAGGAGTTACAAACAAGAATTAAAAAAATACCAATAAAATATTTATTGAACAATATAAAGAGGCTACGTACAAATTATGCCCATCAATGGGCGTAGCAAATTTTATTAATATTCAAATTTCACAAATTAATAAATCCACAATTTTTTTTGAGAAACTTCTATTTTTTTCATGGCAGGAAACAAAGTAGGTAGCGCATTGTATTTTATACGGTTACAAAGTGAATTGGTAAACATTTTAAATTCAAAGTGAACAGAACACAACATGTACTTGTGGGCCTTATTTATATCGTCATTCAAGTCTTCTCCGTTAGCTGCAATTGCCCATGTTCTTGCCCTAAAAATGTATTGTTAACTTATTTTCGATATACTCATTTTATTTATTTTTATAATTTTATTTAAATTAATAATATAATTATTTTTAAATTTAATGTTGAATGTCTAGATACAACATTAAATTTTACTAAATATTTAACATTTTAATCTTGCTAATATTTTATATACATATAGGGTGAGTCTTGAATAAGTGCAAATATTTTCAGGGGTGGTATATTTCGACCCCAGGAACACGTTTATGAGTTTTTTTTCGCTAAAAAAAGATATTGAAAATCGTGCATTTTCTTTTAAATTACGCACACTGCAACGCGCCGAAACGCGGGAGACGGAAAAAAGTTGCTAGAGAAGTCTTTCGACTTGTTGACGGAAACCCCGAGGCGCGCTTCTGCGCTGCGCGCTTCTGCGCTGCGCGCTCTAATGTGCGTTGGTCCATTTAAATACATGGCAAGCAGACAAAAGAAATTTCCACATGGCGCCGCGCCGCCGTCTAGTGGGCGACAACCTTTAAGGTTGTCGCCCACTAGACCGCGGCGCGACGCGGCGCGGCGCCATGTGGAAATTTCTTTTGTCTGCTTGCCATGTATTTAAATAGACCAACGCACATTAAAGCGCGCAGCGCAGAAGCGCGCCGCGGGATTTCCGTCAAGAAGTCGGAAGACTTCTCTAGCAACTTTTTTCCGTCTCCCGCGTTTCGGCGCGTTGCAGTGTGCGTACTCACAAGGGAAATAATTTTGCATTCGAGTCTTTTCAGTTGGCTTTTTGACTAGGAACTAGTGATATGTATCAATGGCAGAATTGTATTTTTAAAGGTAAATTAGGCAAATCGATTTTCATAAAGGAATATGATATTTTTTTTAGTCTTCCCTCACTAGAGACAGATGGACGAAATGCCTTTCTATCAAAGATTTAATATAATTGAGGGGTGTAGAGGCAAAACTGGCAATCTCCACTTTTTAACAAAAGTGACAATCTCCAATTTTTAAATTCTAATTACCTAAATATATAAAAAAGATCAGGGTTTTTTTGACCACATAACTAATATACACATCAGAATAAATAAGAATTATCAAAAATATTAGTAATTTGTCTCTTCTGAAAAAATATGATGAGTAGATATACCCGGTGTTTTTTCTTCTAAAACCCTCAATTGAGGAGTGCGTAAAATGTTTCCTTTATATTTTGTAATACTGAAAAAAATGATTTTGTCTTTTATTAAATCTGGAAAAAGATGGTAAAATTCTCCAAACTTCTTTCTTTTTTTGTTAATCGTATGAGTCCAAACTTTTCCTCACCCCCTCTTCCTCTTCCTCTGTTAGAAGAGCACAAAAAATACGCTTTCGTCCGTACTTGAACTCATTGCTTTAAAAACTAAACTACAGACTATAACTAAATAGCGTTGCCACGTTTCAAAAGCGCGCTATAGTGGGTGCAGTCCCTTCGCAGCCGGAAAAAATTCTCTTCCCAGCGCCGCGCCGCGCAGCGGTCTAGTGGGCGACAACCTTTAGCCTGCCGTGTGATTTATATGCCGTGGTTCTAGCCTTGTTCTAGCAGAAATTCTATCCTAACCTCAACTAATGTCGAAAAACGACGAACGACTCAGGGTCTCAAAATGAAAAATTTGTGACACAATTATAAGTGAAAATTTGATGAAAAGCGCTTGTTCTTTATCCCTAAACCCATTTTCGTGTTTGATCTATTCGAACAGAAATCCTATTTTTGTGTTTAAATTGTGAGTTTCTGGAATGTGTGATGTTAGAAATTATATGTGTATCCTGTGTGCCACTGTGTGCTAACTTTAATGTAAACTGTTGCCGCTAGACATAAACTGCTAGACTCCATAAAGGGTAGTATAATCTGGTATAATACCAAACGATCGAAAAAAAAACGGCGTCAGAGGTGGCTTGGAAATGAAGATTGCTGTTATTTTGTATGTAAAATTATATGGGGAATGCCATCGATCGTAATTTTCAAGCCAATTGACAGCCGTTTTTTTTTCGATGGTACAGTATAAATTGAAAGGTCTTAACCATAGATAAAAGAAAATAATCTTCTATTAAGTCTTAACTCATACAAATAAACTTCTAAATTTTGACGCAAAATTCATTGACATAATATGTAGGTATATTTTAGAGCTGTTAATAAAAATATCCAATGAATAACGTCAAAATGTAGCTAAATAAAACTAAATCGGGAACGTTTTTACTATAAACTAAGGACGAAGAAAGTATTGTCAAATAACACTCCTCATATAATGTTCTAAAAATATTCTGTAATGCTTCCAACATCATCCTTGTATTATCCTATAAATATCCTAAATAATCGTAAAAGGCTTGCCTAGGGATGTCTGGAAGATGACTTTTTTGTCCCATCTGGATATCCCATAAATATCCTCCTCCGGTTTTTGGATATCCCTAAGATATTTACTATATCCTTGGTGGATATCCTCAAGATATCTATAGGATTGTGTTGTGTTATATGGGGTGACTTCTGAAACTGCGCAACCTACAATAATTGAATACAGTAATGATATCCACGTAGATAACAAAATTTGCTTCATTCATAAGGATATTTGGGTCCCCATGACTCCCCATACTTTAAAATTATCTATATATCCCATTTTATCCATTTTAGACAAGGAATTTGTATTCAATAAGAAAAGATTTTAATTTACTATTTATAATAACACATTTTTTTAACTTAGTACCTAGATCTTTTAAATTATTTTTTAATTTTGTACAATATTGTATACTATAAAATTTAAATTACAAAAAAATCTATTTTATTAAATATAAGATGCTTTAATTTTCATTATAAGATTTTTGAAGAATGAAGAATTATATGAAAGCATTTCGTATTTCCGACACATATTAATTCAGAAACATAATAATTCACTATTAATTCATAAATGTATTATTATTTATTTTGATTTTTTAATATATTATGTACATAATGTTGGCTTTGATTCTTTTAATTACACAAAAATATATAGCAAAATAAATGAACAGAAAACATTTATATTACAAATAACTTGCGCAGTCAAGGAGTGATTTGTGTGAACGCATCACGTCTGAAATTTACAAAATCACACAATATATACTAAAGTCAACTTAAAACATCATGATATCGTACTTTTTCAACGCTATTTGAACGAAAAACGTGCAATGTGCTGATTTATGAAGTATATACAGGGTGGTCGGAATTGTATTCCGGAAACTTCGGCGACATATTCTGCAAATAAAAATAAGTAAAAAAGTTCGTATAAATGTATGTCCTAAAATGCCTAGTTTTGGAGATACAGGGTGTAGAAGTTTCATTTTTATTTCGATTTTTTCGAACTAATTTCTGAAGTAACGTCAATATTTTAATAAAAATTGGTCTCTGATAGTTTTTTGACATGGGAAATTTGATTTTGATGTCAATATTACTCCTACTTGTAGAGGGCGCCACCTACATATTTTATAACTGGTTTGAACAGTAATAACTTTTCGTCCGTACCTGTATAAAACTACTGAGTAAAAAAATATACATTTACGACATTTTTTACGTAAAAAAGGTCTTTTAGTAGAAATCGCTACGAGTAATGGTTCTCGAGATATTTGGAATCAAAATTTTCAATACCTGTCATCATTGACATAAATTAAACATGCATGTTGACTAAATAGTTATTTGACTGAAATCATAAATTTGAAATATTTTTGTGTCAAAACTGTTTTATCAACATTTTTTTGCAGAAACAATTATGATTAATTTAAAAAAACTAAAATTTTACGAATTATTTTTTCAGTCAAATAAGTTCTACTCAACGTGTTTATTTTTTGACAATAATGACATGTATTGACTATTTCCATTTTAAATATCTTGAGAACGGTTGCGCGTAGTGATTTTTGCCAAGAGACATTTTTTACGTAAAAAATCACGAAAATGTATATTTTTTAACTCAGTAGTTTTATACAGGTACGGACGAAAAGTTATTACTCTTCAAAACAGTTGAAATATATGTAGGTGGCGCCCCCTACAAATAGGAGTCATATTGACATCAAATCAATTTTTTCAAAAACCCCCAGACACAAATTTTTATCCAAATATTGATGTTACTTCAAAAATTATTTGGAAAAAATCGAAATAAAAATGAAATTTCCACACTGTATCTCCGAAACTAAGCCTTTTAGGACATACATTTATACGAACTTTTTTACTTATTTTTATCTACAGAATATGCTGTCGAAGTTTTCGGAATACAGTTCGGACCACCCTGTATATGTGTATCCAAATTTATGAAGGGCGTAATTCGGAAACCATAAGTCCTGGAACAAAAATATATATCATCGTTTTTATAGAGAACTGTATCAGCTTTATTTTTGTATAAGGAGTGTTTTTCAGTAGACGTCATAGTTTTCGAGATATAAGCAAAAAAGTGAAGAATTTGACATTTAACTCCCCCCCACTTCTCGAGCTTCAAGGACTTTTGACACATATCAGCCCAAGTCTCTCTAGACTTGGGCTTGAAATGGTTTTAAACGATTCAGAGGAATCGTTTCAAAACTGTGGGAATTTTTTCCACCGATGCGCCTTTTTTTAACTAATTTGACTGGGGTAGAAGACAATGTGCATAATATAAAATTATTTTGAAATGTACAGAGTGTGTCAGAACTAAGATCCAGGTAAAGTATCGGATGGTCCATAAGAAAAAATATAACTTAGGTAGTTATATTTTTTCATCCGGTATTTTATTTCATTTTTGGATTCTTGGATATAAAATAAGGCATTTATTATAAGGGTTTAATATGTTTAAAAGCTTTGGTTTATAAATTATTTCTTAAATTTATATTCAATATGCCGAAGACTATGCAATTCAAAACAATCTGTATTATTGATTTTAAATTGCAGATATGTAGTTACATAAAACCAAATCAATTAATTTGTGACACATCGAGTACAACTAAATATTTGATTAAAAAAATAGTATTAATAACATTAAATAACTAAAAATAGAACTTTTAGTGAATAATATTTAACATTTTCTTCATAAATTCATTCAAGACTAGAGTTTAATTATTTATCTCGTAAATATTTTTAGCATGCTTATCTCTGATTATGGTGCCTGTTAGAAAGACATGAGACTTATGTAAATATAGTTTAGAACAATAAAGTTGCTTAATCTGATTGCGTCCTAAATCATGCATTTTTAGGAGAAAGATTATTAACATTTATAACAAATATGTTCTTAAAAACATAATAACATAAGGTAACTATGATATGAAAATGAAAAACCGAATTACCTACATTATTACATTTAAAAAAAATAATACTTGCATTGATCTGAAGTTGGAAGGAGCACAATCCCAAAATAGTGCAGTACTTAAGTTCGTCCAATGCACCGCTTGAATATCCTACATCGGGCGAAGCACATTGTCTAAGCCGCTATACCACCGTACCACATAACTTGTGACCGTACATATAACTCAGTTATATGTCTCATTGCAGTTATAACTGAGTTATGAGTACTGAGTACAGAAAGGGTATTTCAAAAAGAGGTTTCGGATGTTGATAACGAATAAAATAAAAGATTCATAACATACCTTAAAGCCTTCTAAAAGTTAACCTAAAGCTGGACAGTGTACAATTATATACAGGGTGGCCCATCGAAAACGTTCCGCAAGGCATAACAGCTAGGGTATTTTTTTTCTCAAAAAATCCAAAAACACGTCAATTTTGTTTGTGAGACACGGGGACAACTTTTGACCCAAAAATGATTGCAAAATCTTCAACCCTCTAAGCGGGGGTGTCATCCCCCAACTTTTTTCAAATGGGAAGGCGGGTCAAGTGGCGCCGCAATGGAAAGGGCTTTCTATTCTCTATATTTTCCCGCTTCGTTTTTAAAAATCGGTCTAGTCATTTTAAAAATATGAAGGATTGAAATTTGAAAAGTACTTTTTGCAAAAAAACGCATAAATTGAATTAATTAAAAAAAGCTTAACTTATTAATGAAGCAAATGCTGAAAATGTTGCCCGTCAACCTCCATACAGTAATACAAATTATTTTCAAACCGTTCTCGAACATTCTGAAGAACTTGCGGGGTCACTTCGCGACAAACATCAATAATTCGTCTTCGCTACTTTACTTTTTATGTCTCCCCATAGAAAAAAGTCTAAAGAAGTCAAGTCGGGTGACCGGGGAGGCTACTCAATTGCACCCCTTCATCCTATCCACTGACCGGGAAAGTTATTGTTCAAAAATTACGCACATTTTGAGAGCAATGTGGAGATGCACCGTCTTGTTGAAATATTAGTTCCGCTTCATATCAATGTATCCAGGATTGTTCTCTATGATGTCAGTTAGGGCTGGGTCGATGGTATTTTCCAGTAAATCCAAGTACATATCATCTGTTGAATTTCCAGGAAGAAAAAAAGGACCTACAATAGAATTTCCAAAAATACCAACCCACACGTTCAATTTCTGAGAGTTTTGTGTGTGCACCTTGTGAAAAAACCTGGGGTTGTCCTCATCCCAGTACCGACAGTTATGCCGATTAACTACACGACCGTTCAAAAAGAAACTACACTCATCCGAAAAACACACATTAAATAGGAAATTATTATCATTGGCCACTCGTTCACTCATAGTTTCACAAAATTGCAAGCGACGACCAAAATCGTCTTCGTTGAGTTCTTGTACCAACTGAATTTTGTACGGATGGAAGTTGTGTTTTTTTAATATCCTTTGGACACTTGTACGATTCACGCCGGTCTCATTGACTAATTTTCTTGTACTCAGCGTACCATCCATGGCAACTTGGCCCAATACGAATACATCCATAGCTTCATTTACTACAGGATTTTCCCTCTGCCTCTTTTTATTCATAACGAAACCAGTTTTTTGCTACTAACTCGCGAACAATTTTGCCATAAACCTGTTTGTCAGGATGGCGTTCATTGAATATCTGCGCAACCCGATTGCCACATTCATTATTTTTAAAATTTAGTTCGATTATTTCCACTTTTTCTGCAAGTGAGTACACCATAATTGTTAAAAAGTTTAACGATATTGAGAAGAACTTCAACGCACAAGTCACAGAACAGCTATCTAGCAACCCCACCTGATTGTTCAACCTTGTGGCAAGTGAAAAAATGCGTAAACATCTAGAAATAATAAGAAAAAACAGCAAATTGGTTGAAGGAATTTATCCTTATCATTTACTCTGATAAATGTTTAAATAAACTTTTCAAATTTCAATCCTTCATATTTTCTGAATGACCCGACCGATTTTCAAAAACAAAGCGGGAAAGTATAGAGAATAGAAAGCCCTTTTCATTGCGGTACAACTTGACCCCCTTTCCATTTGAAAAAAATTGGGGGATGACACCCCCGCTTAGAGGGTTAAAGATTTTGCAATCATTTTTGGGGCAAAAGTTGTCCCCCTCACAAACAAAATTGACGTGTTTTTGAATTTTCTGAAAAAAAATACCCTGGCCGTTAAGCCTTGCGGAACGTTTTCGATGGGCCACCCGGTATGTGGAACACAATATCTGCCAAATAGCCACCATGCCAGCACACAATTCTTTTGTTGAAATTTTCCATTACTGCTGAACATATTTCTGGAGTTATGTAACGAATTATTCGCCTAATTTCTTCTTTCAATTGTTGAATGTTTTGCGGATTGTTTTCGTAAGCTTTGCATTTCACATAGCCCTACAAAAAATAATCTAGGGGCGTCAAGTCGCATGACATTGGTGGTCAATTTACGTCTCCATTAATGGAGCTCTTCTGCCTCCCTCCAAACTGTGTACTCAATAAATTCAATGTTTCACCTGCTCTATGACATGTCGCACCATCTTGTTGGAATCACATATTCTCTATATCCATGCCCCATATAGCACGTCCAAATAAAATTACGTTTCTACAAGGGAGACTCATGAGAAACAACATATGTTAAAGTGAACCTAAGTGTTCATCTAGTTCTAACATATACATATGAGATACACGAAGGTTTATACTGATAAAATTGAGTGATACAGTGTTTACTAGTTGTATACCGTATGCACTCAAGATTCTAAAGAGTTTTTTGTATCCTAACAAATAATTATTAAACTGATGAAATCTGACGTCGGTATATGAGACATCAATGTATAAGTTATATGTATGAATGTGTGATATTTCGTATCATAGTTGTGCCTATAGTACACACCTTGTCAAAATGTGACGTATACACATAATATAAATATCTATATAGACACTTTGTAATAGTGTACTGTTGTGTCTACATTCTAGCATGAAATGAAGTTCAGTTTATAATCATCTGCTGATGATGCTAACATGGTTAGCGAAACGCGCGTCCAGTGTAAAAGTAAAAGTGTTTTGGTGTATTGTGGTGATTGAGTGTTTTTATTTTGCTGTGTAACACCAAAGGTTCCAACCCTCAACTGTAATGAAATGAAGGTGTGCGCATGCGTGGATAGCCTGAGCGTAGACACACCGACCAAGTGTATCTTATGTATCCTCTCTCCTTTCTCCTTTCTAGGAGTGGTATGTGTATGTGTTAGCAGCCATTATTGTTTTACCATTCGGAAGCTCTATATAAATGTTCTGTTTGTGTGTAGTTTAAAAGAGATAAGGTAAGTTCAAGTTTTTAATTACCTTGTTACACCTTCCTAAGAGTATTATTAATATTATAGCAGCGACTCTTCCCTTTCTCGATACACGATTTACCAAATTTTGACTCCAATGAATGAATAAAACTCCAAATATTCTTGTATAATGATAAAGAGGTTAGCTGAGCGACCTCTGCAATATAATTTATCTAAATGAACCAGAGAAAGAATGATTTAAACATTTCAAAGAACTTCTTACACTGATATTCGGTAAGTTATTGATGATCAATATAGTATATTATACAGTATATACAGTATATCTGGATCAATATGATATATATATATATATATATATATATATATATATATATATATATATATATATATATATATATATATATATATATATATATATATATATATATATATATATATATATATATATATATATATATATATATATATATATATATATATATCAGATATATACTGATACGAGAGATACTCGTCCAACAGAGTGCTCGATGAATGAGTATGCTAATAAACCAACTGCTTGGAGGGAAAATATGAGAAAAAAATGACTAAACGAGGTCCACCAAATCGTGGCGATATACCAGTGTTTACCATTTTAGTATGTTGTTATACTAGGTACGTATAAATATTTTTAATACATTTTGATACAAATTCTGTTCTTTTAATGTGTTTTCTTACTTCTGGTTTCTGCAGTGTAAATAATCATTATTATTGTGTTATTTGCGCTATTGCGTTCCATGATATAAAGAAATATAAGAATTTTATTTCTTAACCACCTAATCCATTTTATGGAAGAAAAATGGTACATTTAATACAAAACAAAAATGGAACAATTTTAAGGCTACTTCTCTTGAACTTACGATCGAGATACTTTTGGAAAATACAAAGTTTTGCCTTCCTAATTTTCGTTCTAAAAAGATATAATTGGTATCATTGAATAAATATTTCTTAAAAAGAACGAAAATTAGGCATCAAAACTTGTATTATTTCCTAAATTCGTTCATAAGAAGTAGTTTTATCTAGCACAAGATGTATATACGAAGCAAAATACATGCGTATACACGCTGTAGTCACAACTGCAATGTGTAAACATAGTTTAAACGTAATACACAAGCACTGTGTATCCTACGGCACACTGTGTATCCCTTACTTTGTGTATGCGTAAATGCTATACTGTGGCTACATTGTGAGGCGGACGTTTAACCTTTGTGCATACGTGTTGAACTACAATGTGTAAACGTAGAATATTTACATCGGGGGAATTGTGTCACCCGGTGTCTACATCTAATAATGTAAACACATCGTAAATGTGATGTGATGTGCTGTATGGGGCATGTCCATTATTTGATCCCATAAAAAAAACATCAATCATTGTTCGATATAGTTCTCCGTTTACTGTAACAGCTTGTTCGTTTTCATCTTCTTGATGCTTTACTTGAGGCCGCGCCGCGCCGCTAGATTATTTTTGGTGGGGCTATCTGAAAAGCAATGCTTACGAAAACAATATGGAACAATTCAACCATTGAAAGAAGAAATTAGGCGAATAACTTTTGACATAACTCCAGAAATGTGTTCAGCAGTACTGAAAAACAAAAGAATTGTATCTTGCCAGAAAAGTCCTGGTAGCTATTCAGCAAATATTGTGTTCCACATATAATTGTACACTGTCCAGCTACGCACTGCCTACACTTCAGCAGAAATCTACGGTATCGAAAGATGCCTACAATTTATCTTAGATAGGAACTATCGAAAACAGGAAATAGCCATCTTATCCGATAGTCAAGCAGCACTAATCCAAAAAAATCCTTATCTCCAAAGTCAATTTGCTTGAACATATATAATATAATAACAATATAATGAACAATTTTGGCGATATATTACCTTGTCGGACTCCCTTCTTAATTTTAAAATCTGCTGTTTTCTCGTAGAGCCTCACACATGCTTTTGCATTATTGTATATGTGTCTGATGATTGTTATGTATCTGTGATCTACTCGGCATTTGGTTAAAGCCTTTAACATCTTACGTTGATTTATTATATCAAACACCAACATTAAAGGCCTGTTATATTCCACAGATTTTTCGATTAGAGTCAACTTGGGGAGAATAACTTGGAGATGATCATTTGCGATAAAATTCTGAGCACATTTGGCCTAAATCATTACATACATCAAACATTACAAACATTACATATGTAGAAATATAATAACGTTTTTGAAAAATTTACAAAATATTTATAATTCTTTGATAGTAACAATTCGTTATATCAACTTTTTTGTTATAATACTGTTGAAATATCTTTATTTAAATTTAATCTTTGTGTATTTTATGATAACAATTATTATATATTTAGTCGTAATTATAGAGCATTAGGTGTTTGTTAGTTAATATAATTTTAAATGTCATATTTTTGATATTATGTTACGAGATAATTGGGTTAACAAAATCCAAATAAAATAGAAGTATTTCAAGGTTTGTTTCAAACAACAGAAAAATGTACCTTTTCTTGTCAAACAATGATTCAGGGATTATTATTGTTTAGTGTAGGTAAATATGTTACAGACCACTGTGACCAAATACTTTTATATGTTACAGTCATGTCCTCTTTTTTAGTAATTTATTTTAAAATCTTATATTTATGTTAATATTACCAAGCAACTATATACAACAATGAGAATGTAATTATAATATTGACAGAAACTTTGTATTTATATACCCAAAATATGTATTATATAAAGTGGCAGAGAAACTAGGATTGAAGTTTTAATATATTATAATAGGATACATAATATATAACTTGCTAACAATGTCTATAATTTTGCGAGAGATTCATTTATTGAAAAAATAATAAGTAAATCGCCACCGAAACAGAAATCTAAAATATATATGTTATTTTTTAAAATACTATACTTTAATATAGTATAATCCGACTGGAGCGGAGAACAAAAATATAACAAATTTGCTTAATCAACAAATAATGTCAAAGCCAATCACTATGCGTTAATGCGCGGATTTGATGTGTAAATGTACGAATCTTCGCAGTGTCGGTTTTATGGCGAATTATCAAAAGAAAAATCACGAACCCAGGAAGCATATTTGTATGTTGCACACAGATTGTCCATTCGGAATTAGTCGGGTCTGCTGCGATTCGACTGTATGTAATTTAAGTTATACTCGGGAGAGCACTTCCTTTGATGAAGCGAGTGCAACATACAAAAACAGTGTAACATATATATGCCAGTTTAATTTTGGCGCTTATAGGAAAAATGGTGTAGCTAACACGAACTAGTTAGGTAAATAACTATTCTTTTATGAAACGCGCTTGATATTTTATGATATTTTCAGTCTCCTTAAAAAAAAACTTCAAAATTGTTGCATATAACGTGTCATACCTACCTACGTTTATTTTTTATAAGGTATAAGCAGTTAAAACTGTAGTTTAATTACAATTAAACAATTAAAAAGACATACTTATTGACCTATGTAAGTCATGTACTGTTAGTTTTGATAAAATTCATAAAACTTAACTGAAGCTGGTACATGTTTAAAAAATAGTGATTTAATAGAAACTATGAAAAGTCTAACATAAAATTATAAAAATATTTATTTCTGTTACGTAACAAACAAAACACTTCGACAGGGAGTCTTAAACAAAATGAAACATTTTTCTGAGCCCGATATTTGCTTCAACACATTTCGACAAACTATGTTGTGCTTTTCTTACTATTTTTAAGCACCCGTCCTCGATTTCGGTTCTTCATACCTTAGCTTAATTAAATACCAGTATGGAAATGAGAGTATAGCTTGTTTACATTATTTCCATATTTATTTTTGTTTTTCAAGAAACTAGATATTGCAGGAACAAAAAGGTCGGGATCATCGTTGATATTTTTTTTAATTTCTTCTGAATAAACTTTCCAATTATCCCCCACCTCTACTTCTTCCTGACTTTTCAATCATAATTGGAATGAGTTTTCATCCACTTTTCTGTATTCGTAATTTTCCGGTAACTTTTTCATGCTATTTAAAAATAAAAAAACAGCAATCGCAGCGTCTATTGTCCTAGCTAAATGGGTTGGAAAATATAATATAGACAATACGTCATAAAAAGTCATAACATGAGTCCATAGACATAAGTCATCAATTCACAAAACATAATTATTCATAATAACGCCAACACTACTCTGTATGTGGCACTCGCTTTATCCAAGAAAGTTCTCTCCCGAGTATAACTTACATACCGCCGAATCGCAGCAGACCCGACTAATTCTGAATGGATAATCTGTGTACAACATACAAATATGCACCCAGGAATCGATCTCGGACCTCATGAGTATATGTTTTAACTCTATGGGTATATGATTTGGCAATGCGTCTACTAGTCATAATACGGTCTACAACATACAACGACCTACAAAATGTGGGTCAGCTGCGTTTTGCAGGGATATACTTTGGGGTGGACATGCTCCTCATAGATTACGCGTCTCAAGAATCGGCGGATTGGCTGGTAGAAACGGCACCTAAGCTTAAGAATTGGCAGAGGCTGGGATTGGTTACAATGAAGAGGGAAAACATCCATAAAGAGACGACCAGCACGGTTTTTCTGTCGAGAAGGAAGGGGAAAGACGCCATCTACCTGCTGAGCCTTATCTAGGCTCAGAAGTCCGATGTCAAGAACATCGAGTTGGCGAGTCATCAACTAGAGGATGGAGGTCATAGTCAGGTCCTCACAATAGGAATTGACCTCAAATCCAAAGATGCAATAAAGAAAGAGGGATATATTCTCTTATAGATTCGGGACAACACCGGTATCAGATCTAAGGACAGACGTGAAGTTAAAGACGTGAAGAAAATGGAGACAGATCCTCCAGCCTCCACCTTACGGATACCTCAGCCGGAGACAAGCTCCTCGGCTGTGAAGGGCACGAACGCCCAAACACCAATCGTGAAAGGGTGCGTATATTTTCGGAGGAGGTAGATGTCCACTCCTCGGAGGAAGAACATCTGTTGTCAGAGGAGGATGGAAAATCCCCATATATGATGGGGACACAATAGATCATTCTACATTCCTCTGATAGTCTAGGAGACAGTGAAGATTTTTGGTAATTATTTTCCCAGTTAGCAAACACCGATAGAATTATTTGGTAAATTATTCTAAGCAAGTTTCATATATGTGCACGGGGGGTTTTCTGATGGGTAGAAGTAGAAAATGCGTTAGAAAATACCGTATGATCGAAAAAAATGGCATCCAGATAGCTGGCCAGATTGGAAATGAACATTGATGACATACCCCATATAATTTTATGTACATATAAAATGCCAGCTATCTTCAATCGACGCCATGGCTAAGGACTTTTATTCGATTATATTATATAAATATACTGCACTTTTTTTCCAGCGATAAAAATAGTTCTATTAGTGGGAAATGTTGTGCAGTTAACAAAAAAAAGTCTAGGTAATCTGTGAGAATGGGTAATTTTCTGGCATATTTTTTCGCTTATTTTCGCAGTATTAAAAATTCGTCAGTTGATAGATTATATTATAATTACAGCTGCAAATAATGTGATGAGTGATGAATTGGAGGCAGTGGTATTCCCGGTAATCGAAAGAAATTTTTTCTACACCAATTCTGAAAACAATTTAATAGCCATGCTATTTGATGAGAGGAGGCACATTAGAGAGTTAGGGCTCAGGAGACTGCTAAAAAGGCCAGACAGTCTGCTTTGCCTGGAAAAGGCATTAGGAACTTTCATACTCCTTCACTTAAATTTGACGCATTTGGTTACACGGAAATTATAGATTGGAGCCTTACAAAAATATCGCCACCACCTTTTCTCCGTGGGATAAGTGATGAAGAAATCAAAAGGTTCATACCCGGATTGGGATATAAGAGAGTTCCCACCACACGCAAGCTGTGGAGCGTTGCGTGAAGCTAGTTACCGAAGCTTCTCTTAAGGTATACGGGCCGCAATCCGATGGATACATTAGGGCAACACTCAAATCGAGAGAAGCAATTAACGAATTCAGCAGTAAGGCAGACTACAAAGTGACATTGGAAAGGTCGGAATAAATCGGCACACACTCTTAATGGAGGGAAGGGTGGAACTCGAAGTGTAGCCACCTCCTCCTAATGAGTTCTGGGTTGTTTAGATAATAATTTAAAATTAATTAGATTGTTTTCTAAATAAGCAAAGCGTTGCACATTTGCATGCGTAAACTTACGGAAAAAAGATAAAAATTTGCATTTATATGGTTTAAAAGAGGTAATATTTTTTTCTGCAGGCAACTAAATACTATTACTAACGTTTAAGCACCACAGCGCTAAAAAATAAAAACCTCAAGTTAAGAAAAAAAAATTGCAAAAAAACTGTCAAATTCGGCGGTTGCGCAATCGGAAGATGTTATCCGAATTTGATAAAAAAAAAAATGATAATGCTTGTATACACCTAAGGCAACTTTTGCGCGGTATAGCAAGCCAAAATTTCATTTTTGAGATTTTCCGATCCACCCTAATGTGGAACAACCCGAAAGCTTTTTCTTAAAACCAGCATCGTAAAAAAATTTCTGCAATTTTCAAGATGCCGGCAAAGTAATTTGCCAATTTCGTAAATTAGCCAGACTTGCTTTTGATTATAGTTTATGAAATTATCAAATGAAATTTCAACCATGGGTAATTAAGGGTTACGAATTTCAAACACTACTTTAATAAATGTCAAATATTTATGACTGGAAAATAAGTGGACTTTTTATTTTTTCTTTAACTTAATGTCACCATCCGAACAAACTATTATATGAGAAAATAAGTACAAAAAAAATCAGTGTGTCTTGGACTAATAGGATATTAAATAGATATGAAAAACTAAATTCATTTTTGGGACAATTATGATTACCTGTTTTTTATATCTATTTAACGGTTACAGTAATTCTTTTGAATCACTCTATAGATATTTAGCCCCACTTCGAGGTGCTAAAAGATAAGGCGTGACGTCACCGTTCTAGTACTTATGAGTGTGGAACGTCGTGTCTATGAAGGTGTTTTACCGTGCTGCACAGGTGCAAATTAACACAAAAAATCAGTTTTTAGTGTACCTACCGGCATCGTAATTGCAGCATCACTTGATGACGACTCCTAACACTTTGGTACGTACCCACATCTAAATATTTTAATAATTAAAGATTTTAAATATGTTATTAAAGGTAAATAACTACCATTTTTCCTTTTTTGAGACATGTGCATTAATAGGTACTAATTGATATTGTATTTTTATCTACTGTGTCTTAGTATAGCAGATAAATGGCAATAACTGTAATTACTCAAGATCGCCTCATTTTTTCATGTTACCAAATATTATTTTCTAACTTAAGAATGAAAAAAAAAATCTTTAACTTAATTATTGGTTTAAAAAAATATGAAACAAAATCATACTGATTTTTAAGCATAAAATGGCAGAGCTATAAAACTCATTGTGTAGTAATTGTAATAACAACACCTGATAATAATTATTATAAGATTTATGTATCTATACATATAAAAACATTTGGGTTGATAACGTTTATAAATTTTTCCTATATTGTGTTAAGACTTGAGTACAGTGTTGCTTTCATTCGGACAATGTAAAATAATTCTTTTTTTTGCCTACTTGATTTAGATATACAAAAATATAAATAATATAAAACATTTATATTATTTATAGCTATATAATGATAGACTATGTATAATGATATACTTATGATATAAAAGTATTAAGTTTGGGTCCTTGTACTGTTTTCATTGTTTTGAGAAAAAAAATGTATAAAGAATATAACGCTTCTCATTGCTCCAAAATAATTCAAGTATTTCAGAGTAAATTAAATACATCCCAAAATTTTATTCAATTATAGCTAAAAGCATGCTTAGTTTTCGCTACCCAAGGTGATTCAGTATCATTAAGCTATGTTATAAATCATTTATAATCCGAATTTTGAAAGTATCATTCATGTTTTCGATTTGCTAAACTATATTTGATGTAATCTTTATATACAGCATTATCAACTTTATTTGTTTAATCATTTCGAAAGCTCCAAAAAAATTAAAAAGCGATTAATGGTTGGTACAAATATAGTTTAAACGAGAAAATATATATAGTTTAAACAACGTTTAGTGTATTTGCGGTCTTAATGAATGTTTTAACAAAGCAGCTATTCATGCATTGTTCAAAATAAGCTCTTAATATATTTCTTTTACCTATAACTTTTAAATAGAATTGCTCCCGCGAAAACATCTAACCAAAGAACTAACTACTCTAAACTATCAGAGAGGCAGTGGCGGATACAGAGGGGACCCATGGAGTCCGCCCACCCCCTAAAATCTCTAAATTGGATTAAATATTAGGCTTTTCAGTTCAAAATGGCGCCCTAAAAAGCAAATTCTACATTACTTTTTATATGCCTCCTCCCCTAACATAAATTCCTGCATCCGCCCCTGCAGAGAGGCATATGTGTATTTAATTACTTCTTTAAAAATTTAGTGGAAATTTTGTGTATTTGGTCTGATATTTATTTATTCAAAAACTTGACCGCCTCTTTTGTACCAACAGATGTCATTTATCGTTTATTTTGAAAGCTCTGTCTATAAGTTTCCATTTTATCTGAGAATATACGACAATAATACAATACACGCTTACAGCATAGACAACATTAAGACCCTCAACACCTCAAACGAAACCACAACATAATTTTATTTTTTTTCCTCAACCAATGTATAATCAATTTAATATTTAATAATAATAATCACCAAACTTATTCTAATTATCGTATAAGTTTGTTCTCTTGAGTTGCTGTGATACGACGTCTTTCGATCCTCCTTCTTCATCCTTTTATAGAAATCTTCCATTAGAGATTGGGCGTTTTTTGCACTATCGAGAAATGAGGGGTTCAGAAGTGAACTATATAGATCAAGTCCTAGAAGATAATTATGGAAAAAATGAGAGTTAAAGTTTTTTAATGTTACTTAATTAAAATAAAACAAGCTGAAGAAGAAAATTTCACACCATGTTTTATTATATTTTAAATTGTATAATTGCAAACTAAAGTAACTCAAAATACAACTACTGTGGTCATTTTTAAGAATGCTTGTTGCTTGTTTATGCTTTTTTGGACTTGAACCATTTTATCTCTATGAAAATATTTGAAATTTTAGATATAAATTGGTTCATCGGTACATACTTCTTTATCATTAAGGGATTTACATTATCTATTAATACTGTTTTCTATACGATTTTTATAAAAATTATTGTATATAGGCGGGATAAAGGGAAGGAGATCTTTCACGTGTTGCCTTTCAGAGGGTGTTACCTTACGTCTATATGAAATGATAAGATTTTTCTTCCTCGTGCAGTTTTATTCAGGTCAACAACGTGTCAGATATTTAAATATTTGTAAGAAAAACAGCCTAACTTATTGATGTAGTAATAGTGAAAATCAAACTATACTTTCAGAATCGATAGAATCAGACCTTTAAGATGGCTGATAATCTGATTCACTTGATGCAAATGGTTCAGACTTTGTTTCATTGTCATCCATTTTATCAAAAAGAGAACTCTAGCTCTAAATTTTAGCACGTGTGTTAAAATCGGGTACAGCGTTAAATTTAATGGACTTGATTCAGTTCACTCCTGAAAGGAATCAACAGAATATTCAGAAACCAAACAGAAATAAGCTACAGCTGCTTAATGCGTGAAGTATGACTTGATTCATTTCTCTACTGGAAAAAACAATATTTTATAAACGTATAAAGACGATTATCTTAAAATAGTAAGAAATTAGACTTGATCCATTTTAATTCTGACCACTTCAAATGTCGTAGACGTTATGATGTTCGTAACAATATTATGCGTGTTTAGAAGGTTTCTTCGACATTTTTGAAATTTAAGTTCTAAAAAGGAATTCAAGCAGACTAAATCCTGAATCCTTTAATAGATAAATAATTGGTATGTGGGTCTACTCAGTCCCAAAGATAGTGGTTCAAAAGTAATGCTGGTCACGTTACGTTTTCACGCTAGTATCTTTAGCTGTATCACAAACGTATGTTTCTTCGTGTTCAGCAAAGATGAGAGGAAAGCAGTACGTCAATTTATTGATGCAGAATATTAATAATTCACTCTTGCTCACATTTTTGGTGAATACTGGCCTTTAGATACAAAAAAACCTAGACCTCTGCTTGGTTAATATTATGAAAATTTTGAAAACCTGAAACCTGAAAGATGAATTATGATCCCTGACTGGCGAAGTTCAAGGTAGAATTTCAAAAATTTATTCATGTTAAGATGGTTCAATTTATCAGCAAATTATATTTCTAAATTTTAATACTGATTAGAAGGCGCCTGATAGAGAAAAAAGATTTAAAATCATTAATACGCAGTAAAATTTTAATTACATGCTTTCTATCCGATTTAATATAACGTCCCACGAATATTTTGCACCAGCGTTGTAAAATACTTCTACTTATATGATTATATAGCCTTAAAACAGGGTTAAATTCTCTCCTTATCGCGCCAAATACAAATGAAGATAATGGTTATCAAATAACAATAAAACGTATGTGTGTATGTGTACCTGTAGACGCTTAGCTATATAACGAAACCGTAACACACATATATGTACCTAGTTATTTACCTGTTCAGTTTGATTTTGAATTAACACGTTCTAGATATACGTATATACATGGCGAAGCTACTGGTGCCACACATCGTAAGTAAAATAGTTTTGTTTATAAAGGAACTTAACATTTTTTCTAGCTTTTGTTAAGAGTTATAAAAGTAGATTGTTTTACTATTTGAATTATTATAAATAATTAATATTAATATTGGCAGCTTCCTTTGCCTTTTGTTTTATCAAATCGCCAAATTATCATCCTATATTTGGCGAGCTGAACAACTCGAAAATTTGCATATCCAAAAATCATTTGTAGTAGACATATTTTCTAAAATTTGGAACTTATAAATAACTGGACATTATAGAGTAAATTTAGAAGTATCTTTGGATTGCTACCGTATTGTTGAGTTTCTTATAAAATTATCGCTATCATAAAATAGCATCAATTTTTGAAATTACTCATAAACGCCTTTGCAAATCAGAGTCCATACTGGTAACTTTATTTTGGATTAGGGGAATTATATCCAGGTAGAATGTTGAATGGAAATGTAGGAGGGCGACCTTTAAGATCTATCGTGTCCCTTTTTCTTGAGTTATAAAATCAAACAGTTTATAATTGATCACACATGTTTCTGTTGGAGGGAAGACAGGATTCATTCATACAGGGAGGGACAGGATTCATTCATATAACTTCCTGTTGGAGGGAAGACAGGGTATTTCCCATCCTCCTGACAACAACTAGTGGAGTGGACATGCATCTACTTCCTACGAGGGTTTACCCCTTCCACGGTTTAGCCCTCCGTGCCCTTCATAGTCGAGGAGCTTGTCTCCGCCTCAGGTACCTCCTTGAGGTAGAGGCTGGAGGATCTTTCCCCATTTTCTCCACTTCTTTAACTTTGTCTTTTCTTAGGCCTAATACCGTAGTAGTCTTGGATCTATAATAGAGAATATTCTTTCTCTATTGCCTTCTTGGATTTAAATTCAATTCAAATTGTGAGGATGGTCCCCTCTCTCGAGTTGATGTCTCGCAAACTCGATGTCCTTACATTGGAGTTCTGGCAAAGATGGTGGTATACTGCAAGGGTTAGTCGGTCCACTTCTACAGAGCCCCGCATGTAGAAGTAAGGAAGACGAGAATACAATGGGTTGCGCCCTGGTGC
Organism: Sitophilus oryzae; assembly: GCF_002938485.1. Lineage (NCBI taxonomy): Eukaryota > Metazoa > Arthropoda > Insecta > Coleoptera > Curculionidae > Sitophilus > Sitophilus oryzae. Next base: position 1,436,604 of record NW_022147349.1, on the reverse strand, counting down.
CTCAATAAGGTTGAGACCAGTATAGAGGCTAGTTTTCTATCTAGTCATGCATCCCTTTGACCCTTGGTCGCGTCATCATAGGATTTAGGTTTTTGTTGAGGTTCTATCTCCGCTTGGTCCGCGCGGACCCCCACACCCTCTGTCCCTTCTCTGTCCGTAATACATAACCACAGACCGTAGAGGGTGCCTGGTATGACGAGTAGGGTAGTCTCATCCGGCATTGTTATACGTCTTGGTGCAATACCCTGGTCACGACACTACACGCAGGGACAAGACAATGCGATGCTCCTTAGACCTAGCTAAAGTGCAAGTGGAGATTCCCTCTAACACTAGGATATTTTATGCTGTTTTAAAATGTTAAAGAAGCACAGATTATATTAGATACCTAGTTATTGGAAAATGTCGTACTTTAACAACAGCAATAAATAGAACATTAATCAAATTTAATTACAACCGTCTATCAACGAATGGAATCAAAATTAAATTACAGCCTTATAATTTTTAGGACTTCATTTTTAGGAAAAATTCAATCATATTATGTTTTTTTTTAATTTTTTTTTCTCTAAAACGGTATGGAAATTTGGAAAAGTATAAAAGGGGTTAACCATTTAATGCATGCAATTTTTTTTTAATTTTTCTCAAAATGTCAATAATAAAAAGTTCTTCCTCTTGTAAAGACAATCCGGGGATATACTGTATAGTAGGTCTATATCGTCGATAGTAGATACCTATTAAAGTAATATTGATTAAAAACAATTGATTAAAGTAATGGAATAAAATATTATCACGATATAATACACATTAGTATAGAGAGAATACTTTTATCTAATAATATACCAATACAACTAAACTTAATTTAGCTATATTAATTCTAGGATTTAAATAGGGGAGATTTATCTATATGTATAATCATTTAATATTAATATAGTATGCAGTCATTTATTGCCATCATATTTCCAAATTTGATAAGTATCAATTTCAACAAAAAATAATGGCATTTTTGTTAAAACACCAGTATACTGGCGCTTCTTATACGACGCTGAGGCTACAAGGAGAACGACTGTTTGTATTGAATTGAAATTTTGTGAGCACATGTAGGTCAAATTAAAAGGTTTAATTTTAGGTTTAATTCAAAGCATTTTTTAAAATTATATTGAGTTCTGCAGGGTGTCTTCAAAAAAATACACTTACAAGTTCTTTTTTTGTAACGGAACACCCTATATAATACTGGATTTTTGGGTTCAATAAAAAAAATATAGGTGTGGTTCACAGAAGAATAATGTGATATTAGGGGTAAAGTATAGACTTTACCCCTAATATGTAGTTATTAAACAGTTTTTTTAATTTAACTTTTTCTGTATTTTTAGAAAATGTTAAATATGTCAGAAATCTTACATTTTAGTCATATGTTTCTCTAATGAAACTTGCCGTTATTTTATTCCTAGAATCCGAAAGTCAATAAATAGGTTCTTCCATTAATATATAGGATGTTCCATTATAAAAAAAAAACACTTTGATGTGAAACTTTTTTGGGGACACCATATAGAACTCTATATATTTTAAAACAATGCTCTTAATTAGCCTACATATCATCACAAGAGTTCGGAATTATGCAAAAGTTCGGAGTACTCAACAAATTTCTTACAGTGTGTAAAAGCCTCCATAATATTAAGTCGAGAGTCACCATCATGGATCACTGAACGATCCCTTCCTGACCAATACAGTAGTTAGGCAGGGATGTGTCTTAGCTCCTCTCCTATTCAACATACTTTCAGCGCTCTCTATTATAGTGGATAGCAAACCGCAAGAAAGAGAAATGGGTGTTAGATACAGGTATGACGGTGGTCTGTTCAACATAAAAAGACTCAAGGCAAAAACACGTATAAAATTCATCACAGAACTTCAATACGCCGATGACTGCGCTCTGATTGCAAAAACGTTACAGCAATTACAAGAAAAGCTGAACACATACCTGGGCATACGACTCATACGAGGCTTTGGGGCTTAAGCTGCAAATATGAATTGCTAACCTGCTGCGAACCTAAATTAATGTGCAATCCCCCAGAAGATCATAACATTGCTACAGAAATCGGAGAACTATTGGAATATGTAGCGGAATTCAATTCAATTCAGTTTGATTTCGGAATAGGTCAATATCGACTCTGAAATTCAGCACAGAATTAGCAGTGCCTCAAGAGCATTCTGGAAATGAAAAGACAGGGATTTCTACAATTATGACTTGAGCACAAAAACGAAACTTGCAATGTACCGAGCAATAATAATCCCCACCATGTTATATGGAAGCGAATCCTGTGTGCCGTACCACCGGCACACGAACGCATTAAACAAGTTGCAACAGAGATACCTTAGACAACTGTTAAGAATCAAATGGTACCACCATGTCTAAAACGTGTCAGTCCTTGAAAAAGCTAGCTGCGATAGCGCTGAAGTCATGATTACTAAATCCCGCTTAAGATGTGCTGGCCAGCAGCTGGCTACAGTATGCAGGAAAGGAAAACCGCCTGCCAAAATCTCTTCTTTACGGTGAGCTTGTAGACGGTAAGAGGAAACCGGTTGGAGAACTCAAAAGATACAAGGATATTTTCCATGAAAACTTAAAGGATAAGCATGCGGAATTAGTAGGAGGAAGCACCGCACAGTTGAACGCATTGAAGAAAAATTAACAACGACTCAGTTAACAACGACAACCAAAAAGTAAAGAGGCAACAAAGTAAAGAGATTTTTGAACGTCCGGAGTGCAGAAGAGAGATAACATCACGTATCGGGTTTTTCAATCACAGAAAAGCTCATAAAAGAAAACGCCTTGCGTAACCCTCTTCTGATGCGTTCAAATACTTTTCAGAGAGTAATGGCAGTAATAATTATGGCCATTATGGCATTTAAATACAAACTGTCGTTCTCTTGTGTGAGAGGCGCCATCGCCAGCATGTATGTTAAATCCAGTATAGGGACTAGAAATATCAAGATTATTATTATAAATATGTATATACCTACTATGTTCCAAAAATGCTCTAGTACACATCTAAGCGATGTTGAATAGCAACCAAGAAATAAATTATAAATTTATATAATGTGTGTGTACCTACTCCTTAAAATAGAATTTTCCTGTGATATCTGTGATTCAAGAAAATACCATACAGGCTGATAAGAAAAAAACGTCGCGTTAGTAGATACCGTAGTTTTCCTCTATTTTATTTACGGATGAATTACTAGATACGGCAAAACACCTTACTGCAATTCATTGTCAATGATTAAGACGATTCCGGGCCTTAGCCAGAAAAAATATAAGCCTTGTTAATTGTCAGATTTTTAATCAGAAGAAATAGGTGTTTGTTTAAGTAAGACACATATTTGAAGTACTTAAATTTATTTATAATTTCACATAAATAAAGGTTGATGTTGATGAATGAAAAATAATTGCAATACATTATTTCAAGTAGGTATAACAAAGAATCATTATTTCACTTATATTTTGAGAATTATGAAAAATGTTAGATTATAATAAAAGTTTTAGGGAATGTTATACTACATAATCAAAAATTATTTTTGAGTATACAGAGCGTTTTAAAAAAGTGTGGCGGATATCTTTTTTTTAATGCAAAATCCTATTTTTATTTTATTTTTAGATTCTGCATAATTTATTTTGTTTATTATATGGAAAAAATATTCTACAGAAAATATATTTTTCAAAATAAACATATATCCATAAATAGTGGTTATCAAAAATGATGTATTTCCATTTATTAAAAAAAAAATATTTAATTTTTTTCAGTATATAATACAAAATTGTCAGTAGCACTATGTTTTCTGATGTTGAGTGAAAAAACTCAAATTTCGTAGTTTTCTGGAGATAAAGAAAAAGACACATGTAAAAATATTTGAGTTTGTTGCGACAGGATGTAAATTTTTGAATTTCGAATAATATTTAAGGTAAAAATTCCAAATTTTTTAAATGGCACACCTTATGCTATTCTTTTGTGATAAATTTTACAAAATCCTTAAACTTTTATTAGTATGTTAGGCTATTTTTATCAGTTTGCGGTTTATCTCGATTTTATCTACCGTATGATATGACATTTCCCATTTAAATGTATTACTTAAATTATTTCTTTTACTATTTTTATTTTACGATTTTGTCTATTTTTGCCTACCCTGCTTTCATTAAAAAGCATATACCCATCAGCCACACATTTTGTATGCCCAAAAATAATTTATAGTAATAAAATAATATTTTTATATTTTTTTCAATAAATTGTGTACCGTAACGTTGGTTGACTCTGTGCATTATTAATATTATAAAGATCATGTTTAAAATACGGAATGGTGATACAAAATGAAATAAACGGCTCCAAGTTGGCTTCGAAATAACAATTCTTGACAATCCCCATCTAATTTTACAAATTTACATGTTATAAAGTGACCTTTTATTCTATCGTATGGAACAGATATAATTAATAAAATGAGAGTAAATGGTTTGGCAAAAGATATTGAGTAAAGCAATATAAAACCAATAATAGATCAAAAATGTTTATCTGAAATCAAATAAAAAGTAATAAAAATTATCGTCAAATAGGTAAATAAATACGATTACCCAGGAATTCAAGAAAACGAATATGATTAGGAATTGAAAATACAAATACAAAAAAAAAATATTTGACAGAAACTATAATTTGACAACTTGTCTATTTTATTGATGGAATTAATTGGAACAATGTGGTATATTCGAAAATTTTAATGCTTTTGATAAAGAGGATCCCATCAAAAATATAAAATGTAAATACCTAACTGCCAAGTTTCGCAGCACGGTTCTTCCACTACAAAGAGATGCGGGATCTCATGTAAAACCAAGTCAGTTATTTTAGTTAGTGTCTACGGAAGTACCTTTTCAACAACTTTGTTGTAAATTGTTAAATCTAATTAAACCAAACCAATATAATAAGTGACCATTATTTATATATGAGATATCTTTATTTCTGTAATAATGGGCCATCCATAAATTACGTCACACCAATTTTAGGACTTTTGGACCCCTCCCCCCGTCCTTGTCACAGATTGTCACATTTTTAGAACTTAAACCTATTTAAACCCTTACCGTTCAGAACTTTTGAGAATTTTAGTGTCTCACTTGCATTAGAACGGCGCTCTAGAAGTTAAACTTAGTTGCGTGAGATAATATCTCATAGCGAGGGTGCTAAATTATTAATAAATATAGATCAAAGTCGAAAATTTTTAAAGCTTTTTTTACATATATAAATTTCGTGCTTTACTATTTTAAATTTTAACATGTTACGTCACAAAACTTTTGACCCCCCCTGCCCCTTGTCACACTATGTCACATTACGGGGATACCCTCCCCTCCCCCCCCAACCCCGTTAACGTGTAACGTAATTTATGGATGGCCTATAATTTTAATGTCTTGCCAATTGCACACTAACATATTCTACTAACTAATAACTTTAAGAGAGTCCACATCACTAGTCCGAAAAAGTAGCAAAATAAGCATTGGGCATTTAGCATTTTATGTAAAACTGGCTAGGTATTTTTACACAAATGAAGAAGGAAATTAAAGAAAAAGGATTAAAGATAAAGGATTAATAATAAATTAAAGATAAAGGATTAAGGATTAATTGTAACACGTTTTTGGACAAGTTTATTTTTAAGATTTTGATGGTCAAATATCACAAAAATATTCCTTATATTTCGACTAAATTTTCTCGAAAATAAAGACATAATTTAAAATTCCATTACAATACGGAAATAGATTAAAGTTTTTTGATTACAGTGATATATAATTTATATATTTTTGTAACAAATTGCTCGTTATTTTATGGCAAAAGCCTTAATCAAAGCACGTGTGTTTGTAATTTTGGGTGTGGCTTAACACAACAGGATCGGGCTAAGCGCTAGGCAGATTTCTGAAATAATATATATTTCCTTCGGCCACACACCCACTTTCCCCGAGCGCTGAGAGCGACCCGAAAGTACAGCGTAATAGATTCTTAAGTGATCTTAAGTGCATTGTTTAGGTTTAATTAGTAATTGAAATAGCAGATTACTCTTTTATAATTATGGTGCCGTGGGAGCGCCAAGTCATTATAGTTATTATAGAAATAAGATATCTATTGATAATGTTGATAGATAATTGATTAGATAATATTGATAACAAAGTTGTGGAATAGGTGCCTCCACAGACACAAAAATCACTGACTTAAGTTTATATGAGATCTAACCACTTTTTGTAGTGGAGGAACTGCATTACGAGACTTTTTTACATTTTGTATTTATGATGGGATCTCATTTCAATCTGTAGGCCATCCTATATTTTCTCGAGTAATATATCTTTCAAAATAATATTAGTAAAACCTGGTTGACACGATCCAAGTATACTCTAACTAAGTATACTTGGATCCTGCCATATTTTCGTACATGGATACTGTGTGTGTTTCACTTGTATGCTGCCTCTATCGTATCAACTGTTGTATCCAAGTGAAGTTGGAAGGCTTTGTAACAACTAAGTAAGTAGGCTGGCTGTCAAACTTATTTGAATGTTAAGTCGCGCGCAGCATTACTATAAGATACATAAGGTACATACATACATACAGTTATATGGCAGCATCCAAGTGTACTTAGTTCATCCAAACCCGCCTAAATTAAATATGTAAGCCTTTCAATCATCAAATAAAATTCGGGATTTTTCATATTTTCATTCCAAAACGACTTTACTGAAGAAACCAGAATGTTTAAGTATAGGAACAAGATATTGAAAAACAATTTTATTCCTGATTCGATTTTTTAAATAATATAGATAGAGTTGAATTTACGATGACAAAGATTTGAGCAATCTCCCTGTGTGATACCCAATCGGTTGATTTAGACTTAGACATTTCATTCATCTATTTTCCAAACATTGGCGTAACTACAGTGGTGCCCGGGGGTGACATCCCCCCCCCATGTACTGCTGGGCGCCCCCAGAGAAATCTTGAATTATGACTCTTGTCTACGTATTAATTTTTATTTGCTTGTGATGTAGTAAAAATGACGTTTTCTAGTTTTAATTAGTTAAAATTATTTTGTTATGTTCAAAAATTGTGATAATTTTTATTTTATTAGAAAATTTGTAGGTATTTAAGTGATCTACAGGAACACGGTTTGATAACCAAGTCTATGAAATTTATTGATAGAGAAATTTATGTGAACGTTTTAAACAAAAAATGTGTTTTTTAATATTATTCTTCATTTTTTAAAGAACAAAAGACAAAAGACCTAGGCCCCCCCTAGGCTCAACCCCAGCCGGGCTCCAGGATGAATTGCTAGTTACGCTAATTATTCCAAATATCAAGTTTAAATATTCTCATTTCATGATTTTACTAATCCTTATTCAAGATCGTGTTTTTGTGAAATACACGTTTTATTTTTATCTCGAAAACTATTAAATATAGGTATAGGGTAGTATAATAGAAAAATGATGAGATATTAAAGTAGTTTCCAAAAAACGTAATAATATACCGGGAGTTTCTTTAAAATAACAAAGATGTTAATACTTTTCAATTGATGCGGCAACACTGTAATGCTGAAAATATTTTAAGTGCGTGGCACCACATGACGCGTTGTCCTACGTTTCATCAAACGTTTTTTTACGCAGCTGTCCTAGGTAGAAGATGCGCGCGACTGAAGCGGCATCGTAGGCGATTCAAATATGTCATCAACAGAGTCATCAATATGTCGACAACAGAGGGCTCATCGCCCTCTGTTGTCGTACGCTTTTATGTCCCACGTAGGATGAAGCGAAAAGCGGGCGATGCGAGCGACTTTATCAAAAAACGTTTTCTTATGAACAATTAATAATTTTTTATGAAACTTATGAATTAGCTCTGTTATCTATCTTATAAAGGTGTCCTGCATTGCCGACGCAGGACGATTTCAGAAGAAAATGGTGTTTGAAAAAACACTTATTGCTCGCATCGCCCGAATCGCCCGCTTTTGTCTCCCACGTACGACGAAGCGTGAGGCGTACAACATTACGCGTAGAGCGGAGAGGACCGCGAAGCGTTTAAATGCATTGAAGTAAATGGAAGTGGCCCCACATGCAGGTGCGGAACGGAGCATATTTTTTTATTGTCCGCTCTGTTGGGCCACGGCCTTAGGTCAAAAGATGCATTTAAGAAAAAAATCCTAAATTTCAAAAATATCCCATCACCGGTTTATAATAGAACTGTTGAATACATTGATAGAACCAGGGAAAAATATAAAGAGGTCCATAAAATTAAATATTAATATAAATGAAACACTCTTTTATACTTTTGAAAATGTAAATACTCAAAAGCCACAAGCAAGAATAATTTTGCAGCTACTATAACATTACTATTTTTTATTTTAGTTCATCACTATGAACCAAATTCTCTTTCCTAATCACCTTTAATTGGAATGAGAAGTATATAGACATAAGCCATATCATATTCTTAAGCAAATACTTAAATATTACCTGAGAAAAATATGAACTAAATTAGCAAATAATTACCATGTAATATTGCATGTGGGGATAGAAAGATTAAGATAAAAACTGGTAGAGCATAGATGTAATGTTGTAATGTTTACCTTCAGCCGTAGATAGTTCTATTTGATATTAAATCCCGGAGTGTCACTTGGAATTTATATCCTTATAAAAACAATGGCATCATTATATAATTACAGGTTTATAGCGGTATTATAAATTTGGCCTGATAAAAACTCAGTTTCTCCAAAAAGGTTAAATCTTCTCAGTTTGTATAATGATAAATATCGTAACGTATATTATATAAAATAAGCACATATTAAAATACTTTCAACTTGTAAGCAACCTGATGAAAATTAAATTTAAATAAAAATTTTTCATGTTTTAGATTACTTGGGATTACTGGTTGTAAGAAGAAAAGGAGCAAACAAAATTTGAAAATAAAGAGAGCTATCCGTCGACAGTATATATTTTACACTGTCATGGAGTTGCTCTCTTTATGGACAAATTTGTCTTCATCGATGGACATAACGGAGACACAAACGGAGACATAAATATTCTATACATGACAAAATGGCGAAGGAAACTTAATTACCAAAAATAAAATAAGTATAAAAAAATATTATCAGAGAATACAGAAAATTAAGTTCAGAATAAAAGATTTTTAAAAGATAAAATTAATATAACTGTAAGACCAGGTTTTAAGGATCAGATTTTGTAATAAAAATAATAAAAATTATAAGGAATTCATATTTCTTTGTTTAATTTACTAATTTTTTATTATTTGAGATAATTAAGAAATTTTAGGACCTGAGAAACAAGAAATGGTCCTTTAAATATAATAAATCAATAATTTGAATCAATTTAATTGTTCTAAATGTTAGTTCTTGGCCAAATTCCATATGAGGACTTTGAAAAAGTGAAATATGAGTGAAATCTAATGTCAGCATTTCAGTAAACATATTCTGTGACACTGCAGGGCCGGCGGAAGGGCCGGTACAGAAAGAATTAAGAAAATAATACAATACAATATTAGTTTTGAAGTATCCTAAAGTCAAAATTTAATATTAAAGTAAAATATATCTTTAGTTGTAGTTTAGTTAAAGCATGCTATTAAATGAGGTAAAAAATGTGTATCTTCTTTTATAAGGGGGCGCAAAAAAGTTATTCGGCCGGTGTCAATATTTCTTATAAAGTGTCTCTAGTTTACAATAATTTATAATACCTATATAATAATTACAACGCACTATTGCCGGACCCTGTATAATTATTATACAGGGTCCGGCAATAGTGCGTCGGGCATCTGTAGCTCCTAGAATAAAAAACTTAGCAATTTTGTAGTGCAAACCTAAAGTATGTATTAGGATGTATTTCAGAAAAATTATTTAACCTCTACGGGGTGACTCAAAAAAGTGTGAGTGGATCAGGATGATTTTTTTAAGGGAATATCCTCTGTATATTATTATATTTTTGGCTTCCTTTCTGATCACTTTACATAATCTTAAAAAAATTTAAATAAGTTTTGATAGTTTCAGAGATATTAATAAATAAATAAAAAAATATATTTTTCAGCTTTTTAAAAAATATATTAAAAATACAAGAACTGTCCTGAAATCAAAACTATATTCTTCTTCTTAGGCCGCCTTCTCCCTTCGGAGGTTGGCGATCCAAATGGCTATGATGGTGCGTGAAACCGCACCTCTGAAAATTTCAATTGATGTTCTTCCGAACCAACGACGCAGATCCTTAAGCCAGGAGTTTTGCCCTCTTCCCACTGATCTCCTGCCCTCAATTTTGTCTTCGATGACCAGTCTGAGCACCTCGTATCGATTACCCCTCATGATGTGACCGACGTACTGTAGCTTCCTTTCCTTCACTGTTGATAGGAGCTCTTTATCTTTGCCCATCCGCCTGAGCACCTCCTCATTTGTCACTCTATCCATCCAGGATATACGCAGCATACGACGATACAAGTACATCTCAAAAGCATTAATGTGGTTTTCCAATGTCTGATTGAGTGTCCAACTCTCAGAGCCGTAGAGAAATACTGGAAAGATGTAGCAACGCAGCATACGTATGCGCAGCTCGAGACTTAGATCTCGGCTGGAGAAGAGGGTTTTCATGGAAGCAAAAGAACGTCTGGCCTGTTCGATCTTAGCTAAAATTTCAATTTTGGGGTCGCAAGCGTCGTTATGGAGGACTCCTAGATACTTTATGGACGATACTTGTTCTACTACCTTGTTCATTCTGAGGACAGTCTTTCCCGGTGTTTTCGAAAATACAACAAGTTTAGTTTTGTTAACATTGATCTGTAATCCGTACTACATGCTATGTTCAACGATGCAGTCCATCATGTTCTGAAGGTTTAGGATGTTGCCAGCCAGTACAACCGTATCAACTGCGAAGCGAATATTGTTGATCAGGGTGCCATTGATTTTGATAATGCTCTCTAGTGCCTCACGGAATACCGCCTCGGAGTAGATGTTGGGATAATACACACCCTTGTCTGACGCCCTTCCTAATTGCTACTATATCAGATGTTCCGCCACCCGCCCTGATCTCTGCAGTCTGGTTCCAGTATAACTGGGTGATAATGCGTAAGTCCCCTTCATCCACCCCGGTAGTTCTAAGAATCTCGGCGAGTTTTTGATGCGACACACAGTCAAAGGCCTTTCTATAATCTATAAAGCAGGCATATACCTATATCGACGTTCATATCCCTGCATCGCTGTGTTTTACGTTTACGTTTAGTGTAAAAAGAGCCTCGCGCGTGCCAACTCCATTCCTAAATCCAAACTGAGTATCGCCAACCTGTCCTTCGCTTCTGTTGTATATACGGGTATGAATTATGCGGAGGAATACTTTGAAGACATGCGACATCAGATTGATTAACCGGTAGTCATCACATTGAGAAGCGTTTGGTTTTTTAGGTAATGGGATAAAAGTGGATTTTAGCCAATCAGTGGGTATCTTGCCGGCCTTGTATATCGAATTAAACAATTGTAAGAATCTTAAGGCCCCTATCATCTGCATCGGCGATTAGCTTTGTACGAGAAAGCTAATGGTACGTTTGTAAGAAAACACACAAAACTATATTAGGTTTTTATTTTAGATGGTCTGTACTTACTTTGCTATAAATATAGTAATCTTAAATCATACAGGGTGTTCAAAATTCTACGCCAAACTTTCTAAAATATAAAGTAATTTTTCTTCGTTATTTTAAATGGAGCACCCTGTATATCATTCTTTTAATAGATGAAGAATTCAAAAATGAACATTTTTTGTATTTAGAGTATTTCAAAATTTTTAACGGTTTCGCAGATACTCGCGGTATAGGTATTTCATATGGCTCTTTCAACGGTAAAATATGAAAGAAAAATCATTGGGTGGCTTTGATAAAAATTTACTATGGAAAATGCCATAAATATGAAATATAAAACCGCGAATATCTGCGAAACCGTTAAAAATTTTGAAGTACTCTAAATACAAAAAATGTTTATTTTTTAATTCTCCATTTACTAAAAAAAAAATAATAAACGGGTGTTCCATTTAAAAAAAAGAAGAAAATTTATTTTATATTTTAGAAAGTTTGGCGTACAATTTTGAACATCCTGTATGATTTAAGATTACGAAAATTTATAGCAAAGTAATAATATAGTTTTGATTTCAGGACAGTTCTTGTATTTTTAATAATCTTTTTAAGAAAGGCTGAAAAATATATATTTTTAGCCTTTCTGTAGAAGCTAAAATATTTTCCTGAAATACACCCTAGTACATACTTTAGGTTAGCACTTAAACAAAATTTCCACGTTTTTTATTCTAAGAAGTACAGATGCCCGACGCACTAGTGGCGGACCGTGTATACCGGGTGCGTCTCAAAAGTGGCTCACCACTATAAATTTTTTATTTTATCAGATAAAAAAACGAGATTTAGTATTTAGTATCTCTACACTCCATAGTTAGTATCTACATAAATCTAGATATATAAAATGCTAATGTTAATCTGTGTCGTCTCTACTGAAGTAACGACTTGCCCTAGAAAGTTGCTTTTTTTACTAAAACATAGCTAATTGGTTCTTCTAAAAACTGTCGTCGCCGGATTTTTTGTTTTTCATTTAATAAAAAAAATAAAAAGTTTTTTTTCCTGATCTCGTGGCGGATGCGCCATGCTTCAACTAGTATTTATATAATTTGTTAATATCTTATATTGATTGACTTATTTGTAAAACTATAAAAAGAAAATTTCTTTCATCCATATATATATATATATATATATATATATATATATATATATATATATATATATATATATATATATATATATATATATATATATATATATATATATATATATATATATATATATATATATATATATATAATATATAATATGTGTAACACCAAAGGTTCCAACCCTCAACTGTAATAGTATGACATAAATTAGGATTGATTGACGTATTCAATTCTTTTCGGCCACTTCCTGTTTCACCGGAAATGACTACAAGTTTTGATTTTTAAATGGCACACTCGGTATTTTTTTACTTTATTCCATTGAAAATGACATTCTGAATAGCGAATGACTTTAACGAATGAACTTTTGACATTTTTGCTTAAAACAAAATTGAATTTTAAATTTCAATGTAGAGTGCCATGGCTGTGCTTAAAACACTAATTTTTAATCAAGGAGCCTTGAAAAAATAGATTTGATCGTCTAATGCTATTCGTGTCTTATCCTGGCCGGTTAAAACATGCCCAAATTGTAATTTTAATAATATCTCAATTTTTTCAAATGAAACACAGGGGTGACTCATTGGTGTATTTCGAAAAAGCATTTTTTACGAATAATTTGGTTTTTTTTCGAACACACTTGGTTTCTCGAGTCAAATTGTCGTTATGAATCGCATGTTGCAATTTCAAATAAACCTTAGACAATGGAAGGGAGAAATAAATCATATTCAAAAATGTCATATGTTGACATTTTTTTGTAGAGAGAAGCATGAGAGAAGAACTATTTGTTACGCGTAAAAAAATCTTTTTACGCAAAAAATTTTTACGATTAAAAACATGATTAAAAAAATATTCCTTTAATTTATTACTTTTTTGACATTTCAAACTACTCTTTTTCAAACATTTCCTTGAAATTTTTGAATTTAATAGAATCTTCCTAAACAGTAGATGTTCTCTATAAAAATATTTTTAGATAATACCTATGGATAATACACCCTAAAATGAAAAAAAAACATACTATTTCATTTATTTTTATTGTATTCTTAAATATTACGTCCGCCTATGACGGGGTCTCATCCTTAGATTGTCTCCAATTGTCTCATCCATGTCTCATCTTAGAAATCGCTAAAGACGCTACCACAGATATTGCTCAATTAATATCTTTGGACGCTACAGAAAACCTTTCAGAAAACAAATTGATTTGTTTTCATTTGCGTTTTTGGTAAAGGTGTGGATCCGGTGGCTGACCTTGAAGGCCATATTTGCAGCATTTGATCATCGATACTACGCAAGCGCACATCGTCGATGTTGCCAAATTGCAGTTTATTTTCGAATTATTTGCAGTTGAATTTTTTTTTTGAATGTTAATCAATAATAATACAAATTCTATAATTAATTTTATAATTTCAGATTTATCTTGATATCCAAAATTAAGGTAAGAAGGATAATGAAGATTGTGAAATGAAAGTATTATGAATATATAAAATTGTACGTAATAATAACAGAGATATGGAAGTGGTTGAATAATAATAACATTTATTTATATATTTACATTAGAATTAAAAATTATCATTTACGGATTTTTTCTTAATGGTTTTAAACTTATTAGAATTATTTTATTTCTTTCAAGTTATTTAATTTCTAGTTATTTACAGGCAACAATAGTTTTCATTATATGTATATTGATGTTTTGAAATATTACCATGACGAGTCTTATAGAACAATAAACGTCAATGGGAGATAGAGGTAACATATTTTACCTATAATGTTACTAATATAATATACTTTGATTGTAATGTTTGTATCATATAATTTCTTAAAAATATCAAGTTAGTGGATTAATAGCAATTTTAGACATATATTTTATCGACGAGTGTTGATAAGACTAAAATAAGCTTTGTTTTATCTTTTTCTCTTTAGAAGGGAGATGGTTTGTGTCGTAGAATACATTACAGTATTTAATATCGTGTACTTTGATATTCTTTTCTTAATTTACTGCAATTTCTTGTTTCCTATAATGCCAAATATTGACAATATGGTGAAGGTTGACTTTTGATCTTATTAGTTTTATACCTGTGTTTATACAAGACCAAATTAAGACTTAGTTTGTGATTTATATTAAGATCTTTCTTATAATATTTATTATGTCTTAATCTTAATACTATATTATGCTTTGTCTGGAAAATAAATGTTAAAATATCTTAATTTTGCATATCCTATTCCATCCTTCCATTAGGAAAAATATATTTGGTTTATAAATCATATTATAGCTAAGAAAATCACATAAATTAGGTGTAAGAATAGAGAAATCTTAAAGTAGCAGAAAACCTATTATGAACATGACATGGAGCTACAGCATTTAAAAATTAAAAAAAAAGGAAAAACTTGGACATATAATTTCCCGAATTTTTAATAAAGCCCTTTTTAAACGTAGCATAATAATCTAGAGCAATTAGATTAATTATAGGAATCTAGAGTTTTATTTCTATTTAATTTTATTGACTATGAAAATACATAATAAGCGTTCACGTGTTGTGCGAAATATTAAAATAATATATAAATCCTTGATATAAATAATATACCGCGTACTATGATTGAAAAAAAAATAGCGTCAGCGATGACTATGAAATGAAGATCGCTGTCATTTTATATGGGAAATGTCCTCAATCGTCATTTCCCAGCCAACTGGACGCCGTTTTTTCGATCATACGGTATATATTGACAAAAAACACTGAAAAACACATATTTGTTTTCTACTGAAAATAATTCCAAAATAACTTACAATCTGGCAACATCGAAGATGTGCGCATGCGTAGTGTCTGTGGCTATATGCAGCAGAAACTCGTTTCAAGGTCAGCCACCGGATCCACACCATTACCGCGTTTTTTTCCAGACACGCCGAACGCTACACGCTTTTGGTCGGGCCACTTCTGTTATTTTGTTTTAGTCGCAAAAAACGCTTTCTGACTGTACTAAACCTTGTATAAAATACTTAAAAGTTACATACTACACCATCTACGTCGATTAATTAATTACATGTAGTGTAGTTTATGTATGTATGTGTGATGCTTGGTGTGATGTATGATGTATGTCATCATTTTCCGAACCCTGCTGTCAGCTTTTTATTTATTCTATGGCTGGTTTATGATAAACGTCAATGACAGATTACATTTCCGTTTTTTAGAGGTTATGAGCATATAAATACACTTGAAATACACATAGAGCTAAAAGTTTAAACACATAAATAATCTTCCATCTTTCTAAAACAAGAGTATTATTTATACGGTCATGGGAGTTACTTTATTGATGATTTGTTTATAGGAGTTGTCTTTGTTCTTCTGTGCTCTTATTTGTTTATTTATGTCTTATTTATAGCGTGGACCTTGTGTGTAACAGTTGTGTGTATAAAATTTTATGAAATGTCTAGATTATCAACTGAAAGACGACTTAGATTCTCTATAGAGCAGGACTATCAGCTTCTTACAGAAATTCTTCGACAAAATCCTTTTCAAGATGTAAGTAGATGGAAGGACGTTCATGAAAATTTTGTGAATGAATGTAATGTACCTTTTTCACTTAGAACATGCAAAGATCACTGCAATCATTTGCTCAATTTATATACAAAGGGAAGTCTAAAGATGTAAGTGGGATAAAATATATTTTTCACATAATACCTAATACATCTATAATAAGGTTTGTAAAGCGTTTGGTCTTATTTCTTTAGAAGGCCCAAAGAGAGTCCAGAGGAATTTTTAAATAAAAAGTCTTTACTTCATGATCTTCTCAAACTAAGGAATAATAATTTTAATGTTGATGATTATCCTAGCCCATCAACAAAGTATGAAAATATTACAAATGGTAATAAACATTCTAATATTTAATTGCTTTCCCCATAAGAGTGCTATTTTGTGCATGATATACTAGTTAGATTAATAATCCTACTCAGTTGTTTAAAAATTAGTTGGTATTGCTTCAAATCTGTAAAATAGATTTATCTATTAGAAGTATGACATTACTAGGAGGGCTAAACTGCTGGTATATTTTAGTATACCTACAAGATGTTGGCATTATTTGGTATTAGTGGTATTAGTTGGCATTTTTGGCTTTATTCGTGGTATTAGTGTAAGAAATTTGTCAGCGGTTTACCCCTTTACCAGTTTACCCCTCGCACTACTAATATATTTCCTTCATAACTAGTCTTACCTACAAAAACAAAACAGTAATATGAAAAAATAAGTTTTCAGTAGTATCACTATATTTTTTTTGGTACTTTTTCATTATTTATAATTACTGTCCTCCATTCCCGCAGTTGTGCAGCTCTGAACTATTCAAGAACGCGATACTCTCACTCTATTCAATTGAGTCATAAAGTTCAGACCTATTCCGCGTCATATGGAAGCACCAAGCTATCGCGCACAGCTCCTTTCAGAACCGTTCTCAAGTAGTCCAGGGCTTAAAGCTCTGGAACTTGAAATTCGCGAATGGAGGACAGCAAATGATGAAAACTCACTGGTATGAAATAATTACATAAGAAAATTGGTGAAAATATGTAATATGTATGTACACCAAAAATGTTTTTTTCCATATATACTGATTTGCTGTATCACACAGAAGTAATTTTTCGTAAATACTAAACCATATGAGGCTACCAGCGCAAAAATGGCTTAACCCCAAAGTATGTTTTGAGAAAATTTGGAATAGAGTTTAGTGACAATGCTACTAGTTTAATTTTCAAACAGTATTTTGATATTTTGCTGCAAATATTTGCCTAAAGACCTAATGAACTAAAATTTAGACATAAGTATATGTATAATAAATGTTGATTACTAAAAAATATGGGTTAGGCCGTTTTTCGTTATGAATTTATTTGCAAACTTACTAGGCCAATATTAATAATTGCATGAAAACTCTTAATGAAGGAAATTTTGTAGCTTAAAACTTTTATTTTTATAAAGTTACAAAATGAATTTAACAAAATAAATATCATTCAAATTTGCGGGTTTGTGGATTAGATCGTTTTTGCGCTGGTAGCCTCATATATTAGACAGTCTAGCATTTACTAACTAAAATTAATATAGATACTACAAGGATACTACTAAAAGTTTTAATATTTATTATAGACAAGTACTCTTTAAAAATGGTTTTGAAGAAAGAGATAAAGCAAGATATTTTAGAAATGAGCGATAGTGGTAAGTATTTTTTAAATGTACTATATTTATGTCATATGTTTAATTAGACCAAATATGTATGTCTTCTAAAGTATATTTTTATAATCCAAGACATGGGCCATGGATAATTATGATTATAAGTACCGTATGATCGAAAAAAAAACGGCATCCAGTTGGCTTGGAAATGACGATCGATGACATTTCCCATATAATTTTACATATAAAATGACAGCGTTTTTCATTTCATAGCCATCGCTGACGCCGTTATTATTCAATCATACTGTACAATTTAAACTAAAATTTGTCCAACAACTCAGGAAAGATTTCAACACAGCACAACCAAAAAATGACAGAAATTAAAATTTGCATGTAAATTTAAAATGACAGACCTAACTGTCACTGCCAAGGATCCTCTTGTTGAACAGATATTAACCAGTTTTCTTCAAAGTATTGAACATTTCTATTACAAATGTTCAATAAATAGTTGGTTTAATAGAGCAGTTCCTATACCGGGTGCTTCTCAAAAGTGGCTCACCCCTATAACTTTTTTATTTTTCAGGTAAAAATGACATAAATTAGGATTGGTTGATGTATTTCAATTCTTTTGTCACTCCCTGTTTCACCGGAAACTACTACAACTTTTGATTTTTAAATGGCACCCTTGTTATGTATTTTTTTTACTTTATTCTATAGAAAATATCACTCTGAATAGAATGACATATCATGTCAATTTTTGTATTCAAGCAGTGCCTTCTATTAAAAGATCAGCCTGCGGGCGAGATTTATGACGTCACGCTAGTTAGATATAACGGATTAATAAATATGTTGTAGAATACATGGAAAACATAATTATTCCTCAGATTTTTGGTTTGTATTTTAAAAATGATATAGTTTAAATGAAATATACATAATATACAGTTAATAACTACAACATATATACCTATTTATAGTAATAAATACTTTGGCAAATAAACTATGAACCATACAAATGCAGCAAATGTTTTACATTGTACAAATAATGTATAGGTACATAAGATAATGGGTAAAATGTAAATATATTTTAAATTTTGGGGTTTGAAAATCGATCTAATTTAACAAAAAACATTTAATATCTACTAATAGTGATGTATTATTATTTGCATTCACAAAATTTATATGTATATTTTGCAAGTATCAATGTTCGAAAAATTATATTTACAAATAATACAATATTATCTAAAAAAGGCGTCAGCGATGGCTATGAACTGAAGATCGCTGGCATTTTATATGTTAAATTATTCTAAAATTTTTTGGGATTTTTAGGTTCGGGAAAACGCTGATTAAGTTTTCATTTGGGTTTTCATTATTTTTATTTGGTTTAAAAAAACGTTTCGGCTAACTATAGCCTTCACAGTGTTGTGTCATATGAGAAAAATAGTGTCGAATATAATCCAAAAATTACATATACAATATAATTCACACCTCATAATGTTTACTGCAATTAATAAACTAATATAAACTTATCAAAAGATGACCACATATTTTTTAAAATTATTATTCTTAACACTAAAATTATCTACATTGACTATGGAGTACGCAGTAAACATTATGTGAGTGGTGTGAATATTTTATATGCAATTTTTTGGATTATATTCGACACTATTTTTTTCATATGACACAACACTGATGGAGGCTATAATGTTAGCCGAACCGTTTTTTTTTAAATCAAATAAAAATAATGAAAAACCAAATGAAAAATCAATCAGCGTTTTTCCCGAACCTAAATTCCAAGAAAATCAAAAAATTTAGAATATTTAGAATCAAGGTTCAAAAGAATATCAAATTTTCCAAGATTGTAAAATTCTAGTTAATTATTTTATGTGTACAGTTATTTAGGGAATGTCATCGATGTTCATTTCCAAAGCCAACTAGACGCCGATTTTTTTCGATGATACGGTATAATTCTTACGTAAAATGTAAATAACATTAGACCAATTAAAAACAAAAGAAATATGAATTTCTTAGTATTTTTAGTAACACCTTTATTCTTAAAACTTAATTTTGTATTATGCAAATATACCAATTTTATTGTTATTTTATTTATATTGTATTCAGCCATCACTTAAATATTTGATATTAATTTGGTATTATAAATAATCAATACTATTCATTAAAAATTACTGAACAAATATTGTTATGCTTAACATACATTATATATTATCAAACAAAAACACATTCTTCTTTTAAACTGTATCAGTCTTGTCTTTACAAAAATCTTTTTTAAAATTTGAACTCAAAATAATAATCTTTTTCATGATCTCTAATACACATATTCTTTATTTTTCCCTAGTTCATAATACCTACTTACGTGTTTGAATCTATCGAAGCTAAACCAGCAACACTTGGAGTGGAGATTCCACAATATGAATAAAATAAACATAATTGTCCAGTTTTCATTAATACCATCATGGGAGAATATTATTTTTAAATTTATTAAAGATATTTTCAATAAAATTCTCTTGATTTATAACTCGTACCCACTTTTCTTGCTCTTCCGGACACTTTAGGCTGCCTAGTATAATAACTATCCTTAGTAACTATCCTTTCCACCAGGAACACAACAAAGATGAGGCATAGCACCAATAACACACTCCACTTAAGCTTTATTGATGAATTGTTAGAGTCTTAAAAAACACACACAAAAATCACGATAAGTAAAAAATGTATGGGCACTTTTAGGTTAAATCACTTGCACAACGTGTAATTTTTAAAATTTCTATTTTTTTATGCGAAACCGAGAGTGACCATATATCTGGTAGTAGTTTTGTCACTTCAACACCAAAATAATTAGTTTTTTGCACTACAATAATAAATAATACCAAAAATCAAAGAGTTAAAACCAAAAATCAACCGACAAAATATGAAACAGAATCTAACCCAATATCTAAGTATGTACAGCTGATGAAGTAAACAAAAGTCCGCCCGTAGGCTGATCTTTTAATAGAAGGCACTGATTCAAGTATTTTGTATTTAAATTTCTATCTAGAATGCCATGGCTGTGTTAAAAAAACTAATTTTTAATTAAGGAGCCTTGGAAAAATAGATTTGATCATTTAATGTTTTTGCATATTTAGAAAAAGTATTTTTTTACGAATAATTTCTTACCACACACTTGGTATTTCGAGTTAAATTGTCGTTATGAACCGCATGTTGCAATTTCAAATAAACCATATGGGAAAATGTCTAAAGTTGACGTATAAAATGTCATTCTATTCAGTGTGTCATTTTCTATCAAATAAGTTAAAAAAATACCGAGGGTGCCATTTAAAAATCAAAAGTTGTAGTTATTTCCAGTGAAACAGGAAGCGACCGACAACAATTGAATACGTCAATCAATCCTCTTTTATGTCATATACTAACATACCAAATCTCGTTTTATTATCTGAAAAAAAATTAAAAAGGTGTAGGGGTGAGCCACAGCCTTTTAAGACGCACCCAGTAGAGTAGTTCAGATTGACGCAAGATATCTCAGAAATGCTGATTGGTGATAATTGTTTTAAATTATAAGGAAATCATCAAATCGTCAGTTCTAAGGTTACTTGACGCTATTTTTATAATATTGTATAAATTTAATAAGCAGTAGTCACATTAAACTGAATTTCAGATGAAGACGACTTTTACTGGAAAGAAACTGAAGAGAAAGAGGAAGAAAAGAATATGGACATTGAAGAAGTGTTACTAAAGAAAAAACTAGAACTTGAAGAACGCAGATTAGCACTAAAAGAACGGAGATTACAGTTAGAAGAAGAAAGATTTGAACTGGACAAGTTTGAAAGAACTAAAAGAATGGAACTTGAAAGAGCAGAAAGAGATTTGTATATAAAAGTGGCAATGAAAAACCAGGAAATCATAACTGCCCTCACTAATAGGCTTGTTAACAAATGCAATGGCGACAATTTGTGCATTTTGTAGCTTACTTTGTTTTCAATTTTTACAATTTGAATAGATCTCATATTTTTTTACATATCATTAAGTTAAACAAAAAAGAAACTTATACTTATTAATTTGTATATTAGCAATATAAAATAATTATGTCTTAATTACAACATATATTAATATTAGAAGAATTTTATACTGAGTAATTAACTTATACATATGTAACATAAATAAATAAGTAAAACAAAACATCTTTAATGTTTTTTATTTGGTTTTCTTATGTGATGGTAGTTGGGCAAAATTTTCATTAATGTCTCCATTTGTAAAATTTGGGGCTAAAAAAGAAAATATAAGTAAAGTAATTATATAAAAAAAGTATATCTTGAAATGTGAAACTTATATATAATTTAAAAAAAAATCACAATAAAAAATCTTAAAAACTAATTTTTAATTAAGGAGCCTTGGAAAAATAGATTTGATCATTTAATGTTTTTGCATATTTAGAAAAAGTATTTTTTTACGAATAATTTCTTACCACACACTTGGTATTTCGAGTCAAATTGTCGTTATGAACCGTATGTATCAATTTCAAATAATATAAACTATAATATGCGAAAATGTCAAAAGTTGACATATTACATGTCATTATATTCAGGGTGAATCCACACTATCCTAAAAAGGCGTATCGGCGTAACGCCCTTGAATCGATTTCCAGTAATTCTATTGGCTGAAATTTTTGACAGATGAATTTGACAGATAAAATTTCTGACAGATGAATTTTTCAGCCAATAGAATTACTGGAAATCTATTCAAGGTCGTTACGCCGTGACGCCGATACGCCGTTCTTAGGATAGTGTGGATGCACCCTCAGTGTGTCATGTACCTACTACTGAATAAAGACGGAGAAATACCTAGGATGTCATTTAACAATTAAAAGTTGTAATCATTTCCGGTGAAACAGGAAGTGACCGAAAATAATTGAATACGTCAATCATTCCTGATTTATGTCATATTAGCGTACCAAAAATTTTTACAATTTTTTTTACTGAAAAAATAAAATAATTTATAGAGGTAAGCCACTTTTGAAAAACACCCGGTATATTAAGGTATCATAAACTAATTTTATCCCAAAACATGTTTTGTTAGCAGGTATCCAATATTTATATCAGATGATACATTTCAAATTAACAATAAAAAGTTCTATATTTTTATAAATTTAAGAGGCAAAATGTACATGGTCGAAGAAAAAATGGCGTCAGCGATGGCTTTGAAATGAAGGTCGCTATCATTTTATATGTAAAATTATATGGTGAATATCATCGATCATCCGTGCCAAATGGACGCCTTTTTTTCTATCATATGGTACCTTTTTATGGACTTATAGGTTTTGTCCCATTTTTTTTGTTACTTCTTAGTTAACAAGTTAACACTATTTCAAAATCATCCAACCATACGTTTCAGATATTTAATAAATAATTAAACTGCGCTCTAAAAATGCGATTGGGTATTGAATAAAAGTTAATATGACGATTACACTCAATTTCTAAGCTTGATTAGAGTGTTGGTCGCAAATACACCATAATTATGTAAATATTCCTTTTCGACGTTGAACGCTATAATCAAAGACTATAAACATGTATTTGTAGTGAAAAATAGTAATTTTTACATTGAAAAATAGGCATGTACGAGTAGATTTGACAAATTCAAAACTTGCAATATAAAAAAATTGTCAAATAATGTCATGATAATTTGTTTTGTCATCGGTATCTACTAATCACTAATCCTAAAATTATCTAACGATGTATTGTAAGCTGTTTGAATCATTGTGGATCGCTGCCTATAATATTTATACTTATATTTCAATTTCCCTGCGCCACTGTACATGACGTATCCTTAGGAGATAAATTTCCGCAAACCATTTGAAGAGTTTGTTCCAAACTTATTTTTTATCTTTCCTTAGGCACACGGGGGATTTTGTTTTCCAATGTTTAAAAAATTATTTAAGTTATAGATGTGTAGGCATTTTGAGAAAAACGCATTCTTCATAAAATTTTTCCTTGTTCTAAAATAATTAATCCCGTTTATACTTTTCCAAATTTCCATACCGTTTCAGAGAAAATTAAAAAATCATAAAAATGTGGCTGAATTTCTTAAAAGTCCTAAAAATCAAAAGGCGTTTCTATGATAATATAATTTCGATTTCATTCTTTGATAGATAGTTATAATAATTTTGATTAACGTCATATTTTTTTGTTGTTAAAGTGTCATATTTTCCAATAATTATTATCACCCTTTCCGCAGCATTGAAACATTTTAAAACAACAAAAATGTGACTTTAATTAAACTTCTATCAATAATAAAATTTATCGAAGAATGAAAACAAAATTATCTTACCATAGAAACGTGTTTTGATTTTAGGAAAAAAATCAACTATACCGGGTGCGTCTCAAAAGTGGCTCATCCTTATAACTTTTTTATTTCATTAGATAAAACAACGAGATTTGGTATGTTAGTATATGACATAAATTAGGATTGATTGACATAATCAATTGTTTTCGGCCACTTCCGGTTTCACCGGAAATGACTACAACGTTTTATTTTTAAATGGCACCCTCGGTATTTTTTTACTTTATTTGATAGAAAATGACACTCTGAATAGAATGACATATCATATGTCAACTTTTGACATTTTCGCATATGGTTTATTTGAAATTGTATCAGGCGGTTCATAACGACAATTTGACTCGAAATACCAAGTGTGTGGTATCAAATTATCCGTAAAAAAAGCTTTTTTAAAATATGCTAATGAGCCACCCTCGTTCCATTTGAAAAAATGAGATATTATTAAAAATAAGATTTGGGCATCTTTTAACCAGCCAGGACAAGACACTAAAACATTAGACGATCAAATCTAGTTTTCCAAGACTCCTTCATTAAAAATTAGTATTTTTAACACAGTTATGGCACTCTAGATTGAAATTTAAAATTCAATTTGTTTTTGAGCAAATATGTCAAAAGTTGATATATGATATGTCATTCGATTCAGAGTGTCATTTTCTATCGAATAAAGTAAAAAAATTCCGATGGTGCCATTTAAAAATCAAAGGTTGTAGTAATTTCCGGTGAAACAAGAAGTGACTAAAAACAATTGAATACGTCAATCAATCCTAATTTTTATATATCTATATATATAATCTTTTATCTAAAAAAAAATAAAAAAGTTATAGAGGTGAGCCACTTCTGAGACGCACGCGGTATATTTTCATGTTATTATTGAATTTTCTCTAAAACGGGATTAACCTTTTTAGAACAATTAGCAAATTTTTTTATAAAGATTACATTTTTCTCAAAATTTCAATAATAAAGTTTTAGAATAGAAAACGAACAAAATTCAATTCGTCCTTTCGTCCAACCGTTTTTATTTTCAGCGCCATTTCATAGCGTCTTGGAACAAACCCACGATTCCGCAAAACCGAGGTTACGACTCTCGAATCGATACGACAAACGGCAGTGTTTGTCGGGACGCTAGACGCAAGACTGTCGGAACGTCAAACGGTATAAATAGCGTTCTGAACATTGAACTTGTTTGTTCAAGTTTAATTTATAGCGGTAATCGACCGGATCTATTAATATGAGTGGCGGTAGAATGTGGAGAAAGCCTAGAGAAAGACTTCGCTACACTAACGAGCACAGTTTGATGCTTCTGAAGGAAGTTTTAGACAGAAATCCGTTCGAAGATCCTTATAGATGGAGTACGGTACATGATAATTTCGTGCGCATGACGGGCCGTCCTCACACTCTCCGCTCGGTTAGGGAGCACGTAGATTATCTTTTGAAACTTTATGTAAAAGGAGATTTGGAAAAGTAAGTAATATAGGAACGCTAAATAAAAATAAAAAGATTTCAGTTCAGGAGAGTTCAACGACCAGTGGCGTAACACACTGGGGATTAAAAATTAAAATAAACATAAACAACCAGACTGAAAAGAATTGTTACCTTCTGACACATGATTAATTAAAAGCTTTGATTAAAAGTATTTGTTATTCCCGAAGATAACAGTAAATTATTATAAGAAAATCGACTCATGGGACATTAATTTAAAATATAGAAATTATGCATATAAGATGGTTATTAAGTACACGGAATAGTTTTGGAGAGCAATATCATTCCTGAAATAATTTTCCTTATTAACTCTTAAAAATGTTAAAAAATTAATTGTATTTTTGTTGATAAAAATGATGTTATGTTGAAAATGTAGTTGTAGTATCGATTTTATTCAAATTAACCAGATGCGTTCGGTATGTGAATACCTTAAATAATAAATATATACTATGTATTTATTTCAAAATGCAGATATACAGGGTGTACACCATATGAATAATACTCTCAATTTAAATGGTATACATAAATCAGTGGGAAAAAATAGAGATGTATTTGCTTTTTAAAAAATTAACATTTTTTTGTATTTATAACATTAATATTTCGATTTAACGTTTCCCTTTGAGACGTTGATGGCGACTGCCGTTTTCAAACAATACAGGGTGGTCCGACCTGTATTCCGGAAACTTCGGCAGTTTATTCTGCAGATAAAAATACGTAAAAAAGTTCGTATAAAATTTATACGAACTTCTTTTTTTTATTTCGTCTTTTTGGACATACATTTAATGTATGTCCTAAATTGCTTAGTTTCGGAGATAGAGGGTGTAGAAATTTTATTTTTATTTCGAAGTAACGTCAATATTTGGATGAAAACTAGTGTCTGGGAGTTTTTTGACATGAGAAATTTGATTTTGAGGTCAATATGACACCTATTTGTAGGGGGGCTACCCATATGTGTTTTAACTGTTTTGAAGATTAATATCTTTTCTTCCGTACCTGTATAAACTACTGAGTGAAAAAAATATACATTTCCGTGAAAATATCTCTGTAAAAATCGCTACGAGTAACCGTTCCCAATAGATATTTAGAATGGAAGTAGTCAATACATGTCATTATTGACAAAAAATAAACATGTTGAGTAGATAGTTATTTGACTGAAATAATTTGTTTAACTTATTATTTTTTTAATTAATCATAATTTTTTTTCAAAAAAATGATGATAAAACAGTTTCTGTTGAACTTTTAGCACAAAAACATTTCAAATTTACGATTTCAGTCTAATAACTATTTAGTCAACATGTTTAATTTATGTCAATGATTACAGGTATTGATAACCTATATTCCAAAAATCTTAAGAACCATTACTCGTAGCGATTTTTACCAAGAGACCTTTTTTACGTAAAAAAATGACGGAAATGTATATTTATTACTCAGTAGTTTTATACAGGTACGGACGAAAAGTTATTACTCTTCAAACCAGTTAAAAAATATGTAGGTGGCGCCCTCTACAAGTAGGGGTCATGTCACCAATTTTCATCAGATATTGATATTACTTCAGAAATTATTTAGAAAAAATAGAAATAAAAGTGAAATTTCTACACCCTTTATCTCCGAAACTAAGAATTTTGGGTTTGGGACATATTTATACGAACTTTTTTACTTTTACCTGCAGAATATGCTGCCGAAGTTTCCGGAATATAGTTCGGACTACCCTGTATAAACAAAAAAAAAATGATCCATAGTATAGATGTAATAAGATTTTGAATCCTAAAATGTTTTGAATAAATAGTGATGATGATTTTAATAAAACAACCTTGACTAACGAACATTGTTTTAATTTTAGTAAAGCTCGGTACAAAGGTAGTGATGAAGAACACCAAGAGAAGTTACAAATGCTGCAAGAAGTTTTGGTATTGAAAGAGAAATATTTTGATGTCATTCAAGAGAAAAAACCGAAAGTAGAGAGGACGATAAAGCGAAGCAGATCTGAATGTGAGTGGTGTATATTGTGTTCCATTTCAATTATAACATAATATATAAATATACCTGTACTTCAATGATTACTATAATTACAGCATCAAATGACGACGCGGAAGAAAATACTGATATGTTTTTGGATGACGACTTTAATGATGAAAGTTTAAATTTACAAAATAATGCGAATGTGACATCAGGTTATGGGGGTGGAGGTAAGAAAATTATAAGTTTTGTAAAAATGATAAAATAAGTATATATACTATTTTTCTAGAGATAACCAATGTAGTCACATTACAGTTTTTGAAAGAAAAACATGCAACAGAGGTAGAACTTAAGAAAAAAGAATTAGAGCTCCAAGATAGAAAAATATCACTTGCAGAAAAAGAATATAAATTGGCAAGGCAGAAATTTGATTTAGAAAAGCAAGAAAGGAGCAGACGGTTAGACCTAGAAATTCAAGAACGAACTAGTCACCTTAAGACATTAGAACAGCAGCAAATAATTATTAATATGTTTCTTGAACAAAACAAGAGTTAAAAGTACTTATTACTTACTTATTTAAATATTTAGTTGACTACTGGATATTTTCTTTAGGACATTAAATACCATAAGATTAAAAAAAAAATGGTGTTACTGACATTTTGTGTGTAATATTATAGTAAGCCTATTGAACACCATTTCTTTCAATCATATGGTATAATATTTATTAAGAATAAAATGCTTTTAAATATTTTTAATATTGTTTTCTTAAATCTACCTTTAATAATGTTACTTACCACAGGTTTATCAATGCTTTCCCGTATTTGACATTTAGATCCAAATATAGAAATATTCTCTTTTAGTATTTGTTCATCAGTTATTCTGCATCCAGCACCAATAGTGCATCCATTGGAAACAGTTACTTTGTTACCAACAAAACATTTTGATTCAAATACATTGTTGTTTCCAATCTTGGGAGCTTCAATGGTACAATCAACTTCAAAAACATTATGGGAACCAATTATAAGAACTGGAGTATTGTCTTTGTTTTGTTGATCAAATGGTAATCTAGACACTTTTAATTAATTCAGAGAAAAAATAAGTTAAGTATGGTACCTATGAATGATTTTAGCTTGCTCTTCAATTAAACAATTTTCCCCAATAATAATTGGACCTGCTTCAGCTATGATACTTGCACTAGGATGAATAATAGTGCCTGCACCTACAGTTATATCGCCTCTCAATTTTGATTCTTCGCAAACCAATGCTCCAGGAAAAATCTTAAAACTATAAATATCATAATCATACTTTTTGTCTATAGAGTAATTATTGGTAAGCATTATTTACCTATTTCTTGCCATGTTTATAACTTTTTTGTACTATTTACCTCACTTATTCTATGATTTACCTCAAATTTACCAACATTTACAGGTATATAAACTCTTTTAAAATTTACCAGTATTTACATGTACCTTAAAATAATAAACTAAATTTTTTTACCACTAATTATTGCAACTAATTGCTCAAATTCTGAATCGTTCTGAATTGGGAATTGAGATTTAACAAAAACAAAACTGGTTTCATTGGTTGCAGAAATCATTTACACTGAAATTCTATAATGTTATGCAACCCGTTATACTCAGAGGTTATAATGTACGAAAGATGTACGACGATTATTTGTGTGCGATTATTTTATGTGTACGACAAGTGTACGACGATAAAACGCGTCACAGGCAATGAGGTTATAAGGTCACAGGTCACAGTCACAGTAGTTTTTCTAATGAGGAATAATCAACATCAAACCACTGCCGTTCTTTAAAAGACTTTTAAAGAACGGCACTGATCATCACTCACACATCCTCACAGACAAAAAATATAATAAATAAATTAAAAATTTACATAAAACATCAAAAATTAATATCTAATTAAAAAAAATAAAAGGTTTAAAAATATCTCAAAAATATTTTTTAATAAAAATAGATTTGCGTATATTCGTATATTAGTAAATGCTTGGTGCTTGGTGTAAAGTGTAAAGTATATGATATTAAAACTAAAAGAGTTTCGGACTTCCATAAAGTATATGATATTTGAAACATAATTTAGAACTAAATAGAAAATAGATACTCTATGAATACCGTAATTTTAACAAGAATTATACAGGGTGGCGCATCTCATTCGCCTCGGTTTTCAATTTTTATGGATATATGTATGTGGGAAGGCAATGTGCATAATTAAGAACTAAGATCCATATCAAAGTTATATTTTTTCTTATAGAACACTTTTAAATTATGCATATTGCCTTACCACACATACCCATAAAATATTTTGTTTCTATATCTCTGTTTTTGCAAAAACATGTTTGTATACATATTGTTACTTGACAAAATGGTGAATGAATATTATCGATAAAAAAAAACAACACAAACATAATATCACAGAATATCTAGCTTTGCGTAGCTAGATATTCTGTGATAATATACAGGGTACAGGGTGAGTCTTAAATAAGTGCAAATATTTTTAGGGCTATAAATCTCTTAGATAAAAGAAACATATTTTCTCTTTACCACTTTGAAAATTAAAAAAAATGATTTTTGCTTAAATTTTGAGAACCAATGGATCTTTTCTGTGTTTTCTTTATTGTAAATTTAATCTACTACCTACGTTGCCATATTATCAAGAAATTATGTTTTTTTAACTCAGAACTAAAAAATATTGCAAACAATTTTTCAATTTTTTTTTGTGCCAAAAGATTTCATAGACATGTTTATGGGGTCGAAATATACCTACTACCCATAAAAATATTTGCACTTATTTAAGACTCACATTGTATAGCCCTAGATTAATAGCTACGCAATATAAAAAAAAGCTACGGGCTATACAGCATAAGCGTGCGCAGGCTTTTTTATTATTGGGGCGGGGTCAATAAAATAAATTAAAAGTAGTAGGCAATAACTGATGCTGTTTTATTTAACGCTAATACTGGCTACAGGCTCACATTTTAATCAAAAGTTTTTATGATCGTTGAAAAACAAGCAATCACAATTTTTTTAAACGACAAATTCATGAATTTTTTGGATTTTGTTTTATGGTGGGTTCATACAGCCAAATAAAATAAAATAAGAATAAAATAAAATAAAATAAGAAAGTTGGTTATATGGGATACCCTACATGCGTTCATACAGCCAAATAAAATAACAAATAAAATAAGAAGTCTTTATCTTTTAACTTCTTGTTTTATTTTATGTGAAAACGGGTTTGCGCACGCTTAATTCTAACCTAGAAATATTTTCAGTTTGGATTTAATTTATTTTATAATTTCACATAAGTAAAATGTATAATATAGTAGGCAACGAATAAATAAATATACTATAAATAGTAAAATTACTATAAACAATCGTAAAAGTTAACTTTTATCCAGCCTCATCGTACTGCGCATGAGCAAATATATATTTCTTATTTTATTTTATTTGACTGTATGAACGCACACAAATAAGAATTCCTTATTTCTTATTTTATTTTATTCTTATTTTATTTTATTTGGCTGTATGAACCCACCATTAGTTGTTGGTTATAAAACATAATTTTTTGATAATATGGCAACATAGGTAGTAGATTAAATTTACAAGAAAGAAAACCTAGAAAAGATACACTGGTTCTCAAAATTTTAGTAAAAAATATTTTTTTTTGTAAATTAGTAAAAAGAGTAAAATAATTCGGTTATTTTTGGACTTATTTGAAAACGGTAAAGAGGAAATATGTCTCTTTTATCGAGATCTACCAACCCTAAAAATATTTGCACTTATTTCAGATTCACCTTGTATAATATAATATTTATTTGCATTTCAAGTTTTTTTTTAATAGAACCGCTAAAAATTTTAAAATGCTTTACCTATTATTTAACCAAACCAAACCAAATAGTTTTTTTTTTAATTTTCAAAGTTAAATAACTCGGTTGTTTTGGAGTTATTTGAAAAATGGTAAAGAGAAAATGTTTTATAAGGCTTTTATCGAGATCTGTCAGTCCTGAAAATATTTGCACTTATTTAAGACTCACCCTGTATAATATAATATTTATCTATTTCCATTTCAAACGTTTTTTTATTACTTTAACAATTTTTAACAAGTTTTATAATTTTTAAAATGCTTTAAATAAAAAAAATGTTATTTTTTTTATTTAACCAAACCACACCAAATAATTTTTTTTTAATTTTCAAAGTAAATAACTCGGTTATTTTGGACTTATTTGAAAAATGGTAAAAAGAAAATACATATGTTTCTTTTATCGAGATCTATCAGTACTGAAAATATTTGCACTTATTTAAGACTCACCCTGTATAAATAATGTTTATTTATTTCGATTCCAAATGTTTTTTTTAATAGAATCGCTAAAAATTTTATATGTAATGCTTTAATTACAAAAAATGTTCATTTTTAGCCGACCATACCAATCCCAAGCAACACAGATAGTTCCAAATCCTTCCGCTTTAAGACTGGCTACCAAAACATAGTTCCTGGGTGCACCCTGTTACCAAATTTGTCACTATATCCGGCAATACCACTGCAAAGTATTTTTGGATAGTATCTGTTACCACCCTGTTACTAGTCATTTGGAATTTAAACACCCAAAATTAAGGTAGCAAATGTGTTGTTGCGTAAGTGCAAAATCTACAGTGACAATAAATACGGAACGGCTACCAGTCTGTGCTACTGAAATGGGTGTATGAAGTACTTGTTACTATATAGTCCCATGCTTAGTCGCAGAATAGTCGCAGTACCCTATATTTTGGGTCTTAAAGTTACGAGGCATTTGGATACTAATTACTGGTTACTAATTGTTGGTCCCAAAATAGTAGCTGCGACTATGGTTTGTTACTATAAAGTAACGGGTACTATACTCCTATTGACGCCTTGCTACTATAAAGTTGTGGAAACTAAAAAATATTTCTTTATAGTAGCAGATCGCGTATTTACCCATCCTGTCCGTTACCACAAGAATAAAGATCAGTAAAATTGTTTGTTCACTGCGCTGCTAGTGGAACTTCCTAGAGAAGTTCACCAGTATAAAGGGTTTATTGGATTAAATTTAGAGAAGTATGACTGGGCTTTGATATGACAATAAATTATTTTAAATCTATTTTTGGAAATTCATATACATATTATTATGTATAATTGTCGTATTTTCTATATATTTGTTATTAGTTCTTGTAGCTGCATTTTTCTAGGAATGTCGAGTTGGTGACTACTGATGAATTTAAAGATAAAACAGAGCTCATCAGAGAAAAAAGTAACATCAGTCAGGAACTAAGGCAATGGGCCTTAAAACACCAAATTAGCCACATTGCTTTAACAGATTTACTTGGTATACTAAAAAATGAAGGCTTAACATCATTGCCAGGAAACAGCAGGACTTTATTGAGTACACCGAGATATTGTGCCATTGTTAGTAGCACGACGTTTATCCGAAGAGACCAACCTAGAATCGGTGTCTCTAATTTTTATTGTTGACGGCTTGCTTTCATTTAAGTGTTCTCCATTAGAATTTTGGCCAATACTCCTAAAAATGCATGAATATCCTTGCGATCAACCCATGTTGGCAGCTATAAATT
The DNA here is from genome assembly GCF_002938485.1 of Sitophilus oryzae. NCBI lineage: Eukaryota > Metazoa > Arthropoda > Insecta > Coleoptera > Curculionidae > Sitophilus > Sitophilus oryzae. The sequence continues at coordinate 1,403,341 of NW_022147349.1, read as the reverse complement.
GTGGCGAGTCAAAACCTCCATTACAAGATTTTTTACATGATTTTGTAACAGAATTAAATGAGATTTTGGAGACTGGAATTGATGTAAATCAGATTAGGGTGAAAGTAAAAATTCGATTTTCTCCTTCATCATTATTTTTATTCAATTGTTTTTGGTCACTTCATGTTTCATCGGAAAAGACAACTTTTGATTTTTAAATGGCACCCTCAATATTTTTTGCTTAATTCAATAGAAAATGACACTCTGAATAGAATGACATATCATAATATGACATTTTCTCATATGGTTTATTTGAAATTGTAACATCGGTTCATAACGGCAATTTGACTCGAAATAACAAGTGTGTGGTACCAAATTATTCGTAAATTTTTTTTTTCAAATATGCTAATAAGTCATCCTCCTTCCATTTGAAAAAATTGAGATATGATTAAAAATACAATTTAGGCATCTTTTAACCAGTCAGGACAAGACACATCATAGTGTTCTTAAATTGTTTTGAGATGAGAGGTAGGCGGAACTTTATAGAAACATATGGAACTATATTGTCACAAAATGCCTGATTGTCCGACTTTTTGGGTGTTCAAAGTAACTTTCTAGTAACAGTAGTTACCATAGTGTACAAAATTTAAATACATTTAAGAATAATAAAGTTCCAAAGTAGTAACCGATACTACAAAGTAACTTTTGGGTAGTAACAACATAATGACTAGAAGTAGCGGATCTTTTAAAGTAAAAAACGGGTAGTCCCTGCTACTTCATAGGGAAGAGCCTAACTTTATCGTAGCGAAGTGTGCGCCAGCCATTTTTTACTGTCAGACATTTTTTATTTAAATTTATTTGTTAATATATTTTCATTTTTTCTTTAATTTCCCAAGTTTTATAGTTCTTTAAGCATTTATTTTTCCAATTGGAACTCGAACACACCTTCGTGCATTACGAAATATTATTTTTAATATTTTTGATAATTGAATTAATTCGAAGGCGCGTTAAAATATTTCCATCTAACTCGGTAATAATTGCTCTGATAATTGTCAGTAAAGTGACGTGCGTTATTATCATGTTATAATATAACTCTGTTTTTTTTTTCTCAGGGAAGATTTCGACAGACGATGACAGAAGAAAAGCAGATGAAGTCCCATACCAATCTATTTATTTTACTAAAAAAAAGTTTCTAATAATTTTTAAGTTAACTATGGATGGGTTTAAATATAAATTCGTCATGCGTCGTCACTTGTTGTTTTTAACCAGTTTTATTGGTTTACTTCAAAAATGACAGATCGTATTTCAATTTTATTGGTTTGACGGAACGATGAACGACAAACGGACGCCGATACGTATGAACTCGCCTTTAGATTTTTGACGTTTGTCAAAGTCTTGCCAAATTATAGGTTATAATTTTGTGACAACTTTTGTCAAATGCCCTGCGTTTTGGAAGATGATGCATTTTGATTCGTGTTATTACGTGTGTTTTGTGTCTTTTGAAGTCAAGTGGAGGAAAAATCGAGTGAAAATTAACTGTAGAACCTAAAGCACAGTTTATGGTTAATACTCGCTGCCCGGGAGGAAAGTCTTATACAGATACACCAATAAAGTTACTATCAATAACTTCGTTGAAAAAATGTTGTTTCGTTGTTTCAAATGTAATATTATTGATTCGAAACCTTCTCTATGCACCTAATGATCTATGGATTATTCGAGAACTCTTAGCTGTGGCTATAAAATCCGACGGCTGGGGCCTGAGGAGGACAGAAATAAATAGACGAGTACAGTTGTCGCGCTAAATTCAAAATAAATTCTTTCTAGATAAATAGTTATAAATAGTTTGTATTTTTGTATATAGTTCTTTAAGTCTTTTAATCGTTATTGTTTGTTACTTAGTGTAAATAAATTGTGTTTAAATAAATTGTGACTTTCTATCCACACGGAACCGACGAAAAACATAACAATATACTCTCTATTTTTTAAAATAAGTTGAAGTAGATTTAAATGCTCTTTCAAACTATATTAGGGTTTTCTATACCAATCTAGTTCAGATTTTGAATAAAGAGCGATTTTTTAATAAAATGGCAACCAAGAGAGCTGGTGTCGTCATGGCAATTATCTAGTGACAGTTAGTAGCTATTTTCAAAATCGAAATTAATCTATGACTCACACTCTATAATATAATATTTATTTATTTCCATTTCAAACGTTTTTTTAATAGAACCACTAAAAATTTTAAAATTCTTTAATTACAAAAAATGTTCATTATTTTCTCTACCAAATATGTATACAGGGTATAAAATAAATAAAATTTGTCTCTTGATATTTTGTCGATTTCGGTCTCCTTGATGAGACAAACGCAATTTTATTAAATTACCTTGATCCAAGTCTAATAGCAATCTTTAAAAAACATTAACAACATAACTTGCGAAGGTTTTAAATAAGTACTCATTGATTCTCCATCAAAGAATATAGAATATGAAAAAAAAGTTAAACATGGGTATGAAATGAATAGTTTTAGAGTTACAGGATGTTAAAACTTTTTAAAATTATGTTTTTTGTAATTATATTTTAAATACCATATTTTTTTTTTAAATTGTAGGTTGTACTCTAATAGTAATAATAATTAATAGTAATAATATTTAATAATAAATTAGGTAAAATATATAATTTTTTATTTTATTTTAATTTTATTAATTGTGATTAATAAAATTGCGTTTATCTCATCAAGGAGACCGAATTCGACAAAATATCAGGAGATCTTATAATTAGCATTAAACGGCCTATACAATTTTGATATCAAAAGAAAAAAGTCAGTGGCGCACTAAAAGTACTTGGAAGAAAATTATAATAAATAGAAAAATTATTAACACTTTAACACCCTGCAGTTACGAAACAAAGAAGAATCGGACCTATGTTGATATGAAAAATAAATCTTATTTGTACGTGAGGAATCTTCCCACAAGAGATGGCACGTTTTTGAAACACCCTGTATAGTTGTTTAAGGGACAAAATGTCGAATGACAAATCTGAAAACACTATTATATGTAGCTGAAAACGTGGCAATGAAAATGTGCTTCTAGATTTGGGATACCTTGTCAAATAAAACCAGAAAAAAATTAAATCGAAATCTTTAATTTTCAGTATCAACGACTAGGAATTTTATATTATTCTTAACGGCATATTATTAGGCACATTAATGCACCGTTTTATTCTAATTTAAACATCTTGATTAGTTAAATTAGAGATCTCAATGATGGGGGTCGAATTTTAATTACCCTGTATAGAAAAAAAAAACTATATAGCATTTCAATTAAATAAGGACTTGAAATTTTAGTTTCAGAGAAAAGGCAATACATGCAGTCGCCGCACCGCTTGCAACCTCCAGCTTTGTTAATTGTTCGTTTCCCCAAATCAACACCGCCAATCACGGCACGAAACCATAACTTGCAGACGACGCCGTGCGATTAGCGTCGATCTGTGTGCACTTAAGCGCCCCTGGAAGCGTCCAAAATAGGGCATAAATGATGACTGCTGTTGCAGCCGCCATTTTCCGTCACCTCTTTTGTTTTCACGTCAATCAGGGACGACAGGCGGGCAAAAAATCACGGTTACGCCGATTGTCCAGGGAGCGTTTTTATTGAGGTCTGTTCTAGCGTACATAATACTTTGATGCGATTCGATACGGTTATCAAGCCTGTCCAAGCAAAATATGATGGGTTTCTGCTGCAGCGTTATATATATATATATATATATATATATTATTACATAAATTTTACATATATATATATATATATATATATATATATATATATATATATATATATATATATATATATATATATATATATATATATATATATATATATATATATAATTTTATATTTTTTTAAATTTTATATATATATATATATATATATATATATATATATATATATATATATATATATATATATATATATATATATAGAAAGAAGTTGCTATATATATATATATATATATATATATATATATATATATATATATATATATATATATATATATATACATATATATATATATATATATATATATATATATATATATATATATATATATATATATATATATATATATATATATATATATAAATATATATATATATATATATATATATATATATATATATATATATATATATATATATATATATATATATATATATATATATATATATATATATATATATATATATATATATATATATATATATATATATATATACATACATATAGAAAATAAATATAGATCATACCAAATAAACTTAGTCGCGTGATTAGGCTTCTTAATCAAAATATTATAACCAATCCAAAACAAAAATAAATTAATTATGAATATACCGGCTCACCCCCATAACTTTTTTATTTTTTCAGATAAGAAAACAAGATTTGGCATGTCAGTATATGACATAAATTAGGATTGATTGACGTATTCAATTGCTTTTGGTCACTTCCTGTTTCAGTGAAAATTACTACCACTTCTGATTTTTTAATGGCCCCTCGGTATATTTCTACTTTATTTGATGGAAAATGACACTCTGAATAGAATGACATATCAAATGTCAACCTTTGACATTTTCGCATATGATTTATTTAAAATTGTAATATGCGGTTCATAACGACAATTTGACTCGAAATACCAAGTGTTTGCGTGTGGTATGAAATTATTCGTAAAACAATATTTTTCCAAATATCCTAACGAGCCACCCTTATTCTATTTGAAAAAAATGAGATATGATTAAAAATACGATTTGGACATCTTTTAACCGGCCAGGACAAGACACGAAAGACATTAGACGATCAAAACTATTTTTCTAAGGCTCCTTGATTAAAAATTAGTGTTTATATATATATATATATATATATATATTTTCTTTTTCAAGCTAATATGTCAAAAGTTAACATATAATATGTCATTCTATTCAGAATGTCATTTTCTATCGAATGAAGTATATACCGAGGGTGCCATTTAAAAATTAAAAGTTGTAGTAATTTCCGGTGAAACAGGAAGTTATCCTAACCAAAAACAATTGAATACGTCAATCAATCCTAATTTATCTAAGTATACCAAATGTCGTTCTTTCATCTGAAAAAATAAAAAAGTTATAGGGGTGAGCCACTTTCGAGACGCACCCGGTATAAATGGTTATTTTTTACATCAACAAAACTCACTTCCTAATTCCTAACAGCACTTTAGGGACATAAAAGGTCATTACTAAAGAGGTTCGCACTAAAAGAGGTTCTAAAAAGAACAATGTTCGACTGCAAGATCTGTTTGTAAACATTTTTTAGCTTAAAGTATCACAACACAATTCGTTTAAACCAAAAACTCGCAAGACAAAACTAAAGTGTTAAAACGAATGACAATGTCAGGAAATAAATAAATAAATGTGGCAACTTGACATTTTTTACAGCAGAGCTACCACCTGATACCGCCGCGGGAAATTTAAATTCCAGTTAGTCAGTCCGGCGCGCATTTAAGCAAAATTACTATTATATTATAGTCCATAATGTGATTTTCCCTGCTCTCATTGGTTGAGACCTTAGGTTGAGACTAAACGCTGGTGCGTTTTGCCAACCGTGACTAAAACGTGGTACGTTCTGCCATATTTTTTCCAGCATCATGCAAATGTTTTAAGGATAATGCAGATTACACTAACATGTTATAAACGTCATGAAATGGCCACAGAATTATCCTATTTAATATTTGATCGTCTTTTTAGGACCAGCGTGAAATGTTAAGAAAACGTCTATTTTATAAAAATATTATTCTGACACTTCTGAAAAATTGTTTGTTTGATTTCCGTGTGTTGTGGCGTCTCTGTAACACAGACAGGTATATGTGGGAAGGCAATGTACATAATTTAAAATTATTTTGAAATGTACAAGATGAGTCAGAACTAAGATTCATACCAAAGTTATATTTTTTTATGGAACACCAGGTATTTTATTTCATATTTGGATTTTTGAACATAAAATAAGGCATTTATTATAAGGGTTTAATATGTTTAAATGCTTTGGTTTTTGAGATATTTAAAGATATTTAAATAAGCATGCTATGATAAAAAAGTTTATCAACACCTTGTACATTACTTTTCAGAATTAATTCTTGTGCTGACTTTTAAGCCAGAGAAATAAACCTTACTAAAAAATTTGATTGCTTCCTTAAATGTATACAGGGGTATCAAAAATTGCGTCATACGTAGAAATAACGAAGTTTTTATGTAAAATAAATATTTAAAATAGACCAGCAATTTTTGATACCCCTGTATACATTTAAGAAAGCAGTACATTGTTTTGGTAAAGTTAATTTCTCCGGCTTCAAAGTCATCACAAGAATAAACTCCGAAAAGTAATGTACATACAGGGTGTTGACAAACTTTTTATTAGAGCATGCATATTTAAATGTCTTCAAATATCTCAAAAACCAAAGCATCTAAACATATTAAACCCTTATAATAAATACCTTATTTTATGCCCAAGAATCCAAAAATGAAATAAAAATAATTTAAATTTTGCACATTGTTTCTCTACATATACCCATAAAAAATTTTGTTTTCTTTTTGTAATCTTTCCGTTTAATCAACCGAGGCGAATGAGGTGCGCCACCCTGTATAATAATGGTCGATCTTCTTTGGAATCTGCGTGATTTTTGTCCCAAAGCCACCTCCATACAGCCTGTCCAATACGGAAAGAACAAAAAGTTCGCTGTACAATCAGGCAACTGAATTTAGTCGCGAAAATTCTGAAATCCATGCGTCGCAATCTTCTGCTGTTTTTTAGTTCAGCATAAATAATGTTACCTTAAACCAAAACTTCTTTTACACTGTATCGAAATTGATCTGGTAAAATATACGTCAAACCTTCAGATGTCATGGTAGTTATCAATTAAAAATGCTAAAGTTTATTCAAACACACAAAAACAACGTCTGTCTAATGAAAACTACTTGAGAGAATCGTATAACGGCGGCGTGTTTTTGGCGAACTTGTCATATCAATACGTCACTTATTTTTTATTTTTCTCAAGGCAATTGAAAAGGTTAGTGCCATTCGATCTCAGGCATAATACACGACGTTTTAGTAAAGTTTAGCTACATGTACCTGCGTTTGGAATGCCTCATGCTAACGTGGCAAAATGTACCGCATTTTAGTCATGTTTGGCAAAACGCACCAGCGTTTAGTCTCGACCAATGAGAGCAGGGAAAATCACATTATGGACTAAATAATGGTACATTTTGCTTAAATGCGTCCGGCGCCCTATGTCCATGGTTGGCAATAATGCATTTAAAAATCGCGCCCTCGATTATTTAACTAACAGTTTAATTGAAAATTGAAATTCATGATTTTACCAGTTAAATGTTTATTCAAGAATATGTTTTTGTCAATTTGACATAAGATTTATTTTTTATCTCAAAAACTATATTCGAGATAGGTCTAGGTTAGTATAATAGAAAAAAATATGAGATATAAAAGTAGTTTTTTTTAGTTTAAAATGTAATAAAATACAGGGTGTTTCATTTAAAATAATAAAGATGCTCCACTTTTCTTTCACATTCAAATGATACGGCAACACTGTAACGCTAAAAATGTGAATTCTATATTTATTCAATATAGAATAAATATTAAATAAATAAATATGATGTTTTATTTATTTAACACAACAAGAGTGTCAGAAAAGCTGTCTATCGCATTATAAGTAAACTAATATACTCCGTCTATACTTTTAATATAGCATTATGACATTTACGGCTAAGGAAACAGGGCAATAAAAATTTAACTCTCGGCCAAATGCTGTAAAGTTTATATTTACTAGCTATGACTCCAAAAGGGAACTTCAACGGAAACAAATTGTGACAATTTACATCTTTCAACAGACTTTTATGAGATTTGGTATACAGTTTGTCCGAAATCTGATGTGTCAGAGATTCGAATGAAACTGCATTTTTGTATTTATACCGTATGATCGAGAAGAAATCTAGTTCCAGTTGGCTTGTAAATATAACTTGATTATTTTTTGTATTCTTTCTTCAAATATGAACTAAAGTTACTTTGAATGTGGTAGACAATGATTCAGTATTAAAACAAAAAGAGTTTCGGACTTCCATGGTCCATATTTATTTTTGCTTACTTATTTTGCAGTAAAGTTGCTGTACCGCTTTTATTAGTGTTATATTTATTGGGCTTTTTCGAGAACTTCCCATAGTTTCTTAATTGGTACCGTATCATTAGCCTTACTAAGGTCCACAAGCAGGAGATGAATTTGATCGTTATTCGTTGTCGTCTTTTTCTCAATGATCTGAGTTATTGGAAAGATATTATCAATGCATTAGCGGCCTGCTCTGAACCCGGCTTGTTCTTCAATCTCATGGAGGCTAAATTCATCTTCTATTAGGGTTTTAAGTATTTTTCCGTACAGTCTGCTAAGAGTGTCAGACACAGCTATACATCTGTAGTTAGTGCAAATATCTTTCCTTCCTTTTTTGTGGATCGGAGTTATCCATGACGTTTTCCATGAATCAGGTATTGGCTAATATAATATGGGCGTTAATATATGTAGTGAAAATACAAGCGAGAATTTTTTTCAAAATGTTCAGTCCGCATTTCAGAAGTTCCGTTGGTATTCCTTCAGGACCACTAGACTTTCCGTTTTTCATTGAAATTAAAGCCTTTTCAACCATATCTAGACTCACCGTCATATATATGTGCCTCGAGTTCTATATGCTGTTGGGGACATCATTTCATATAAAGGGCGACTTTCTTTCAATTCATTTTCATAATGTTCTTAGAATTTATTTAGGCTGATAGAAGGTATATTTACTTTAGGTGATTTATCCGATCTAAGGTTATTTATTAATTTCCAAGCTTCATTTGATCTTGAGCCTTCTAGAAATGTGTTAATTTCTGCACAAAATATGTATTGTATATTATATATTTCATAAAAGTTGAAGAATTTAGCAAAATGTATCAAAATAAATAATAATATATAAGGTGTGTTATTTAGAAAAATTGAGATTTTTGCTCTGTTAAATAAATGACATTTATTTATATCTAAGATAACATCTTTTGTTTATTTATATAAATAATATTTGAAACCTATTCCAAATCTCACTGCCAGGCCCTTGTACTAAACTATTAAAAATAAAGGAAATGTGAGTCAAAAAAAATTTTGTTAAAATTAATTCTTGCAAAGTGAGGACAGCTCGTATATCGTAAAAAAGAACAGCTTATTTGTGACGGAATAGGCAAAATAAGTCATAAATCGTGCCGTTCGGGTCCGCAGAATGCAGACTTATAAATCAGGGGTAGTTAAGCGAATAAGCATTCACATGTGTGATGAGACGGAGTTGCGCTTCGTCGGTCACGGCCTGTGACAGATCGGCCTTTGAAACGCCGCGAGCAGTAGCTCGACCGGATCGCGAATGTCGCTCACTTAAATTAGAAAACGCTACTGAAAATTCGATACCTTCTTCGTTCTTTCATCCCCATTTTATGCTACATATTCACCAAAAATTGAGCTTTCTTTCAAGGCTGTAGATAACGGCGGCATTAGCGTAACTAGCAATTATTCATCCTGGTGGGGGGCTGGGGTTCGCGCACGGGGGCATAGTGCTTTTGTTTTTTAAATAATGATTTTTAAAAAAACACATTTTTGAATAAAACGTTTATATGAATTTCTCTATCAATAAATTTCATAAACTTGGTTATCAAACCGTGTTCCCGTAGATTACTTAAATACCTACTATAACACAGAGTTTGTTGATTATTTATTAACACAAAAAAATAACACAATCACATTTTACACGAAACAAGGTTACATTAGAAAATATAAGTACGTCGATTTTAAGATTTATTATTGAGTGTAGAGATTACACTCCATAGGTAGAATTCAACATGTAGAGGGCGTTAGACTATAAATTTTCTAAAAAAATAAAAATTAACACATTTTTTGAACACAACAAAATAATATTAACTAAACAAAACTAGAAAACGTATAATAAATTAAAATTAATACGTAGCCAAGAGTCATAATTCAAGATTTTTCTAGGGGGTGCCCAGCAGTAGTTGGGGGGGGGGGTAGCATCCCCGAGCGCCAATGTAATTACGCCAATGAACGGCGTACAATGAAGAGTCATATCAAACAGCGTATTCAATATCATAATTTTAGTCTTTTACACTGAAATTTGGCGATCCTACGTAGATATTGGCATGTCTTATGTTATACAGGGTGTTTGAAAGACCATTTTGTAGATACAGGGGATTAAAATCTTCATTTTTTTTTTCGATTTATTATAATTTTCTTCCTAGTGCTTTCAGCCATTTGAACCACAGCGATTCGTATCCACAGATTTACCAGGGAGGGGGGGGGGTTATATGGGTTATCACAGAAATATTTTTCTAAAAATATTTACATACAGCCCATACAGGGTGAGTTTCCTACGATGTTCTCTATGGGCATCTCGGAAACTAATGGAGTTATAGAGTCGGTTAAATGGGGAAAGAATTGCAGTTTTGTGGGATCATAAATATGCACCTTTCAGATTTTTGAAAAAGTTCAAGGCTTACTAGATATTTCGAAAAAAACAAATTTTGGCTATTTTAAAAATCGTTCCTAATTCCATTATAATTTATTTTAGACAAAAAGTTTTCAGATAAAATTTGTAGATAATCACATCCCTAATGAGTTTGTGTTCTCCGATTTTTTTTCTAAAGACTGTCATTTTTGGCATAATACGACACAAACATATGTTTTTTTAGATAGAAACCATAGTTGGCCATGACTTCATAAAAAGCGCCATTTTTTAAGCTTTTCAGCGATATAGCTATAATATGTTTTTTTTTTCGAAAAATTACGGAGTTATAACCAATTCTTATCTGTCTTGACTAATTTCACTTAGTTCTTAGTTGGCATGGTTTTCTTATTTTGTTATCATTTATAACTCATAAAAAGACAGAATATATTATTAAACGGTTCTTGGGATTTCCTATGTCCCGTCCGACGATGCAACACTCGATGATACATTATATATCGATGATACATTTATATGTATCATCGATGATACATTGATACATATAAATTTATTATATCTTCAGTATTGCAGCTAATGATCACACGATCACTGTGACTAAGAGGGGCTCAGTCTTCACTCAATAAAGGGTCACCACAAAAAACGGCACAAAATACAATTTACCTATAAATAAAAAGGAAAGACAACAACTGTCACTGTCATGGAATGTCAGTTGGACTGACTTTAGCTTTAATTTTATCACTTTTTATATTTTATAAGTTACAAATACATTTAAATATATTTCTATAAAAATGGAGAAGCATCAGAACACATTATTACTGAGTGCGCCGAGACGACAACTGTTCGTGTCATAAACTTGAGGACGGCAGATGTCGGAGATGGAGAAACTGGCCTCTATGGAGCTGTCTCAGATACTGGCTTTTGTCAAAGCCCTGAGACTGTATGATGGGGAACACATACTAGATCTATAAGGTCGCGATGATTAACCCCCTCCACCCCTAAACATTCTACATTCTACATATTTCTATTGAAGGAATTTAGATATGTTAAAAAATGCTCTACATATCTAATCAAGTTGAAAAGAGTCTGTCATCCGTTAAATTATTTGTTCACAAACTTTCTATAAGCTATTTACTAATTAAATGAAATGTTTCAAGTAGTTTGAAAGTTGAGTATCGTTTTGAGGCCTTTAAAACATCAATTTACATGAAAATTTTATGCTGTCAAAAATGTGTCTTATCATTTTGCGTTGTGCCCGTCCATTATCTATTCTCAATTACAAGCTGCCCCCTGTTTTGTTATGTCTCGGTGCATAATTTTAACTATGCCTCGCATTTTTCAAACCGTAACAATCGGAAAATGCCCATTTCCTTCGAAAATTACCCTATTCTTTAGTTCCTTGACAACGTGATAATACGAAGTTAAGCACGCAATCAATTTGCATAGGAAATTAACTAAATGATACGGCTATTAAGCCTTAGACGCGACTAAATGTACGGCAACTGTTACATTTCCATAGATCTCATTAAAGAACATTAAAGGGTCTTCCTCAAAAAATAATTCTGTTTGGAAAATAGTATGTAGAAAACTAAGGGTAAAATTATGTAATATTTATATACAAATTTTTGGAAATTTTATTAAATCTTATGTTGTTCTGTGTCTAGATAAACGGGTGGGGAGGGGATCACCGCGACCTTATAGATCTATTAAACGAAACTTGCAGTGTACCGAGCAATTATAATCCCCACCATGTTATATTGGAGGGAAACCTGGGTTCCGTACCGCCGACACATGAACGCATTAAACAAGTTGCAACAGAGACACATTAGACAACTTTTAAGAATCCGGTGGTTCCATCATGTCTCAAACGTATCGGTGCTTGAAGAAGCTAACTGCGAGAGTATTGAAGTCATGGTTACAAAATCTCGCTTAAGATGGGCTGGTCACGTATGCAGAATGCAAGAAAACCGCATACCAAAATCTCTGCTTTACAGTAAGAGTGTAGACAGTAAGACGAGGCCGGGTGACCAAACTGAAAAGGTACAAAGACATTTTCCACGATAACTTAACGGGAATTAACATGCAGAATGAGTGGGAAGAAGCAGCCCACAATAGAACTCAATGGAGAAGAATTGTAAACTCAGTTAACAGTGACAATCAAAAAGTAAAGAGGCAACAAAGCAATGAGATCCGGAGTGCGGTAGGCAGATAACATCACGTATCGGGCTTTTCAGTCACAGAAAAGCTCATGAAAGAAAACGCCTTGCTTGGCCATCTTTTGACGTGTGTTGAATACTCGTCAGCGAGTAGTGGCCAGTATATGTAGTAGATCTATTGTGTGCCCCTTTTTTGAGTAACTCATCATACTGTCTCAAGGCTTTGAAAGCCAGTATCTACGGACGGTTTTACAAAACGTTACAAAAAGTTTATGTCACGAATGGCGATGGCGGTCGTCTCAGCGCACACATTTTTTGTACGCGTGATGAGGTTTTCTAGCAAAATTTTTCTCCCAGAATCTGTATTCGCTGTTGTTTCTTAGCTTCAATCTACGGAGGTGTTGGTTGTGGAGACAGTGTCCTATAAAAAAACTCGTGAGAATCCGAAGATTATTCTTACTTAAATCCAGGATCATCTTGGTCGTAAGTCTTGAGAAATTTCTTTGAGTATCTTTGACATTTGGAGGATTCTCATTCCAGATAACGGGTGAAGTCTTTTAGGTTTATGAGCTTTAAGTTGGTTTCCCCTTGGAAAACAGAACGTGTCTGGTCCACTTAGTGGAGTGTTCGCTCCGTTTCTAGCTAGATTGTTTGCTTTCTCAATACTTCCTATCCCTTTGTAGGCTGGCAGCCAGAGTAGGAGGACTTTGTTTCCTTTGCCTGATTTATTTGGCTTCTGTAGGCATTCTTTACCAACTTCGAATTGATGACTTGATCGCTTTAACTGTTGCTTGACTATTTACTTACTTTTACTGTTGCTTGACTTTGACCGATTACTGAGTTGATCGCTTTTAATGTTGCTTGACTATAGGATATGGTAAGATATGGTTTATGGTATGGTCTTTTAACTGCTGAGCAAACGCTTCTCTCTTCTTTTTCTCCTTTTTTTTCTAAATATTATAGTGAAGTATTTCTCAAATGTATGTCATTGACTGGGAGCTGGAGGAGTGGAGTTTTCTTTTTAAGAGTGTTTCAAGCTCCTGGGCTGACAATTCTCTCAGTACTGTTTCCGTCAATGATCATTGTAATCACTGTTGCATTGGCATATCTATCAACACACAGGTTTTCCCTTGCTGTAGAATGCTTTAGGTTTGTGTACCAAGAAACTGCTCCAAAGTACAACATGGGTCTTATTATCATGGCACACATCCAACGCAAAATGAATGTGGCCCAGCCCCATCTATTCTACGGGGACAACAGAGTTTAAATATCTTTGGGGACAACCGTATTGTCAATACCCGGTATGATACCAGGAATATACCAGTATATACCAGGTATTCGTCAATGTCTACAATATTCCTCAATCGGTATACAGGGTGGTGACAATTTGGACGCTTAACATTGGCATCTCAGAAACTACGAGAGATACGAAGTCGGTTAAATGGGACAAAAGTTGCGTAATTTGAAGTTTGGCACACACCGATGAAGAAAACCCCGGTATCTTGATTAGTTTCGGATTTATGTAAAAAAAATGAAAATAATACGTTTATTTTAAATGACATTATCTTCAAAACTATTGAATCTATTGCAACGTAAGTTGGTAGTTTTATATTTTAGACCTCGGCCAGTTAAATGCCGTTTTCAGAAAATTTCTAAGCCTTCTAGATTTCGCACAACAACAGCCAAGTTTTTGTTTTCTTATGGCCGCAATTTTGAATTTTTATACTATTAGATAGGGCGAAAAAAGTCTATACGGTGGTATCTAATTTTTATTCATTATTATGTAAATTCCCTAAAAAATAGATTTTTTAAAAATTCGCCTAAGATCAAGTCTGCCTTGGAAATCCAATTGACACTTTGTATGTCAGCAAGTTATTTTTTGTTTTTTCTATTAAGTGTCAAATCTGAAAGCACAAAAATTGTATAGTAGAGTTCAATACAGATCGATACAAGGAAATGTATTAAAATGACTCATATCCTTTGAACTTTGTTTCTGAGGTTTTGACTTTGTTTATGAACTTCCATGACTCGGCACACTTCCTTCCTCCCAAATAGGTATTTATTTCTTGACACTTCTTATCCCATATTTCTCATTTTGCAATTCTTATTTTTTGTCTTGTTGTTCTTTTAATTTCTAGATATGTGTCTCTATCTTGTTGTTTACTACTCAACCATTTTTTGTACGCGTTTTTCTTTTCCTTAATTAAGCAATCTATTTCTTCATTCCACCATATGTTGTTACTTTGAACCTGGGCTCTTAATCTAAGAGCTTCTTCCGCTGCACTGTGAACACTGCTTATAATATTTGCGTATATTTCTTCAACGCTGTTGTTCTGAGTTATACTTATCAGTTTTTCATCCAATCTTTTATGGTAAAGTTGTCTGGTACTCTCGGTTATTAGGCTATCCAGATTATATCGCTTAGATTCAATACGTTCGGTATGCTCATAATTTCCATTGGTTTCCTCTTTTCGTCTGAATGGTAATATTATTTTAGCTTTGACTAAGTAATGATCTGATCCACATGTAATGCCTCTATATGTATGTCCGTACGTTATTTATCTGAAGTGTTGTTTGTTGTCTTACTATGACGTAGTCTATTATTGATTTTAGATTGCTAGTTGGTTGTGGCCAAGTGTATTTATGTATATCCTTATGCTTATAAAAGCCATTTGTGACTTTTAATAGGTGACTTTCACATATTTCTATTATTCTTTCGCCATTATCATTTAGAGTTATTTCTCCATGTGGGCCCATTACTTTATGGTTTGTCCTTCGTCCAACTCTACCGTTAAAATCGCTAAGGATTATAAGTTCCCTTCCATTCCCTATTTTTGTTATTTCTTCATTAAGTTTTCCAAAGAAATTGTCCTTCTTATGATACGGCTCGTCATCAGAAATTGCATAGACTCCAAAAATGGTGACTGATTTTTGATTTATATTCATATTAACTTTAATTATATTTTCATCTATGCTCTCAAAGTCTGTGATTTTATTTTGGTGTTTTTTATGAATCAAAATGGACACACCTCTTTTCGCTTTTTCATGTTTTGCAACACCACTATAAATATGCACATAATTGTTACTTAGTTCTGTGCCATTGCCTTTTCTTTCTGTTTCAGTTAAAGTTACAATATCCATTTTTAATACTTCTAACTCTTTAGTGATTTCCTCAATCTTTCCGCTGATACTTTGTACATTCCAAGTGCCAATATTCATTGTCCATTTCCGTAGCTTACGTTGTCTTCCAATAGTTCCGTCCGAGTTTCCGAGGCAAATGTTAGGCTTTTTGGTAAGTATGTGTTTTTCTACGTGACAGGAACCAACCTGACGCCTAAACCCCCAACCTGGAGGGCCAGGTAATTTTTAATTAAGGTTTTCTTCCTTTAGAATGGTTGTCTTTCCGGATTTCGGAGACTACTCTTCTCCTCGAGGTTCTTCCGCCTTCTAGTTTATTCCTTCCGCCGTTGACCTTCTGACCTGTACCCTAGTCAGGGACCCTTACAGGGTGCTATCATCCGGGCCAGATGAACCCTGGTTTCTTTACCAGGTTGTTACTCTTCCCCCTCCTCCTTCCCCATCTTTCCGTTGATGGGGCCCCAGGCTTGGGACTGGTATAGCGGAGTTCTGAAGATATTGATTTTAAAGATATAGTCATTAAAAAATAAACGTATTATTTTTATTTTTTTGACATAAATCCGAATCTAATCAAGGGATCTGTTTTGGGCCCCATTCTTTTTTTGATTTTCATTAATGATCTACCACAGTGCTACAATGAACCAAACTACACTCTTTTTGCTGACGACACGACGATATTGGTGCGAGGCTCTTCATTGGAAGCATCCATTGAAGCGTCTATGTTTTCTCAGGATGTGGCAGAAGATTGGTTTAAAGCTAACAAATTACTTTTGAATAAAGATCAAAGATTCAAGATTAGACCCTGTCAAATTTCTGGGAGTTTATCTTGAGCCACGACTACAATGGGGTGCTCATATTGACGCATTCGCAAGTAGGTTGTCTAAAGTTTTGTATTTATTGCGTGGTTTAAAGACCAGAGTGTCGACGAATGTATTGATGACTGCATATTTCTCAATTTTCCATAGCCACTTAACATACGCAATTCTTGCATGGGGTCACTCTCCCGGTATTTCCCGGGTTTTCCATTTGCAACGAAAAGCTCTGAGGCTTATTGGGGGGCTACATTTTGCAGACGACTCCAGAACAGTATTTAAAAGAATGAACGTACTTACATTGCCATCTATTTATATATTCCAGAACCTGCTCTATATAAAGGAAAATTTGGATTGTTTTGTGGCGCACGAGAACATACATAACTATACTACAAGGAATAGAGAGTGCATTGCACTCATATATTGGCGACTGAGAAGGTGTCAGACTGGACCGGGCTATTGGGCCATAAAACTATACAATGTTCTGCCAAAGCATTTTAAAAGTATGTGTTTGAAAGATTTTAAAAGAGAAATTAAAAAATTTTTAATTGATAACAGTTTCTATACTTATCATGAATTTATGGATTTCAATTTTTCATTATATTGTCCTACCTGAGTATTTAGCTAGTAAGATTTTATTTAGTGCATTGTTTGAATGTTTATTTTTTCTGTATTTTATTGACGTGTGTAAATTGTTCTTTGTAATTTTTTTATGACATGAATAAATTATTATTATTATTATTATTAAGATACCGGGGTTTTCTTCATAAGTGTTTGTCAAACTTCTAATTACGCAACTTTTGTCCCATTTAACCGAATTCCTATCTCTCGTAGTTTCTGAGATGCTAATGTTGAGCATCGAAATTGTTACCACCCTATATACCCTAGCTGGTGTATACCAGATATGTACCCAAATATTAGTTACCCACGCTTGGCATTTACCCACCGCCCATTACTGGTTATACATAATAGCTGTGACAATAGTATAAACATTATAAAGTGTTTATTAAACTTTATTTTCTAGTTTGTATAACATCAATATACATAGTAATAAAATCATCAACTGTTCAAAGGAAGGTGGGAATAGGCAGCGAAAAATGTCCAAACTTTTCTGTATATTCGTCAGTCTCACTATATTCTATATGATTGTCGTCTTCGCTATGGGTACGCCAAAATGTTTTTTCTGTCTTGGTCAATTTGTTGCACCAAGCCTATATAACATAAGAACTTTCAATACTTTTTTGTGCGATTCTAGGATTTATTGCACTGTAAGATATTCGAATTAATTAAATCTAATTAGATAGTAGTATACAGGGTCCGGCAATAGTGCGTCAGGCATCTGTAGCTCCTAGAATAAAAAACTTGGGAATTTTGTTTAAGCGTAAACCTAAAGTACCTATGTACAAGGATGTATTTCAGTGAAATATTTTAACTTCTCTAGGGTGGCTCAAAAAAGTGTGAGTGGATCGGGATGATTTTTTTTTAAATGGAACACCCTGTGAATTATTGCATTTTTGGCTTCCTTTCATATCACTTTACATAATCTTAAGATATGAATAAATATATTTTGATAGTTTCGGAGATATTAATAAATAAATAAAAAAAATTATATGTTTCAATCATCATTAAAAAAATATTAGGAATACAAGAACTGTCCTGAAATCAAAACTATATTAGGTATTTACTATCTATCGGTATTTGCTATCTCCCGTTCGGGACTTAATATCTAACCGACACTTTCCGACAAGTCGGAATTAAATATCTCTGCGCTGTGGTTGTCATTTTGTGGATCTGTCCAAGCTCACCTGATGATGGAGTAGGGCTCCGAAACCGGTAGTGAGAGCAGGTTGATCCACATTATGACAAACACAGCGTAGAATTAAATTTCTATATCAGCAGTTATGTGGCAAGAATCTTTATATAATTTTATTAGGTATTTACTTTAGATGGTATATACTTAACTTTGCTATAAATATCGTAATCTTAAATCATATAGGATGTTCAAAATTCTACGCCAAACTTCCTAAAATAGAAAATATTTTTTCTTTGTTTTTTTTTAAATGGAACAAACACCATGTAAATTATTTTTTTGTTAGATGGAGAATTAAAAAATGAACATTTTTTGTATTTAAAGTATTTCGAAGTTTTTAATGGTTTTGTAGATACACGCAGTATTATTTCATTCTCTCAACGGTAAACTACGAGAGAAAAATCATTGGTGGCTTTGATAGAAATTTACTATGGAAAATGCCATATGAAATATAAAATCGCGAATACCTGCAAAACCGTTAAAAATCTATATACTTTAAAATTAATATATTTTAAAATACTCTAAATACAAAAAATTTGCATTTTTTAATTCTCCATTCATTGTAAAAATAATATACAGGGTGTTAAATTAAAAAAAAAACGAGGCAAAATTACTTTATATTTTAGAAAATTTGACGTAAAATTTTGAACATCCGCTGAAAAAGGCTGAAAAATATATATTTTTTTATTTATTTATTAATATCTTTGAAACTATCGAAACATATTTACTCATACCTGAGGATTATGTAAAGTAGTCTGAAAGGAAGCCAAAAATGCAATAATATACAGGGTGTTCCATTTTAAAAAAATCATCCCGATCCACTAACATTTTTTTGAGCCACCCTATAGAACTTAAAATATTTTCCTGGAATACATCCTAGAACATATACTTTAGATTTGCACTTAAACAAAATTTTTAAATTTTTTATTCTAGGAGCTACAGATGTCCGACGCAGTATTGCCGGACCGTGTATAAATAAATATACCATACAACGGCGCTTTTATTAATGTGGGGCCCTCTATGGTGGTGCCATTTACTATTCATTATATGTTTTACGAATAATAATAAACCAGCCAACACCTATCGTCAACTACGAATTACTAATACTTACAAAATTCTACAATATGATGAAAAAACCGGTGTCAGCGATGGCTTTGAAATGAAGTTCGATGTCATTTCACATGTAAAATTATCAGCGAGAAAGTCATCGATGTTCATTTCCAAGCAAATGGACGCCGTTTTTTTCGATCATATGGTAATAAGTAATATTAGACATCAATATTCTACCTGTTCATTGTGAGTGATCCAGGACACTTCCATTTCGTTTCCATATTTATTGGCAAGTTTAGTTGCCTTACGAAGCATTTTTATTGTTTCTTGATAGTTGTTAGTTTTTACGAGGTGATAATATGATTTGAGATGATACAATCTGGAATAAAAATAAATATTGTTCTATTAATAAACAATAGTTGTTTACTTAAATGCATGGCAGTTGATAGACCTTCAAATTTATTTGATGCCTTTTTTCTATTAATTTGGTATTACCACAGATTAAGTATACTATACCTATGTATACAGATAAAAATCTTATCCCTAATTCGTGGTACGCGATGTGCAAACGAGTAATGACGATGTGCAAACGAGTAAAATTTCGTGTGCGCAAAAATAAACTCGCGTAAAATAACAACAAACAGCGTAATACGCTCCATTAGTGTGACGTCATGTAGCGGAAGATCAAGTGTCGCAAAATCCAAACAAAGCAAGAATATAATGGGACGGGATAATCTAATTTTTCTTAATTTTTTATTGTATTACTCTGTTCAAAGGATATTTGTATCTTTCTGAGTAAATATATAAGCGTTTACTATAGGTATAATTACATAAAAGGATACATATAGGGATAAGTAATATGACGTTATGTTAAAACAATAAGAACACGAATTTCCATAGTATTATAAAATTTATTAACTATAAAGTGCACTGGTACGGTTCAAAATTAAATGTACTTACTTGGAAAAATACAATTATCCTTAAGAAACAGTAATATAATAATAAACGGGAAAAAAGCGGATTAATAGTGGGTTAATTCACGCTTTGTTTAGATTTTGCGACACTGACCTTCTGCAACACAACGTCACCACTAATGGAGCGTATAGAGAGATATCCCTAAACCGATAGCGCGCATGGACGTTAATAAGGCCAGGTGTTATTTTCTTTACGTGAGGTGGTATTAACTCTCTTCATTTATAGTTATCGGATCGAACTATGAATTTAAAACTGTGAAATTGTTTTGTTTACTAGGCATTTTAAAACTAAAGAGCTAAAGTGCTTATTTCCAGTGTTTTATTGCTCAACCTCTGCCAGTGGGTTTAGAGCAACAAGCAACAAATTCTCTTAGAAGGGCTAAGTCGTCATCTGCTGTAAACAAGCCTCTTTATAGGTTCTTTAATATTGGAAGAGTTGGAATCCATATTTATTTAATTAAAACTAATCCCAGCTACTTAAATATCAAATTACCTAATAAAACTAGAGTAATAATTCAAAACAATTCAAACATAACCTAAAATAAAAGATCTCGCCGGCCGGCCCCGGTTGTCAAATACCCGCACATGCCCATTTAAGCAATTTTTAAACGTTATTTAGAAATAGCGCTTGGTGTAATTGACCCACAAATTACGTCAGGCCGTAACGTTATTAGCCGGCGTTGCGTTAAAAATTGACTCGCGCATATCGTAACCATGATAAGGTACGCGTAAATACTGCATGACGATATTCGCTTTTGCGATATCTCTCTAATAACTGTGCCGGTCAGGCGCTGTGCACAATTTTAGAGGCCATAAGTGGGCGTGCTATGTGCGCAAACTAGTAACCTAACTAGTGCCCGATTCCGAAAATTGGAACCACGAAAAACAATAAAGAAAAAACAAAGTTTATAATCTGAAT
The DNA here is from genome assembly GCF_002938485.1 of Sitophilus oryzae. Lineage (NCBI taxonomy): Eukaryota > Metazoa > Arthropoda > Insecta > Coleoptera > Curculionidae > Sitophilus > Sitophilus oryzae. The sequence continues at coordinate 1,381,936 of NW_022147349.1, read as the reverse complement.
AATCTGTGGTATTACTGTTTAAACCTCATACAATGCTTGTATGATTTATTGTTATTTTTCTCTATTTTTTTAATAATCATTTTTCAAGCAGTAAAAAAGAAAGTTTTTATGGGCAATACTTTTAGATTTATCTGCATAATATTACTAGAAATTTTCTTAAAGAGTATTTATACTATCCAAACGTAACAGAGTTATAATGGTTATACTTAAAATTATATTTTACCTTGGTAAAATAACTTTCACTGACTTTGAAGCTTTGAATAATGTCTTAAATATGTCGTTTACTTTCCTTGTGAGATATTCGACCATTCCTATACTTTTCTTGTCAATCTTTCTCACCATAGATATAATCATACCCTCTAATAAGTAAAGTGCAGTTAAAAGATTTTCCGCTCCATCTCCAACTTCCATTTTCATTACATCCTCCTCCCAAATTACAGCCCCTTCCCAATTTTCTGTTCTTACGTTCCTAGATAACGTAATGAAAAAGAAATTAGTAATAATACATACTATAATATACAGGGTGTCCCAGGTTGAGCGTGCATTAGAAGTCTCTAGAGAACTACAATATCTAGATCGGAGATTTTGTGCACATCATTGTTTCACAATTAGATCTATCGACTAAAAATATTTTCAATATGGCGGCACTCACAATATGTTGACAGCAACTTTCTTATTTTAAATGGGTGCCCCCATTTTTTATTACATACTTGTATATGCAGATACCCTGTATATGTAGGGTGACTCAAAGCCAAGGTACAAGTTTATTGAGAACTACTACTATTAGGATTATTTTGAAAATTTCGATTTTTACGCAGTCACCTGCTCCATCTATCTAAATTACTTTCAGCATCACAGTATTGCCGCATCGTTTGAAAAGTTTAAAATTATAGTAGACTTGTTATAGTCTATTTCTTAATGTTTGATAGCACAAGATATTCATTATAATGCAAACGGCGTTTTGTCGTGTACAGTGTGACATGCTAAAAGATGGGACCAATTTTATTTTAAGGGTATATGTTCCAATGAAATTCAGACAGCTTTAACACGTTTGTAGATGGACACATCCGATACGTTTGCCGAGAATAATAGGGGTTGCTCGTATAACAATAGGTTATAAAGATGTTTTCAGGGACTGACCTCACCAGTGTCCGGTATCAGGGTTTTAAGATTTATTTTATGTTTTGTTAAAATAGGTATATTTTGTTACACAACCTAAAATATTATGATAATGGCAATATAAATATTTTCTTACCCGTTATTGGCATTTTTAGTAACATGGAATTATACGAATACACTCAATTATCGTAAGAAATTTAAAGTTTTTATTGCAACAAAAAACAACTCACACATTTAGAAAAACATTTGAATTAATGTTAAGTATTTACAGTAATAGAATACAATATACAAGTATACATATATTTGGGACAAAACTAATACACAGCTCAGGATCTCTACTACCAGAAATCAACCGAAGAATTAAGTTAACATGGAGTACTTATGGAAGAAACTCAATCATATTCAAATCTAGAATGCCACTTTATCTAAAGAAGAAAACATTCGACCAAAGTGTACTACAAGTCATGACCTATGAATGCGAAACCTGGACTCTTAAAACAGGCATTATAAAAAAACTGCAGGTCGCACAACGTTCAATGGAACAAAATATGCTGGGAATAACCAAGAAAGACCGTAAAAGAATAGAGTGGATACGACAAAAGACCCAAATAAATAGATTTCATCCACAGAATCAAATCCCTCAAGTGGCAATGAGCAGGACACCTGGCAAAATTATTTAGAAATAGCGCGGCATTTAGAAATAGCTGGCAAGAAGGACGAACAGCAAATGACTAAGAGACCTAGAGGAAAACCAAACCTGAGATGGGACCATGATATTAGGAAATTAGCAGGGATAACTTGGGCATAGCCAACAATAGACAACAATGAGCCCAACAACAAAAGAGTATCTAATTATGTAAGGGAGGCTACACCATAATTGGAAATGGTTGAATAAGCTGAGAATAATGATGATGATCACTCCGCTTAAGTCAGAGTCGTAAGAATTTCCAACTGAAATTAGCAGAGTTCTACTATGTTCTTCAAGAGATTGTCAAGATTCAAGATCCCACATTTTTTGCCCCTCTTTTATGACTGAATGTTAAATAAAAAAGTCGGTTGATGGAATTTGTAAAAGTTCTAGCGCCTATGGTTTATGATGTTTTATGGTCCCAGCCCCTCTCGCTGTGCTATCAAACATTGAAAAATAAACTACAAAGGGAAATTACTTTAAACTCTCATCTCAACTATTTTTTTTATTATTTTTTTTGAATCAAAAAACTGGAAAATAACAGTGTTAGTATTTAGTAATTATAGTCATTAGATTTGTGGAAAATCTATTTTGAGATGTTTTATTAAGACAAATATTTTATATAGTTTATACTCGTAATGTAAACTATGTGCACAATTACCATAACCATAGGACAACTGTTAATCTTGTTAATGCATCGGGGTCCCTTGTTGCTGGTTCTCGACCTTCAGCTGAACTAAAGTTTACCGATAAGCGAATGGGCTCTATCACTAATCCAGTTTCCAGATGAAAGTTCACACATAATGCATGATACCAACATAAACCTATAAAAATTGTGTTTTACTAAAAATAAGTATTTTAATAACAGAAAAAGGTAATTTAATATTAACCTTTATAATTACTTTAACATTATATGTATTGATTATTTACTGTCCCTTCACATGGTACGGTTTCGATTTATTTGTCGAATCGATAAAAAAAATCGAATGCTACAGTGATTGGCGCATAATGCAGTGATATTAGGTAATGTGCTATTCAGGTGACCGATCGTATGCCATATACGTCCGATTTTGTCACTCTAAATCGTATGCGTGTGTATAAAAATAATTCTATTACCTATTATAATTTCATTTCAAGAATTCCTAAAAAAAAATTCCTAAACTAAAACTAAAGTGAGTGCATTCCACCTAAATTCAAGACAGACTATCTATCTTGTCGTCGTGCTGCAACACGTAAAAAAGTAGAAGCACGAAATTCCCTAATAAGGAAGCTGACCAACATTAAATAGTGAGACAAACCTATCGTGGTCAGAACTTCTGCTCAAGCTCTACGTTTCTCAACTGCTGAATATGCCTGCTCAGTGTGATGCCCATGCAAAAAAGGTTATGTCTCATGAACATACTGAGAAGCTAAAACAAACATTTGATGTTCGTCACTCAATCTTTGGCCAAGAGTGCGGCCCCACTACACTTAAATCCAGACGCTGTTTCCTAAGCCACCCTTTGGATGAACCCCACTACCCACTTAGGGAGGACTCATCAAAAAATGGTGTTTCTAGCGACTAGAAAACCTGGAGAGTACCAAACCGTATCAGAACTGAGGTGGCCCCAGTAAAATACAATCTGATCAAATGGGGTTTGCTAGACAGAAATGAGGACAAATACGAGTGCGGCGCCTGTCAGGACATGAAACATCTTCTTCAATGTCCTGCCTGCCCCCACAGATGTACCCTCGATGATCAACTTTTGGCTAAACGGGAATTATTGAACGTAGCCCATTACTGGGCTAACAAACTATAATTCGGATACGAAAAAGTAAAGTAAGTGTGAAAAAAGGATTGCTTGTTTCTCTCTAGATATCTTAGGAATTAGAATTTTATTTAAGTGCAAACCTAAAGTGTGTAATAGGATTTATATTTCAGGAAAATATTTTAACTTAAACAGGGTGGCTCAAAAAATGAGGAGGAATAAAAAGTGAATTGATATTTTTTTAACGGAACACCCTCTATGTTATTGCATATTTGGCTTTCTTTCAGATAATTTTACCGTTGATTGAGAAAATTGGGAAGATACGCAACATAATGGACGAATTCGTGACAAGGCTGATTTGATTTCCCCTTACGTCTCAAGTATTACGGTGTAAACACCAATCCTTCTGCGGTCAACACAAGTAGGTATTGGGGCACTTGAGCTAGACAGCTACTTCCGGTCCAGACATCTAATTCCAGGAACCCAATCAGATATGAGTAGGTATTGGGGCACTTGAGCCAGACAGCCACTTTCGGTCCAGACACCTAATTTCAGGAACCCAATCAGATAAGAACATGCAAAATACGTTAATAAATAAGAATAAACAGGTTTGAGCCACGGTGAACCGCTTTTGAACGGCTCTTAGTTTAAAACAACAGACCTGTTCATTTTTTGTTTAGACTTGTTTATTTCTGTTTTAAAGCGGTTCACCGCGGTTCAAACCTGTTTATTACTATTTATTAACGTATTTTACGTGTTCTTATCTCATTGGAATTCCTGGAATTAGGTGTCTGGACCGGAAGTGGCTGTCTAGCTCAAGTGCCCCAATACCTACTAACGCATGAACGCATAAAAGATTTATTTTGTCTAATTCGGCCAGCAAAGGCATATCGAAGACGGTGTGGAACTGAAAGCGACAGTGTTGCCATATTAAAATGTGTAATATCTCTAATACGTTTGACGAAAATATATTTCGATGAAAAATCTGGGTTTTAGTATTGCGGAAATGAATTCGTGTTAAACATAAAATAAACAACAATAATAAAAATTCTTTTATAGGTTCGAAAAAGTCGTTTCGTTGGCTTGGACATGACGATTATTGACATTTACCATAATATTTTCATATAAAATAACAGCGATCTTCATTCCTGACGCCGTTCTTTGTTTAAATGTATAATATTATATTAAATTGTATAATGATAGAAAAACCGTATTGTTAACGTACCTACTATATCCAAAATACATAAATGTACGGATTTATAAGTAGTTTTGGCAACACTGTCTCCGGAAACTACTCACTCTGTCGACTGAAAGCAGAACTACGGTACAGTATTCTTTATCCGCTGCGTTGTAGATTTACGCGATCAGGTAAACTAAATCTCGGACAGGCTGACGGTAACGCAAGCTACATCTCGGACAGGTCTTGTGCCACGAAATCGACCATATAAGATTGCGCATCTTCTTACTTCTTCAGCGATTTTACATAATCCTAAGCTATTATTATTGTTATTTTGAGAAAGTTAGAGCGTTTTCACACACGCCGGCAAAATCGGTGCCGGTGTCGGAGCTGAAATCCATTGCAATATAAATAAATTAGCTCCTTCACATATACTCCGATCCGGTAAAATAGTTGGAGACCGGCAAATACAATAGAATTAAATACAAGTGTCGGAACAGGTGCAAAGCTGGCGCCGACTCCGGCACCGATTTTACCTATGTGTGAGCAAGCGCTCTACGTAAGTAAAGTATTTTAAGTTAAAGGCTCATTTTTGCTGCTAAGGCGAATCTGAACGGGGCCTACTTTGTTTACGCGGAATCCGAACCGCGGTTCTCGATCATATTGTTGTCAATGGTCTACCGACTTGGGAAATGTCTTTACTCACGAGATATCGGATCTCATCCGGCCTCGAACCGGTGGAAAGAAGCAGTGTGTGTGAATAGATTTTACACTCTTGCCATGGAAAAACAGCACAACAGATCTTCCAGACGACCACCCATCTACTCGCATCCTTTAATGTTGCTTAACTTCGGTGATACATCGGGAACCAGTTTTGACGTAGCTAATTTTTCTAGAACCCTCGAATTATATAAAGTGATCTGAAGAAAAAAGCCAAAAGTGCAATAACATACAGGGTATTTCATTTAGAAAAAAATCATCCCGATCCACTCATAGCTTTTGCCAACAAAACGGCCTTGTTTACAACTTTACACATATCTATTTCGAGTTTTGTCGATAACTGATTGATTCGTCAGTCAGAAAGGATGTATATCATGTGAACATTTTAAACCCTGTTTTTAATCTGTATATTTTTTATTTTTAAATTATGATAAGTAAATTAATACCTGATATATCAATATCAGTGTTTGCAACTTGATTAATATCTTGCATTATATTTCCTGCTTCAACGATATGCTTTCTCATCAAAATGAGCATAACCAACATCGGTAGTAGACTCAATAGTTCAAAAGTCATGTGAGTAGATGATCCAATCCTCCATAAAAGATAACCAATATGAATAGATTTTTCGATTTCGCATCTTGCTACTCTAATATAGGTATATAAAAAAATAAACTTCTTTAGGACATAATAAAAGCTGTAAAGCTGGCATTTTGGCATTGAAATATTTTACTCTTGCAAAATGCCACTTGGGAAATACCACTTTTGAAATACACATTTTTTCCAGAAATAGAGAAAATCTTCGAAAAAATGTTTTACCTGGCAAAAAATATTGAAAAGTACAATTTTCCCACAGCTGTTAATTCCTCTCGTTCCACGGTAGTTCTTTTCCTATTACACATTTCAAAGGCAAACACTTCCAAAGCAATATTATGCTTTTGCTCACCAAACAAGGTACCCAGGCGAATCATGTTAGCATAAGCCAAACATATTAAATTAAAATCTGTAGCTGACCATCTTGCTTCTTTTAAGCTCCACATAGCAGCTAGTTTAGCATGCTTGTACTGTTTCTTTAGCTAAACAACATAAATTATCATTTTTAAATAAATCTTAAACATTTAAAATTTGTGATTAATACATTTATTTTAAATTAATAATACAATAATACGTACCACAGCCTATTTATTAGACAGCCAGCCCTACTAATTATAGCCCCGTTTTTAAAAACTATTGAGTCTAGTGCACTGACTGCCTGCGTCTGTACGAAAACAGAAGCGGCAGGTGAAGGGTGAAGCACGGATACTCAAAATTAACCGAAGACGACTAGCTGGCTACCTAACAAGCTGTTGTACAACTATTCTGCCGTGTTAAGTAAAAACACCAAATCTGATGAGTTGAACGAGTTAAAGTCTTTTTTGTTAATAATTGTATATGAGACAGTCTTATATAACATAACCGCCATCTGTCCATTCTAAAATACGACAAGATAAAGTGTTTCCAAAAAAGTCTGATGGGTATTTCCCATCACTTGTACTGCAAGCAAAACTAGAAAATAAAATAGTTATTTTTTGTAAACGCTGCTGCGTTAAGCTTGATTTTCATGCATCCGTTATCCGTTGATACAATTGATGGTCAAACGCGACGGCGTGCGGCGTCGGAGCTGCGCCCTGATCAGCCATAGCGTTGTCGCGCCACTTTTCAACCGTAATGTGCGTTCACATTGGCACCGCTCGAGCGGTGAACGTTGCGCGATGCCGCTCTAGCGATACCCATAAATAATTTTAACATTATATTTCAAATGGAAGCATTCACATTGGAGCTACGGATCGCTCGGCGTTGTGATTTGCAACGCATCGCGCCGCTAGTGGTTTTAACCTGCTTGAATTTTCGGGCGACGTCGCTTTCTTTACTGGACGTGTATTTTTATTTATTTTAGTATAATTGAGTGCCTTAAAAGGGGATCATGGACTTGGACCGAGAGTTATTAATTTCAGAAATTCAAACACGTCCAGCACTTTGGAATGAACGGCATCCAGATTATAAAAATAGGATTATTGCATCAAAACATTGGGAAGAAGTGGCTAAAATAGTAGGGGTATCAGGTAAGTAAAAAGAAATAATATATGGCTAATTTAATAAGAATTTTAATAGGTGAATAAGTTAAACAAAAACGTAATATCTTTCTGAAAAATACCAAAGTAATATTTTTAATTCTCTAAAAATAATTTGCCAACGTGTCCCTTATTTCTTTTGCTTCATTTGTGGATCTTCGTGCCCCATGGTCTGTAGTTGGTGAAAAATTACTGTTTTGTATTTTTGTATTATTAGAAGAATCAGTAACTATATTAAAATAATCAGGATCATTATCTCCATCCCTTTCTCTAACTACATTGTGCAATGGACATGTACATTTAATAATTGCAATAGCTTTATCTGGCTGTACTTCAATGTCTTTTTCTAATATGCGCCATTTTGCTCTCAATATTCCAAACGTACATTCTATACATTTTCTTGCACTTGATAGCCGTTTATTAAAATTTTCTTTTAAAGGGATTTAGATTTCTACTAGGAAATGGTCTCATTAAATACGATTTTAGGGGGATATGCTTCATCCCCTACGAGGACATGAGTACTTTAATGTTGATGTTTGGTAGTTCTTTGGGTGGTGGTATGTTGAAATTGTTATTTTCAATAAGATTAAATAATATTGATGAAGCAAATACTCCCCCATCACTTTGTTTTCCTCTTGCACCAACTTCTATTGCAATAAATTTCTTGTTAGCATCAGCAACACCCTGTAATAAAATAGAGAAATATTTCATATAGTTAAAGTAGGTAGAGCCACTGCCAGAAGGACATTTTATCTGACAATGTTTTCCATCAATTGCTCCGATGCAGTTAGGAAAGTTCCATCTTTTACGGTAATCTTCAGCGATATTTCTCAATTGTTCTAGACGTGGAGTAGGCATAAATTCATCAACTAATTCTTCCCATATCGTAATGCATGTGTTATGTATAATATAACTTAGGGTGGATACTCCCATTCTTATTGTAGTGGCAAGATTTCTGAAGGAAAGTCCCGTAGATAGATACCTAAAACATAAAAAAATAAAAATTAGCTTGCAGAGATAGAACATGTAAAAATTTCTATAAAAATCATTCTTCGAAAATTTGTCTGTTTTTTGTATCCACAACAATTTTTTTAGAAAGTTTGGTGAAGGCTAAATGGAAAAATTTAAAGGACAAGTTTCGAATTGAGATGAAAAGTTTGTCTAAATGCCGTTCGGAAGCCCAGGAATACAAAGGAAAATGGCCTTTTTTTAATATGATGCAGTTTATTAAAGGTATCATAGCTCCAACTGCTACCCAGGGAAATTTGAGTGCGCCTGTTAATCCAGTCAGTAATAGTGACGTAGAAGATACATATTTAGATAATGATGTGACGTATCCGGATGCTTCTTTAATGCAAGAGAGTATTGCGACAAAGTTTCAAACCTCGAATGCTACTTATACAATACGGCCTTCCACGCAAACTACCAATTGTTCTATAAATTCCGAAAAATCTACACCAAAAAAAAGAGGACAGATCAGTCCGAAATTGATAGATATATAGGAATGGAACAGCAGAAACTTGAATTCTTAAGGAATGATCAAAATAGAAGTTCGGAACTCATGCAGAATCCTGATTATCATTTTTTAATGAGCTTGTTGCCATATTTTGGCGAATTTGATGGGATCGAAAAACTTGAACTCCGGACAAGTGTTCAAAATGTAGTTATGGAGGCTCTTAAACGCAAGAAGCAAGGCGTCTCTTTGAACCAAGTTCAAGTATATTCTATTAATGTACCAGTAAGCACAAATAATGGTACCAGCGACTCAACAGTAGGGAACTACGAACAGTCAACGACCTACTTACTCGATTCTTTCGACGAAACTTAAAAATGTGAATTACGATTTTTTTAACTTAAAATTTATTTGTTGTATTATTAAATATTTGTAAAAAGGAGAATACATATTTTATTTTTTTTATATTTATTTTGTAATATTGCGATTACCTGTGTAATAATTAAATTACAAAAAAACATAATTGCTTACCTTATCGTAACGTACAGTTTTTCTTCTGGAGAAACTGGTGATTTAAAATTAGTGATTTTTATCCGCAGTCTATCTTTTATTTTCGTTAATATATAGTCAAATGTTTCAATTGACATTCTCAAAAACTCGAAAAATCTTGCAGAATCTTGTCGCAGTTGAGGATACAGTTGATGAAATTCTCCATAAACGTAGCGCATTTTATTTACTTCATGAACAGCTTTTCTTCTTTTTTTTCTTTTAAAAAGGAGCCTTGGTAGTCGTGAGTTTTCCAACAGCAAATACTTTTTTACGGACGACATTTTTATCGTAAGCTATCACACAACTAATAACATAACGCTCACCAATATGAACACGACAACGCGCCACAACGCACGCGATGACATCGCTAGAGCGGCATCGCGCAACGCTCGCCGCCCAAGCGGTGCCAATGTGAACGCACACTAAATTTTTTACTCCAGCCCGCCAACGAAGAGAGTTAAAATAATTTTAACTTTTCGTACGATAATTGATGTTTGGACACTTTCTTGAAAAATTTAATATATTAAAATAACAAAATATATAAAAAATATAATATAATATTATACAGGGTGGCGCACCTCATTTGCCTCGGTTGATTATACGAAAACGGAAAGAGGTAGAAAAAAAATATTTTATGGGTATATGCGGGGAGACAATGTGCACAATCTAAAATTATTTTGAAATATACAGGGTGTTTCAGAAATAAGATCCATACCAAAGTTATATTTTTTCTTATGGAACGAACATCTGGTATTTTATTTAATTTTTGGATTCTTGGGCCCAAAACAAAGTATTTATTGTAAGGTTTAAAATCTAAATATGTTTAAAATCTTTGGTTTTTGAGATATTTAAAGATATTTTAATATGCACGCTACAATAGAATAAATTATAACACTCTGTACATTATTTTTCAGAATTAATTCTTGTGCTGAGTTTAAAGGTAGAGAAATAAACTTTACTGAAAAATGTTATTGCTTCCTTAGATTTATACAGGGGTACCAAAAATTGCTGATCTAATTTAAGGATTTATTTTATATAAAAAAACTTTGTTATTTCAAATGCAACGCCCTGTTTTTTTTAAATAAATCGAAGCAGATTCGAATGCTCTTTCAAACTATATTAGGGATTTCTATACATACCTAGCTCATATTTTGAATAAAAAGCAATTTTTCAATAAAATGGCAATCAAGATGGCTGGTGTCGCCATGGCAATTTTCTAGTGACACTTAGTAACTACTTTTATAATCGACATTAGTTTATGGACATTATTATTTAAATTTATAACAGTTTACTTAAATTTACCTACAATAGTTTATTAAGTAAGTATTCATTATTTTATCAAGAAAAATAAAGCAGTATCTGCTGGCGGAACGAATGGATATGTTACCACAGAAAACATATAATCTAAGATTATATCTATGTGATGTTACTAGTGATTTTATGTTGTGAGGTAAATTGCTTCTTGGCCTCAAGGGCTTATGCTCAAAGATATAGGTATCTTCCGGATAAGCGTTCCTTCGAAAAACTACTTGGCCTATTTCGCAGAGCCGGTAATGTGGTGCATAAAAAACTATTAGGCAGAAACCTGTCGTTGGAAGTGAAGAAAATGAATTTGCCGTAAATTGGCTCGTTTATAGAATCGAAAGTTACAAGTCATCATAAAATAAGTGAACCAACTACTTCTCCGTTTTTCTTGATAGAACAATAAATACATATTTAATAAATATTATTTATTAAACTACTGTAGGTAAATTAAATAAAAGTAAACTGGTATAAATTTAAATAAAGTCTATAGACTAATTTCGATTTTGAAAATAGCTACTAACTGTCACTAGAAACTTGCCATGACGACACTAACCCTCTCTGTTTCCATGTTATTGAAGAATTGCTCTTTATTTAAAATCTGAGCTAGATAGGTATAGGAAACACTAATATAGTTTGAAAGAGCATTTGAATCTGCTTCAACATATTTAAAAAAATACAGGGTGTTGTATTTTAAATAACGCAGTTTTTATGTAAAATAAGTATTTAAAATAGACCAGCAATTTTTGATACACCTGTACCGGATGGCCAACTAAGAATGGACGCCCGCTCTATCTCAGAAACTACTTATCGTATAACTTTGGGAAAAAAATTCTTATAAATAAATCGACCAAGAGAAATCGCTGGAAATTATTTTCAAGTTCGAAAAATGTTTGCTAGAGGGCGTTTCGCTGATAACCAATTAGAAAACAGTGGTTTTCTCAAAAATATGCAGGTGAACAGGTATTTTAAATATTACTATTGTAATCATCAAGAAATTTGTAATTTTTTTGATATAGAGTGTTTTGCTCTATCTCATAAAATAAAGTGGTGGGGGAAGGTTAAACTTGCTTTTATTAAAATAAGAATAACTCTGGTTTAGGCTAACCGATTTAAACAAACTAGGGCTCGTTTAAAAGAGCTTTTCTTCCTTAATGATCTCCAGTGTAAATTTTGTTTCCATCATCTTTTTCGTGGTAGCTAGAGGGCGCTGTTTAACATCATAACAGATATTGCGTTTTTGCATAAAAAAATTAAATAGGAGACTATATTTCTCTTTACACAGTTAAATAGAGCACAAAATTTCCAAAATATCAGCGCAAACCGCAATTTTCTATCTTGTCTCTAACCGGAGATATTAAGAGAACAAATTATGTAAGGCTGCCGCTTAGGATTATATAGTTTAAAAATTATAGTAGTAGGCTAGGAAACAAATAGAGGTAAATTGGTTACATTAAAATATCAAAACATATATTTTAATTTCATTTTAATACCATTTAATTGTTATTTATCCATGTTCGTTTTTGATTCGACCCCATAAATTAAAACTCAGGCATATTGAATCCGATGACCTAGCTAGCCACGGAAATATGCCGCTCCAGCGTCTCTATCTACTAAAGTTAGTGGTATCCAAGAAGCCCCACACATTCATAGCAAAATATGCGACACAACTGCACCAAACTGCATTATCTACACCAACTGCATTCATGCTGATGAAATTGCAACAAATGCATTTTCATCATGATGGATCCCCTAACAAAATTGGCAATTCATCTCTTAGAAAGTATGGATAGTTCATTTCATTCAGATAATCATTCGCCATCCTACAATTCCTGCCTAAACATGTACCGGACCAACGGTCTTGGTGCTGAACTACTTGCATCCAGGGTAGATTTGGACCAGTAGTGCATATTGTTAACATTCGCACCTTCGGGGCTATATAAAAAGTTACCCAAACGTCATAAATTTTATAATACAATAATAAATAACTAAAACAACAGGTAAAACACAAAAACAAGTGAAATCAAGGACGAACTTGGATAAATAGCTAAATGACGTTACATGAAATAAACCCCTAGTTTTCGGTTATACGAAATTTGGCCGTTTTCTGTTAATAGCAATATGGCGGCACAAAATTCCTAGAAATTTTACTAAAATTATTGATTGTCCGACTTTCGGACATTTTAATCTGAGAATTACCTACGTATAATTAACCAAGAAATTCGTAAAAATTATGTGGATGGCCGATAATGTTAAGAAAACGCCCGAAATTCAGATGCATGAAAACTGAACTTAAACGTTTTGATATTTTGACGTAACTAATTTACCTCTTTTTGTTTCCTAGCCTACTACTATAATTTTTAGACCATATATTGTATAATCCTAAGCGGCAGCCTAACATAATTTGTTCTCTTAATATCTCCGGTAAGAGACAAGATAGAAAATTGCGGTTTGCGCTGATATTTCGGAAATTTTGTGCTCTATTTAACTGTGTAAACAGAAATATAGCCTCCTATTTATTTTTTTATGCAAAAGCCCAATATCTGTTATGATGTCAAACAGCGCCCTCTAGCTACCACGAAAAAGATTATGGAAACAAAATTTACACTGGAGATCATTACGGAAGAAAAGCTCTTTTAAACGAGCCCTAGTTTGTTTTAATCGGTTAACCTAAATCGGAGTTATCCTTATTTTAATAAAAGCAAGTTTAACCTTCCCCCACCACTTTATTTTATGAGATAGAGCAAAACACTTCATATCAGAAAAATTACAAATTTCTCGATGATTATAATAGTAATATTTAAAATATCTGTTCACCTGCATATTTTTGAAAAAAACCCTGTTTTCTGATTGGCTATCAGCGAAACGCCCCCTAGCGGACATTTTTCGAACTTGAAAATAATTTCCAGCGATTTCTCTTGGTCGATTTACTTATTAGAATTTTTTTCCTAAAGTTATACGATAAGTAGTTTCTGATATACAGCCGGCGTCCATTCTTAATTGGAGACCCAGTACACATTAAACGAAGCAATCAAATTTTTTAAGTTAATTTGTTTGGCATAAAAGTCAGCACAAGAATTAATTCTGAAAAGTAATGTACAGGTCGTTGACAATCTTTTTTATTATAGCATGCATATTTAAATACAGGGTAGTCCGAACTGTATTCCGGAAACTTCGGCAACATATTCTGCAGATAAAAATAAGTAAAAAAGTTCGTATAAATGTATGTAAAATGCTTAGTTTCGCAGATACAGGGTGTAGAAGTTTCATTTTTATTTCGATTTTATCCAAATAATTTATGAAGTAACGTAAATATTTGGATGAAAATTGGTGTTTGGTGGTTTTTTGACATGAGAAATTTGATTTTGATGTCAACATGATTCCTACTTCTAGAGGGCGCCATCTACATATTTTAACTGGTTTGAAGAGTAATGAGTTTTAGTCCGTACCTGTATAAAACTACTGAGTAAAAAAATATACATTTACGACATTTTTTGCGTAAAAAAGGTCTCTTGGGAAAAATCGCTACGAGTAATGGTTCTCAAGATATTTGGAATCGAATCTATCAATACTTGGCAGAAAAATGTATGATTAATTTATAAAAATAAAAATTTCCCGAATTTATTATTTCAGTCAAATAACTATCTACTCAACGTATTTATTTTTTGTCAATAATGACATGTATTGACTATTTCCATTCTAAATATCTTGAGAAGAGTTACTCGTAGCGATTTTTACCAAGAGATATTTTTACGTAAAAGGCATGTATATTTTTTCACTCAGTACTTTTATACAGGTACAGACGAAAAGTTATTGCTCTTCAAAACAGTTAAAACATATGTAGGTGGCGCCCTCTACAAACGGAGTCATATTGACATCAAAATCAAATTTCTCATGTCAAAAACTCCCAATCACCAATTTTCATCCAAATATTGACGTTACTTCAGAAATTATTTGTTATAGCCAGAAGTTAGGTTTACAGATATACAAATTTGCCTAACGAACAAAAAAATGCTTAACGTTTCGGAAAGTTTATCTCTTTCCGTTGTCGGAAGCAAAAAAATACAAAGAATAAAGAAAAAAATATTTAAAATATTTAAATTCAACTATTCGAGACCACTTTAGTTTCTTAAAACAGATACGTCTACAAAGAACGTCAACAGTTTTTGTAGACGTATCTGTTTTAAAAAACTAAAGTGTAAACCTACCTTCTGACAGATGAACTCCTAAAGGCTGGTAGGAACGGAGCGCGTACGCTTACTGCAGTATACACGGGCCACTGCCGGCTGAGATCACACCTACAGAGGATGGAACTGGTGGAAGACGCCGAATGCCGACTCTGTATGGAAGATGACGAAACAATGAAGCACGTTATGGCCCGCTGGGGGCAGGACCAGGTTTGAGGTGTTTGGCAAACCCACTAGACCTATCAGACCTAGAAGACATATCACCCTCGGACATAACGGCCTATGTTAAAAGGCTGGGTCTTGAGGGCGAACTTTAATGCTCTTTTTCTATTAAAGAGCTTGTAGAAACTGAGCCACAATACGCCCTCGCGGCCTCAGTGTGAGTCCAGGTGGGACCCACTCTTAGTAAAATACAATAACTTCTGACAAATTTTATTGCGGTGGCGAAATACCCATATAGGATTTTTTTGAGATATTTAAATATATGTTTAAATATCACAAAAACCAAAATTAGTAAACATATTCAACCCTTATAGTAAATGCATTATTTTGTGTCCAAGGATCCAAATATGAAATAAAATACCGGGTGTTCCATAAGAAAAATATAACTTTGGTATGGATCTTAGTTCTGACACACCCTGTATATTTCAAAATAATTTTAAATTGTGCATATTGCCTTCCGACATATACCTATAAAATATTTTGTTTCTACATCTTTCCTTTTTTGTATAATCAACCGAGGCAAATGAGGTGCGCCACCCTGTATAATAAATATTATAATATTTTTTTAAATATATTTTTATCAATAATTTATTATTTTCTTGCATTAACAATACGAAACTCTTTATCGTCTTGTTAAAAAAAATAAAAAGTAAAAATTCATTCCCGAAAGAACGTTTGAAAAGAAATAGTAAAACGTTCATCATATCTTGTTGTGTTATGTTAATAACATTGTTAATTTTAGTATAAAAAAATATTTCTCTGTTTTCACAGTACGTGTATTTATATACAAATTACTGTAAGTCATGCTTATACCTTACTAATTTACGTTAAAACTGCATATAATTAAGTAATTGATATAGAAATCATTCAATTCTTTATTTTTTATATTTATTTAGTCACGTTGTCTCATATTTGAAATAAATATGTTTGAATAAATTTTTATTTTGTTTTATTTATGATAAGAAAGAGTACAAAATACATTTAAACTGAAAGAGGGCCCGCCATTGAATAACCGGAAACGGAAATAAAAATGAAGCCATCATGTCAACCTGTCAATTGAAAAATTAGTTCTCCAGACGACAACAAATGCTTTCGGTGGCGTATCGTGTTTCCACTATTTAACACCAATGACTAAAGAATATAACGCCCATGTACTGGCTGCCGCAGAATTTGTGACCTTTGACCCTAGATAAATGCAACAAGTTTAGATTGGAAAGCCCGTAAAAATTCTAAGTCGAGAAATTATTTTGGGTCGCGACCGTTATACGCGATCTGGCGCTGCTATAGCGGTCGCTAAGAACAACGGCAAACAAAAACAGAAATAATTTTCTCTTGTCAAAGTCAGAATCTTCAAAAGTCATAATAATCTTTCAAAATCTAAACCGCTCTCATTAAAGAAATTCCGAAAAGTGTTTATAGCGTCCATTTTCAAAGTAATTATTGCTATCTTGTGAGTTTAATTCAAGTTTTATTTACTCCAACCGGTAATAATTGTGAAAAAGTAGCATTAAAAACTTAAAAAGCTGTGTTGTGAACTGTGAACTGCAAAAACCATCGTGGATCGTGGCATAACGTCGGTTTCCAATGTTTCATAGGTATTTCATACATGCGTTCTTAAATTCCGGAAAAAGCCGAACCGCTCCGAAATTTTCAAAAGTTTTGGGTCGCGACCGTTGCAAGAATAGCGCCAAATAGTGTTTACATTGTCCTTATAGGCACTTTCCAATCTAAACTTGTTTCATTTATCTATGCCTTTGACGCCATTCTTTTTTTCATTCAATGAGTCATCTTTTGGTCACCAGCGACAATCACCAGCGACTTTTGGTCACCAGCGGCAAAAGGATTTTCAATAGTTTGTGTCAGGGGGGTGACAGTGAAATAGGAAAATTGGAAACAGTCATTAGTGTCATTCCTGTCATTCTCCTCACGACAAGTATGGCCGCCTAGACAAGGACAGCATTGTTTTTGTCTAACTATTGTCTAACTTCACAGTTTATAATTGACAGATTTCAGTTTCAGAGACAACTTCAGATTTGTTCTAGAACAAATTCGAAAATATTCGACGCCATTTTAATTCATTCCGTTTAGTTTCGTTTTGGAAGTTCAATTTAATATTTCGGCTGACATTTATAAATATAATGGTAATAAAGTATATAAAATATATATTACATGAAGAATCCTGGAGAAAATGACGTTTCTGCAGTAGTAGGTATGTCCCATGTATATGAAAAATAGGTAGTAAATAAACACTGTTTTTACATTTTTTAGATGAAAGAAAATGGTGTTATAATCTCTTTGATCGGCGATTTTTTTGAAAATGGAAACAATTTACAGCAAGGTAAGATCATTTTTAACTATAGCCAACATTAGTTATCTCCAGTACGTGCGATTTATTGTCAATAATGCAATAAATCGGACTGATAATCTGATTATGTTATCCGACTAAAAGTGTCTTTTTGCTTCTTTTTGATAAGCCAGGTCTCTTTGGGAATAATGGACGCTTTTTTAAACAGTATATTTATATTTTATACCTATTGATATTTTTACATTGTTAATTTTAGTATAAAAAAAATTGTTTTTCTGTTTTCAGGTTTTTGTATAAGGCTCTCGTTTTCATGTCCCTGTGTCCGTTTTCTGTCCTTGAAGTCTGCGAATACGTGTGTTTATTTACAAATTACTGTAAGTCATGCTTATACCTTAACTAATTTACGTTAAAAGTACATATAATTAACTAATTGGTATTGAAACAATACAATCCTCTATATTTTTATATTTATTTAGTCACGTTGTTCCATATTTCAAATAAATATATGTGAATAAATTATTTTTTGGTTTTATTTATGAAAAGAAAAAATACAAAATACATTTGAACTGAAAGAGGACCCGCCATTGAATAACCGGAAACGGAAATGAAAATTAAGCCATCATGTCCTTATCATGTCAACCTGTCAATTGGAAAATTAGTTCTCCAGACGACAACGAAGGCTTTCGGTGGCGTATCGTGTTTCCACGATTTAACACAGAGTTGACACTTCTTTCTAGTTAATTATTTTATGGTTTGTGTGTAGTGAACTGTATAAACTTTATTACAATGGTGATGATTTGTTGAGCTTTCAAGTGTAAAAGTAGCAGCGATATGAAAGAGCCAGGAGTTACGTTTCATAGGTAAATAAACAGTCCGCTCCACCTTTTTAGCGTTTTTTAGTTTTCTTATTGAATTCGATAATTATTTTTCTGATATTATATGTACTTGATGTGTGCTATACATCGATACTAATTTTGTAATTTATTAAATTACACAGTTTTATATATTAATACTAGTTTATTAATTTTGAAGTTTAACTTGATATAATGTCATTTAAACAAAACTTCAACGGTTTTTAGAGACGTATCTCTTGAAAAAAAAACTAAAGCGTTCTTGAACAGTTGTATTTAGATATATTAAATAGTTTTTTCCTTTGTTCTTTTTGTTTTTTTTGCTTCCGACGACGGAAAGATATATATTTTTCCCGACACGTTAAGTCTTTTTTTGTGCGTTAGACAAATATGTTCATTAGCGCAGAAGTGTTTATAAAAATAACTATTTTATTTTGTAGAGAAATCAATTTACTTTTAATCCAAATGACACACAACTGCCAGTGCAATACGACTTTTTATTGGACACACTATACATTTATAACAATATAAGTTAATTAAACTTTAGTTTCTCGATTTTTTCTCCCTCTTTGACTATTTATTTAATATTAACAGCGATGTTTGACTTACCAAGAAATATTTGCAGAGGAACCCGAGACACTCCGATAAATCGTTATAATAATTTGAAACATCATCATCGGCATTTTTATTGGAATAGTTGACAGGTAAAATAAAAAGAGATATGTTTTGATGGAACTCTAAACTCATTTTACGAAGACTGAGCGAAACAGAATTTGATGGAAATTTAACTCCTAAAATGAATAAAATTTGGTGCTAAAATTAAAACAATTATGTCTAAAACAAATTATGTCTGGCAGAAGATTGAACATAATACACATTATGCTATTAATCTGTAAATATTATGTTCGGACTTGTACAGGGTGGGTCAAATTGGACGCTTTAAATGGAAACTGTGATGAAAACACCTTTTTCTATAGGAGGTAGATGAAAAGTAATATCGATGTCTGGAGCTCAATTTTTATCAAAACATGATGGTGAAAACCGCACATCGATATTTTTTCGTCTATATAGTTTCGGAGTTATGGTGTGTTTTTGAAAAATGTGCATTTTTAACAAATCGTTGTAACTTCTTTGCTATGGAAAATTTTGTATTTTTATGAAAACATTTCCAAAGGAATTTTTTACGTAGAGTTTAATGGTTTAAGAATATTTTTTTTAAAATTAATAATTTAAGACTTAGCAACAGAACATTTCATTTTTTATTTAGGACACCCCGTTTATTTTTAATTAACTGAAAAGAACTTAAAATACCTTTCCAAAAATATAGCACACTTGATATTTTGATATAGTCCTCTTCGAAATACAGAATATTTAAAAGTTCGCCACTTTTAGTTCGCCAGTAGTACTTTTAGTTCGCCACTTTAGTTCGCCAGTAGGCTTTGGACCCCTTTTTGATGACCTGCCCATAATGGAACTTGAAAACATATTTTTCCAATTAAGACGAGGCACCGGCTCATTTTAAGACGAGGCACCGGCTCAGAACGCTCAAGTTGTCAGCAAATTTCTGCAGCCAATTTCGAGAATAATTGAAAATTGAATAGCTAACCAAGATCCCAGCCGTAGGCCGCCGAGGCCGCCGGACTTAGTGCCTATGGATTTTTATCTTTGCGGAGGTATAAAGATTCTTGTCCGTATAATCTACACAAGAATTAGAAGTGCTTAATGGTTATACGAGGGTATCGTATAATCCATCACCATCAAGTGAACGAATTTTTAAAAACTCTATATCTCGAAAAGGAATCGAGTAAAATATCAAGTATGCTATATTTTTGGAAAGGTAATTTTAAATTCTTTTCAATGAATTAAAAATATACAGGGTGTCCTATATAAAAAATAAAATTTTCTGTTGATAATTCTTAAATTAATAATTTAAAAAAAAATATACTTAAACCATTAAATTCTACGTAAAAAGGTGCTTTAGAAATGTTTTCACTAGTAATACCATTAGAGGTCAAACAATTTTCGGATTTAATTTGACCTCGTGTGGTATTCGGTAAGAAAATTCCACATCAAATTGTGTTTGACAATCAAATAATTAAAATTCATTTTTCGATTTTTGGTCGGCTTGATTATTTAATTACTATGGTAACTAAGTGACACCCAAACCTAAAAACTATTTCAGTTTTGAAGCTGTCAAGCGGCACGACATAACAAATGTTTCGTTTCGGTCAAGAAAGCAAATAAAATAATAAAATATTCGCCAGGAGATTAAGCAGTTGCTAGAAACTCTATTTGATTTTCAAATACTTAGGTTCATGAACAAATTTAGATTCGGTCGAAGTTTCGTGATCATCCTAGGTATAGATTACAAGCCTGCGATAATTCTTAATTTCTACTCTTTGTAGTTGCATTAAAATGAAACCTAGATCGTAACATAATAATATTATAGAATTATTATATCATATTCTTCTATTTTATATCAATTTCGAGTTACTACAAGTGGGAGAAAGTTATAATTTTAACAAATTTAATGTGCTTTGCAGTTTCGGTTATCGCTTCTCAGCCTGCCCTATGAGATATTATTGATTTTTACTTGTCGCAGTTACACGATAATGCAATTTTTTAATGAAACATATTACATTCTTTGATTTTTTATTTACTCTGGGCTACTACAAGTGGTAGAAAATAAAAATTTTATTAGTTCTATAGATACATACATGAACAGATTCAGTTTGTCTTGTCACCAATGGATTCTTAGTCTATAAACTGTTGATTTCTACTGATTGTAGTAGCTCAAAAGTGCCATTTTAGGACCTAAAATATTATATTCTTTCATTTTACAGTTACTTGGGCTTACTACAAGTGGTAGAAAATCATAACTTAAAAGGTTTTTCGGAACGCTGCATGAACAGATTTACAGCGCGTCACAGTTCTGGCAGCAATTTAGTCCTTTAAATTGTTGAATTCTACTCGTTGTAGTTGCACGAAAATACCATCTCAAGACGCAACACAATATTGTAAGAATTATTTAAATATAGCGCCAAAACTAGGCTGACAACTCCTTCCTGGAAGCATAGAATTATGGGTAGCTTGTTGTTATGGTGTTGTTAGTTGTTATGTATTGAGAAAAAAACAAAATTGGAGAATAAAGTATAAAAATTACATGAAGTCATTTTTATTGTAAATACAATAAAAATTAAGGCTCCCCCATTTATAATATATTCTTTAATTTTACGTTAGTTTTAAGTTTTGAGCAAAAAAAAACAAATAAAAACCAGACTCTCAAAAAGATATTCTGTCATTATAAACGTCAAAAAATTTCCACAAGGAGAAAAATTTCACTAAAATTTATCCGTTGCCATGGCGATTTGTCAAAAAAACACGTTTTGATTGGTTAAAAATTACAGGTGTGGAATTTTCATAAAAATAGAAAATTTTCCATAGCAAAAACGTTGCAGCGATTTGTTAAAAATGCGCATTTTTGAAAAAAACTCCGAAACAGTAACAGATATGGATGGTGCGGTTTTCACCACCATATTTTTGATAAAAATTGAGATCCAGACACTGATATTAGTTTTCATCTATCTCCTATAGAAAATGATGTTTCCTTTTAAAAGCGTCCCCTTTGGTAAACGTCCCCCCACGGCAAACAAATAGTTTATTTAGCTAATATATCTTACCATAACAATCCAAAGCGCTATGTAATAGTTTGTAGCCTTCATCTACTTGTTGAAGCTTCATCCTAGCCCAGCCCATTATAGCATAGAGTTTTCCTTTCTTTAATGTTATCACCCAATCAAGTTCTGTTGTTTGTTTTAGAGGACCCTAAATTACATAATGAGTACTGAACACTAGACATAGGACTTTGTATGAAATACCTCAACAAGAGCTATTGCTTCGTATAAGATTTTCAAAGCTTGAGGAACATTATCAGATTCGATACAGACATAACAAAAGTCTATCATTGCGTTCAACATCTTTTCAACTAATCCTAAATCGTCAACCATTAAAGTAAAAGTATAATAATATTAATTATTTTGATAGGTCACAGGTTAAAGCTTAACGCATTAAATGATGTAAAATTGAATCATTCCTACCTGCACCACTACAATGTTCAATCATCTGCACGTACATTGTAGTCAAAATTAATGGACAAGTACATTGGCTATAATCAGTGTCAGAAAAGGTGCGGGTTATATTAAAATCGTTTTTGTACTTTTGAATCATTTTCAATCCAAGTCCAGTTTCAAACATTGGAAAATCAGCTAAACAAAAACACAAATACAGTCCATAAATTTAATAGTTAATCTAAATACTAACTACTATGTATTTTTGGAATCAAAATAAGTTTATTGGATATATAGATAAGATTTACCTCCACTGGGTGCGTCTCAAAAGTGGCTCACCCCTATAACTTTTTTATAACTTTTTATTTTTTCAGATAAAAAATCGAGATTTGGTATATTAATACATAACATAAATTTGGATTGATTGACGTATTCAGCTGTTTTCTGTCACTTTCTGTTTTACCGGAAAGGACCACAACTTTTGATTTTTAAATGGTACACTCGGTGTTTTGTAGCTTTAAGCTTGATTTTAATGCATCCGTTGTCCGACGATACGTTGATACGATATTAATTTCATTGGTTGTATTTAAAGGCTTCGATTGGTTAACCGTTTCTAACCAATCGAAGCCTTTAAATACAACCAATGAAATTAATATCGTATCAACGTATCGTCGGACAACGGATGCATGAAAATCAGGCTTTATTCGATAGAAAATAACACTCTAAATAGAATATAATAAAATTATATAATATATACCTAAAAACTGCAAGAAATTTATTTTCCATTATCTAAATAGAATGACATATCATATATCAACTTTTGACACTTTCAAATATGGTTTATTTAAAATTGCAACATGCGATTCATAACGACAATTTGACTCGAAATACTGCGAAGTGTGTGGTACCAAATTATTCGTAAAAAATGCTTTTTCCAAATATGCTAATGAGTCAGCCTCGTTCCATTTATTAAAATATGATTACAAATACGATTTGGGTATCTTTTAACCGGCCAGGACAAGACACGAATAAAATTAGAAGATCAAATCTATTTTTCCAAGGCTCCTTGATTAAAAATTATTTTTTTTAACACAGCCATTGCACTCTAGATTGAAATTTAAAATTCAATTTTGTTTTAAGCGAAAATGTCAAAAGTTGACATATGATATGTCATGCTGTTCAGAATGTTATTTTCTATAGAATAAAGTAAAAAAATACCGAGGGTGCCATTTAAAAATCAAAAGTTGTAGTCATTTCCGGTAAAACAGGAAGTGGCAGAAAACAATTGAATACGTCAGTCAATCCTAATTTATGTCATATACTAACATACCGAAT
The DNA here is from genome assembly GCF_002938485.1 of Sitophilus oryzae. NCBI lineage: Eukaryota > Metazoa > Arthropoda > Insecta > Coleoptera > Curculionidae > Sitophilus > Sitophilus oryzae. The sequence goes on along the minus strand of NW_022147349.1, from coordinate 1,358,102 downwards.
CTCGTTTTCTTATCTGAAAAAATAAAAAAGTTATAGGGATGAGCCACTTTTGAGACGCACCAGGTATACAAAAGTGCTTATATTGTCCGCTAGAGGACTTCAAACTTTAAAAAATAGACACATTTCTTCAGATATTTTAAGAACTGTTATTACTATTTGAAAGAGATTTTGGGTCTTTATGTTTTGCTAAGTACTCTAACATTTGACTTTCACAAAAATCAAGAAAAACTACGGAAAGGGTGAAAACTACCCCCACCCCTGCATACATTTTAGTATAAATATTTCCCTCCAACGACGACAGATTTTTTTTCGTAAAATGGTCCGGCTAGTATTTACTACATTTTCTGCCTCTTGTAAAAAAACGCCACCATAGAAACGATTTTTTTTTCATAACTAAGCATTCACCAAACAGACTTTAATTACTAACTTTTTTTAAATTTAAATAAAACAAAGAAGTACACTATTTTATTTTAAAAAATGTGCACTATGTGCGCATATTTGAAGTGAAACTTCTTCTTACTTCCGTCTGTCCGTCTGAGGACTCCATTCGGGTACCTCTATCCGCTTGCCGAGTTTGGTTCGAAATGCCAAGGCCGTCATCCTGTAGCCCTTCCCCAATTATGCCGAAATCGACCCACATTTTTCTTCAATATCAAATCCTTAGTGCCTCCCTGATAAAGATGTAAACAAAACCGTCGTATCCAACTTTGCAGGGTGGGACCGTGCGCACCGACGCGTCGCCAGGGCCGGCGGAAGAGCCGGGCGACCCGGGCGGTCGCCCGGGGCGCCGTGTACGAGGTGCGCCACGACGCCGACGCAACTAAAATATTTAAAAACAGTAATCTAAACAAAGAGTAACGAATGACCAGATCAATAATTAATCGGTACTATCAATTTCCACATTAAAACATTACCAATTACCACACCACATAGGGAAGAATATCTGACTAAACATTATAAACACTACTATGTCCTTGACGTATCCTATTATAGTTTACTGAAATTATGCTCAAAAAATCAATTGCACGAAAGCTTTCGGATAGTTTTGATTTCTTCCATTCTATATGTTTTGGTGCTCTATTCGAAACTGGGATTTGCGAATTTATTTTCGTGGAAAAATCTTGAAATAAAATAAAAAAATATAAATCTGATTTGTGCGTGGTATTTTACTTATAATGCAAAAGCTATCAACATTTTGTAAATAACCTTTTTTTTCTATAATTCTTGTTTATATAATTTTTCTCTAAACAAACTGTTTTGGGTCAAGAGCCAGCAAAATTGACAGTTTTAGACTTAAATCGCTCAAAATCGCACTTTTTCTATTACCCTTTTATTTGTTATTAATGGCTGATGTACCCTAAAATTATATGAGATAAATATTCATTCACAAGAAGCTGAAGAGGATCTCGATATCCTTATTATCCAAAAAAAAAGTATAAGTTTGCCTCATTAGTTAAATTAATTTATTAACAGTAATGGGAAAATATATCAATCTTTTGGTGATTGTAGAATTGTTCTCAATTTTTGAGAATTGTAGAATTTTCTCATTAGAGCAAGACAAAGGAATGCATCTCAAACACTGGCTGAACCTCATTGAAAAATTTTCTTAAATTCTTATAGAAAAATAATGCAACTGCTTCAAACTAAATACTAGGGGGCGCTATTCTGTAAAATCGTCGGTACATGTAAGTTACGACAGCTCTCGATACGTACGGCCAATGAGCGTCGTGTTAATTGTTGTTGTCATAGTTTTAGCTGTCATTAATAGGACATATAGCAAATTTGTACCGACGACTATCGGTATCTCTACCATGGGGTTAACAAGGGCACGGTAGAGATACTAATCCTCGTCGGTACAAATTTGCGATATCTGTCATAGGGACGATCGATAACTATGACAACAAAAATTAGCACATACTTACTGTATACAAATACGTACCGAGAGCTGTCGTAATTTACCGATACCGACGATTGTCGATGCTGTGTACAGAATAGCGCCCCTGGACAAGACACGAAAAACATTAGGCGATCAAAATAATTTTTGCAAGGCTCCTTGTCTAAAAATTAGTGTTTTTAACAGAGCCATGGCACTCTAGATTGAAATTTAAAATATAATGTTTTTTGAACGAAAATGTCAAAAGTTGACATATGATATGTCATTCTACTCAGGGGGGGGGGCGCCAGATAGGGTACTCGCCCAGTCTCAATATTTGTCTTCCGCCGGCCCTGACCGTCGTTCACATAGGCTACCCACCAAATTTGGTTGCGATCGAACGACATCACTTTTGACGTTTCTTACGTCAAAACTAACTATCACAGTGCCATCTGTAGTACACAGTCAAGTTCGCCATGATCCAGTCTATCGACATACAAAATTTCATTTAAATCGGACGATTTTTTGATTTGATTCATTGATGATGGGATTTCGTAGTGTACGAAACGTCGTCAAAATAACATAAAAAGTTGTTACATTTTGAGTTTCAGCTCGCTAGCTCACAGTCCAAAATGTTACATTCCGAGTTTCAACCCCCTATCTTACATAGGGCTCGAATTACGACGCGACGCTTCAAAGACCCATTAAATCGAACGATTTTTTCGCCATTGATGATGCGGGGTCTCATAGTGCAGGAAACGTCGTCAAAATATGATAAAAAGATACATTCCGAGTTTCAGCCCCTTTAATCACATAGGGCTCGAGTTACGACATTCCCAAAGACCCATCTCAACTTCCTCATTGAGTTACCACATTTTTTTTCTCGCTAGCTCGTATGTTTTTACTTACGAATTTACTTTCCGAATTTTTACTTCCATCACGCGTCAAGAAGTTTCACTTCAAAAATAATTTACTTCAATTAATTCACTTGCTCCTCAAAATAAAACGTGGGAATAAAAATCAAATGCTGTGTTAAAAGATTAACTCCATTGATTTATTTCACGCTAAATCTTCCGTATCGCAAAACGTTTAATTAGACTGTAAAGTAATATATGTTACTTTCTAATTATCCACTCTTACCTCCTTCAACGTCCTCGTCTAAGATCCTGGAAGTCCCATAATTTATACTATCGGAAACAATACTGGGTTGTCCTGATTGACTATATTCCTTAGTGGCTTTAGATGGCCTGAAACGAAATATTTTCAAATGTTAAGCAGCAATGTTAAGTGTTTTCAGCTTATTCTTTTCAAAATACGTCTTTCGGTTTGCATAAGTTTTTAATTGCCTTTAGTAGTCTGATTAGGATCTAAGAAAAGAGGAGAATAGATTGAAATTGTTGCTTACAAAATTGAATAAATCGAAGAAATTAAATTTTCAAATTCTATCGTGTTTTTACTACAACGAATAATGAATATACACAAACATTTTCTTTTCCTCCATTTACAATTCTGTTTATTACCTAAAAAAATGTAGGGTACCGTAAAGTTACATTCAGAACCTCGAAATTAATGATATATATTAGTGGTTTCAATTATACTTTATACTGAAAAGTTTAAGATCATTCACCAATGTCTCTTGGCCAATTCTTTGGCTGAATTTAAAACAAGTTCCTGAGTTGATTTACGTATTTTATTATTTATTTATTGCCAGTATATTTTTATATTATATAAATAAACGACCATCGTATATTCAAAGGTGATGAAAATCAGAATCATAAATAAAAATTATTATAATAATATATTATGAAAGAAAAATAGAGAATAGTATGTTTATTTATGATAAATTATGAAAATAAAAATTATTCAAAATTTACTAACAAAAAAACAGGTCGTTTTAAATAGAATATGGAAAAATATAAAATGCTTTTACGAATCAAGTTCTGATATCTTTCATTTATTTTATTATAAATAGTAAAATATAAGTTTTTATGTCAGTTTTTATTACCTATGTCAACCTTAATTTTCGTTCATTTTGGATCACACTGTGCAAGGTGACCCATTTTCCTGTGTTTTACAGTGTTTCTTGTTTATGAGTAGAGGTATAAAGATGCGATTTTTCCATTACTGTGCTATTTTTTTTAAGATGCTAAATCCTACACACTGATTTGTCCTGACCCTCTTAGTTCCTGAGATACAGGGCGAATTTGAAAATGTTGCACTTTTTGACTCGTATATCTCGGATATTTTATAGCTTATCGTAAAGGTGGAAACTGAGTCCCACAGAGTTTCACGTAGAATTCAGTGGCGTAATTAGATTTTTTATATGCAGATGCTTATATGTATATAAGCCCGCGTAATCGGCAATTGGGACAGTTTTGAAGTTTGAATATACCGCGTTTTAAATTATTACGAATCGGACAATTTGGTGAAGGAATTTTATAAATAGTTAATTGTGTGTTATAAGTAGTAAATTGTGTGTAAATTAAGAGAAAAATAAATTCGTTAAGTATTTTATCGTGAGTTTAAATTAGTGGACCCACGGAATCCGTAACAATAAGTTTGAGTCATATTTCGAAAATGACAGCTCTCAGCGAAAATGACATTATAAAAATAACATTTTAAATTCCGCCCTGTATTTCAGGAATTAAGAAGGCTAGGACAAGTCTATGTGTAGCATATTTAGTTTCATAAAAAAGTACTACAGTTATCGAGCACTGTTACTCGAGAATATCATCCCTATAAAACACAAGAAAATAGAACACCCCGTACTTACAAGTTACTTACGTTTTGCTGTCACCAGACTCTCTACTAAATAATGAATGTATACCTTCTTTCTCGAAAGTATAAATGCTATCCGCATCTACAGACGACTGACTAAATCTTGCTTTTCCCTTTTTTTTACCACGTGTACATTTTAATTCCTGAAATATAAAATAGATTTATTTACTACTACCACGTGACGTAAGTCTGTCTTGCGAGAGAACGGGCAATTTCGTCAGTCGACATCCAAAAACTGGCAGAACAAACAAATAAATTTTGAATTAATATGATAGGCAATAAATAATTTACTGATAAAGACTTCAGCCATCGTTCACTGTGACGTCATCATTATTTGTCAAATATGAGTTTTAGGATGTGTCTGAGATCAGTTCATATTATTTAGAAGATTTTAATTGCGTTCCTCTATTATTGATTGAGCGAGTTCCGTTTTTTCGGCATTTATTATTTTTTTCTTGAACTCTTTATCAGTAATTCCAGTCCTTTGGACTGTTGAAATTCCTATTTCTAAAGCATCAGCAACTCGCTATGTTATTTAAAAACGCTATCAATTTGTATTTTATACTAGGGCTGGCATTTCTGTGCCGATTTTCGTGTGTACGAAGAGAACGGTCAACACGTTTACCAAAGATGTACTGAATAAAGACAGAAGGCAAGTATTTTCCCAAGCGCATGGAATCCAGCGTCAGATTAAGTGGTTATGTAATAAATACTTCGTATTTTTTTCTCTCCGACTTACTAGATTGTCATAGCGATTCACTCCTATACATGTAAACGCCGACCCAAGGTTTCGCTTGCCAGCAGGGTATAGGAATATATCACCTGTGCATTACTGACTTCATATACGGCGACCATGAACAAGAGTGATACCAGCATCTCTTTCTCGAGAAAAATAGTTTATAAGCTTAGCAATGAGCTGTTGTTCATTTTGGTTAAACTTTTGAAGCATTTTTGCAATAGAAAAATTTGAATTTTGTTTTACAGCAACAATCAAATTTTAATTTTGACATTGATCGATGTTCGCCAATAAAATTATATGACAAAATAATTTTATTGAAGCCAAATAAAATGGCAATTACTAAAAAGAAAATGCAGTAATTTACGAAATGCCGTAATGACGTCACCAATCTCTTTCATCTGTTTGTCAAATGAAAGTAAGAGTTTGACAATATATGACGTGGCGGTAAGCGATGGCTGGACATTCTATATGTTTTCTCTCGTTGGACGGACTTCTATTTTAAGTTATACCGGGTGCGTCTCAAAAGTGGCTCAATCCTATAACTTTTTATTTTTTCATATTAAAAACGAGATTTGGTATGTTAGTATATGACATAAGTAGACATATGTTAGTATATGACACAGTAGTATATGAGGGATGATTAATGTATTGAAGTTTCACCTGAAATGACTACAACTTTTTTATTTTTAAATGGCTCCCTCGGTATATTTCTACTTTATTCTATAGAAAATGACACTCTGAATAGAATGACATTGTCAACTTTTGATATTTTCGCATATGGTTTATTTGAAATTGTAACATGCGGTTCATAACAACAACTTGACTCGAAATACCAAGTGTATGGTACCAAATTATTTGTAAAAAAATGCTTGAGCCAAAACGAGCCAACCTCGTTCCAACTGAAAAAAATGAGTGATAAAAATATAATTAAAAATACGATGTAGGCATCTTTTAACCGGCCAGGACAAGACACGAAAAACATTAGACGATCAAAACTATTTTTCCAAGACTTCTTGATTAAAAATTAGTGTTTTTAATTTTTAATACCCATGGTACTTTAGATTGAAATTTAAAATAAGATCTTTCTAAAGTAAAAATGTCAAAAGTTGATATATGATATGTCATTCTTTTCAGAGTGTCATTTTCTATCAAATAAAGTAAAAAAATACCGAGGTGCCATTTAAAAAGCAAAAGTTGTAAAACAGGAACAGTGGCGAAACAGGAAGTGACCAAAAACAATTGAATTCGTCAATCAATCCTAATTTATGTCATATACTAACATACCAAACCTCGTTTTTATCTGACAAAATAAAAATGTTATAGGGGTGAACTACTTTCGAGATGTACCCAGTAGAGTCTGTTCATTTTCACAAAGTGTTTGCCCATGGTAAAAAACTTCCAAAAAGTCCAAACCGCTGTCAAAAAATTCTTTATTAGTGAACAGCAGAACAGACGGGACATTATTAGAAAACGAATATCTGTTTTTGACAAAGGTCTGATGATGGCTGGAATTGCCGAAACTGGTCACTAACAAAGAATTTTTTGACAGTGGTTTGGACTTTGTTTTTGATTTTAACATTTTATTTTTAACAAGTTATTTTTTTAGGCTTTTATTTATATTTTAAATTATTACAAGATTATTACATAGTCGAGCTTGTTTCCCATATATCTTGTAAAATATCCATTTCCACAAGCTCTGCACTTTCTCGTTTCTTTTTCCAAATATCTAATGGCTCTTGTATGAAATTCTCTTTTTTGATTATCGGTCAATAGATTATAAGTCGTTTCTCTAAATAACGTGGATAAAAAGCGCATGTAACCGCAAGACGCGTACTTCGGTAAATCTTGGCAGTTTTCTAGAATTAGAAAAAATAAATAAAAATGTTTATTATAACTTCAGTATATTTACTTTATTAGGTATGCAATTAATTATTTTTTTTGACACGTATAAAGATATGCATTTGAAGATGAATGACATCTCAAATTCACTACTTAACAGAATAACAAAATTGGCATGGAAAATATTTGGATGCAATTCCTGCAATTTCATCACTTCACAAGTCTAGTACTAGTATGCTTTTAACTCAGGCTTTCGATCAGTTGATAATGGTCATGACATATTAGTCTGAACCTTATACAATGAAGAAAAAATCATAAAAAATACCAGTTAGTATAAAAGTCTATAGGGAGATGTATAGTTGGAATAAAACAATGAATGACTACAAGAACAAAGAATTGTCAAAAAAACGAGGTAACCGATGTGATCTACAGATTTAAATTCCTTAAACGGCAATTAGTTCTTCATTTAGCTAGAAGGATTGACAAAATATCGATCACCAATATTATACATCGCTACTTGATAGATGCATTAAGCACAGATATTGTGTTCTTCTATACCAACCACACATTTGCCACTGATATCACACTGACATAAAATGTGTTCTGCTGTTTCTTATTTTGACAAAATCTGCACATGGATTCGCCTGTCACTCTCATTAGCTTTAGATGCCTGTTGAGCTTCCATTGTCCTGTTAGTAGGCCCACTACAGTCTTCCTGTCTTTGCCTATCAGATCTACCTGCGCTCTAGTTGCAAACACGGTACAACAATTACAAGAAATGTTGAACACATATACCTGGACATACGAGGCTTTGGGCCTTAAGCTAAACATCGACAAAACTAAAATCATGTGCACTCCCCCGAAAGATCACAACAATGCTATAAAAATTGGAGAAGAACTATTCGAATATGTCGTGGAATTCAATTACCTTGGCAGTTTGATTTCGGAAAAGGCCAATATTGACTCTGAAATTCAGCACAAGATTAGTAGCGCCTCAAGAGCATTCTGGAAATTAAAAGACAGGGTTTTCTACAATCATGACTTGAGTACAAAAACAAAACTTGCAGTATACCGAGCAATTATAATCCCCACCATGATATACGGGAGTGAAACCTGGGTGCCTTACCGCCGACACATGAACGCATTAAACAAGTTGCAACAGAGACACCTTAGACAACTCTTAAGAGTCCGGTGGTTTCTTCATGTCTCAAACGTATCGGTCCTTGAAAAAGCTAACTGCGAGAGTATTGAAGTCATGGTCACAAAATCCTGCTTAAGATGGGCTGGTCATGTATGCAGAATGCAAGAAAACCGCATACCAAAATCTCTGCTTTACGGTGAGCTTGTAGACGGTAAGAGGAGGCCGGGTGGACAACTGAAAAGATACAAGCACATTTTCCACGAAAATTTAAAGGGAATTAACATGCCGAATGAATGGGGAAAATCAGCTCACAATAGAACTCAATGGAGAAGGGTTGTAAACTCAGTTAACAGCGGCAACCAAAAAGTAAAGAGGCAACAAAGCAATGAGATTTGTGAATGTCCGGAGTGCGGTAGGCAGATAACATCATGTATCGGGCTTTTCAGTCACAGAAAAGCTCATGAAAAGAAAACGCCTTGCGTGACCGTCTTCTTTATGTGTGTCCAATACTCGTCAGCGAGTAACGGCTGTATGTATCAGGTCTACCGTAAATTATAAACCTTTTTGCCAGTCTGACTGATATTGATGAGCCTTGCTTGACCATTTTATCTGTCGTTTCGTTGCCCTTGCGAACCTCGTATCCCAGTGTGCAGGCCAACGTAACATTGCTACGTTCTCCCAACGTATTTAGAGCACGTACAAAATTCCACACTAGTATATGTACCTACCATCAATTACCAGTCCTTTACATTGACAAGTGACTTCGGTTTCTTCATTAGGATTTTTTAATCTTTCTTTGAAAACTAGACCACCCTCTACGAAGTTTCCACGGGCACAGCTAAGAACGTGAATTTCAAATAATTTTTGAACAGCTAAAATTTAAAACGATTAATTATTTTTCGCTTATGAAGCAGATTGATACAGCCGCTATAAAAATATTAATAAAATATTCATAATTTGAGTGGGCACGATTTACATTTATTTCCATATGAAATAACATTTCAATAATTAATAAGGACCAAGTTCTATCACCATTCGTAATAAACTTTTAGCGAATTTACAATAAATATGTATACAGGGTGTCCTAATATCCCGTGAACATAGAACTACTACGTATTTTATTGGAATCAAATTAAGGTCTTTGGATACAATTTACTTCTGTAACAAAGTGCTTCGTTTGTCTGTTAGAGGGCAACAAACTTTAATAAAACAAACACATTTTTTTAAGATATACAACCGATATTTCGATTTTCCGATGAGATTTGAGGTGCCTACTACTAAGCGCTTTAACAATTGACTTTCAAAAACTACAATAAATAGTACGGTGAGTGTAAAACTACCCCCACCCATGATACAAAGAAAACAGAGTATGATCGATAACGGCTCCAATTTACGTCATACGTCATACGCCATTCAAAAAAATATCTGTATCATTCAATTGCCACTAATAAAAAAAGACCTAAAATAAGGAAGAATTAGGACATAACCTCAAAACTTATGTCAAATCATTGAGCTTGACATTAGAAAAGTAATTTTCACATTATTATGTGTCATCAGTTTGACGATTTGAAATTGGCGCGCGGAGCTTATTGACTGAATGGTGCCGTTACCACCTGTGACGTAGTGACCAAACCTGCGCAATATCATACCTTGTTTTCTTTGTATCATGACCTTCACCCCTATATAAATTTTAGTAGAAATATTTTTCAACTCTATCTAAATCCGCCTTAATTGAAATAACTTTGACATTTAACAACATATGCCATTTTTGACAATATGCAATAAAGCATGATTCAAAGAAAACAAGGTATGATATTGCGCAGGTTTGGTCACTACGTCACAGGTGGTAACGGCACCATTCAGTCAATAAGCTCCGCGCGCCAATTTCAAATCGTCAAACTGATGACACATAATAATGTGAAAATTACTTTTCTAATGTCAAGCTCAACGATTTGACATAAGTTTTGAGGTTATGTCCTAACTCTTCCCTATTTTAGGCCTTTTATTAGTGGCAATTGGACAATATGCATATTTTTTTGTATGGCGTATGACGTCACAGGTGATATGCGCAAACCTTTGAATAAAAAAATTAAGGAAGGAGCATATAAAAAAATCTTAGATCCACCGCGATGGGACTCAAATATGGCCGACTTAAATTCCGGTATATCAGTGCCGTTCTAATTTTATTTAAAAAGTGTAAAACTAATGTAGGTCAGACGTGGGGTAGACTCAATAATTTGTTGTTTTATTTTACGTTGTTAAAATTATTAGTTATTAAAATTGTCATAAAAATATACAATTCTAATAAAAATAGATAAATTATAATAATTATTTATTAACACAAACATCCGATACGCTACTGAAGCAGGTAAGTCAAATTGACGTATCTAAATTCTTTGACATCTAGTTAATTTAAGTGAATTTCATAAATGCTCGGTTTACTACACGTATGTATATTATACAGGGTGACAATTTGAAAACAAACAGTATTTAATATTGCTTCTACCGATGATAGTATGAAAATTTGGCGAAACACGTCAATTTACATATTTTTGAGGCATTTGTTACAGGACAATTTTTGAGGCATTTGTTGTCGTGTTACTTTCAACCCCTTGACCCCAAATGCACCTACCCCTAAAATTTTAAATAGCAACCCCAATTTCTTTTAGCATTTTTGTGTTTCTTATAGAATTCTACATAAACTGCATTATTTTTTTGAGAATTTTATAAGGAACACAAAATTGGTAGAAGAAATATTGGTTACCATTTAAAATTTTAGAGATAGGTGCCCTGGGGGTCAAAGGGTTGAAAGTAACACGACAAAAATGCCCACTTGTTGTCCCCCTTGATATGTAAATTGACGTATTTCGCCAAATTTTCATACTATCATCGGTAGAGGTATAATATTAAATACTGTTCGTTTTCAAATTGTCACCCTGTATAGCACTTACTAGCGAAAAGTTATCAGTGGTAGAATAAATAATAAATAACATAAAATAATAAGCTCAGTAAAGACTGACAAATCCACAAAATTTCAAATCAAATTCAAATGTATCAAATGAATCGTCAAAGAAAACTGTCAAGGATCCCCAACCTAGAGTCTTTTTTCCGCCCACCATGCATGAATTACAGGATAGCATTATACTCCTTCCTTAATCTTTTTATTTAAAGGCAAAACTGAACGAAATTGGAGCCGCTATCGATCATACCTTGTTTTCTTTGTGTCATGGCAATAAAGTATGACTAAAACATTTTCAATGTGTTTTTTTAATGAATGTTGTATCTCCACAAATATGATAAATTGTGTATAGCATGTTAGAAAGATATGGCTTATCTCTGCATACCCAAAGCTGTCAATCTAACTGCCGAAGAAGACATTATGTACATGAGCATATCTCTTGGGAAAATGTCGCCAAGAATTGCACTGCATTTTATTAATAGTTGTTCGTACGAGGTTAAAGAGTCGAAGGTTTTCAGAATAATAACATCCATTGCTAACTCTGGCTCGACCTCGTCTATATTGAAAGCTGGATTCAGGACGCACACTCTAATGCCAGAATACAAATCAAACTTGTCTTTTAAAGTTGTAGCAACAGTTAAATCTGGATAGCTTTCCTGAAAAACGAAACAAGTCAAAAATAATTACTTACCACCTTTTTTAATATACGGCCCTGGTCACTTTATTTCTGTAGCTCCTATAATAAAAAACTTAGGAAATTTGCTTAAGTGCAAACCTAAAGTATATATTAGGAAAATATTTTAACTTCTACAATGTGACTCAAAAAAGTGTGAGTGGATCGAGATGCCTTTTTTAAATGTAAAACCCTGTATATTTTTACATTTTTGACTTCCTTGTTGATCACTTTACATAATCCCAACATATTATTAAATATATTTTGATACTTTCAGAAATATTAATAAATAAATAAATACAAATATTTTTTCAGTTTTTAAAAAAATATTAATAATACTAGAAATGTCCTGAAATCAAAACTATACTGGGTATTTACCATAGTTGGTCCGTACTTCCTTTACTATAAATATCGTAATCCTAAACCATACAGGGTGTTCAAAATTCTATGCCAAACCTTCTAACCATTTTTCTTCATTTTTTTAAATAGAACTGCATATATATTATTTCTTTTTTAGATGGAGAATTAAAAAATGAACATTTTTGTATGTAAACTATTTTAAAAATTTTAGCGGTTTCATAAATATTTTCGTTTTTTTATTACCTATCGAGGGTTAAAAGGTAATCGTAAGTGCAATTTTGCTCAAATTGAGATTTTTATTTTATTAGAAGAAGAACAGGTGTTGCTATCAAATAGATTAACATATGTTTTACCATTTTCGTATAATTACGCGGGGAAATGGAAAAACAATTCCTTGTTAAGCTTCCCCGTAACTCTAGTTTTTTTATTACAGGAGCTATAGATGCCCGACCCACTACTGCCGGACCCTGTATATACGACCAGTTGACAGACAGAGAGGCATAATAAAAAGCGGCATACAGTGTTGTCGATTCGTACGTGAAATAACATAATAAACGAAGATAATGCATCTACACAGAAAAAAATAACTTGGCGTAATTAGATAAGATTTATTATCTGATGAGTAATTTACTGAATTATTTGTGTATATTTTTGGATTCAGATAAATCAGTAGTCAAATTTACTAGATACATTATGCACAAGAATCATTTTTTTCATCTAACACAATATTTTCTGGCTCAAATTAAACTTTATTTGAATTAGACTATACAACTTACTAATTATTAAAAACACATAAATCGTTTGTTTATGCTTATTAATTTTAATAGTGTAGTTTAACGAAATAGGACGTAATAACTTTTAAACAAGTGTTGTTTAGTACTATTGTCTTTTTGTGTAGACCTGACAGAAAACTTTTTTATTTGACTCAAATTTATTTTATATCGTTTGTGTTTCAACACAATGTTTTATTAAAGTAAGACATAATTTTGTTAAAAACAATAAAATAACTTGTAGACGAGCGTTTGTGAAATTATTTAACTTAAATAAGTTTTAAAGTACGCTAGCAATCTAAAAACATAACTTACGTGCCCGAAAAATTTGTTATATTAACAAATTAATGTTTGAATTAGACAAGGTTCTTAGCTACTCCAGATAGTGATACGGAATAATGGAGACTATTTATTTTTACGCTTAACAAAAAATATAATTAAAACAGATCGTAACTTCTTTTAGCCCTTTCGTCAAGATTTTAGGCACTGCGTCATTTATTTCCATCTATAACAGCGTTCGCATCGTCTTAAACGTTTAATTAATATATATATGAAATTTTTTTTTTCGATTGTTTTACCAAAGTCTATATATTACAATATATAGAAACAACCAGTCTATATTAAAAAGTATATTATAGATTTTGATTTCACTGTGTCAAATGTGTAATTAGGAAATAATGGAACAAAAACAAGATTATTGATTGAGTGGGACCTCGAAGAAATCGTGAAAGATTTTGTGGGTAATTTCCAATTCTATTTCGATAATTATTATAAATATTAATTTTAAGACTAAGCAACATAAAACGATAAATGCAAAATTCATGAATTCTATCTTTTAGTAAATTTAAAGGCAGGTTTATATAACATCGGTTCTAATCATAAGAACATTTATAAACATAAGAATTAAATCAAGCATTTATTTATTTATACACCAATCATAATATTATCAATAGCCGCCCATACAGAAATTTTCATGTTTTCTAGATAAAATCATCCCTGAAATTACTGGAATAAAATTTTCAGATAACTCTCTATAATAATATATTATGTACTTATAATAGTAAATTATTTCCAGGTGGAAAATTATTTCCTTCCCTGATCATGGAATGAATTTATTCAAATAGAATATGCAAGTCGTGACAACTTTTCTAAAGACAACGCAATAAAGAAACTACTAAACGAGCTGACAGATATTTCTTCAGGTAATTATCTATAAAGTAATAGAGATTTAATAATTTTATATTTATTTTTTTAGGCGCTAGAGCTAAGATTGTTATGCAATTTCTGGCCTATATTTTTCCAACAATAAATATCCCAAAGGAAAAACAAGCAGGATGGTGGAAGCTCCCTCGCTTAGAAGTTACTGAAGGATAACCATAAACCTGAATCTACATAAGAACTTTCTCTAAGTACGCATGTGTGCTTATCTACCCTAGCAAATTCCCTTTTCTGGTTTAGTAAAAAACTTTTCTAATGTAGGTGATAAATTAGTTCCCTCACATCAATATATTATATACACCAGCACACGTTTATTTTGTATTTGATAAAATAAAAGTATTTACTACAACATGCGATTTTTCTAAATTAGTACTTCTTCCTATGTACCTTAGTGAATTACCTCCTCATTTTTTGATAAAACGTTTGTTTATCACACAAACTATATTTTTCATCTGTTTTCAACTACTAAATTTTCTTTTGTAGTACATAATATTTTATTTCAAACACAAAAATATTTATTATTTCTTAACAATTATTATTTTATAAATTACATAATAGGGTTATTGATATTAGGAGAGAAATTCTTTTCAAAATATTTAGATACGGTAAATTAGGTTTTGTCTGTCCCTATAGTTCTTAAGTATTTTATCTAATCTACACATGTTTTTTTTTCTGTGTAAGTTATTTAATATATGCCCAATCCTGTTGCTTGAAAACATGAAATAAAATATCTCCAGTTACTTTTTACAAATAACATAGAAATAGATATTCATTGGTTTGAAATAGTGTAATCGTATTTTAAGGTGTAAAGCTTCGTTCTCAAACTAGTGTACCTAGTATCACTTAAAAACTAGCAGTATCGCGTGCTACACGCCATAGAACCAATAAATTTGTGCTTAATTCAAATACTCGTAGCTATCAATTTTGATTATTATCAAATTTATATTTTAATAATATTATATAATAATAATATAATTATATATAATAAACTTAGTTACTAAACTAAGAACTATGATTGTTTGTTTTTGTAGTTTTGCCAGCGACATATCGTAGTTCAGAGTAGTTCTAAGACAGAGGCTTAATAAGAATCTATTATAGCTGTAGTGAAATGAGTATGTGGAAATTAAAAATTCAACCCTATTAGATGCAACATTTTTGGTAAACGCCTAGGTTTGCTATTTTCATGCAAAATCCCGCAATAACGCATAGCAGAAATCTATCAACGTTTTTCTCTTTAATACTAATTAATACATTTGATTTTTCATTAAACTGTCTCCATCGCTGATTTCCATATCAAATTTCAGACCACGCTTCGATGGTAACTGATGGTGACCAGATCTGTATAGTTATTCTTACCCTACAACTGTCGATATACATTTTCCATCTAGTTTCCATTTTTTCCGATCCACCCTCTTCCATTATTTCTATCCAAAGGTTTTTCTCCTCTTCTGACAATCTATTTTTTAATAATACATATATCATTAGGATGCAGTCATAATACCTGTTTTTAAGAACCAGATATGCACAAAATTTTTATCTATAAATATCAATTAGAAAGAACAAGAAGTTATTTGAAGTTTATATATTTTTTATTTGCCTATCGATTTTATTGGTTAAACGATCTTCAAAAGGAAGCAAGTATATTTTAACAAACAATTTTAATATGACAATGAAGACACTTTTTCAGTATCTGTAATTTAATAGCTTCTTTCGCATAAATGTTAGAAATCGTATTTACAATGCAACGGTCCGACGCGCGACGCGACGTAGGCTAAAGTGGGAAGTGGTGTAATAAGTATATTACTGGTTTTAAGAATTTTTAGCTTCATATCAGAAAAAATGTGATTACTTTCTATTAATTCTTATTAAAAGAAGCAAGAATAGTTCCTATTAATTTTTTTTAGTACATTTATGATATATTGGGTGTTTTTCGAAAGTAGCCCAGTCTTATAACTTTTTATATTTCTTCAGATAAAAAACGATATTTGCTATGTTAGTACGTGACATAAATCAGGATTGATTGACGTATTCAATAAGTTTCTGTCACTTCCTGTTTCACCGGAAATGACAACTTTTGATTTTTAAATGGTACCCTCGATATATTATTACTTTATTTGGTAGAAAATGAAATTCTGAATAGAATCACATATGTCAACTTCTGACATTTTAGCTTAAAAAAATGTAATTTAAATTTCAAAATGTTACCACTATTAAACAATAATAATAATTATATTTTAACAAGCTAAAAAACTACATAGATCGAATTAAACAAGATTTTTTCAATACTCCAGAGGTAATAAAAATAAATATAGCTAAGCATATACTGGGCGTTGCAATTTCTATGTCATACAGTATATTAACCTTTTCTTAGTAAATCATTTTGACGGTTTTCTTTGGCCGTAGAGCGGTATATTTTGTTATTTGTAAATAACAGTTTTAAAATAACAGTTCGTTAAATAACAACCAGCATCTAGTTTAAAATACTATGCTCTGGAAGCTGGAAGCAATATTTAGGTATGAAACTTTTGTTGTGAAAATTTCATGAAAATTGAAAATTAAAAGATAAATTAAGAAAACAACTTAAAAATACTACGTTTAATAATAAAATTAGTAAAAACTGACTTGGAAAATCAATATTTTTCTTTAGCTTTTTCAAGAATATTTTTAGTTAAAAACATTCGAAATTAAATACACCAGTCTATACCTTATCATCATATACAGCGGTGGAAGTATTAAGCCATTTTCATATGCCATTTTTCTCGTTATATTTTTAATAAATAGGCCATTAGATTGTAACAGTGTTATAAGAAAACTTTCTATCCATCCTGGATTGCCATTACTTCTCTCTTGTATTACTCTGAAATATTAAATCTTATAATAAACGTGAATAAAAAATAAAACAGTACACAAGTATATTTGATACCAATTAAACTTTTAGTTACGTAATCAAGGGCACGCTTTTTAAATTCATTGTTGCAAACCATGTCAATATATTCGTCGCCGGGCTGACTAACTGGAATTTAAATTTCCCTCTAGGGATTCAGGTGGTAGCTCTGATGTAAAAAATATCAAGTTGTCACATTTATTTATTTATTTTCTGACATCGTCATTGGTTTTGCCAATGATTAAAGAATACAAGGACTAATAGCACCCGAAACCAAATTCTTACCATACCGTGCCGTGGCACATATTTTTCTTAACTTAGCTGCTTGAAGAGGTATTTATATTTTTGATACGCCTATGGTGTATGTGTTGGTATTATACTAATTAATTACGAAACCAAAAACGTATTTAAATGTTAACAATAGGTACAAAACTAGTATCGACGTATTAGTCTAAGAGCCAGTGAAAGGCTACCTGTATGTATTTTACTGTACATGACATGGGGACTGTTAAGTCCAACGTGGCGAACGCGGCGGGCACCCAGGTAAAAAAGGCATCGACTTTTGGTAAATTTTAAATGTGTTTGACCACGTCTGCCGTTTTGCAATTTGAAAATATATTATTATTATTATCGGAAAACAACAATGGCAGACCATTGTCGTGCGTTTAATATTGTGGCAGACAGTTTTGAAAGTGCCGAAAAAAATAAAATTTTGAAAGTAATTGACCAGATCTGCCATTGATATATTTTATTTATTAGGGTCTTATAAACTTATGTTAATCACAGCAGATGTCTTTATAGTATAGGAGCTGGCAAACATTGAGGTGAACGATATTTATCAAAATTTTCACCTACATGGTCTAATTATACATGGTATATACAAATTAAAATCGACCGTCTGCCGTTTCAAAGTGGCAGCTTTAACTAGGGGGATGCAGTTAAAAAATGGTGGTTTTAAGATTTGGTGAACAATATTGATCAAAACTCATATTCACTCACTTAAAGAAACAACTAAAGAATGTGCCGAAATCACGTGAGCAGACGATTTATTTGACAGCTTAACCCTGGCAGACGCCTGTCAATGTGGCATATTTTACGGTAAAGTGAACGACAATTATTACACATTAATTTTGGTGGATGTATTCCCCTATTAGTAGGTTAACTAAAAACCATATGGCAGACGAAATATTTGACAGCGTTTATGTGGCAGACGCTGTCAAAGTGACAAGCTCACTCTTAGTAAACAATATTTATAATCGCTTAAATTGGTAAAATAACATAAAGTACAAGGGTATTTTTTAAATTTAATAAAGCAGACGCCCTATGTGACAGCTTAACTTTGGCAAACCCTTGTATTACACAATAATTTTGGTGTGTGTACAAGTATTACACATTAATTTTGGTGTGTGTATTCCCTTATTAGTACGTTAACTAAAAACCATACGGCAGACGAAATATGTGACAGCGTTTCTGTGGCAGACGCTGTCAAAGTGACAAGTTCACTCTTATTGATAAAAAATTAAAATTACTCAAATTGGTGAACTAAATATTAAACAACTTTGGTAAATGATATACAAACATTTTTATTGAAAAATTGGTTAGGTTTGGTGTAAAATAAAAGTAAAAGTAAAATAAATAATTATTCGTTAACTACCATAAAACAGGATTTTTAAACCTTAATAAAATCAGTCTCTCGTTTGTATTCATTAACAAAACCTAAGAAGACTTCAACAAACCTAAAACTATTATTAAAAATATATAATAACAAAGAACATATTCTATAAATGCGAATCTAGTTCCCCAAGTATTGTAAAAAAGCACATTTCTTAAAACTATAAAATAGTTAGGATTTTAAAACATCACAAAATCAGTCTCCCATTTTTATTATTTTACAAATAAGTAACCTAAATAACAGAGAACTTCAACAAATCAACAATCCAGCATCATTCTAAAAAACATTTCTTAAAACTATAAAACAGGATTTTAAAATATTGCAAACCAGCCTCCCATTTTTATTCTTTCACAAATAAGTAACCTAAATAAGAGGGGGAGAACTTTAATAAATCTTAACGTATTTATCTAAACAAAAATAAAACAAAAAAAAATATCTCCTACAAATGAATCTAGTTCAAACATCGTTTCCAAAAAAATATTTCTTAAAACCTTAAAGCAGGATATGTAGTTATATCAAAGAGACTAATAAGTTCCCAAAAACTTGTTGAAAAATGTTGTTTTGACTTTTCCAGAAGCATTAGGACTTCTGATTTTGAGCCATATAGATCGATTTTATTTAAAATATCTATCTAATTATTCTAGGTGGACAATAAAGTTTCACGACAATCTTCTGAAATTCGAAAATAAATATCCCAACTTTAAGAGAGAATTTATGAATGGTTGTTTTAAAAATTTTGATAGCGACCATCTCTTTAACATTGCAACCGGAAAAGCTGCTGACATAAAGAGTGAAGAGTTTTTGTTAAATATTTTAGAAAATGGAAATAATTCTCACTCTAAATTTATAGAAGAATGTGCCATCGACATCACGAGATTTGAGAAGCCGATCAAAAAAATTCAAATCAAAACCTTCGCAAACGAAGGGGTAAAATATACGCTTCGTCAAAAAAATTCCATTTGTGAATTAAAACTGGAAAGAGAATGCTATAAATTTTATCAGAAAAACGAACATGTTATTAAGGAAATAGCACAAGAATATACTATTTGAGCATGAAGAGGCCGATACTAAAATGTTGTTTCATATAACAAATACTGTTTGCAAAAATATAGTTATACGAACTTCAGATACAGATATTCCAGTTATTGCATTAGCGCATGTTGACCAATTTAAAAAAGAAAATAAGCTTGTTTGGATGGAAACTGGTCAAATTTCGAATAATTCGTTAAGATATATTAATCTTACAAAGATACAGGGCTCTTTAGGATCAACTCGTAGCCAAGCACTACCAGCATTCCATGCATTTAGTGGTTGTGTTTACGAAGCCTCATTTTATGACAAAGGAAAAAAGAAACCTTTTGCAATATTAAAAAATATATAGCAATCGAACTCAAGCTGCTTTTTTGTCATTGGGGTCAAAGCCAATTAAAGACATCCCTCAGGAAACACTAAATACTCTGGAAGGCTATGTTCGCAAATTATACTGAAAACCAAATTTAATAGATAAGGCCAGAATGGAATATTTTATTAAAACTTGTGGATGCATACCAGAAAAAAATCCAGTTTTATTAAAGTAACATTTTAATGCTCAAAACTTTCCCCCCTGCAAATCAGTATTATTGCAAAACATTCGAAGGACCAGCCAAATTGCTACAATTTGGACGAATGCAACCAAAGCTACTCCAAAATTTTACGATCGACTAAATAATGGTTGGATATTGAAGGAAAATAAATTCGATATATTGTGGTTTGAAGGGCATCAAACGTCCGTTCAACTTGGTGATATTTGACATAAATCTGATTTAACTAACGAAAGTGACGACGACGGGACGCCGACGCAATTTTGATTGAATCAAGTGACGAGGAGGGTGATTTCTTAGAGGTATAAATAACGACATATTTTGTATTTTGAAATTTTGCAACAAGTTTTTGGGAACTTATTAGTCTTTGATATAACTACATATCCTGCTTTAAGGTTTTAAGAAATATTTTTTTGAAAACGATGTTTCAACTAGATTCATTTGTAGGGCATATATTTTTTTGTTTTATTTTTTTTAGATAAATACGTTAAGATTTGTTAAAGTTCCCTCCCTCTTATTTAGGTTACGAAAGGTTATTTGTGAAAGAATAAAAATGGGAGGCTAACTTGCAATATTTTAAAATCCTGTTTTATAGTTTTAAGAAATGTTTTTTTAGAATGATGCTGGATTGTTGATTTGTTGAAGTTCTCTCTTTTATTTAGGTTACTTATTTGTAAAATAATAAAAATGGGAGACTGATTTTGTGATGATTTATTTTACTTTTACTTTTATTTTACACCAAACCTAACCAATTTTTCAATAAAAATGTTTAAATGTTATTTACCAAAGTTGTTTAATATTTAGTTCACCAATTTGAGTAGTTTTAATTTTTTATCAACAAGAGTGAACTTGTCAGTTTGACAGCGTCTGCCACAGAAACGCTGGTCGTGTGCTTTCTTAAATTTAAAAAATACCCTTGTATTTTATGTTATTTTACCAATTTAAGCGATTATAAATATTGTTTACTAAGAGTGAGCTTGTCACTTTGACAGCGTCTGCCACAGAAACGCTGTCAAATATTTCGTCTGCCATATGGTTTTTAGTTAACGTACTAATAAGGGAATACACACACCAAAATTAATGTGTAATACGTTTCGTTCACTTTATCGTAAAATGTGTCACTTTGACAAGCGTCTGCCAAAGTTAAGCTGTCACATAGGTCGTGTGCTTTCTTAAATTTAAAAAATACCCTTGTATTTTATGTTATTTTACCAATTTAAGCGATTATAAATATTGTTTACTAAGAGTGAGCTTGTCACTTTGACAGCGTCTGCCACAGAAACGCTGTCAAATATTTCGTCTGCCATATGGTTTTTAGTTAACCTACTAATAGGGGAATACATCCACCAAAATTAATGTGTAATAATTGTCGTTCACTTTACCGTAAAATATGCCACTTTGACAGGCGTCTGCCAGGGTTAAGCTGTCAAATAAATCGTCTGCTCACGTGATTTCGGCACATTCTTAAGTTGTTTCTTTAAGTGAGTGAATATGAGTTTTGATCAATATTGGTCACCAAATCTTAAAACCACCCTTTTTTAACTGCATCCCCCTAGTTAAAGCTGCCACTTTGAAACGGCAGACGGTCGATTTTAATTTGTCTATACCATGTATAATTAGACCATGTAGGTGAAAATTTTGATAAATATCGTTCACCTCAATGTTTGCCAGCTCCTATACTATTATGGAGTACACATTTCAGCAGACAACAAAATCTGAACTACTGTATCCGGTCAGATGTATGCATAAACTAATAACTTTAATTATAATGATTGGTAATATGACACATTTACAAAATTCTCATTCGAATATTTGGATGCTCAATGGAACTGGAAATAACGTAAGGTATATTGGCGTCACAAATATTTATTAAAAAGCTTGGTGAATTGTTAGCCAAAATCTTAATCGGCTTCCATGCCTTCACAGGATGTGATCTTAATCCGGCTTTTTTCCCTTTATTAGGAAGATATTTTCTTCCCTTTATTAGGAAGAAAAGATCTTTTACATTACAGAAAAAAAAGTTGAATTTCAACAAGCATTTGGGATGCTTGGTGAAGAAAAGTTGACAGAGAACCAGTTATAATAGGTCAGTGGCGTGCGGTGAAATTTATACAAGGGGAAGCGACTCGCAGAGAGAAACTAATAACTAAAGTGAGAGGGCTTGTGGAATAGGGCATTTCGTAGACAAGTTTATTTTGTCACCGCGCATACCAGACGCGCATAGCGTTTAGGCGGTCAAAAAAGGAAGTTTTCAACTTTGCAAGTTAAACATTTGACAGGATTAATTAGATTGTCAGTAGCTTTTTCTGTTTCTTAGTTCTAGAAGGAGATAACTAAAATCTGTTGATAATCGGATTAATAAATTGTTTTTGATTGAATGTACCTGTTTTTTTACCTTGTGAGAAGAGAAGATTATTGTCATATAATTGTCATTATTGATTATTTGAGATTCCACGATTATTCGGCATTTTTGTAATTTTTGTTTTGTGGTTGAGACCCAGACAAAACGTTTCTTTTAAAGGTAAGTTTTATCACGGTAATTATTTTAGCATACCTAATAGTAATAGTGAGTGCACATAATAATCGTACATTGCTAATTTAATTTTTTTAATTTAAAACATCACATTCTTTTCTGATACTTATGGAACGACTAGGTATTATACCTGGTATTATTTCCAGTAATACAAATTATTTTCTACTGCTAGGTTCTTGTTATAGAATAAAGACTATCAAAAACATTGAATACCTACGGGATACTCATACTCTGTGCGAGCTCCCAACCGTGCTTCCCTGTTCACTCCCAACCAAGTTAGATAAAAAAGATACTGAAGATTGCAGCCTTGAGTTGGAGTATGGCAAGGAGTATGGAGTTAAATAAATTATTATGTTCCTACACCGTATTTTATTTATAGGTTTCAATGCTTTAAAGTCTAATAATAAATTTTCGTTGTCAACAAAATAATCTAAAAAAACTACGAAGATTTCTTATTATAAATTTGAAAGATTAAGATTCGGTTCAAATATACAAATTTTAAATTTTTGGCGCCAGTATATAGGTATGAATGCAACCTACTATATTGATAATGCGCTCATAGTTCGGGTTAGACGCCAAAGGCAGCGCCACTAACACAGTCTTCAAAAATTAATCGGTCTCTCTCACTTTAGGTTGATCGGTCTCTCTCACTTTAGTTATTAGTGTTCTCTCTGGCGACTCGATAGTTAATAAATAAAAGTCGAAAAATATTTTTAATCTACGACAATGTCATTATGACACATTTCACATTGTCATTTGGGTGTCATTATGGCTTTCATAATAGCACTAGTGGCACTAGTGCTATTATGAATTCATAATAACACGCAAATTTTAAAATAAGAAACAAGCAAAAAAATGTACCTAAATACGTTTATTTATTGTCAACATTATAATATCAGTACAATTGGTTAAATTAATTCCTGACGAAGACAGGTGAGTTAGTTTTTTAGTTTAGAAAGTAAATTTATTTCCTGAGTGATGCTTGGACTTGTTGAAGACCGACCCATCATTGCCAGAAATGTTACCCAAAATATTACATGACACTTTTTTCTTATTTTCTCTGGAATTTTCTATATAGCTCTCTGCCACTGTGTGAGAGCACCAACCACCATGTCTTTTAACAGTTAATAAATCCATTCCTGAATCTCCAAGCATCGACGCAGACGATCTACGGAAACAATGTCCAGTGTATTCTTGTGGATTTGGAAGACTTAGGAACAATTCTATTTTATACGGCACTTTCCCCAAAATATTAATGCCAACGGGTTGCTTAATACATTTTCCATTTCTCTACCCCACAAAAAATCGAGTATGCTCTGTGTTGCTTGGACACATAGCTATATATCTTCGAACCATTTCCACCATATTTATTCCTTCAACATTCCCTTTCGTTATAAAAAAAATCTCGTGATATCTTTGTTTTTGTAAAAGGAATAATGACATGAATGCATTGTCCTTCATCTTTAACATTTCGCAGCTGCAGATTTGTCAACTCGATACGCCGCGCCGGCAGGCTCCCGCAAGTCTCACTATCAATGAAACTTTGGTCAGGAAATACGTTTTATCATCGGCTTCCAATAAAAAACGAGTTATGTCTTCTTTTCTTAAAATTCTCAATTTTTTTGACGGGAATCCTTATGATTTTCGTTTTAGAAATGCAATTAAATGGACGTACTTACTAATATCTGTATTTTTCTTCACTGATATAACTGAACGTAGCATGGAATAATATACCCAAAGTGATGAAGCCTTCCTATGTTTTGAAAGGTGTCCAAAATATGCCAGGAGAACCTTTTCGTTACTACTATTCTTGATTCCTTTCCCTTTACACCAATCTTCATGTTTTACATAGGCTTGCTCGTACGTTTGTCTTGATGTTTCGGGAAGTAGGGAATCGACAACGTTTTGCATAAAGGGCAAAAGGGACACTTTCAGAATCATCCATATTAATATTATTTTTTGCTTTTTGCTAAAACTGAACGTTTGACACAAAATTGAACATCAATAATTCAGTTGTCAAAGTCAAAATGGAAACAATCAACAAGCACGGTTACCTCGGCGTCGACTAATATGGGCACATGATAATTTTGAATTTTAATTTTTATGAGGATATCTCTGATATTTTAAATTAAATCAAATCTCTTGGGATCGTCCCTCGTGTCGCGTCGTAGATTAAATTTTGAATGATACACGTTCGATACGAACTTTTTAATGAAACTTGTGTAACTAAGCCACTCGGCTAATGCCTCGTGGCTTAACGTTACACGCGTTATTATAATAATGTTCGTATCAAACTTGTGTCATTAATAACTATAACAGATCACATATAAACCACTCCCTAGATTCATATTACTTGCTATAAATTATTAATTAAAAAGCTTGTTTTCAACGTATAGGGAATGGACCGCGCGCGCCTGCAATAGGTATTTAACAGCATTCAGAAATTTACTTGCCAGCTTTATAATGCAAAAAAATTAATTGACGTTGATGCTAAAAGGTACCAACTTTTCGACAGCAATTATACAGCTTCCAACGTCAATTAAAACTTCAGCTAAAAAATACTTAATTTTGATGCAAGCCCAAATACCAACATGTTAGAGTGAGCTTTACCAGCAACTTCTAAGAGCACATTATATTTCAACAGTTTGGACAAATGCTCACAAAAAACAAACCGACGACATTAGACCCGTTAGAGTATGGTTGGATTGAGCAAGACGAGAAATTTGTGTTCAAATGATTCGAAGGAAATCAACTTCCAACCTTTGTGAGTGACTTAATTACCCAAGTCTCTGGTAAGTTCATAGTAATCAATTCTTTATCGACTATGTTCGGATTAATTTACAAATTACTTTTATTTCATAATTTACGTTTTATTTTTACAGATTCCTATTCAATGGACGATGAAGACGAGTCACACCATGAAAAACATGATTCCGATGACGATGAATAAAAATTCAAATTGATAAAAAAGAAATTATAAAATAAATTTCTTTTTTATCAATTTGAATTTTTATTCATACAGAATATGCTGCCGAAGTTTCCGGAATACAATTCGGACAACCCTGTAGAATAGCGATTTAAAAATAATAGGTAAAGCGATTCTTCAAGAAAAAAAATTGTAAATATACTAACCTCAGATGGTTCACATGACGGGTCCGGAAAATACCTACAAGCCCAAGAGAAAATCAGACAAACGGCTTTCTCCTGGGGTAACAATACCGTCATCAAATGAATCAGATCTTCCTTGGCCTTTTCAGGGACCACTGGCCACCGGTGTCCAGATCTGCAATGATTGAATTTAATTTTGCAACTTCGGCACACTAAATCGGCAATAATTAACTTATATTGTTTGGTTGAGAAAGTTGTTGATTTTAATTTTGACTTTCAAAGCGTTCTCGTAGTTACTCATGGCGTTCCTTACATCCAGATCTTCGTCTTCCAGTAACACCATAACTATATTGATGACGGTACACAGTTCATCGCCTAAAATAATGGTTTATACAGGGTGACTGTTCCAAGATAAAATATACTATTGTTTGAAATTTTCACTACACTTTTTTTTAAATAATATGTGGGCAAAGTTGGGCACATTTTAAAAATATTTCTACTTATAGGCTAGGCGCATTCTTGCCGGTGCTGCCACCATCGGAGAATATCGAATATGCGTGCAATATTCACGTTTTAAATTCATTTTTTTAAATTTTGTCTTATATAAATAAAAAGAAGAAAATCAAATAAAATACTTGAATGATTATTTGCTGACTGCGTTATACCTAGATATTTGAAATTCTTTACTTTTATATCATCAACCTTATATGATTTATAGTATATTGTTGACAAAATTAAATATTAATTTCTATAAATACAGTGATAGAGTAAATCATATTGATGTAAAACAGGGAACGTCATAAACGTACATCTGATCGGATAGCAGTCACATTTTGTTGTCTGCTGAAGTGTGTACTCCATAAAGACATCTGCCGTGATTAATATAAGTTTATAGGACCTCAATAAATAAAATATATCAATGGCAGATCTGGTCTACTTTCAAAATTTTATTTTTTTTTCAGCACTTTCAAAACTGTTTGCCACAATGTTAACGCGCGATAATGGTCTGCCATTGTAGTTATCCGATAGTAATAATATATATTTTCAAATTGCAAAACGGCAGACTTGGTCAAAAACATTTAAAATTTACCAAAAATCGATACCTGTCTTACCTGGGCGCCCGCCGCGTCCGCCACGTTGGGCTTAGTGAGTCCCCATATCATCATGTACAGTAAGTATAAGGGCCTCACTGTACAAAACCCTAGGTCTGGTCAAATAGCCCTTTCACTGGCTCTTAGACTATATAGCACACATATCAAGTACATAAATATAAATTCAGCAAAATAATTATCGAATTCAATAAGAAAACACTAAAAAGTTGAAGTGGACTGTTTATTTACCTATCAAACGTAACTCCTGGCTTTTTCTTACTGCTGCGGCTTTTACACTTGAAAGCTGAACAACTAATCACCATTGTAATAAAGTTTATACAAAGTTTACCACACACAAACTATTAAAAATCGCTAAAATTGTCGCTGATGACCAGCTGATAATCATTCGTTACTGCAGCCCGTAAATGGGCGTTACATTTTCTTGTATTTCTTTAGAGATTGGTTTCGACACTTTAGTTTTGTATTACAAGTTTTTGGTTTAAATGAATTGTGTTGTGATATTTTAAGCTTAAATATTTTTACCAGCAAACCTAGCAGACGAACATTGTTCTTTTTAGAACCTTTTTTAGTGCGAAGTGTACAAGCTTAAAAGCCGTAAAAAACTCATCGCAACTTTATTGGAATATTTTGGTGGTGAAATGATATTTTGGAGGTGAGTTTTGTTGATCTAAATAATAACTGTTTATATATTTATTTTTCTTTCCAAAAATATTTTGATTAAAAGAAAATATGTAAAAGTGGGTAACTCTGTGTCGGTTAAGCTTAACCACGTGACTAAAAGTTTATTTGATATGAATTATATGATGTATGTTTTTCATACTTCTCCAGATCTGCAGGAATTGCATCTACATCTAACATTTGACAAACTAAACCAACGTGAAACCACTTATCTATACATTTCATTTGTATTACTTTAAATGATCGCATTTTTATAATTTCAGTGGCCACGGGACTTATAAGGCTTCTTAAACCCATAGTGCCAACCGTAAACACTAGATTTAATTTTGATAAAATGCTTAGCAGTACCCAGGACTCGTCGTCAACATATTCTGTATTGTCTATTGCTATCACCCAAAAAACAGAAAAAGTCTGAAAAATTATATATTTATAATATAACTAGAAAACCCGTTAAAACTTTAATTCGGACGTTCAATCACTGAGTTAGGTGTAGTTATCTGAAAACAATGAAAAGGTGCTTCCAAACAAAATTTTTAATCTAAGCCTAGCTTACCGCATAACAAAATCCCTTAAAAATTCTTTTTAATTCTTTGTATTTGACTTTCCTGTCCATGAAATGGAAACCCAATGGTTCACTAAAGTGTACGTTGAAAATGTTGTTTAAGTAATAGGAATTCCCTTGCATATTAACTTTTCCTAATCGTCTTAGAATCTTATTTTCTTTTTCAGTGGATGAAGTTTTTTCAGTAAGTCCCAAAACAAAGTTGAATATTAATCTTATTGAGGTATAAGACTTCTAAAAAAGAAATAATCAAATAAAAGATATGTTCATTGGCGGATACAGAGGGGGTCCATAGGGCCCGGGCCCGGGCCCGCCCTAAAATCTATGAATTGGGTTGAATATTGGCTTTTGGGTTAAAAATAGCGCTCTAAAAGCATATTCTACATTATTTTTTATTTGCCCCCCCCCCCTAAAATAAATTTCTGTATCCGCCTCTGGATATGCTCTTACAATTGTTTTACTTTAGAGTTTCATGGAAACCTATAAAAGTATTAATTGGCGTAGAGGAGATCGAGTACAGGTGTCAATATTATTGGCACTTACGGAACTCTGTACCCCAGAAGCAAACAAACAAAACAAAAAAAAAAGTCACAAAACATAGTTTTGAGAAAAAGGAATTTAAAGTTCTTTTTTGAAGTTATTTCCTAATTACTCGGTTATTTTTAAACCTATGATTGTAATATTTGGTGCATGAACAAATTATTTTGAACTTTTTTTTTGATTGGCTTAACATAATTTGTATATTGAAAAAAGAAACATTTACAGGATTTAACTTATACTGACCTTAACTTATATTAAGTCCCTATTTATGCTAAAATGAATAAAGCTAAACCATTTTAAGTTCAAATAATAGTATATTACTGATATAATAATAGGACAACATTTAACAGAAAATTGCAAAACAGGTGTTATGTTGCAATTTGGAACCAGGGCCGCTATATGAGGTAGACATATTCGGTGTTAAGATTTGAACGCCGGTGTTAGGTGTTGATGACCACTGGTGTCTCAGTCGGTGTACCGCTGTCAACACCGACACCGGTGTTTATCTCAACACCGATGTTTACAAACATTACGATGTCGGTGTCGGTGTCGATGTCGATGGTACCGTTTGTTTGTTTTTTTAGTTTTTTTAATGTAATATTTTTTAATTTATTTTACAGCTACGAATTTTTGTTTCTTTATTCTGTTTTTGATTAAACAATTTTTTACTTTATAATTGTTTTTCTGACGCTTCCACTTTATTTTAGTGATTAGTCTGGCAAAAAAATATATTTAAATTTGAAAGCTTGAAGTTAAAGTTGGTGCGCTTTAATAAAAGATAAAAATATGCACCGATACAACATTATAATTATCAGGTTTATTTTAAACTTGTTAATTAACATTATTTCTTTTTTAACCTGTTTACCAAACACCAGTGTCTATATCAAAACCGGTGTCGTAGTCAAAACCGGTATCGAGATGAACACCTGTCCAGACCAACACCGGTGGCGAGATGAACACCGGTGTTGTAGATGAACACCGGAACACCGGATAGCCCATATTTGGCCACCGGTGTTAGCCCATACACCGGTGTTAAAACGGTGTTCTGGTGTTTGGAACAGGCCTAATATGGGGAGCGGCAATTTTTTAATGCAAACTGGGAATGTCCTTCATTATCATTAATCATAAGTCTAAAAATCTTTAATTATATGCAAAAAGTAGGGATAAGTGACTTAATATTCCAAAAAAATCCAGTATTTAATTTAACGTCTATTTATTAAGTTTCATATATATAAAAAGACTTTCAAAAATATCACATTTTCAACTAATTTAAAAAAAATCGTATGAATGACACAAGACAAATTCAATCCAATAAAATATTTTCCAATTCAGTAAATTTATTTCGCTAACATCATTACTTTTTAGAAAATTAAAAAACTAATTACACATTCTCATAGCCACTTTGTTAGGGCTATCTAATAGTATTTTTATATTTTCAAATTGGCTGAAAAATTGTCAGATGCAGCTGCCAACTTATTTTTTTTAAATACGGACCTGCATTTTTTATTTCAGGTTTTGAAAGAACTCCTGAGTACAAATACTGAGTACAGTTTGGGTACCTTAACAACAATAAAACTATTTAATTATTATTTAAAATAACTTCAAGTCCCACTCTGGCTGTTTAAATTATTTAATCTGATTATATTCATCGCAGTAACATTGAGCAGCGCTAATTATTTAACTTCTACAAACTAGTTTCTAATGCTCTACATGTTCGAAAGGGTTACCAGTTACCACCCTCCCTATTGCACAAATTTATTTTTCGTTCAATTTTATTTATAGCTCTTTGAACTTTCTTCTTATACTTCCGAATGCATTTTGTACTCTTTATTTGTAAATGCCCAAAATAGCTACCCCAAAATAGCTGCTTTAATACATTGACTTATGATATTTTCTGGTAGCTTCAGCTCCTTTAAGTTGTTCTCAAAATCAATGTGAACCAGACCATTGCTTGAACTGATGAGTGGTATTATTCGGGATGCTTTTAGATGATAGGTTTGCCTCATATCGAAAGCCAAGTCTTGATACTTCGAAATTTTTTCCCTTGCAGTTTTGACTACGCTGTGATCTAGTGGTACAGCTACGTCGATTAAGTAGGCTTCCTTTTCGTTTTTATCTATCCAAACAATGTCCGGCATATTATGAACTACTGATCTGTCTGTCTGTATTTGCGTATTCCAGTATACTTTATGATGTTAGTTTTCCTCTAATTCTTGTAGCCTGTATTCAGAATATTTCTTTTCAGAGTTCTTGATTTTTAGATACTTTAGCATTTCTAGGTGAATAACCTTTGTTATGTTGTCGTGTCTTTCCGTGTAGTGGACTGACGCAAGACTCTCACATCCAGACATACAGTTTTGTTTTAAAATGTGCCTCCTATAAACTCTAGTGCTAACCACTTGATCTTGTATTGCACATATGAAGCCCTCGGTTTCTCCCATGAGGTTAATGTTTGTAAGGAATTGTATAGATCCACTTTTATCAATTCCTTCTGCCTGGCTTTCGTTGGCATACTTTCCATGCAGAGGCTTTCCTCGAAGTTCACTCAGCTGTTCCTGAACCGATGGAACTTCCTTTATATTATTTTTTATTATTTTATTGCATTTGATTTTCCGTATTCAATGTTTTACCCCACGTCAATGTTAAGTTTGAAAGCTTATCAATATTGTAACGATGAATAGATTTAATATTTAAAAATATCAGAGCCGGACTTGAAATTATTTTAAATAAATTGTGTTCAAATGTCCGGAACGAAAAAAAATTAAGTGTGGCGTATCATTGTACTCAGGAGACCGAGTTCTTTCAAAACCTGAAATAAAAAATGCCGGTCCGTATTTAAAAAAATTAAGTTGGCCTCTGTATCTCACAAATTATCAGCTAATTTGAAAACATAAAAATACCATCAGATAGCTCTAATAAAGTGGCTAGAATAAGTAATTAGTTTTTAGATTTTCTAAAAAACGACGACAGGAAAAAATGACGACAAAAAAACGTTTTTTTCCAAAAAAAGCAGCAATCCTTGAAATATTTAAAACTTTTTTGATCCCAAAGTGCAAATTTGCCCCAATTTAACCATGTTCTTGTCTATTACGGTTACCGAGATACCAATGCTCGTACCCCGAATTTGTAGCACCCTGTATAGATATATACAACAAAAAGTTATTACTCTTCAAGAAAGTTAAAAAACATATAGTTGGCACCCTCTACAAGTAGGAGTCATACGTAGTCATACTGGTATCGAAAGCCGAATTTCTCGTGTCTAAAATCACCCAGACACTGATTTCATCCAAATATCGACGTTAGTTCCGATTATTTGGAAATAATCGATATAAAAATGAAAACTTCTACACCCTGTATCTCCAAAACGAAGCATTTTAGAATATACATTTATACGAACTTGTTTACTTATTTCATCTGCAGAACATGCTGCCGAAGTTTCCAGAATACAATTCGGACCACCATGTATATTGGCTCTTGCAACGTTCAGTCGCAATTGTCAACAGACAACATTTTTTAGTGTTTCTAAAAAAATATATTGCTGTATACCTGTGAATCTGTTTTCGTCAAAGTAACTCGACTAATAGGTGTCGCTGGATCTGTAGAAAATATCAGTTCCTCTAACAATCGAGTTTTTCCTTGCCTCGATTCGCCCTGTATTATGAGCATGCCAAAAAATTCTCCCTCGTTTATTTTCATCGTAGCTGATTCCTTGGCCACTTTATACAAGTGCAAGTATAAATCAAGTTCTTGCTCTCTGCCGAGTAGAGGTCTTATGGAGACACTCAGGGCTACGTCCCTAGTACTGAAATAGATCATTGAAATTTATTGTCTTATCTCCACGTTTTTATTGCATTATTTATTATTAAGAGAATTATTTTCAAATATTAGTTATTATCATGAAGGTTCACCTTTCCACTTCTTTAAATTCATATATAGGGCCGGGATTAACTATGCCTTTCAGAGGCTTGTACTTTTGTAGGATAAAGTTTTTTGATTCAAGTTTGCTGTGCAAAAATGTCTCTCTATCGCACGTCACCCTGTTTGGATACGCAACCATCAAACGAGCGGCTTTGTTAACTATTAAACTTATAACTGTATATTCTCTACGTAATGAATGTCCAAATGCTCCGCAATATGTTTTTCCTAATAAATTAAACAATACATACATTTAAAGAAACATCACAGAAGCTTTGAATTATTTTCCAGTTATTTCAGTTGAATCTAGAAGTATCTTGATTTGTTCCTATCTCATTAGTTTTAGTGGTTTTAGTTTTTAAATGGGTTTGGGAATTTTGTATAAATTGTGTGCAAAAATAAATAATTTGTTTTTAATTTACTTTTCAATATTTTCTCTTGTTTAATTATTTTGATCGGAATGTTCTTATTAAATTCAAATATTTCTAAATTCAAATCTGCACTCAAATGCTAACTCTGATACTGGACAGTGCGCGCGATAGTGCTGGTCCAGGACCAGGAGGCACTGATTTTTTTTGTACTTATTTTTCAAGTTAGTGAATATATGTGTATAGAAGTACCGTATGATCGAATAAAAACAGCGTCAGCGATGGCTATGAAATGAAGATCAATGATATTTCCCATATAATGGAATAATAATGGCATATAATAGGAAATGTCATCGATCGTTATTTCATGGCCATCGCTGACGCCGGACGCCGTTTTTATTCGATCACACGGTATATTCGGATGTGTGTGGTGATATTAAATGACAATTTGTGAGTCTGACTAAAATTTTCGGATGGGTTCACTAGATAAAAATAAAATAAAATAAAATAAAATTAAATTAAAGAAATTATTAACACTAATAATTATGGAAAGATTAAAAAGGGATAGAATATTTCCAGATATTTAAATCTATTTTCAAAAAATTATTATTTCTCGAATTATTTTAAAGTACACCGCTAAGGAAAACTGGCAGTAAGCGCCATTAAAAAATAAGGAAGAATACGGGCCATGTAAATGACGTCTAGGGCTTGACCTCGCCAAAAGTATCGTCGATTGTCATCTCCCAGCTGTCTTTGACGCCGTTTTTTTCTATCGTATGGTATAAAGAATCCCAAACCAAAGAATTCTAGCAAAGGAAAACACTAAATCATCACAATACAGCAAACCACTTTTACTTTTACACTGGACGCGCGTTTTGCTAACCATGATAATGAGGTAATAAGGACAAATGCTACCTGTTGTGACAGCTGCTCCTACACCCATTATATTTTCAATTTTAATTAAGCTGTCGTAACACTCTTTGGCACATTTCAAAGCTATTTGACATTCCATTTCGTGTTTTAGACCACGCAAACCGAAAATAACCAAAACTAGCAGATCTTTATCGAATATATTGACTTTATTTAGACATCCATAATTATCTTTTACTATCCTAAGAGTAAGCAGATTTAAAATAGATATATTTTTATAAAAAATTTAACTTAAATTGAGACAATTCGACGACCATATCTTTACATCCCGTATATTCAAAATGTAAATATAATCTGTCAAAGATTAAGATCTAACACAACTAACTTTCCTTTAAATTAAAAAAATAATTTAAATAAAGATAAATTATATATTTCTGTCAATTTTTCGATCTCGTCTGTCGAATGTGTCCTTTCTGTCGTATAGACTATGCATATACAGGGTCAGGCAATAGTGCGTAGGGCATTTGTAGCTCCTAGAATACAAATCTTGAAAATTTTGTTTCAGTGTAAACCTAAAGTATGTTCGATGATGCATTTCAAGAAAATATCTTAACTTCTATAGGGTAGCTCAAAAAAGTGTAAGTGGATCAGGATGATTTTTTTAAATAGAACACCCTGTTTATTATTGCATTTTTGGCTTACTTTGAGATGACTTTACATAATCCTACGATATGAGGATATATATTTTGTTAACTTCACAAATGAACTGAATAAATAAATAAAAAATATGTATTTTTCAACCTTCCTAAAAAAAATTATTGCAAATGCAAAAACCTATCCTGAAATCAACAACAATAATTTATTTTAGATGGTCTGTACTTAACTTTGCTATAAATATCATAATCTTAAATCATACAGGCTGTCCAAAATTCTACGCCAAAGTTTCTAAAACATAAAACAATATTTCTTTGTTTTTATTTTTAACAACCTGTATTTTTTTATTATATGGAGAGTTAAAAGATGATCATTTGTTGTATTTAAAGGATTTCAAAATTTTGCAGATACACACAGTATTATTTCTTATGTCTCGGTCAACGGTAAAATACGAGAGAAAAATTATTGCGTTGGGTGGCTTTGATAAAAATTTACTGTGGAAAATGCCATATGAAATATAAAACAGCGAATATCTGCGAAACAGTTAAACATTTTAAAATACTCTAAATATAAAAAAATGTTCATATTTTAATTCTCTCTCTACTGAAAAAAATGATATACAGGGTGTTCAATTTAAAAAAAAACAAAGAGAAATTATTTTATAATTTAGAAAATTTGGCGTAGAATTTTGAACATCCTGTATGATTTACGATTACTATATTTATAGCAAAGTGAGTAAAGACCATTTAAAGTAAATACCTAATTTATAAATGTGGTTTTTGTCTTTGACCACAGATAACACATAATCCAGATGGCCATTGCTTACGGAACAGCATGTTTTCGATGAGACAGTTCCCGATTAATGACACAGAGGGCGCCTATAGCCAAATCTAATAATATTTTTAAAACGAACGAATTTGGAGCCACACCACGGCCACGCGATGTGAAGCGACGTAGCTGGTTGTTCACATTTATAAGCAAATTCCCGGTCAAACCCAGGGAAAATGTATATTGGGACTTTAATACTAGACAATTGGATATGAAAATACTAGTCGCAGTGGATGTTTGAAAGTCAGAATTTCTAGATGCATATGTATGCTATTTATAGCCATGAAATTTATAATTTAGATTTTATTTTTATTATTTGTCTCTTAATATTCATTAGCTGAAAATAAGGGTAAAGGTTATCTATATAGTAATAAATAAAATTTGGCACATAGGTTCCTTAAGTGATGTAAATGAGCACTAAGAAGGGATGTTTTGAAAATTCGACCGCTAAGGGGGTGAAATTAGGGATGAAAAGCTGCATAAAAATTTGTTAAAATCTGGTTTAAGAGTATGAAATTTTTCACGAGTGCTCCTTGACTGACGTAATTGAACACTAAGGGGCAATTTTTGGAAATTCGCTCGTTAAGGGGGTGATATGGGGGGTACATTTGTATACAAAAAAAAGCATGTCCTAGGACTACGAAATTTTGCACAGAGGTGCCTTAAGTAGCGTAACAGTTCGATTATACAAAGCGATTTTAGGAAATTCTTCTACTAAGGGGTGAAACTGGGGGTGAAATTTTGCATACTTTTTTAAAATTAGTCCGAGGAGTTTGAAATTTGGAAATTGTTAATTAAGTGACGAAAGTGAGTACTCAGAAGCGAATTTTGGACGAAATAAGGGATGAAAATAGAAATAGCGAAGAAATAAGGGATGAAAATTGGTATAAAAATTTGTTAAAATCGGTTTTAGAAGTATGAAATTCTGCGTAGACGTTCCTTATGTAACTTAATTTAGCACTAAGAGACAATTTTAGGAAATTTTCCCTCTAAGGGGGCGAAATGAAGGGTGAACGTTCTGAAAAAAAAATCTATCCTAAAAGTATGAAAATTTGCACAGAGGTTCATCAAGTAATGAAAGTTATACTCAGAAGCGAATTTTGGGCATTCATCCCTTAAGAAATAAAGGATGAAAATATGTACAAAAATTTGTTAAAATCGGTTTTAGAAGTATAAAATTGTTCGCAGACGTTCCTTATATAAGGTAATTTAGCACTAAGAAGCAATTTTTCGAAATTTTCCCTCTAAGGGGGTGAAATGAGGGGTGAACTTTCTGAAAAAAATCTGTCCTAGAAGTATGAAAATTTGCACAGAGGTTCCTCAAGTGATGAAAGTGAGTACTCAGAAGCGAATTTTAGGCATTCGCCCCATAAGAATTAAGGGATGAAAATTTGTACAAAAATTCATTAAAATCGGTTTTGGAAGTATGAAATTTTGCGCAGACGTTCCTTATGTAACGTAATTTAGCACTCAGGAACAATTTTTGGAAATTCGCCCTCTAACGGGGTGAAATGAGGTGTGGACGTTCTGAAAAAAAATTGCTTGTTATTGCTAAATTACGTTACATAAGGAACAAACAGAATTTCATACTTCTAAACCCGATTTTAACAAATGTTTGTACAAATTTTCATCCCTTATTTCAAGTGCAACTATATAAAAATTATACAGGGTGGCGCCTCTCATACGACTCGGAGGCTCCAAGGAGAACGACCAGTTCGTATTGAAATGAAATTTTGTGAGCATATGTAAGTTAATTCTGCGCACGTTTTAAAAATATAGAGAGTTCTACAGGGTGTCCCCAAAAAAAGTTACACATCAAATTTGTGTTTTTTTGTAACGGAATACCCCCTTTATTAATTAATTTTTAGATTCTAAGAGAAAAATAAAGGTGTGTTTTATTAGGGAAGTATATGACTGAAATGTAAGGTTTTAGACTTACTTAAGATTTTGAAGAACAATTTTTAAATTTCAAGAAAAACTACCTAAATTGGAATTTACTCTATTGCACTTTAAATCAAATTAAAACCTGACCCATAAAGTTATACAGGGTGGGGCAAAATTAATGCTGAACATTGGTATAACCTGTATAACTCCTTTAATACCCACCCTGTATAACTCCTTTAGTTTAATTGAATCACCCAGAATATTATTCCGATATTCAATGGGAAATTCATGTCACTTCCAAATACTATTAAGGTTGCCGGCCTACCCCTCAAACAAAGATTTTCCTAGATATTTTCATTTCTATGATTTAGTGTGAATAGATCTTTATTATTTGATAAAATCTAGGGTGGCTGTGATATGTCTGACGTTACCTCAACTTAGCTGTCAAATTAGTTCAACTTTAGCAACTAGTTATCATTTTGGATCAGTTCGTCAGTTGAAACAAAAGAAAATCTAAGAAATTTTCCGAAAATAGAAACTTATCCTACATCAGAGAGAATTGATATGATTCTATTAGTTAGCTCCTGATTTTATCTAGTCTGGGTTTTTTATTTGATTAACATATATCAAATAAAAAAGCCCAGACTAGACAGTGTTAACAAAACTCGACCAAACCAAACTATTGTCTGAAACTGCATTTTTTTACTTACTAAATATGAATTTTACTTTGTTTTGTTGATCTTTGAAAGGTGCATAAAGTCGAATCATTTTAGATTGGACATTTAAATTTTATGGGATTTTCGGGATCCCGGAATTTAATATCCGGATTTTGGAGATAAACATACACGCCGCCGGGATCCTGGGAGTTCGGGATTTCAGGAAACTTTAGGGTACGAACATAGTGGAGGCAGGTTTCTGCTTTCCGGCAACCAGCGCCGTCTCTGGGGACCTATTCTTGACCACATATCGCTCACATCTCGCATCTCCGAAAAAGCCATATAACAATACACGTGATGCGTAACTTTGCGTATATGCCGTGTATTGTTATATGGCTTTTTCGGAGATGCGAGCAGGGTTCGGAAGTAGTTAATTAAGAGGAAATTTACCTGATTAACTAACCTAACCTAACCTAACCATATCCAAACGCCGCTCCCGCCGCGCCGGCCCCGCACATAGGGGTATTTGGTCTATAAACCTGGCCAAAAGTGAAATCTTTTTATTTTCATTTTTTATCTTAACTGAATACAAATCTATAAATACTAAATGTAAGCGCGTTTATTAGCTTTTTTTAAGTCGTAAGTTGACTATCTAATAAATAATATATTTCAATTATAAGTATGAATTATCTTGAGTGTATTCTGAAAATTTCTAAGATTATAAAATAGTGGAATTGTTTGTAGTGCTTTTTTTGCAAATTGTTTATAATATCGTTCGATTGAAACGTTTCCTTCTATTCTATTTCTTTATAATGTTTTATATTTAAAAAATCAGAGGCATTTTTATAAGGTGTAAGACTATTCGGCAATATTCCGCATGGAAATTAGTATCCGTTCAATGCTTAAAGTCTCCAGCTTTGGAATATGTACAAAAATCTTGCCAATATTTGCCACTGCCAAAAAAAACATTGATTTAAATAGATTCTTAAAGGAAATAGTCTTTACCCTATAACACCCATCCTCGCTCAAATATCGTCTATAATATACAAATTACTTTCTTGTTCTAGCATCCTCATCCAATTGCTTGGTTTTGCACAGAATGGCCCTATTTGATCGGTGGAAAGGGTTTCAGAATAGAGGAAAAAATATTGTGTAGGAAAAACAAAATGAGGTTCCATATTAGCACCCTCTCCTCTAATAATTAATATTACTAGCAAAAAAGCAAAAAAATCATAAAACATAATTTTGGCCAACTTTTAGTTCTTAATACCCTCTGTGCGCCGTCGGCGCCTGCAAAAGCAGAAATAAATAAATTTTCGTTCCGGTAAAAGCGAGAACGCCGATGAACGCTGGTTGACGGCTCCTACCTGCTTTCACTGTGAACTAGCCGATTTGATAACACGCTTTAATTTTTCAAGGTTATAAGCGCGAGGCGGCGCGGCGCGGCGCTACTATGTAACCATATACAGGGTGTCCCAGAAATACGTGCAAGTATTTTAACTTAACTGGTAGTATAGTTCAACCCCAGAAACACGCCTATGAGGTTTTTTTCTAAATATTTTTTTTTGAAAATTCGGAATTTTTTGAAAATATTTTTGGAATTTTTTTGCAATTTTTTTTAGTTTTTATTTAAAAAAATAATTTCTTGATAATATGGCAACATAGGTAGTAGATTAAATTTATAAGAAAGAAAATCCAGAAAAGATCCAGTGGTTCTCAAACAAATCTCGAAGTATTGGAAAGAATATGTAAGGACCAAGAACTATTGACTACAATAAAACGACGAAAAGCAGCATATTTTGGTCATATTTTTCGAAATAACAAATATAGTTTCCTACAGCTGATCGTTGAGGGAAAGATTGAAGGACGACGAGGCATCGGGCGTAAACGGTTTTCCTGCATGCGGAATTTGCGCCAGTGCCATGGTTTAATATAGGAGAGGCAAGTGCAATTATCCGTTTGGCTCAAGACAGGGAGGAATTCCAATTGATGGTCGCCAACCTCCGATGAGGAGAAGGCACATGAAGAAGGTTCTCAAAATTTGAGCAAAAAATCATTTTTTTTGGAAATTTTCAAAGTAAAATAACTCCGTTATTTTGGACTTATTTGAAAAACGATAAAGAGAAAATGTGTTTCTTTTTTCGAGATCTACCACCCTTTAAAATACTTGCACTTATTTCTGGGATACCCTGTTTATAACAATACACGTGATGCGTATACGCAAAGTTGCGAACGATGTCAAGAATAGGTACCCAGATTGGCGCTGGCTACCAGTAAGCGGCAAACCTGCTTGCACTGTGTTCGCACACTTAGTCGTGAGATGATGATGTACAGATACATGTCATGTTGATTTGGAAGTGACAATCGATAAGATTTATCATATAATTTTACATACCTATTAAACGACAGCGATCTTCATTTCCAAGCCCACTCTCATGCCTTTTTTTTTCTATCGTACGGTATATTCACTAACTGCATTACCTACTTATAATTTATAACAGTTTATATTCACTGATTCATTTATAATTTGTATCCACTTAATATTACTTGATTTATCCATCGTAAACTTTGCATAGATATAGAAATATAACGATGGACAACTCTTAATGTGTTAAATTATACCCTACGATCGAAAAAAAAACGGCGTCCGATTGGTTTGGAAATGACGATCGATGACATTCCCCATATAATTTTACATATCAAATGACAGCGATCTTCATTTCATAGCCATCGCTGACGCCGTTTTTTTTCGATCATACGGTATATGGTAAAAGCCATCGATCACCATTTCTAAGGTAACTTAACGCCGTATTTTTACATACAAAATGTGCAAAAAAATTCTATATGAATGAACTCACAATTTTCTATCCGCTTTGTACATAAATTAGGATCTCTTGACGCATGAAACTTAAACACATGTACACCTGATTTCCGAGAAATCTCACAATTGTAAAATTGACACTTATTACCAGACATTTTAATAATAATTATCACTAATCACACAGTTGTAATCAAAGACAGTCAAAGGTATACAGTATATTACCATCAAAGATTACCATATATTACCCGGCTTTTAAAATATCCATTAAAAACAAAAAGCAGTAACGACATATCTAAATCTTCTATCTTTGTCGCATATGGTTCGTTCCTGTATTATTCTGTGATAAGGGAAGGAATAGAGATTTTCTGTGATAAGTGGTAAAGCTAGGTTTTCATATGTACAAATTTGGCAAACTTTCCAGGAAATTCGGTCATATTTTTATTATAAAATTATTTATCATAAACAAATTTATTGTAAAAAAAAATTTTGAACGTATATTCAAATTTTAAATGTTTGATTAATAAATAACGTAAATCACTTTTAAATTAAATTTAAGAAAAAAAAATCAAAATTAATAAAACGTAAATCACTTATGAACAAATCATTATTTTAATTTCAAATTTATATTTCGAAGTTATATTACAAGTTATTTACTGTTGTCTTATACAGAGTATATCAAGACAAATGCGAAACTTTAAGGGGTGTATTCTTTGTTATTTGTCAACATTACTACGATTATGTGTTATCTGTGCTTTGACCTTTAGTATATTTAGTTGGTTAGCAGTTTGCTGGCCTAAAACCAAGAATGGATCCCAACTAAGTATAATATGGTTTTGATTTGAGGACAGTTCTTGTATTATTAATTTTTTTAAGAAAGGCTGAAAAATATATATTTTTTATTTACTTGTTAATATCTCTGAAACTATCGAAATATATTTATTCATATCTTAGGATTAAGTAAAGTGATCTAAAAGTCTA
Source organism: Sitophilus oryzae (assembly GCF_002938485.1). Lineage (NCBI taxonomy): Eukaryota > Metazoa > Arthropoda > Insecta > Coleoptera > Curculionidae > Sitophilus > Sitophilus oryzae. The sequence goes on along the minus strand of NW_022147349.1, from coordinate 1,316,109 downwards.
AAAGGAAGCCAACAATGCAATATATATAAGGTGATAAATTTAAAAAAAGATCATCCCGATCAACTCACACTTTTTTGAGCCGCCCTATAGAAATTAAAATATTTTCGAAAGTAATTACCCAAGTGCATCAAAATTACCAATAATTTTTCATGAAAGCATGTTGTCTAAAAACTGGATGAGTTTATATTCATATTTTGACAGAGGCGCAGATACGGGAGGGGTAATGGGCGTAATTACCCCTCCCACAAAGAAATTAATTAATAAGATAAAATTTGGTATAAAATAAAATTGTTTCAAAAAATTTAGTACTTTTTTGAATATTCACACTACCCCTCCCAGACTCAATTTCTAGATGCGCCACTGTATTTTGCCATAAGAGCCCGACTCCGAAGGAGGAGGGCTTCTTCCAAAATATGAATATAAACGAATGTGGTTTTTGTTTTTTATTGACAACATGCTTAAATGAAAAATTATCAGATTAATTTTGATGCACGAGTGTTATTCGGTAGAATATTTCCCCAATAAAAAACATGAAAATACAATTGAAAATACTGTTCGGAACCGTGTGAACCCGGTATAAACTGACTAATACGCTTGGCGCCGTTCAAGGACGAATGGAAAAATCTCGGCTATTCGAGAACCAGAGCTGTGGGTATATAAACAGACGGCTGGACCTGAAGAGTACAGCAATAAATAGACGAGTACAGTTGACGACCTAAATTCAAAATAAATTCTTTATAGATAAATAGTTATAAATCGTTTGTAAATAGTTGTTTTTAAAAGTCTTTTATCGTTATTGTTTTTGTTAATTAGTGCTAAATAAATTGTGTTTAAATAAATTGTGACTTTCTATCCACACGGAACCGAGGAAAAACGTAACAATACATAGATTTTTTTAAAAGCATTTATTTGAACATATTAAAAAAATCTATTTAAAAATGAAGCAATAAAATGAAACACAAATTATAATATTAGAAATTAAAAATTACATGAAGAATGGCAGTGAAAAACACAGTTATAAAAATTATTATGTTTAGATTCCGTTGCGGTACTTGAAGATGCAAACCTATAGTAGGTACAAAAACATTAGTATTATTATCAGAACTTGTAGCAGTTTCATTGTCTCTCATTTTTTCTACCAAATTTGCATGATGTTCGTCATCGAGTTGAAAGGTTTAATTGACTTCGGGTTTGCGTGCCCAGCTTTTTTGACTATTGTGTTCTCCTCAACCCCCTTCTTTGCTAGTGTCGACACAGCTGTTGTACGTAGCGAATGATTAGTAATTTTTGCTTTCTCCGTAGCCAAACCTAATTTTTTCGCTTCTATAGACACCCATTGAGCAATCGTGTTTTTCCCAACAGGAAGGTTCTTGAACCATTTACCCATTTTCCAGGAAGTATTTACAGTTTAAAATAATCTTGGAACATTATTAAAAATTGTCTTTTTTCCATAATTTTTTTAAATAGCCTTACTGGCATATATCCGGTTGACCTCTATTTATGACCAGCCATTTTGACGGAGCACAAGGTTTATTTCCTCCTTGAGTGGTTTTATCGAATATCGGGTTATATTCAATGCGACTGGTGGGTTGTCCTATATTATCAATATCATCTTTAAAATAGGAAACAAAACATGTTCCTCCCTCTCCTCCTCGCCATGCCAATTCGTAGGATAATACAAAAAATATTTTTTTTGCAAACCATCGGAACATTCTTCATTACAATTTCGTACCATCAATTTGAATTCTTCGTATTTGAGTGCCTTAGAGCTTTCTTTTCTTTTTAGAGGGTCCATCTGCAACTCCTTCCTTTTGGCACTTTTTGCCTCCCGGGATATTTTAAGTTCGGAGTCTGTAAAAGGATTAAATTTAACATTATATTCTTTTTGGTATTTTTCCATTAATAGCTTGGCTGTTACCCAAATGGTTTTTACCGTAAAATCCTTATAGTCTTGGTCGTTTTTCCTTTTCATATTAAATTCCCAATCGGTCAAAATATTGGCCAGTGCTTTGCCAGTGCCGAGATTGAGATGTTCGCATCCAACATGTAGTTTCAATCTTTCAGAAAGTCCATAAACTGTTTCCATACATACTGGTGATTAATTATAGTGTTTTTCGGCTTACTTTCGGCAACTTTTTCTTAAATTGCACTTAAAGAATCGTTTTCAAATCGAGACATTTTTAAAATACCTATTAAAAATAATTTCCGTCTAAGTGACAAATATAGATAAATGCAACAAGTTTAGATTGGAAAGCCCGTAAAAATTTTAGGTCGCGAAATTATTTTGGGTCGCGACCGTTATACTCGATCTGGCGCTGCTATAGCGGTCGCTAAGAACAACGGCAAATAAAAACAAAAATAATTTTCTCTTGTCAAAGTCAGAATCTTCAAAAATCATAATAATCTTTTAAAATCTAAACCGCTCTCATTAAAGAAATTCCGAAAAGTGTTTATAGCGTCTATTTTCAAAGTAATTATTGCTATCTTGTGAGTTTAATTCAAATTTTATTTACTCCAACCGGTGATAATTGGGAAAAAGTGGCATTAAAATCTTAAAAAGCTGTGCTGTGATGAACACACTATATTTTATTTATAAAATTAAACGAAAATAATAATAAATTTGAATAAACAATATTTGGCGATATAATTCCGGAAAAAGCCGAACCGCTCCGAAATTTTCAAAAGTTTTGGGTCGCGACCGTTGCAAGAATAGCGCCAAATAGTGTTTACATTGTCCTTATGGGCACTTTCCAATCTAAACTTGTTTCATTTATCTATGGTGGACAAATGTGTCGTTGTCATTTAGACATTCTGCGGGAAATTTTCGCCGGGTAATTTTCGATTTTAGCGAGCAATTTTCGCCGAAAAGTACCCGCTTCGTATGGGATTTTTTTGGAAATATTTCTGAAATACATCTTAGTACATTGCAAAATGCCTAGATGTTTTATTCTAGGAGCTACAGATGCCCGACGCACTATTGCCGAGACCTTGTATAAATCTGACTTAAAATCTACTAGATTTTAAAAGAAAAAATAATATTTCTTACCCGCTTACAGTAATGTAAACTTGATCGACAATATCGAGTAATTTTACTGGTTTTAGTTCAGCGCTGTTATTGAATTTACAGTTGATAAACAGTATAGTCACTTTTCGAATTTCGGTCAAATATTCTATAGGTTCGTCTGCAGATATTCCTTTTTCAACTGGAGCCAGAATGAATTTTTTTAAAGCGCCTAGCATTTTCATTCTAATACACATGTTTACTGATGGTCTTACTAAAAAATCATAAAATCATATATACACTCACCGGCAAAAAAAACCGGCCACTAAAAACTAGTCCCAATTTCAAAGTTGGATTTCTCGCGAACCACTCATTAGATTTTGATGATTTTTTTTAAATTGTAAATTAATTCCTTCTTAATGGATGCTACGTCAGAAATTTTTATTCCGAATTTATTTTGAGCATATACAGGGCACAACAATAAGACGAAGTTTTTTGCCCAAACTTTGTAACACCCTGTAGGGTACAGCTGCTGTAGTAGGTATTGCTAAATCAATCCACATTGTAGTCTCATCTTTTGTGAGCATTTTGATTTTAAAATCACGACATTATCTCTGTTTGTATTGGAGATACGCTGCTTTAAAACAAACGCCTCGAAAAAAGCTTAAAAATCAAATCAAACATCAGAACGTAGACGTAAACTAACTAAAACATGAAAATTAAAAAAACGGTAAAGGAAATTTTAAGGGACTAATATCTAGTGTCCACTCGCTTGGTGAAATTTCCCGTTTCCGCCATCCTCAATTAAAGCCACAATATGAGCAACATCCGTTACAGATAATGGCATTTTTTAATTTGACAACCGTTTTTCTCACATTGCAAATACTCATAAATCCCTTTTCGCCTATGTTGCCTTGATTATTTACACATAAAACTTTCTGCCTTTTCCGAGATGAATTCTGAATTTTTCCGAAACGTTCGTTTTAAAACAGCATATCTCCAATACAAAAAGAGATAATGTGGTGATTAAAAAAACGAAATGCTCATAAAAGATGAGGCTACAATGTGATTTAATTTAGTAACAGCTACTACCGCTGCTGCACTCTACAGGGTGTTACAAAGTTCGGGCAAAAAACTTCCTCTTATTGTTGTGCCCTGTATATGCTGAAAATAAATTTGGAATAAAAATTTCTGACGTAGCATCCATTAGGAAGGAATTAATTTACAATTAAAAAAAAAGATCATCAAAATCTAACGAGTGGTTCGAGAAATCCAACTTTGAAATTGGGACTAGTTTTTAGTGGCCGATTTTTTTTACCGGTGAGTTTAGATGCAAGGTAAAATTAAATAATGCGGAGGATTCAATTCTCAATCTAAATTTTCAAGTAACTTACGGGCATATTGATCACTGGTATTTATAACTTGAGATTCTTGAGAAGTTTTTGATGACCGCTTATGTTCTACAATTCCCATGTCCGACGTTTCATCTAAATCTTCTTCAGCAACACTCATGTCACTAATCAAATTGTCATGGGCAGTGACAACATTATAATTTTCTTCTAAAAATATTTTATATAAAATTTATATAGAGGCGGGCCTTCTGTATACAAAAAGACACCATTGCTTAGTCTTTGCAGATGATTTAGTTATCTTAGCTAGAGCTAGGAAAGAGCTGATATCGGTTAGGAATGTTCGGTCCTAAGATTTCAGTACCGGTATGCGGTACCACATAGTATCGGTCCTACAACCGGTATACCGGTTTTAACAATTAGATCGGTGGGACCGATACTGAACCGGTATATCGGCAGGACCGGAAGACCGGATATATATTAAAAAATGTAAATAGAAATCTCTCGCGCCAGTAACGTTAAGAAAATACAGTAACGTAATAAATACGGTATTTTGAAGGATTAATTAGATTTCTCGGAATATATCGTAAATCTATCCGTTACGGCCATAACGTAAAGGATCTAACTTAAAATTCTCAATGTTTATGTTCACATTTCCGGCATATTCTTGTCTGATTTCTTGTCCAACATGCTCTTTACTTATGAAAAATTAAAAAAGTACTGAAAACTGCTGATCTTGGAGATATAATAATGGAGCGGAAATAAGATTCTATTTTACATATTTTAAATAATAGCGTAGACGCTATTGAATATCGGCCTGTGTTTTACGGACATTTTAATTTATACAGGGTTGCTCACCACATACGACACGGAGTATTGTAGCTAAACGATTAGATTTTTACAAATTGTAAGTTTTGGGTTCGTTGAAGGACTGTTAGAGCTACAATTTAAAAATATTTTTACAAGATACAGAGTGTCCCAAATAGGTAAAAAATATTATAGTTGTATTTTTTTAAATAGATCACCCTGTATATTATTATATTTTTAGATTCTACGATTAAAATAAAGATAAATTTGATTAAGGTTTATCACACTTAAACCTTACCGTTTTTGAAGTATTTTCAATTTTATGAAATTGCAGTAAAAATTTTAAGGCTTCATTTCTCCAAGGGTATCGAAGTTTTTAATACTAAATAATTACTGAAGTTTATTTATTAATCACATATTGTGCTGCAATAATAAACAAAATACTACCTTATATAGGTGTCTAAAAAATTATATTAAATAATTACTAGCTTTAAGCGGCAATAACTTGTTTAATTTAAATGGAACACCCTGTAATATTTAACGAGAATCAGATGCATAATTGAATTGTCTATCAAATTGTATTATACCATTTTTTACCTGTCTCTTCAAGTTTTCGTAGAAGTAGCATTTTCTTATAATTTAGACGTCATTTACTCTACCCATGGAATATTGATATTTAAGATTATTTTTAAAAATGTAACACATTTTCAAAGAATACCAGATACTAATATTGTTGATATAATTCGCTTATTTCATTAAAAAAATAAGAAAAACTGTTTAAATATTTGTTAAATAGCACCAATTAATATGATCCCAGTATTTAAACTACATTAATTGACTGTTTACGTTGATTAATAATTTTTCCAAATACTAAAAAACTGAATTTGGTACATATGTATATTAGACAGTGTGGTAAAAAGTAACACATTATAAATTTTATTTCATCTTTTGACGAATGCTTATTTATATCAACTCAAGAGACATTCATTTTCATAATTTATTATTGTATTGTTGCGGACCGGTGTGGACTCGACCTAACCGAACTATATAGCCCGCCCTAGGATGACCTTAGCATCGCATTAAAAAATAGACACCGTAATGATTCATTCGAAGACTCGAGAAGAATCGAGTCCCACTGGAATGGAGTAATACATACGAGAACATTCGAAACCTTCTCTATGCACCTAACGATCTATGGACTATTCTAGTAAACTTTAACTGTAGGTATAAAAGCCGGCGGCTGTGGCCTAGAGAGGGCAGTTATATAAATAGACGAGTACAGTTGACGCGCTAAAATTCAAAAATAAATTCTTAGTTATAAGTTGTTTGTAAATAGTTCTTTAAGTCTTTTATCGTTAATGTTTTTGTTAATTAGTGTTAAATAAATAGTGTTTAAATAAATTGTGACTTTCTATCCACACGGAACCGACGAAAAACGTAACAATTGGTGTCAAGTGTGGCGTGTGTGATAGACAAGAAAAATAAAAAGCCTGACCATGGCTCTGAAAAAATTGTTGAAAGACTTGAAAGTGTCCGAACTAAAATGCATATTGGAAGAGAGAGAGTGCGAGACAGATGGAAAGTAAAGCATTTTGCAAGCTAGACTGAGAGACGTTTTGGTGGAGGAAGGTGAGGATCCTGACACATTTTGCTTTGAGTTGGAAGGTGACCTTGACTCGTGCCTACACAAATTAGACGACAACTTGAACAATTTGAATAGTAAAATGATTAACTTGGAAAAGAGTTTGAATGATAAAATGACAGAGAATTCTCAAAAATTAGACGACAACTTGAACAATTTGAATAGTAAAATAATTGACTTGGAAGTTAATTTAGAAGAGAAAATCAGTGATAAAATTATGGAAAATTCCCAGGATTTAATCAATACATTAGAAGATAAGATCATCGAAAATTCTAAAGATATACAGGCCAGCTTTAATAATAAAATAATAATTTTGGAAGAAAGTTTTAACAATAAAATAACAGAGATTGAGGAAGATGTAAATAGAAAAATCGAAATTTTGAAAGAACAAATAGCAAAGGCAAATTCACCAAAATGTCAAGAAACATCGGAGGGACGGAAACTAGTCGAAAATAGGTATGCCTCAAAATCAGTTATGAAACCTCCACAGTTTGGCGGACAAACCGCTTGGGCCAATTATTTTTGCCAATTTGAAGCCGCTGCGAGAGCGAACGACTGGACAATCGCTGAAAAAGCTACCGCTTTGACTATCGCACTGCGAGGAGATGCGACTGATATTCTGCAGACACTGTCACCATCGGAATAGGGAGATTATCAGCAATTGGTACGACATTTAGAAATGAGGTACGGCCAAGCTCATTTGGAACATATCTATCATTCCCAGCTAAAAAATCGCATTCAAAAGGCAAATGAGTCTCTGCAGGAGTTTGAAGCCGAAGTAGCCCGTCTCGTTCGCCTTGCGTACCCTGCTACGCCCGAGAATGTTATGGTGCGGTTGGCAGTACAGGCATTCTCCGACGGCTTACGTGACAACGAGACAAGACAAGCGCTTCTCATAGCCCACCCAACGCACTTGGTGGATGCTTTAGCACGTGCCCTAGAATTCGAGGCCGCGAAACAAAGTTCTCGGTCTTTAGGAAGAGTACGGGCCATCGACGAATGTTCCGACGAATCTGTGGAAGGGGTTGTTCGGAAAGTAATGGACCAGTACATGGGCAAGAAGGGACCGATTCGTTCCTCAACCGATTGGAACTGCGGACAGGTAGGACACGTGCGAAGCCGTTGTAAGGAGAAGAACGAAGAACCGGCTTCATCGAGGTCGGAAAACTACTAAGGGTCGAAATGAAGGGGCACACGTCGACCTGTACCCAACATGCCCCAACGAAAACTGCTCAAGTCGCCTCGCTACAACACAAATTCAACAGCATTTTTGTGGATGGTTTTGTTGATGGAGAGTTCCGACCATGCTGTTGGATACAGGTGCGACGAGAACTATCATCAGACCGGACATTCTTAAAACATCGAAGAAGGTTAAACAACACAATGGCGACTACGTACTGCTACGGGGGCTCCGCTGCTGCCCATGGAGAAGTAAACCTTAATTTTGTTATTGGGAGCACCAGTTTTGAACATCCAGTATTAGTAGCAGGTATCGAAGATGAACTTATTCTCGGAATGGACATTATGACCACTAAAGGTTTTGAACTAAACTTCAAACAGGGAATTTTGAAAATAAATGAAGAAGAAGTGGTTCTACATCGAAAATGTGAGGAGAGACGCTTCGCGTGGTGGTAGCAGAAGATGTTTCGATCCCTGAGCGTTGTGAGATATTTTTGGATGGTTGCCTGGAAGGTAAAATGAATAATGGGAGTATTATTCTGTTGGAGCCAAGGAACCATGACAGCGAAATAGGACGAGGGATCGCTGTTGGAAAAGCCCTGCTGCGAGCGAAGAAAACTGTACCGGTGAAAGTCTTCTTCTTTCTTCTTTCTCAGCCTGGTTCCATCCAATGTTGGATATAGGCCTCTTCTAGGTTTTTCCATGCTTCGCGATCTCTGACGTCATCGATCCATCTCTTTTTTGGTCGGCCCACACTTCTTGTTGTTCCCCTAGGTCTCCATAGGATTACTTTTTGGGGCCATCGGTCTGGATCCTGTCTTGCCACATGTCCTATCCATTGCCACTTTAGACTTGCCACTCTTTTAACGACATCTATTAATTTTGTTTTTTGACGTATGTGGGTATTCCGTATTTTTTCCCTAATGGTGACTCCCAACATGATTCTTTCCATGGCTCTTTGTGCTACTCGTAGTTGTTGTTTGTGCTACTCTACCGGTGAGAGTAATGAACACGAATTATTATTCAGTATCCTTGAAGAAGGGAACCCTTTTAGGGTACTGTTGTGTCGGTCTCCTCAGTCATTCGAAGCGTGGAAGCCTCCAAAGTTTCGACTTCAAAAATTCCGGATAAAATGGTGAAGGAGTTAGTAAACGTTAAAGGATTATCTTCCAAAAATAGTAGAAAATTGAGAAACCTGATAATCAAGTATCAAGATGTGTTTGATAAAGGAGAAGCAGGACAGAGTGGTCGTACCAATTTAGTACAACATAAAATTGATACCGGAGATGCACGACCAATCAAACAAAATCCGAGAAGACTTCCGCTCGCCAAACGTGAAGAAGCTGATAAAATCCTTCGAGAAATGAAAGAAGAGAGTGTCATCGAACCATCTAACAGCCCGTGGACATCGCCGGTAGTACTAGTAAAGAAGAAAGACGGTTGGTGGTACCGGTTCTGTGTTGATTATCGGCAGCTCAATAATGTTACCAAGAAGGATAGTTATCCCCTGCCGAGGATAGACGATACTCTAAACACGCTGGCGGGGTCAACGATATTCTCTACGTTAGATCTGAAGAGTGGATATTGGCAAGTCGACATGGCGCCGAAAGACAGAGAGAAGACGGCGTTCTCGGTGGGCTCCGGACTGTGGCAATTTACCGTCATGCCTTTTGGATTGTGCAACGCGCCAGCTACCTTTGAGAGACTAATGGAGTCTGTGTTAAAGGGACTATCCTGGACTACCTGTTTAGTGTACCTGGATAACATCATAGTGGTTGGGATATCCTTTGACGATCATCTGAAGAATTTGGAAGAAGTTTTCAAGCGACTAGGAAGCTCTGGTTTGAAACTTAGCCCCAAGAAATGTCATCTCTGTCAAGAAAAGGTACACTACTTGGACCATGTAGTCTCCTCCCAAGGAGTTGCGGTAGATCCACAGAAGACCAAGACAGTGGAAGAGTGCCCGATACCTAAAGATAAACATGAACTACGAAGCTTTTTGGGACTATGCACATACTATCGCCGCTATGTACAGGGTTTCGCCACCATCGCCAAACCATTGACCAGACTTACCGAAGACGAGAGGCGTTTCTCTTGGGACTCAGATTCTGACGAGGCATTCCGAAAATGGAAGAAGGCCCTGACTAGTGCGCCCATACTTAGCTACCCTCTTGGCAACGGAAACTTTATATTGGATACCGACGCTAGCAATGTTGCGTTAGGCGCTGTTCTGTCTCAGATCCAGGATGGTCAAGAAAAAGTAATTGGTTATTTTAGTAAGACCTTGTCGAAACCGGAAAGGAACTACTGTGTAACCAGACGAGAATTACTAGCAGTAGTTAAAGCAGTGGAACACTTCTACAAGTATCTCTATGGAAGAAAGTTCTTGTTAAGAGCAGACCATGCTGCTTTGAAATGGCTGTTGCAGTTTAAGAATCCTGAAGGGCAGGTAGCTAGATGGATTGAACGATTACAAGAATTTGATTTCGACACAGAGCATGGAGCTGGGGCGATCCATCAAAATGCTGACGCACTTTCCAGAAGACCTTGCGATAAGGACTGTAAGCATTGTTCCCGAGCAGAAGAGAAAGAAGCGAAACTCCTAAGAACAACTGCGGTTAAAGATACTTGGCAACCCAAAGATCTTGCAAACGACCAAATCAGTGACCTAGAATTAGGCTTAGCGATTAACTGGAAAAACGCGGACCAAAGACCAACGTGGGAGGAAGTTTGCAGATATTCGCCGAACGTGAAGTCGTACTGGGCCCAGTGGAATTCCTTGGTAATAGATGACGGGTTACTCCGCCGTGTGATCGAGAGACCGGAGGGACAAGAAGAGAGAAGGCAGATCGTCATTCCAAAGAAGAGGGTCCCAGAAGTCTTGGAGGAAGTTCACAATGGAACCAGCGGTGGACATCTGGTGTTACCAAGACACTTGGCAAGCTGCGTGAACGGTTCTACTGGGTGAACTGCAAAGAAGATGTGAGGGCCTGGTGTAAGAAATGTGACATTTGCGCAGCCATTAATGGGCCACAAAAGCGTGGTAAAGCCCCTATGCGCCAGTACAATGTTGGTAGTCCCTTCGAACGAATAGCGATCGACGTGGCTGGTCCTTTCCCGGAGACGAACGATGGCAACAAATACATTGTGGTAGTAATGGATTACTTCAGCAAATGGGTCGAGGCCTACGCGTTGCCAAATCAAGAAGCGTCCACGATTGCTGATGCCCTTGTTAAAGAATGGATCTGCAGGTTTGGTGTTCCCATGGAGCTTCATTCAGATCAGGGAAGAAACTTTGAGTCCAATCTGTTCCAAGGCGTCTGTGAAGTCCTGAACATCCGCAAGACCAGGACGACTGCTCTACATCCACAATCCGATGGGATGGTTGAACGCATGAACAGAACTATCAACCGTTATCTGGCCAAAGTAGTCTCTGACCACCAAAGAGACTGGGACAAATTTCTTCACCTGTTCCTGTTGGCCTACCGTTCATCCGTCCAAGAATCTACAGGGCAAACTCCAGCCAGCATCGTTATGGGACGGGAAGTGCGCCTACCCTGTGATCTGAAATTTGGTTGCCGACCGGGAGAAGAAGTCGCCGGAGAAGATTATGTCCACACACTACGTCAAAGGATGGACGACATTCATCAGAGAGTCCGCCTAAATATTCAAAGTGCTAGTGACCGAATGAAGGAACACTACGACATTCAAGCTGAGCATGGAGGATACCAACCAGGGAAGTTGGTGTGGCTATATAACCCGCAGAGACGTCGTGGGTTATCTCCGAAGCTACAATCCTCGTGGGAAGGGCCATACGAAGTCATGGATAGAATTAATGACGTCGTATACCGTATCAGAAAATTGCCAAAAGGAAAACCGAGGGTAGTCCATTTCAACCGTTTGAGCCCCTACCAAGGCGAAATAGAAGATCGTGCTGGGACCGTGAGAACCTGCAGCTTTGATCCCCCTGATTCGGAGATGTCCTTTGACGATTTCATGGCCCGATACAACAGCAGTGAGAAGGCTCGCTATGGTGTAACCAAAGAAGATCAACGAGACCTCTTTTCCGTGCCTCCTGATTATTCGCTCGCTCATTGTGTGGCTCGAGATTTGCGGATGTCCAGAGGAATCGCTGCGACGTTCAATGAGAAGTTTGGGCGTGTCGGAGAACTACGCCGACAGGATCCAGAGGTTGGAAGCGTCTTGAGGCTAACCGACAATGCACATGGTCAAGCAAGGCACATCTTCTACCTGGTCACCAAGGAATGGTCCCCGAGTAAGCCGACTTATCTCAATCTATGGAAGACCCTGATTGAACTGAGAGAAGCCCTGCTAAACAACAACATTGCACGATTAGCCATTCCGAAGCTGGCGTGTGTACTCGATGGTTTGAGTTGGCGTACAATCCGGAACATGATTGGAGTCTTGTTCAGATTTACGGGAATCGAGATCCTTGTTTGCTGCTACAACCCAAAGCTGAGATCGGGAGAGAAAACTGTAGACTGCTATTTCTACCAGACTTCGCAATGTACCAGGGGCCAGCTTTGCAAATACCTTCATTCACCGTGTACATCTCGGGACGAGCATGTACCAAAGAAGGGGGCAGTGTTGCGGACCGGTGTGGACTCGACCTAACCTAACTATATGGCCCGCCCTCGGATGACCTTAACATCGCATTAAAGAATAGACACCGTAATGATTCATTCGAAGACTCGAGAAGAATCGAGTTCCACTGGAATGGAGTAGTACATACGAGAACATTCGAAACCTTCTCTATACACCTAACGATCTATGGACTATTCTAGTAAACTTTAACTGTAGGTGTAAAAGCCGGCGGCTGTGGCCTAGAGAGGGCAGTTATATAAATAGACGAGTACAGTTAACGCGCTAAAATTCAAAAAGAAATTCTTAGTTATAAATCGTTTGTAAATAGTTCATTAATTCTTTTATCGTTATTGTTTTTGTTAATTAGTGTTAAATAAATAGTGTTTAAATAAATTGTGACTTTCTGTCCACACGGAACCGACGAAAAACGTAACAGTATTGATTTCTTAGTCAAATCCACATTTATTTAGAATAATATTTAATTAATTAAAACAATTAAGTATGTAATCAACTAATTGTTAGGCGGAAATAATAAGCGGAGTATATTAATTTGTAGATTAAGTATAGTATATTAATTTTTAGATATTAATTTGTAGACAAAGGTAAACTAACAAACAAAGTAAAAAAAACAAGGTACACAAACAAACAATCAAAAGATAATACAAAACATTATACAAATAATATTGTCAGTCTTAATGTTAAAATAAACATTTATAAATGTTTACAATGTCAAAGAACAAAAAAATAAAAATAATATTCAAAAATATTGAGTTAGTTTATAGTAAAATATCAATGACCTCTAAATACATTTATTTCGATGTCATTAGTAAATATAGCAATAGCAAACATTAGACCAGTGTTTACAAGATCAAATTCGATTTTCAAAATATTCATTTACGGCGTAGAAAGCCTTGTCTAGTAAATAAGAGTTCAATGCTTTGCGAAATGAAAAAAATTATGTTATGGATTTGATTTCAAATGGCAGGTGATTGTGTTTCGAGTTGTATAATATTGAACATTTAACTAACTCTGAGCGTGGGGTAGGTAGATAGAGATCTTGCTCCGCGTTCCTGAGTGGATAAGTGTGAGATGGCCTTTCGTGAGAAGGTGATACATGTTTACGTATTAGGCAAACGGATTCAAATATAAATAAGGAAGGAAGAGTCAATATTTTTAATTCTTTAAAAAAGTCCCGGCAACGATTTCTGCTGTTTAGTCCCAGTGAATATCGAACAGCTCTCTTCTGGAGCTTGAAAATGCGGTCAAATTGAGTCGCACAACATGTACCCCAGAATGGAAGGGCATATCTGAGGTGCGACTCAAAAAGTGCATAATAAACAGTTTTAGCCACTGACAAGTTAAGCTCCTTAGAAACAGACCTTAATGCAAAACAGGCAGAGCTCAATTTTTTCGACAAAGCTTCGATATGTATGTCCCATTTCAGAGAATTGCCCACAACAAGCCCTAAGAATTTTACAGATTTTACGATGTCAATGGTGGTGTTGTTAAGTACAAAAGGCTGCAACGAGTTTTTATACGACAAACCTTTAGTTTTAGAAATGTTGAGACTCAGGAGGTTCGAATCGCACCAAGATTTAATGGTGATTAAGTCATTTGATATAATACTATGAAGTGCCGTGATGTCCTTGTTGCTCCAAGTGAAGCTAGTGTTGTCCGCAAAAAGACATATTGCCACTGATGTTTATGTTAGCAATGTCGTTAATAAAAAGAAGAAACAAAATAGGGCCTAGTACTGAGCCTTGTGATACTCCACATTCTATTGGCTTGCTAGAAAACAACGTGGTATCCACCCTCACAAGTTGACTTCTGTTGCTCAGATACGACTTAAACCATTCGAGAGATGATCCCCTGAACCCATAGTGCTGCGGTTTATTAATTAGGATCTTATGATTTACACAATCGAAGGCCTTAGAAAAATTACAGAAAATTGTTGCCGTAGTAAAAATATACAATACAAATCATACAACTCAAAAAAAGTCATTAAAATTACAAATAGAACATACATGGACAATTATTGCAGAACACAAAAAAAGACATATCAATAAAATTTTACAATAGGAAGATTGTAAATACATAGATATAATTTTATAAAAGTTATAAAATATTAAATACTTGACCTTTGACCAGTGTGTGAGATGATTTAATGAAAATTTTAAAATTCAAAATTGATCAAACGTTAACAAAAAAGTCGTTTACCGCATATAGGGCTCTCTCCAGTAAGTATGATTTCAGAGCTTTGCGAAATGCAACAAATGAAGCATTAAAGCAAAAAAAGAAAAAAGATAATATGCATAGAGATAATAATATACAGATAAATATTTTAAAGGACTAGTGGGCACTGCCATGACTTTTTGCATTTGTTATGTTTTGAAAAATATTTGCACCCAAAGCTCTTTTCTTCTTATTAACTTTGATACTTATTTCCGATTTAAGATTTAAGCAACTATATCGGGCACCGAATACCGAGTATAGCGGGAGTAGCAAGAGCACAATGACTGAGATGGCTGGGACCAGTACCGCTTTATCCATTAGGCAAGATAGGCAGCTGCCTAGGGCGGCAGGTTGATAGGGGGCGGCATTTTTTTAAACAACAAATTTTACTTGAATTTTTATTAGTTGAAGGGGGCGGCAAAATAGATGGTGCCTATAGGGTACCAAATCAACTTAACGCGGGTCTGGCTGGGACACATTGTAAGAATGGCTGAAGCAAGAGTTCCTAGTATGATAATGAAACGTGTAATAGGTGGCAAGAGAAGGAGGGGTAGACCGAGAATCAGATGAAAAAAGGATGTTGAAGAGGACTTGAGCAGGATAAGAGTGGATGGGTGGGGAATACAGGCGAAAGACAGAAACAAATGTCCCCTTGGAGCGTTTTAACTGAAATAAGTTAAAAAGAAAAAATACATATGATAAATATTCAAATGGATATTCTCATATATATTACCTTTCCCATAAGTAGCCGTTCTTTGAATATTTCTCCAATTAGGACCCACACCATAAATCTAAAAATGCATAATGTATATTTTTATAATGCTTGTTTTATCAGGTTTTCAATTTTGAATAAAAAAATTAAAGTGGCAGTATAATATCATACGATCGAAAAAAAACGGCGTTAAAGACGGCTGGCGAATGACAATCGATGCTAATTTTGGCAAGATCAAGCCCTACACGTCACACATTTTAATGAGTTGTCTACAACAAGTCCTAAGAATTTCACAGAGTCCATGACGCGTCGTGGACTCTGTGAAATTAATAGCACCACTATTGACGTCGCGACGTCAATAGTGGTGCTATTAAATGCAAAATGTTGTATAGTACTTTTATATGACAAAACTTTAGTTTTTGATAGGTTGAGCCATAGGAGATTATAGAATCGCACCAAGCTTTAATGGGCCGCTCCAAGTGAAACTAGTATCGTCCGCAAAGAGGCAGATTTTACCGCTAATATCTAGATTTGCAATGTCGTCAATAAACACCAGAAACAAAATAGGGTCAAGTACTGAACCCTGAGGGACACCACATACTATAGGCTCACAAGAAGACATAGACGTATCGATCCTTACAAGCTGCCTTCTGTTGCCAAGATATGACTTAAGCCCTTCGAGCGGCACTCCATATCCTGAATCCATAGTATTGTAATTTGTTAATTAAGATATTATGATTTACACAGTCCAAAGCCTTAGAGAAATCATAGAAAATTGTGGCTGTAGAGGTTAGTGTGCAACATATGTATATGTGAACATATTCTTGCATCATTTGTGCAACTGTTACTTAGAAATCCAAATTGATGGGTAGTAAGTACTTTATATTTAAGGAGAAAAGATAGAAGCTTTTTTTTAACCAATCTTTCGATGATCTTAGATAATGTGGGCAGGAGTGCAATTGGGCGAGAGTTCGATCTTTATCGCCTCCTTTATTTTCAGTACTTATTTACTTACAGAGGAATAATTATTGCTGTCTTATAAGGCAGTTTGGAAAAACTCCTTTTTGGAATAACTCGTTAATTAAAGTAATAAGATGGATTAATGCGCGTTCTGGAAGTTCAGAGAACATTTTGAGAGTAAGCCCATCAGTCCCAGATGAGGATTTGTTTTTAATACTTTTAATTGTACTACGGAGCTCATCTAATGCTATGGGCGTTAAGAAGAAACTGTGTAAATTCTCATTTGCTTTAGGGAGATATGAAAGTGAATCATAGGAAGGAAGCGATAATTTTAAAGGTTTTGTAAAAGAATCGGCAGTGACTATTTCAGTACCTGGCGGCCACATACTTATGTCCTTCAGCTGCTCAAGGTGGCTCTTGTCCTGCACACCAATTTTGAAGTCAAAGTGTGAACTGTCCTTATTTTTCAGCAAGGGAAAGCATCGGATAAAGCCAGTAGTTCCAAGCTTTTTCTTGGCATAGTGTGCAAGCTGGTTTGCTGTGGAGTGGGGGTGGGATTTTGGACACTATCACGTAATGCCAAACGGAAAAAAATCATTTCTATATTCAAGAACAATCATACACTTAAAATTTTACACTTTCTTTAAGGATAGTATTCTTTCCATGAGTACAACAAATATTTGGAACTATTTTACTTTTACACTTGCTTTTTAAATATAGTTATAGTCACTTTAAGTAATTTTGAATCTAAAAAAAGAATAAAATGACTTATATTTAAGAAAAACTTATATTACTATCAAGTGAATAAATCCTTTAGCAACGAAGAAACTATTGTTAAATGAAGTATAAATTCTTTTATATAATAATAAGTAGTATTCTTAATTTTTTTAAAACTTTTACTTGAAATCGGTGTATTAAGATTTTAAATAAGTATATTATTCTCGGCGCGAGAATAACACCCTAATTTCCAAGAGTTACTATTCTTATATTAAGTGACCATCCCCAACAGCAACAACGCAGCAGTGCATTCCTGATTCCTAACTTCATTTGGTTTCTGTTTCTCCTCTGCGCCATGAGACGCGCCGTTTATTCTAATAAAGACGCGTTTTTTGTTATCGTTTGTGCTTGTGATATGTTAAAATGGAGGACCTTCTTCAGGCATGGGAGATGACGGATTTGATCCCAAAATTTCAAGGTAATTTTAGCAATAATCCTACATTATTTGATGACATTGGTTTGAGGTTAGGGGACACCATTTTAATATGCATTATTTTTTATACATTGGTGGTAAACTAGGTATGTACGCGTTTGGAATGATTCAATTATGTTTTAACAATGCCGCTGTTCAATATCTACCTATATTGGGAAATTACACAGTTTTATTGTATTTTCTTATTACGATAAGCATATAATTTGGTAGGTGATGTTTGGCTAATCTAATTTAAAAAGTATTAACCATATTCGGGGTTATTCTGGTGATGTTACAATATTCCATGCCTATTGGAAATGGAAATTAAAATTTTTAGCATGTCCCAACTCTATTATATTCATGTATGTTACCGGGCAAACCCGATTTTAGGATAAACTAGTTTTTTTGAGCAAGAATATTAACCGGGATCGAAAAACTATATAGTTCTCACAAAATTTGGTAACGTGTTCCCTATGGTTTCGGAGGTTCGGGTTCGATCTTGTTAGAAACTCTTGTTTTGGTAAAATCTTTTCTTAATTTCCATTTACAATAGGTATGGAATTTTGAAATATTACCAGAATAACCCCGTATATGGTTAATACTTTTTAAATTAGATTAGCTAAACATCACCTACCAAATTATATGCTTTTCGTAATAAGAAAATACAATAAAACTGTGTAATTTCCCAATATAGGTAGATATTGGACAGCGGCATCGCTAATTAAAAATGAGAGACAGTAATAAAAATTGTTAAAACATAATTGAATCATTCCAAACGCGTACATACCTAGTTTACCACCAGTGTATAAGAAATAATGCATTTTAAAATGGAGTCCCCCTAACCTCCAACCAATGTCATCAAATATGTAGGATTATCGCTAAACTTACCTTGAAATTTTGGGATCAAATCGTCATCTCCCATGCCTGAAGAAGGTCCTCCATTTTCACATATCACAAGCACAAACGATAAAAAAAAACTTTATAATTTTATAAACTACCTAGTCGGCGCGTCTAGTAACTAACCTAAAAGTAAGAAGAGGCTTTATTTTATAGTAGGTGATATTCACTTGAATAAAGTAATTATTACATGTACACAAAGAATTTCTATACTTAATGCAATAATTTGCTAATTTACAAATAAGTATAAGTAGTACTCGAAACAAGATTTTATCTCAAATTGTCTGGAGTGTAGTTATAATCTTAATTTCAATACCAGGTAAATCTTAAATAAAAGATAAATTTTCTTAGCTTCTAAGGATAAGGTTTTCTTAAAAAGAAGTATAACTAGATTTGCGGAATAGGGAAACTAGCATATCGTTGGTTCAAGATTAATAATCTTTAAGCCAGTTTAGCTTTTTTTCCGTGCAGTCTTCTTCCTTGGAGAATGAGGTGTGGGTGTAATGGTTTTTGGAGAAGTATAATACTCACTGTGTCCTGGTTATCCGAATGGTCATTCTGTGTCGAACTAGACTTTTTTTTCTACTTGTGGGTTACTTCTAATGTTTGTCTTTTCATTGGAGGCTAACTGTTCCAACATGAGTGCCATTCTATTTACACTCAAACGCAAATCACCCAACTCCTTTGATAACTCTTCCTTTGATGAGTCATGAATTTGGACCTTAATAGACTCATCATGATTGTCCAGTAAAATAGACGACAAGTTGAAAATATCTTGCTTCATTTCCCTGATGGAATGGAATAAAGATTCTTGTCTACCACCAGACAAACTGGTATGGAGGCTGTGAATGTCATCCACTTTCTTGCACAAGCTCTTCGACTTAGACAGGTTCCCAGAGCTTCGACAGTGTCTAGAGAGGCTTACGATTTCTGAACTTGAGTTACTTTGTCATGAAGATATTTTAACGTGGGTGAGTCACAGATACTGCAGAAAAATCTGATATTGTTGTACAGGGTGGTCGAAATTGGCCTGTTATAACAGAGAAAACCTATTTCCTGACTAGATAGAGCAAAACCGACATAGATGTCATGGGCTCGATTTCTGAGATACGTTTTATAGCGTGTCAAAGGCGGTTTGTTGACATTTTCACTCACAACTTTTGTATTTCGCAGAATAATAAAATTCTGTAAAAGCGTTCTTATTGCTCTTTTTTAAACACAATCCAGTGGCGTAGTCAGTTTTTTTTCTATACATCCTCTATTTGTCAGAAATAATAAAAAATATAATTTTTTAAAAGAAAATCATAGTTGGCTATGAACTTAAAAAAATGCTGGCGCCTAACCCTTTCCAACGATATAAAGTTATGTGTATTTATTTCTAAGAATGAGAGAAATATTAGGTTTTTTATCTTTGTATCGAAGCGGGCCTTGATTTTGTGTTGACCTAGTTGCCTAATTATTTTTTTTCACAATTTAATATTCTATATTATTATTTATCTACATAATTAAAAACTTTTGAAAAGGTAAATCAACATTCTATATTAGTATTACCAATTACAATTAAAACGCCGCGCCCGGGTTACAACTGAACTATTAAATTGAGAATTTAGAGAGAATTGGGTTGGAACAATAGGCTCATATCTTGGCCTGCTAGGTCCTGTGATTTAACTCCTTTCGACTTTTTATGGAGGAAATTAAAAGACTTTATATATAAGGGAAGAACAATTGGGACGAGAGAAGAATTGCTGAAGGTTTCTAGGCAAGCTTTTGGACTTATTAAACCAGTTCGCCTAATAAATTGTTGTAACTCTGTGCGCAAAAGATGTTTATTGTGAATACACAGCAAGGAGGTGCTCAATTTGAACATCTTTGATTTTTTTAGAAAACTATATTCGTCACTCAAAAAATACGTTTTTTTAGTTTTGTTCTTTATTTATTGTATCGATTCCATTGGTAATTACTAATACTAATAATTACTATTACAAATAATAATATAATGTAATTTACCTTTTCAAAAGTCTTTAATTATGCAGATAAATAATAATATAGAATATTAAATTGTGATAAAAAATAATTAGGCAAATAGGTCAACTCAAAATCAAAGCCCGGTTCGATATAAATATAAAAAGCCTAATATTTCTCTCATTCTTAGAAATAGATACCCATAACTTTATATCGTTGGAAAGGGTTAAATACCAGCATTTTTTAAGTTTATAGTCAACTACGATTTCTATTTAAAAAAATATATTTTTTATTATTTCTTAGGGCAAGCATATAAAAAAACTGACTACGCCACTGGATTATGCTTA
The DNA here is from genome assembly GCF_002938485.1 of Sitophilus oryzae. Taxonomy (NCBI): domain Eukaryota; kingdom Metazoa; phylum Arthropoda; class Insecta; order Coleoptera; family Curculionidae; genus Sitophilus; species Sitophilus oryzae. Next base: position 1,295,227 of record NW_022147349.1, on the reverse strand, counting down.
AAAAACTGCCTTAAGAACGCTTTTACAGAATTTTATTATTCCGCGAAATAAAAAAGTTATGGGCAATTTTCAAAATGGCAAAAAATTCAAAAAGACCCCGTATCTCTGTTGGCAGTGAAAATATCAACAGGCGGTTTACGCCATTAAACGTATCTCAGAAATCGAGCCCATGACATCTATGTATGTCGGTTTTGCTCTCTCTAGTCAGGAAATAGGTTATCTCTGTTAAAACAGACTAATTTCGACCACCCTGTTCTTTTGTTGGCAGAGTATTTTTGTTGTTGTCTTATCTAACCCAGTACAGAACATACAAAAGTTCCGGCGACATTCCCCATTACACCAATTTGTCCTTTTCCGAGACGACCTTCTGGCAGGAATCACACTTTATACATATTTTTTGGAAATAGATTTGAGTGACTGGAAACGTATGATTAGTATTCATTTTGAGAAGTTTTATGTCAATTTTTAGTTAATGACATCTAAATATTAACCTGACCAAAATTATCATCGATTGTCATTCCCAGCCGTCGTTAACGCCGATTTTTTCGATAATACGGACTATCCATGTATTCATGGATGCTGGATGGAATCGACGTTATAGGTCTCCATCCTTAAAAATTCGGTTTGACATTTTAATTGAAACATTTCAACTTGATTTGAAATTTTGTGGATTTGTTTGTCTTTACTTTTGAAGTCGGATTTGGACGACAAAGAAAATGAAAAAATAATCGGTATATCAACATTACATATTATAAAAAATGTCTATACCTATCTGGCAAATTCATCTCTCAAAAAAGTCCTATATGGGTATTTCGCTACTCCAAAATAAAATAGTTTTTAGTTAACGGTTTTTGTAGACGTATTTGTTTTAAGAAAACTAAAGTGTTCTCGAATAGTTGCATTTAAATATTTTAAATCGTTTTTTTTCTTTGTTTTTTGCATTTTTTTGCTTCCGACGACGCGACGTTAAGACTTTGTTTGGGACCACCGCTGACAATTAGTCTCCGTTGGATTAACGCAGCAGTGTTTACAATAAATAACTATTTTATTTTGTATATTTTCTTGCAGTGGCGAAATACCCATATAGGACTTTTTTGGAGAGATTACATATTATGAGGTAAGTGGTTGTAAATAAATAAAAGGTTAATTCATTATAGAACAAAATATCTAATAGTAACCTTAGCATGCAACCCGTCTTTCAATTCTTCTGCCAAGTATTCATTAGCACTAACATGTTGCCAAGCTGATTTTGTGATAATTATGTCACCTGCAAAACTTTGAGTTTCCGCAGCTTTCAGATCTAATAGTGTGGAACCGCTTATCGCATAGTGAGAATTATCTGTTCTTCCAAGCAACGAAAACACTAAAGGACCAGCAGATATGGCGAGTTTCACTGAAATAAAATAAATTTTAGCGAAACAATACATCTTGCATTTATTCTTCAAGATACAAAGCCGAGTTTATATGAATTTGAACTGCGAAATACGAATTTAAACTTTAAATAAATCACATTTTTATCAAATATATACTAAAACTAAACAGTAGTCTATCTAGCAAGAGAGAAACTATAGTCAATCTAACAAGAAAATATTGTAACAGTGACCAGAAACATGTATAAAAGATCAGTGGCGGCTCGTCAGGCTAGACCTCTTAGGCCGCGCCTCACCTTTAAAATGGAGGAACGATTTATTTTTTGGATCAGCTATTTATTTAATCCCAGGATAACTTTTAGCAATTCTACAACACATTCAAAATAATAAAACTAAAAAATATATATTATATAAATACATCCAGGTCCAGGCGCAACATAAGCCTAGCCAACGTAAACCTAGCCAAAAAAGAGCGCGACTCGACAGAGGCGAAATAATTCTAGCTTGGAAAGTTCGAATTGCCTACCTATTAGCAGCGACGATTAGTGACGCGACGGGGTACGCATTCTGTATCGCAGGGTTGAGGCGAGATATTTGGCGCTTGGGTGTGTTTTCATTGGTAGTTAAATCATCTGACTATTGACTATTGAAAAGTGCGACAACGTCTCGATCTCGTATGCATGAGTTATGAATTTAAAGTGCCGGTGGTTGGCCGGTGGTGAGAACAGCGTGGGTGAATTAATCAATACATGTTTTTGTTTTTATTTGGACATTTAGGGCGAGAATTATTTATATTGTTTATGTTTCTAAATTTAAATTATTTGATGGCTATTAGATATAGTATTTTTAACTCGATTACACACAGGTAAGGTGGAATTTTAGCAGTTTTTAAAATTCAACGCAACAAATATTGTTGAAATTTGAAGATTAGGTTTTTCTTCGCCGGTAAGATTTATTTTATTTATGTGAAAGTACCGAAGAGGAGTTGAATTTTAGTGTTTTCTTTAAAATGTAGCCTATTGATATCGTTATTCTTTCTGTAGTTGAAACTCCTTTTCTAAGCCAAAGTGAAAATAGACCGATATTAAGGAGTCAAATATTTCCGCAATATTTAACGATAATAGGCAAGGTAGGCAATAGGTATCCTGGTTCAGTGGTTCGAATCATAATAGGTACCCTTTAAAAAAAAAGATAACGCGTCGCAGAATAATAAAACAAAATTATTAACATCATGTAGCCTCACCATATATGGATGGTGATTGATTGGCACTTTTTATTGTCTCCCTGTTTGCTGTTAAAAGTGTATTCCGCCCTTCATAAATACACGTAAAAATTATATTTTGATTAACTACATGATGAAAGTACTAATACTGCAGCCGGATCTTAGATTAATAGGAAATTCCATTCAAATTTTCAACTGTCCAAATATTGGCACTCCTGTTGATTTTACAGCCAAGTCGTAAACAGGTTTATTAAACGTGTTCGTATGCTGAATATATCGGCCAAATTTGAACAATTTTGGACAAGCGTGTCTAACTAGGTTATCACCAGTGCAAAGGGGTTGTAGATCTTGATATTTTCGTAAAATTATAGGTTTTGGCTCTGAGTTTAGTTTACATTGTGATGTTGAAAAAATTAGTTATCGTTTTACGGTTACTGTAACTTTTTGGGCATAAATAATTCGCCTGTTTTTTTTTATTGCATGAGCAATACAACAGATCTAGTAAATTTGCCCGAAAACAATTCACCGAATTGAATTACCAGAAAACAATTGATCGAAAAGAAAATCAACCAAAAAGATAGTTGCCCTTGCCCGAAAAAAAAACTCAGACATCTAAAAATTTCTCAAAATGTCAATTTTTGGGAAAAGATTGTTTTAATACAAGGCATTTAAAAACACGGTCCATTTAATAAAAACCAAAACTAAACAGAAACAACACATGTTTTTTCATTCCCATTCCTTTTTGATACAAATAACTGTGGAGTAACAGTTTCTGTTTTCCCTGTTCACTGATTAGAAATTCGACTTCCATTCTACATGTTTATGCCGAATGATGATAGGCACAATAAAAACAATTTTCCAGAAATTCCTGACAATGGCCTGGCAATGATAATATTGCACTGACAATTATTATTATGTATTTTCGGAAAACTTTCTGGTTCGCTAAAATGTTTTTAGGAAATCTTATGATTTCGGGCAATTTTCTATTAGAGCAGTCTTCGTTTCGGTGATTTCCGGTCAATTTTCCTTCGGTCATTTGTTTTCGGACAATTTTCTGGATACGCAATAACGCAATACAGCTATGTGCAAAGTCTAACTCATTCTAACCACAGTTTGTTGCAAAAAATCAGAGACTTATTTTTTTCAAGTGTGTTGAATTAGCCACACTATAAAAGAGAGCTGCTTCCTTTAGAAAAGAGAGCTGTTTGTTGACTTTTAGTTTGTCCCAAGCTACCATCAGAAAATAATAGGCAGAATGTGTCATTTTCTCTAGCATGCATTTTCATAACTTAAAACAAAAGACCTATCTCAAATTCCATATTCCTTGTAGTATAAAAATTAGTATAACAATTACTGATATAACAAAGAGCCCTATCTCAACATATGTCTTTTCGTTATAACGAAGAATGCTAGTATTTGAGATGCGCAAATTCGATATGTGAAAAAATGACCCAATGGGCATGTTATGACGTTGTAACGTTTTTAGTTCGTTACATGTCTTTTATATATGATATATGTTGTCTGGCGTATCGTCACCGGATTCCGTATCGTTCAGGCCTGATAATTTATTTGATACGCTTGGCGTAGTTTTAACGTTCTCTAGTCGACAACCCCGTTATCGTTTCACTGCTTCTGTGGAGGGCTGTCAACATCGTTTCAAGGCGCCTCTCTGCGCTTTAACCTCACTTTTGGTTTTGCCGCTCTGTCGCCATCAGCTTTAGAAATGGTCATTATTTAAATCTTGCTGTTTAATCTGAATCGGCTGCTATTTCGAAGCTATAGTGTAGAGTTTTGGATTGGCCCAACTCAACTCGTATTTGGTGTTTGCTGGCACGTTGATTTTCTTTTGTCCTCCAGACATAAGAATCTTTGAATATTATTTTATAAATAAAAAATTAATTAATATTTCCGAACGATTTACTCCACACAAACTCACAAGCAAATGTATAACGCACACGTATTCGAATTCGTAAAAAATAACCAAGAGAGAAGCCGGACCAGAATCAGCTGTAAAAATCGATAATCCCTGCCAATATGCTTTAATGCGCAAGTCAAACCAAACAGTTCTCAATTTGGACCATGTACCGAAATTACCGTTCTGAAATCGTAACTAAACGATCCCAAGGTAGGTTGGTACGCAAATAGGATCGTCCGATAACCGTCAAATCTCGGTTGGAACACATTTGAATTACTGCGCACGAGCGTGATCGTTCGGTGACGAACCGGTTTTGTGGTGGGTTGGAACAAACCTTATATCAATTGGAATGTCTACTACCTATTTATTCTTATTAGTACACTTTTTTGGCTTATTTCTACCCAAACGGTTTTGTCTCGCTAGACTTTTCTTCCGCCGCACTGTGCGCTCGTCCGTCAAACGCAAAAATAACTGTCACTGTCTAAAATATTTAGTTCAACTCGATCCTTAGATGACGTGAAAAAACTGAAAGTACAGGAAGATAGGAATAGAACTATCTTTATCTCTATAGTATCCTTGCATAAGGCCGACGATATAAACTATATAAATTTAAAAATATTAATCTCACCTCTAATAACTACATCCTGATCAGCCTGATAGCGTCCATAAGTTTTTTGAATTATTAAAGAACAGTCAATAGCTTCGTGGACGGCATCCTTCATAGACAAATTTTCTGTAACTTTCCAAAGAGCTAGAAAGGCATCACCGGAGAACTTAAAAACGTCTCCATCGTGAGAAAGGATTTCTTGCACCATAGCTCCGATATAGCTATTTAGCACTTGGGTCAGTTTGGATGGCCCTCCTTTTCCAGTCTTATTGTATTTTTCACATAGATCGGTAAATCCTAAAATCCCCATATCGTTTAGTAATCTGCTTAAAAGTAACTAGAATTAATTAAGCATTGCAATGTTTTAAGAAGTTGGAGATTTTGTATTAAGAGATTAAAATGTAAAAATATAAAGGCAAACGAAAAAATATCTATACTTCATGATATTTTTTTTAAAATAAGATATCTCTATTAAAAATGCTAAGGATTTTATACAGGGTGTCTCAGTAATAAGTGCAGATATTTTAACTGGTAGTATATTTGGACCCCAGAAACACGCCTATGAGTTTTTTTTGCGAAATAAAATTAAATTTTTCTTAACATTTTCCGGTAAATTTTAAAAAACTTTTTAGTACCACTTGTTTATTCACCTGAGATTTATCTACGGTGTATCTAAACCTTGCAGTGTTTCCACCTTCTACGTTATTCACATTCTGCATATTTCTATATTTATAAATTCACAGCAATTTTAAATTTCTTTCTTTTTATCTAAATTTGTTAATAAATTAATCTAATATTTGTAGATACCTATTGATTACAGAGTAAAATAAAACACTATTAACAATTATGTTATACGCATACCTCTTAATAGGCAACTGTCTCGAAGAGCGTGTTATGATTGCTTTGAATTCAACCGTTTTGTTTGTTTCCTTTCGTGTTTCTCTGTTTGGTTGGTTGTTGAATACACTTCAACAAAGTGAAGTGTATTTTGGTTAAGTGTGCATCGAAAAAGAGAACTGTCGAAGTTACTTTTCTGTCATTACTAAATCTGTCATAAGTATTTTTTTTAATGTTGTGGGCTAAGGGTTGTGAGTAAGTTTTTTCTTTTAATTTATTTTGTGTCATAATAACACCATCTTAAAAATGTAATGCATCTCTGCAAACTCTGCTAAATTCCTCAAGTGGTGTGATTTTCTGATTTATTTTTAAGCATATATTTCTTGACTATGGTATTTCTTGACTATGGTAATTGGATGGTTTTGGCGATATCTGCCGGCGCGGCGGTTCTCAAAATGTTGTTATAATTTTTTAAAATTTTCAAAGTTGAATAACTCGATTATTTTCAATTTATTTTGAAAATGATAAGGAGAAAATATGTTTCTTTTAGTCAGATCTACCAAAAAAACTCAGCGACGTTTTTCGGGGACCGAAATGTAGGTACCTACTACCAGTTAAAATATCTGCACTTATTTCTGGGACACCCTACATTTATTTATAGTTTTATTTTGATGATAATTTTCTCTGGAATCCAAGTGCCTCTGGAATCCAAAATGTTAGATTGGAAAATAATCTTGTCGTTTTTTAGATGAGAATTCAAAATTGCAAAGTGAAAAATAGACAATAATTGAGAAATATTTAACTTTTTTAATTTAAATACGAACCTGGATTGTGACCAATGTCCTTCATAATTACAAAATAAATTGTATGGTATTAATCACCTTTTTTTAAATATTTCAAATGCATTTTAGTTACATAAAACGACGAAATAAGACGAATTCGCCTTCATTGATGACCTATCAAATTTAATGATAGAGCTGTTTGGCTTTCTCTTTCGATAGCAGTTAAGTCAGTTATAGTCACCTGATACGTCACCGAATAAAAGACATCCATCAAAATGTCTTCTGGAGTAATCGTTGATATGGTAAATAACTTCGTCTGGTACCAACGAAGCAAATATTCTGGTGTGCTCATCTCTTGACCATTCCGAACTTACAATGTTTTCGGACTGTTTCTGCTGACTTGATGTTTGTAGTGGAATTGCTCGTCGTTTTTTCCAGTCCTCTGAACCAGGTTCTTTAAATATGGTGGAATTCATGGCTAAATAGTAATCTTTGGATTCATCTGAACCTATGAATATAGCCTGATGAATATGGAGCTATATTATTTAAAATAAAATACTGAAAATACTTGTGTATGCAATGTACCGAACTTGGTACTGAACAAAAACAATAATGACAAAAATGCTTTTAAAAAATTATTTGGAATAGAAAACAAAATAATAATATTTAAACTAAAAGAGCTTTGGACTTCCATAATTGTCTTTATTTCTTTCGAATCATTGTCTACCACATTCAAAGTAAAATAATAATAAATAAATCTAAAAGTATCTACTTTACCCTTGGTTGCCATAATCTCCATGATTATAATTAATATTTATAGCGTACTTTTACTATTAAATATAGTTAATAATAACTATTATAGTTTAATACTGATAATAATTAATGACAAAAGTTATGTCATTAATCATTTAGTCGTCAATCGTTGCTTAGTAAAACGGAAAACTTGTAACAATGCTAACCTTTATGCTAACAATGTCTTTTTATAATACTCGTTTGTACAATTTTCAACTTGTTCATTATACAAGGTGTTTCAAAAAAAATGTGCAATCTCTCGCGTAAAAATAAGATTTATCTTTTATATCAACATTAGTCCGATTCTACTTTGTTTTGTAGCTACTGGGGATTAAAGTTTTTTTTTCGGTTTATTATAATTTTCTCCCAAAAGTGCTTTTAGCGAATTTTATGAAATTTTTAGGATAACAGTTCAGCTGGTAATAGGGATAATCTAAGATATATTTTTTTGATATTATACACTGTATTGTTTATTTTTTTTTTGTAGATTTTAAATGGGATGGATAAGAAACACGGCACCCAGTTGGCATCAATATGATAAGCGATGACGTAGGTACCCCATATAATTTTGCATGTATTTTGCAGCAATCTTCATTTACAAGCCACCTTTGATGCCGTTTTTTATGTTTTACCAAATCTCGTTTTTTTATGTAAAAAAAGTAATTTGGTATGCTAGTATATGACATAAATTAGTATTGATTGACGTATTCAATTGTTTTTGGACACTTTCTGTTTCACCGGAAATGACTACAATCATTGTTGATTTTTAAATATCATCCTCTGTATATTTCTACTTTATTCGATAGAAAATGACACTTTAAATAGAATAACATGTCATATGTCAACTTTTGACATTTTCGCATATGTTTTATTTGAAATTGTAACATGCTAAATACCAAGTATGTGATAAGAAATTATTCGTAAAAAATGCTTTTTCCAAATATGCTATTGAGCCACCCTTCTTCCATTTGAAAAAATTGAGATATGATTAAAAATACGATTTGGGCATCTTTTAAATATTCTTTATTAAAAATAACAACATACAAAAACATTCATGCAAACTGTAATAATCAGAACATTATACCTTTATTAAATTTGTGTCCACACTCCTGTCAGGAAAGCCAGAAATGTTTGTTTAAATATTAACTTATTTTAATTTGCCAGAAACACATCAGAATATATCACAACCACAACTATAGGTTAATCAGTACTATATTTTATACCTAGTAAGTGATGCGTTAACTAACAAGTATAGGATAAAAAACAATTATTAATATAGAGTGTCCTGCTTATTTATGAAATGACTTTCCCTTCAAATGTGAGGAATACCAGTAAAATAAAACATCATTTTTGGTTTGGTTTGGTGTTTGATATTCTAACAACATCTATTAGAAACCTTAAGTGCTTTTAGTGAGTAACTGTGTTTTTTATTATTCTTTGTGTATCCTATAAAGTAAAAAATATATATTTCAAGAAATATAAAAACAATGCAATAGATATCAAACAGATTCATAAAAACTACTTACAATTATTGTACATAATTATATATTTCAAGTGTTATTTGATGTTTGGTCCCATTACCAACATTACCTTATTTAGGTCTTCTCTACTAACTCAACTTTTAAACCTGTTTTAAACCTTCTTTATATTTTAAAACTGATTTACAACAATCTGTAATGCCCGCGCTGTTTCCTGAAATATAAGTTTTAATCTATTTATTATATCATATAGTACATATTACAAATCTGAAAATTACTGATACGACGAAACTTCTCAAAATAATTAGAGACCTTTTTACAAACATCTGGACTAATTTATTTTCACGAATTTGTGAACGAGTCAATATTTTCTAATACGTTTTTAAGCGTTTTACACATTTTGAATATCTTCCAGCCTATTCGTCAATTCTTGATCGGGAAAAGATTATTTATAACTATATAATTAGTACTGCAGGTTGCAGGTTAAATAAAAGAACAAAATCAAGTAGAATTTGTGAATAAAAACTCAAAAAATAATGAAAATATTTAGAAAAAGGAACCGTAAACGTCAATGTCAGCCAAGTGTCAGAGTTCAATTGGATTTACCACAGATTATCAATTTGAACGATTTGAAGTACAGTCGATTCCAGTTTAGAGATTTTCGTTTTTTAAGCCTCCCATACTGAAGTCCGCCATATTGGGAAGTTTTAAATGAATACAAGTATATATATGTATGGATTAATTTATTTTTCCAACATATTTTACTTTGCAAATTTTTATAAATATTCAGACTCGCCAATATCGTACTCCACCGTGTCCAGCCTGTTTAGCCAAACGTAGGCCGATTCCTTTTGGGCGGCGTCGTGACCCTGGCCGAAGGAAGAGTCTTGAAGACGCTCATCCGCGCATAGGAATAAGTTGACTGCGTAGCGTATTGCGTATTAATCGATTCTGAAACTTTCTATCTCGTGTATAACATGTTACGCAAGTTTATTATTTTAATCTCGATTTTAATAGATAAATGTGTGAAATGCCACCTGAATATCTTCCGCCATGACATGTTTTTACTTTTTTGTTATGGTAAAGTGATTTGTATAAACTTTATTCAATAACGTATATTTTCCTCCATTTGTGATTTTTTAATTTTAAGCGAAAATTAAGTATAACATTTTAGGAAAAAGAAACACTGTAATATTTAAAAGAATAAGAAGAAATTAGTCTTATTTTGAAAGGAAAATATAGAAAAAACTCTTTCTATAGAAAAAGTCTTTATACTAACCAGAATCCGGTGACATATACGCGGTCTCACCGGAAACATTACTTATTACTTCGCATAACTTGAAGAATATCTACTTTTAATAATGAACACTTCAGAAATACACCAGTAAAAACATTTATTATTTGAGATTAAAACTCGAATTAAATTATAAATATTAGTTACCTATGTTGTTATAGCTTTTATAGGCCTGTTTAACGACTTAATAAGTTACCTAGCGAAAAAATCTGTGCGCGTACCTACCACTATTGTTACAGGTTAATTCGTTAAAGAAATATGTTACACAAGTTAAAAACGCTAAAATTTTAATGGTATTACTTGTGCATTATTGGCCTTATAATGTAATTTGTTGGAATTATATCTTCTTTAAATATAATTAGACTTTTTAACGACTTTTAAGTTACCTAGGAAAAAATCTGTGCACGTACCTACCAGTATTGTTACAGGTTAATTCGTGAAACAAATGTGTTACATATTATTCGTGGTATTAGTGGTATTATATTGGAATCAGCTTGGCATTAGTGGGGCATTATATGAGAAATTTTGGTATTTAATTTGTATTTTTGGCATTACTTTGGCATTAGTATACAGACATTTGTCAGCGGTTTACTCCTTGTAGATAATCAAAAAGTTTTTTGATAAAATTTGCTTTTTATGTCAGATCATTTCTATGAAAAATTACATTAGATTTTTATTAAAGACGCTGGGTAATTAAAACATTGACTAATAAAGCTTGTCCACTTTAAATAAGGGGTCACGAAATATCCTCCTTGGAGTGTTTGGGTTAAGGGGTGTATAATAAATTAATCGTTGTTTTATAATAAAAACCATAAAACATTTATTTGTGAGTAAAATAATGCAATGGTTGGATATCTCTCCTTTATAATTAGGTGACTAAAAATACACTAAAATAATTAGAAAAAAAATCTTGTACTTATTTAGTAATTACGTCAATATTAATTAATTGACTTTCTAGTCTATTTTATTTTATGTACAAATATATTATTAAATTTTAAGCATTAAGTAATAAAACACTTTGTGCCCTCTTATATCGTAAGAGGTTACGAAATATACTCCTGGTTACACCCCTTACAGAAAACAGTGTAAGGGGTGTAAATAAATTGTATAATCACTGTTTTTTATAATAAAAACTATAAAACATTTCTTATTTGTGAGATTAAAAAAACAAAACAATGCATTGGTTAAAATAAGTACATTCAATACATATGTATGTGTTATAACATAATATAGCCATTACTATTATACTATTATTATTAAAATAATATGTGTGTAACATATTTCTTTAACGAATTAACCTGTAACAGACATTTATATGCCCAGTATATTTTTGTTTAACAAACCAATCAGGAAAAATCCAAAACCTACCGTTATAGGAGGTATAAGATGATTAAACTTATATAATGACAACTACTTATCGGATAACAAATTAATTACTACTGTCAGCTAGTTCAGCTACTGTCTAGGTAGAATATACCTAGAGTACCTACACCTACCTATGATGTAGGTAGATTAAAGCTTATTTTGACGTTACCTCTCACTTCGGTGTCACAAGCTGAATTTTTCAGGGATGGAAGTACAGTACATGATATGGGGACCCTTATTCCGAAAGTAGTACAAAATTAGACCGGGTAAAAGGGCACTATCATCAAAAATCGATATATTAATACCACCGTATAGAGAAAACAAATACTTATTTTTTGATCCAGTACACAATAAAGTCGTCGTAGGGAGTAATTTTTATAATTATTTACAAAAAATATTTCCATTAGCGCTTATGACCAAAAAAAACTTTAAACATGAATAATCATTTCAATCATGCGAAAATTTGGTTTAAAAATAGATTTTTTTTAATATAACTCTCATTTAACGAAAAACGAAGGCCTAAATGAAAAAAAGAAACAATTTAAAAGTTTCGGTTATGTCTTGACAAGGTATCAAAGCAAACCCCATATTTTTTGCTTTTAAACTAATAAAGATATATCAATAAACAATTAGCGATGTAATGGTTTGTGCGCGCGCTGGCCGACTGTCGCCGCTGCGCCGAGATTTCCTATACCCTTGTATATATGACGTCATGGTGTGGCAAATGTAGCATTCTAATTCGATTTGGGCTCCCTTATATAGGATAACAGAAACATTTTCAATGTTAAAAATTGAAAACTATACGTTTATCGACAAGTTAAGAAAATGTATTGTATATGATAACGGCAGAATACATTTTAAAGTTTAATTAAAAATAATTGTAAAAATTTGCCTAACATATTTAAAAAATGTGGATATCAGATAGAATTAACTATTAACATTAAGTAATTTGTAGTTCGATGTTCATCAAGTAAGCTTCAAACCAAGTAAGCATCAAACCAAAGCATCAAAAAAAGCATCATCAAGTAAGCATCAAACCAAACCAAACCAAACCATCTCCATAAATCGTAAATAAAAAGATAAAGATATCATTTTTTTTATATAAAATACTGAAATAAAGTACAAATTCATTTAATTTCTTTAAAATATATTGCCATTTCATAATAATAATATATATTTCATAATAATAATAATACTTTTCAATATGTATTTCATCTTGAATTTCCAAAACTTGTTTTCTTTCATCGGGACGTTTTCTCTTTATGGGAACATGCACAGAGGGTCCATAAGAGGGTTGATTTGGAAAAATTGTAGGCACAGCATGTTCTGTATGTTTTTGACGTGACCTAGTTACAGTTAATATTGTTGGGAAAGAGAATGTAGACAGATCCTGAGGACTTATTATAATTGCTGCTACAAGGCACAGGCACAGAACAATGTCGCGGCATTTTTCATTTCACAAAGTAAATATAAAGAAACGGAAACTGGTTTACCTAAAAATACACGTCACTTACGTTGGTTTAACACTATAGACTAACACTAACGCCTATTAATTATGTTTTTATATAAATTCCCCAACTTTTTCCTAGCCCGGACACACAGCCGGCATCGCCGGTGTTACTATAATTTTTACCGAAAGTATGTTTTTTTTCGCGGGTAGGATGTTATGAATCGGATCTAGATAGTTCACTATTCACTCAAAATTATTTAGTATAATTTTATTAGCATAGAAACGCGTAAAAAACATAGATTTGTTGCGAAACTAATGAAAACGTTATGACGTTAGCCACGCCTGTAGAATGTAGAATGTTTAGAAGGGGAGTTAATCACCGCGACCTTACAGATCTATTGTGTGTTCCCTTTTCTTGAGTTATAACGATAAAAAATAATAATTAGTATTGCCCTATAAAGGAATATTTTAACATGAAAATGTATATCATAATCCTTCAAGTTATGACAAAATCTATTATACCGTAATTCCAACTTAGCATGAAAATTTCATGAACTTTTGGAGCTTATTAGGAAGAGTTGTAAACTCTAGAGACTTTAAGCTTTGAATGTTTTACCCATATAATTAAAGCTGAAAGTCACTAAAAATGGGCTGTACTTTGTGAGAAATAATGTCGTGATAACAATAAGGAGAATAATTCTCCCAACATCTCCATTTCTTAGAGATAATTCTTTGGATCCGAGCAAGAATGTAGCTTATCTATTTATTAAGGTATTTTGTTATGAGTTATAACTTAGTTATGAGTTATAACTCATCATATAGTCTCAGGGCTTTAACAAAAGCCAGTATCTGAGACGGTTCCACAGAGGCCTCGACATCAGCCGTACCAAAGTTCATGGCATGAACGGTCATCGTCGTGGCGTGCTCAGTGATAAGGTGCTCTGGTGTTTTCCCATTTTTCCCACAGAATCTGCATTCGCCAAGGTGTTCGTTGAGGAGACAGTGTCCTGTAAAAAACCCCGCGACAATCCGAAGATTGTTTTTACTTGCATCAAGGAAAATCTTTGATTTTTCTGGATCGTAAGTTCTGAGTAACCTTTTCGAGTGTCTTAGACCGTTTGAGGACTCAGGTTTATCAGTTCCGCTTTTAGTTGGTTTCCACTTGGAGAACAGAACGGTTCTGGTCCAGTTAATGGAGTGTTTGCTCCTTTTCTAGCTACATTCATTTGCTTTTTCATTGCCTTCTATCCCTAGGTGAGCGAGCACCCAGAGTAGGAGGTCTTTATTTTCTTTGCCTAATTGGTTCAGCTTCTCTAGGCATTCTTTGACCAACTTCGAATTGGTGGTTACTGAGTTGATCGCGTTTATTGTTGCTTGACTATCGGATAAGATGGCTATTTCCTGTTTTTGATTGTTCCTATCTAAGATAAATAGATAAAATTTTTCGCCCAAATACTCCTATACTTGTCCCTGCTTTGGTTTTGGAAGCATCAGCAGAGGTGGAAGGGCCATATGGCAAAACGGGAAAATTCCCGGTGGGCCGGCCGGTCCCGAGCAGAGCTCAAAAAAAGATTGAACGAACAACAAAAAAAAATAAACGATTAATTTTCAACTAAAGTTACGTAAGATTCTTAGTGACTGCCTAACTAACTACCTAATCAATTAGATCAATATAATCGTCAGTTGCTTTTAAACATAAACACTAATTTGTAAAATAACTATTGTTAGATGTCTTTCTCTGAGACACTTATAATTTTAATAAACTTATAATTTTTGTTGTTGCGTTTCAAATGTTTTATTATACACGGTGAGTCTATAAGTGCACTTTATTTGTGCTGCTTTGTGCAAATATTTTCAGGGCTGGTAGATATGAATAAAAAACATAATATTATATTCTCTTTACCGTGTTTCAAATAAGTCGAAAATAACCGAGTTATTAAAGTTTTAAATAAAAAAAAATGATTTATTTTAAAAAAAAATTCACCAAAAATTTTCTCTATTTGCATCTCTTTTTGTTCCGTAATATCAAATTACAGAAAATATACCGTGGGAACATTTGCGGTGAAACATCTTTTTTTTATAAAAACTTCATAGAGTCATGGCATTATCATACAAGATGCCAAATGTAGAAACGAGTCAAAGTTACGTGGCTATCAAAAATTACAACACGTATACACAACGAGGCTGCTGCTGTACCAGAAAAGAGATAATTTCTTTCTACAATGTGTAAGAAAGTATATACCTGAAAAGCTAAAAATAATGTATTTCACAGAGGATTCACAGCTGAACTGAATGAATCAGGAAGTCTTAAAGTTTCTCAAAATCGTGATTGAAAATCGTAGCATATTCAAGATCAAATTACCGTTCTCGATAATGGAGATAAAACAGTAGAACTCTATGAAACTGAGCTATTTTGTAGTAAAAATTCAGATGTCCGATCTGATATTGATCTTTATAAAAATTTTGATCAAGACAATTTCAATATTTTTAAAAAATCGGAAGCGAAAGAGATTTTGGCCCGAGCGAAAATCACCCTTACCTAGTTATATAGGGTGTCCCAGAAATAAATGCAACTAACTATTTTAAGGAGGGTAGATTTGGTCAAAAGAAACATTTTTTTTCATTACCGTTTTTCAAGTAAGTCCAAAATACCCGAGTTATTTTACTTTGAAAATTTAAACAAAAAATGCTTTTTTGCTTAAATTTTGAGAACCTCTGGATGTTTTGTGGATTTTCTTTCATATAAATTTAATCTACTACCTATGTTGTCATATTATCAAGAAATTATGTTTTTTAACTTAAAAATAAAAAAAAATCAAATTTTTTTTCAAAAAATTGCAAATTTTTTCAAATCATAGGCGTGTTTCTGAGGCCGAAGTATACACCAGCTGTGCTACCAGTTAAAATACTTGCACTTATTTTTGGGACACCCTGTATATTAATAAATAAAATATGTTTCTTCGTTATGGTCATTTTGTTTTTGTGGATTCGGGCCGGTTGCCTGTTATTCCCGGGCCGGTTTCCACTTCCCCATCCACCCCTGAGCATCAGTGATATACTGATGCTCAGGTATATGGTTTTTACATGCTGAGCTGAGCAAACGTTTCTCCCTTCCGATCTAGTCTTAATGCCTTTGACTAATATAAAGATATTTATTTAATACTCTTTTTCGGTTTACAAAAAGATTCTAAAACTATATAACAATGACAATTTCTGCAATTTAAAGCAATTGCTGAAGATTTTGTTTCCGAGAAGATTTTATTCAATTAGTTTCAAGGATTTACTCGGATTTTAAAAGAAAAAGCAATTGCTAAATTAATTTTATTCATTGAGGTCAGTGTTTGACAAACCCCTTCAAATCCTATTATTTAAAATTTACTTCTATAATAAAACTACATTCAAACGTAAAATTCCCTTTTTTCCAAAACCGTAATCGAGCTATGCGGTCGTTCATTTAAAATCATAATTCGAACAATAGAAGTTGAAACTTGAAAGGAATATAAACAAATCTGACTGCGGCCATCAGCAGCGCGCGTTTGGGGATCCCAAATAATAAAAGCCAATTATGCAAATGGCGAAACGAAACGTCAAGATTAACCGCGCGGGACAATGCCCGTGGGGCCTCGGGACAGGGGCCCACCGCTCGCGCCTAAATGGATTTCGCTGTTGCGATCGAGTGTACGCTTTGTGCCCCCAATTTCAACCGAAAAACTTTATTTATTCTGCTACTCTTAACGCTTAGACGGGATGATGATGACAACGGCTTAATTGAATGCGGTTCGAAAAATACGAAAATCTCACCCGGGTGACTTTAAATATGAAATAGCTTGAAAAAAAGATTAAATTACACCATTTGATGTAGAAGAGAGTATAATATTATAAAAATGTGTTTGGTAGTCTGTGATAATAAAGTCTGTGCAATAACCAGAAAGTATTTCCACAGATAGTAACCAACAAATGACAGAAAATACAATTCGCCTGTGGATTAAAATGGCGTGAAATAAAATAGTTGCAAATGTTTGATGAAATCGGGTTACAAGATCATTTTAATAAATGATCTTGTAACCCGATTTTATCAAACATTTGCAACTATTTTATTTTAAGTCTATGTTTGCAACGGTACACTCTCTACATATACACTCGTGAGACTTGTATATAATATGTGGTCTCTCAAAGCTAATTATTAGGGTTTATATTATCTTTAATTTAACGGTGTATAGCCACTGGTAATGACTTACCTTTGGCTAAACACCTCAAACTAATATGAGTTTGTTTGCAGATGACATGAAACTACTTAGACCAGCCAAATAAGATTTTTTAGACGGATCACGTGCAAAAAAGTGCTAAAGGCTTATTTACATTTGTCACTTTGGATGTACAACTACATGGATTGAATCATCCAAAGTGATAAGTATAAATTGCCTTTCATCACTGTTTCATCCAAAGTGTACACTAAAACTGAAGGATGAAACAATTTCAAATTGTGTCACTTTGGATGTACAACCAAAATGAATCACTCAGATTGAATTCATCCAAATTGAACATCCGTGTTTACATATTTTCATCCAGTTCGCAGCAGTTCACTGTTTCATCTTCCGCAGGCTGCCACCTCTCCCAGTGTTTTCTATATCGAGGTTGGCCGCAGGGGTCGGCGTGGGCTGTTTACATTTTTCACTTGCCGTTCAATCTGGATGAATCAACGGTTCGTTGAACGCGTCTTCCAACAAAAGTACGAAGACAATCAACTTGTTTCACCGTTCAATTTTAGTGTACACTTTGGATGAAACAGTGATGAAAGGCAATTTATACTTATCACTTTGGATGATTCATCCAAGTTGTACATCCAAAGTGACAAATGTAAATGAGCCTTAAGCAGAGTTTACACTGTGTCACTTTGGATGTACAACCAAAATGAATCACTCAGATTGAATTCATCCAAATTGAACATCCGTGTTTACATATTTTCATCCAGTTTGCAGCAGTTCACTGTTTCATCTTCCGCAGGCTGCCACCTCTCCCAGTGTTTTCTATATCGAGGTTGGCCGCACGGATCGGCGTGGGCTGTTTACATTTTTCACTTGCCGTTCAATCTGGATGAATCAACGGTTCGTTGAACGCGTCTTCCAACAAAAGTACGAAGACAATCAACTTATTTCATCGTTCAATTTTAGTGTACACTTTGGATGAAACAGTGATGAAAGGCAATTTATACTTATCACTTTGGATGATTCATCCAAGTTGTACATCCAAAGTGACAAATGTAAATGAGCCTTAAGCAGAGTTTACACTGTGTCACTTTGGATGTACAACCAAAATGAATCACTCAGATTGAATTCATCCAAATTGAACATCCGTGTTTACATATTTTCATCCAGTTCGCAGCAGTTCACTGTTACATCTTCCGCAGGCTGCCACCTCTCCCAGTGTTTTCTATATCGAGGTTGGCCGCAGGGGTCGGCGTGGGCTGTTTACATTTTTCACTTGACGTTCAATCTGGATGAATCAACGGTTCGTTGAACGCGTCTTCCAACAAAAGTACGAAGACAATCAACTTATTTCATCGTTCAATTTTAGTGTACACTTTGGATGAAACAGTGATGAAAGGCAATTTATACTTATCACTTTGGATGATTCATCCAAGTTGTACATCCAAAGTGACAAATGTAAATGAGCCTTAAGCAGAGTTTACACTGTGTCACTTTGGATGTACAACCAAAATGAATCACTCAGATTGATTCATCCAAATTGAACATCCGTGTTTACATATTTTCATCCAGTTCGCAGCAGTTCACTGTTACATCTTCCGCAGGCTGCCACCTCTCCCAGTGTTTTCTATATCGAGGTTGGCCGCAGGGGTCGGCGTGGGCTGTTTACATTTTTCACTTGACGTTCAATCTGGATGAATCAACGGTTCGTTGAACGCGTCTTCCAACAAAAGTACGAAGACAATCAACTTATTTCATCGTTCAATTTTAGTGTACACTTTGGATGAAACAGTGATGAAAGGCAATTTATACTTATCACTTTGGATGATTCATCCAAGTTGTACATCCAAAGTGACAAATGTAAATGAGCCTTAAGCAGAGTTTACACTGTGTCACTTTGGATGTACAACCAAAATGAATCACTCAGATTGAATTCATCCAAATTGAACATCCGTGTTTACATATTTTCATCCAGTTTGCAGCAGTTCAATGTTTCATCTTCCGCAGGCTGCCACCTCTCCCAGTGTTTTCTATATCGAGGTTGGCCGCACGGGTCGGCGTGGGCTGTTTACATTTTTCACTTGCCGTTCAATCTGGATGAATCAACGGTTCGTTGAACGCGTCTTCCAACAAAAGTACGAAGACAATCAACTTGTTTCATCGTTCAATTTTAGTGTACACTTTGGATGAAACAGTGATGAAAGGCAATTTATACTTATCACTTTGGATGATTCATCCAATTTGTACATCCAAAGTGACAAATGTAAATGAGCCTTAAGCCGAGTTTACACTGTATCACTTTGGATGTTCAACCAAAATGAATCACTCAGATTGAATTCATCCAAATTGAACATCCTTGTTTACATATTTTCAACCAGTTGACCGTTTCATCTTCCGCAGCTGCCACCTCTCCCAGTGTTTTCTATATCGAGGTTGGCCGCACGGGTCGGCGTCGGCTGTTTACATTTTTCACTTACCGTTTAATCTGGATGAATCAACGGTTCGTTGAACGCTTCTTTCAACAAAAGTAGGAAGACCGTCAACTTGTTTCATCGTTCAATCTTAGTGTACACTTTGGATGAAACAGTGATGAAAGGCAATTTATACTTATCACTTTGGATGATTCATCCAAGTTGCACATCCAAAGTGACAAATGTAAATGAGCCTTAACTATTGCTAATTATTGATTTGATCGGTTCATTCATGTGAATGTGATGAAGTTTCCTATGTTTGCACGGTTGCTCGACCGCCGCTCGGCTCAGAAGGCACTTTTTTCAGATTTTCGCCTATAGTTCTGAATATCTATCTATAGAATATATGTCACCTATATATTCTTTGGTATAAGATAAATTAAAGAGAATTAAATTCTTTGTCGAATGAGTATACATTTATTCAATACGGTTTTGTAGTATGACTAAAATAGAAAGTTGAAGAATTGTGATAAATATCACAATTCTTCAACTGGAAAGTGGGTAAATACGCAGTTTCATGAAAAACACATTAAAGTGACATTCAGCTCTTCGTCACATGGAATACGTCATTCTTATAAAACAAATAGGGCATCAAATTGTGGGTTTAACATACAAAGTGAGTTTTCTACGATGTTCTCTATGGGTATCTTGGAAACTAGTAGAGCTAGAGAGTCGGTCAAATGAGGATAGAATTGCAGGACAAACATATATGCGTCTTTTGGATTTTTTGAAAAAGTTTATGTCTTACTAGATATTTAAAAAAACAAATTTGGGCTATTTGAAAAATTCCATTATAATCGATTTTAGACAAAAAGTTTTCAGATAAAAGTTCTGATAAGTGTTCTCCGTTTTTTTTTTCTTCTAAAGCCTGTCATTTTTGACATATGATATAAACTTATTTGTTTTTTTTTAAACGGAGACCATAGCTGGCCAAGACTCCATAAAAAGCTTTCACTTTTTTCACTTTTTAAGCTTTCCAGCAATACAGTGGCGCATCTAGAGATTGAGTCTGGGACGGATAGTGGCAATACTTAAATAAAGTACTAAATTTAAATAATATTTTCTTTAAAAGATATTGTGATTGTGGAAAGAAATATACCTTTATAAGCTTGTATTTTCTATTCTGATTGATATTATTGATAGCGCATTTTATCTTAAAATAAACTGAAATCTGGCTAATATACCTACAGGGTGGTCCAAACTGTATTGTTCCCAAACTCTTCCCACGATTTGTTTTTTGCTTCCTTGACCATTAGCTTAACTTTATTTCTCTGTTCTTTATAGAGATTATAAGATTGTCATGTAAATACTCTTTCCAACGTTGTTTCTTGAATTTAACTTGTTCTTTTAAATTCTTATTCCACCATGCCGCATGCCGTCTGCTTTCTTGTTTTATTATCTTTACTTATTCCACATACTTCTTCGGCTGTTATCAAAATTGATGTTCTAAAAAGAGTCCACAAATCTTCTATACCCTCATTTGGTCTGTTTTTACATTGCATAATCTTTCTTCAATCATGTGTTGATATGTTCTTGCTAAATCCGTATCATTCACCCGATGTGTCCTAATTCGATTTTTATTATAGGTTTCTTAAGAGTAATTCTTTTCCTATTTGATTGGGATCCGATTGATCTTCTCTGACGTATATTACCTATTCGGGTTTCTGCTGCAGTTAAATAATGACTGTTTACTCGTACTCTCTTCTTACTCTTACATCGGTGATGTCGTTTCTATGATGTCTACTGATTAGGATATAGTCGATTTCTAGTTGGAGCGACTCTTGTGTATTTGTGTATATTTTTGTGTTCGAACCATGTGTTCGTTATTAAGAGATCGTTTTGTATGCAGTAATCAATGATACTCTTTCCATTATTTTATGCTATTTTATATTATTTCTACTTGTCTCTCCATACGCACCTAACATTTAAGTCTCCCATTATGATTAATTTATTTGCAGCATTGTCTGTAATAATCCTATAAATAATACTACTTGTTCCCAGAATTCATCTTTCCCCTCTACCTTGCTATATTCGTTGGGACCATAGAGTACCAAGTACCAGGATTCAGACTCATTCTTACTTATTATTCTAGAAGACTCATTCTTACTTATTATTTAGTTATTTAATACTTATTACTTAAGTTTAAATATTCTGTTGATAATTTGATCTGGTAACATGAGGGGTTTGGTTTAGTATAAAAAAAATAAGCTACAAGATCTGTAGGAATTTCCATTCACATTTGCCATGATTGTTGCAAGAGCTTGTTTACAAATAGATAAGACTCGTTTTTACAACAAAACCCGAATTTTTTATTAAACTAAGTAACAGTAGTGACATTTATATGAGTTGATAATACATCTACCATACTACAATTTTCTAACAAAATTTTCTGCTCGATTTTTTTCCGTGGTATTGTTAAATGACACACCACGATACCACCCTATATTTCTTTACTATATTCACTAACCTTTATTGTATAAGAATACGACAAAAATAAAAATCGGCTCAGAAAACTGGTAAATCGAGAAAGTATTATTGTGGATATCAAGAAAAAGCCTTTAAATATCATTGCGCTGACCCCAGCATTTTTATCCATAAACTATACTTACTTATGCGCAAAATCTGTGCAAAGTACTGGTATGTATCTGCATCACAGGTACTATAAGAACATATCCAACAGCAGCAATGGAGGTCATTCTAGACCTAACACCACTGCACATCGTCCTCGGTAGTTATGCCAATGCGACAATGATTAGAATGGTCATTGACGGAAACAGTACATCCAGTGGATGACATAACAATTTGTAAATTGTTATGTCAAAGTTGTAACTTTGAGAAAAAAATTTCTCAAAGTTGTAACTTTGAGAAATACCTCACTGTAGTATTGAGTAATAAAAAGGATTGGGGGAAGAAAGAAACGCTTACTCAGCATATAAAAGACCATACCATAACGTGGTATACTGATTCTTCCAAAACCAAAGCAGGGACAGGGATAGGAGTATTTGGGCCGAAAACTAAATACTCCGAACCAATGGGCATCTACCCCAGTATCCTTCAGGCAGAAATGTACGCTATCGAAAGATGCGTACAATTTATCTTAGATAGGAACTATCGAAAACAGGAAATTGCCATCCTATCCGATAGTCAAGCAGCACTTAACGCGATCAACTCAGTAACCATCAATTCGAAGGTGGTCAAAGAATGCCTAGAGAAACTCAACAAATTAGACAAAGAAAATAAAGTCCTTCTACTCTGGGTGCCTGCTCACCAAGGGATAGAAGGCAATGAAAAAGCAAATGATCTAGCTAGGAAAAGAGCGAACACTCCACTAACTGGATCAGAACCATTCTGTTTTCCAAACAGGAACCAACTGAAAGCGGAACTGAAGAATCTGGAAGACTCCATCTGTAACTTGGAATGAGTGTCCTCCAACGGTCTAAGACACTAGAAAAAGTTCCTCAGAACTTACGACCGAGAAAAATCAAAGGATTTCCTTGATTTAAGTAAAAACAATATTCGGATTGTCACGGGGTTTCTAACAGGACACTGTCTCCTCAACGAATATCTCAGTAGGCTGAAGCTGAGAAACAACGGCGAATGCAGATTGTGTGGGGAAAATGGGGAAACACCAGAACACCTTATCACTGAGTGCGCCGAGACGACGACCATTCGTGCCATGAACTTTGGTACGGCTGATGTCGAGGATGAAGAGCTGGCCTCTGTGGAGTCGTCTCAGATACTGGCTTTTGTTAAACCCCTGAGACTGTATGAAAGGAAGTCAAGAAAGGGGAACACACAATAGATATATAAGGTCGCGGTGATTAACTCCCCTCCTAAACATTCTACATTCTTCTTATGCGCGAAAATTTTCAGATACAATTTTGAAAGTTTTAATCACCCCTTTAATTCCAATTCAGTTTCTTCTAACTATATAATAAAATAGTTAATTCGGTTTAAGCAAGCCATCGTTTAATTAATAAAAGATAAGTAAAAAGTTATTAAAACTGATGGGAATGGATAAGCTGGTCTCATCAATTATTTAGAGCGATAATCATTGTGTATATCGAGGAAAACTCGTACGTTTAACTTGAACTAGTCATTTAGTTCAGGATAATTACTAGTATTTATGCTTTTACCCAAGTTCGGGGTAGTTAGGAATACGCTAATTTGATATTAATTTATTAATCAATTTTCAATTAAATTCTACTCTTCAGTAAGGTCAAATTATTTGTATGTATTGATATAAGTTTTGCTTTTTTCAATAAATTTATATATAATATACCGGGGGTTACTCAAAAGTGGTTTACCCCTTTAACTTTTTTATTTTCTCAAATAAAAAATCGATATTTGGTAATTTTGGTATGTTAGTATATGACATAAAGATATGTACTCAGTTGTTTTCAGTCACTTCCTGTTTCACCGGAAATCACTACAACTTTTGATTTGTAAATAACACTCTCGGTATTTTTGTAATTTATTCAATAGAAAATAACAATCTGAATAGAATGACATATCATATATCAACTTTTGACATTCTCTCATATGGTTCATAACGACAATTTGGTTCAAAATACCAAGGATGCTGTACCAAATTATTCTAAAAAAATGATTTTTCCAAATATGTTAATGATTAAAAATACACTTTGGGCATCTTTTAATCGGCCATTGCAAGACACGAAAAACATTAGACGATCAAATCAATTTTTCCAAGGCTCCTTGATTAAAAATTTGTGTTTTTAACACAGCCATGGCACTCTGGATTGAAATTTAAAATACGATTTTTTAAGCGAAAATGTCCAAAGTTGAGATATGATATGTCATTCTATTCAGAGTGTCATTTTCTATCGATTAAAGTATAGAAATACCGAGGGTGCCATTTAAAAATCAAAAGTTGTAGTCATTTCCGGTGAAACAGGAAGTGACTGAAAATTATTGAATACGTTAATCCTAACTAAGTATACGTTATACATGTGAAATCTCGTTTTCTATCTGAAAAAATTAAAAAGTTGTATAGGGTTGAGCCATATTTGAGAAATACCCGGTAGGTAATATAATCAATATTAGAGACAGCAATGGAAAAAAGGGTGCTTATAAAAGCGTGTTTTGATTGCTAGAGTTTTAGTTCCTTTTAGCATATCAGTTAAGTCTATCTCATATTTGACACGCCTGTATAAAATTCTCTTACATCAAAAAGAGCACAATTTAAAACACTAATCGACGTGACGTGCTCGAGATATCTTTGATTACTACTCCAACTTAATTGTCTAATAAAATAAATTGTATATAGTTTATCCACATCTTAACATGAAATTATTAAGTATCCTAATTATATCTAGAGATTAACTATTCAACAACTTAAGTTATGTAAATTAAACAATTTCTTCGATGATTTCATCTAAGTCTCGTAAATCTGGACTATTTAACTTAAGCGACATATAATTTATAGCCACGTTATTGGCGACGAGCCGAAAAGATTTTAGAACTCAAACCTTTATGTTAGGGTTGGTATAAAATAAATGACCTGTGCAGTAATTATAGCATTTATGTCATAAATTAATGCCCTCTTAATAATATCACCTTTAAATTAATGGATAGACATATTATAGATACCTTTCTGGCGAGTTTATTACAGGAAAACATCTGGATATTTGGCTACAAAAAAAAATATTTTGTCAAATGCCACCCACCGACAAAAAATACTAACGATATTTTCAGTCATAGATAATAATTTTTTCAAAGCATGAATTTACATTTATAGTGAATAATAATAATAATATCTTTTAACATAATTTGTAATGAATATTTAAATATTTTATATACCTACAGGGTGTCCCAAGCCAGGGGCGCATATACGGGAGGAGTAATGGGGGTAATTACCCCTCCCAAGAAGAAATTTATAAATAAGATAAAGTGTATGTATATAAAATAAAATTGTTACAAAAGTAGTTAATACTACTATTCATAAAAAAATCTAAACCAATCCAAGTATATTTTATTTCACACTCAACTTTCAGCAAAAATATATTTAGTACTTTATTTAAATATTGCCACTATCCCTCCCAGACTTAATCTAACCAATCTGGAAGTCTTTTAATTCAATCAATAAAATTAATATTGTATCGTTGGAAAATGGATGCAAGAAAATCAAGCTTTACTCAGGTATCTCTCTTTACTATGATAACCCAAACTGACTTTGATAATGATAATTTAGTTAATTTTATTTTAAGAGTATGGAGGTCATTAAAGTAAACATTTTATTTTGAAATAAATATTTATTACCTACAGATATCTCTAAATAACAAGCAATCGATTGACAAATAATTAATATAGACTAATTCTAACTGCAGTCAAATAGCTCATTAAAGCCCCGCCTACACGTAACGTTATACTTGTCAGTCTAGCGTGTCAGGTAAAACGGAACATCGTCTAGAAAACTGACGACAGTTTTTCAAGACCTTGTACGTTTTGACTGACAGGTAAAACGTTACGTGTAGATGGGGCTTAACACTAATAAATTACAGGGACTAAAAATATACTTAATCGACAATAATTTAATAATATTCTAAAGTCATTAAATAAAAAGACTATGGAAGAAGACTAAATTCATATTTTTATATTTAATGACGGCATGGTAGACATTGTAAAACGCTTTTCTGTCAACTATTTAACATCTTTCTTGACAAATTTGAATTAATAGAGTTGTTTATTTTTTCATTGGTTTTATGTAAAGAGTATAAGTCTGGAAAACATTTTGTTGGGATATTTTATAGTAAGTATAAGAAAATAGGCCTTTAAATACTAAGTTTTGGTAAAAACTTGAATTTTTGATATAACTTACCATGAAAGATCTAACAACGAGTTGCTAAAGATTTTTTAAATACACCCCCGAGAAGGGGTGAAATAAATAAATAAAATTATTTTTTCCTAAAAAAATAAATTCTATAAGGGTATTTCGCCACTGCAAGAAAATCTACAAAATAAAATAGTTATTTTTTGTTAACACTCCTGCGTTAATCCAAACGGAAACTACTTATCAGAAGTTAGGTTTACAGATTATATACAAAATTGCCTAACGAACAAAAAAATGCTTGACGTTTCGGAAAGTTTATCTCTTTCCGTCGTGGGAAGCAAAGAAAAATACAAAGAATAAAGAAAAAAACTATTTAAAATATTTAAATTCAACTATTCAAGAACACTTTAGTTTTTTAAAACAGATACGTCTACAAAAACCGTTGACGTTCTATTAAAATTATATTATTATATTTCATTTTAACAGAACGTCAACAGTTTTTGTAGACGTATCTGTTTTAAAAAACTAAAGAGTTCTCGAATAGTGGAATTTAAATATTTTAAATATGTTTTTGCTATTTTCTGTTACTTTTTTAACCAATTCTATGCATAATAAACATTTGCTAAAATAAATTTGTAAACAATCAGAAAATGTTGGGTTATGTGTTTCTGGCATTTAAAGCAACGTTGCCAATGCTAAACCTAAATTTAGCCTGTTTTTTTTCGCCCATTCTGGGAATACGAAAGGCGGTCGCCAGAGGAACGACTCCTTCCCATAACTGCTTCCCATAATTTTGCTAACGAGATCTGACTATTTATAACCACGAAGTTCCACAAAAGAGTTTTGATTGCATTGGTTACAACTTATTTGCGGAGGGGGTTTATCTTTTCTTGATATAATATAACAAAAAAGATTAACCCCCTCCGCATAGAAGTTAAAACCAATGCAATCAAAACTTTTCCTCGTAACTTTGTGGATATAGGTATATTTAACTACATATTGTCACATCTCATAATAGGTAATTTATTTAAAATCCCTAATCATCCGAAAAAATAGAAGATATGGCAACGTTGTAAATTTTCAAATTTCTATATTAGGTTTAGAATATATTTATCTCTCTCATTACATAGGAGAGAGAAAGAAGGATATATGTATGTCAAACTTCCATCTGGTCTCAATTTTCTTTGTTATTTTGTTAAGAAAAGTGTTTTTCAGTAAAATTTTGGACATTTTTTCTATCCTCAATCAAGTGTGGCTTTTAGATAAACTATAATAATATAATGAAAATAGATGCGCCACTGATGTGATGTCCCAAGCTGAGCGCGGCGTGCATTAGAAGTTTCTAGAGAACTACAATATCTAGATCGGAAGTTTTTTGCACATCGTTATTTCACAATAAGATCTATCAATTAAAAATATTTTCAATATGTACCGGATATTTACAATATATACCGGAAGTCGACAGCAACTTTCTTATTTTAAACGAGTATATATCCCTATATATTTTATTACATAATTTAATTCTCTGTAAAATTTTATGAATTTTGATATCAAACACTCTATATCACAGATTAGGTATCCTATAAGTATACAGATAAAAATCTTGTCCCTAATTTGTGGTACGGAAATTGTTTTTTATGACGATGAGCAAACGAGTAAATTTTCTTGTGCGCAACAATAAACTCCCGTTTAAACAGCTTAATAACTGGGCCGGTCAGGCGCTGTGCACAATTTTAGAGGCCATAAGTGGGCGTGCTTGTGCGCAAACTAGTAACCTAACTAGTGCGCGTCTCCGAAAATTACTCTTCAAACCAGTTAAAAAATATGTAGGTGGCGCTCTCTACAAGTAGGAGCCATATTGACATCAAAATCAAATTGCTCATGTCCAAAAACTCCCAGACACCAATTTTCATCCAAATATTGACGTTACTTCATAAATTACATGGAAAAACTCAAAATAAAAATGAAAGTTCAACACCCTGTATCTTCGAAACTAAGCCCATTTTAGGACATACATTTATACTAACTTTTTCACTTATTTTTATCTGCAGATTATGCTGCCGAAGTTTCCGGAATACAGTTCGGACCACCCTGTATATTGTTTTAATACCTAGGTAAATGTCTTTTAATAGATATGTAACTCTAAATAATGAGAGTTGTTAGTGACTCAAGGTAATAATATTTTAGCAATAAATGTTTGATTAGATGTACAAGTTAAGTGAGTATGACTTATTCAAAACGCTGTAAATTCGAATATTTATGAGATGCCCCACTCTCCTCACCTTAATACGCCACTGCCCCGAGGCACATACACGCGACGTTAATTTGTGTTTTCCACGGCTAATTAAATATTATAAGTGCCTTTAACCATCCCTGCTGATTGGCCTCGTGCCATTGGCTCTATCTTCGCCAATCCAGACGCAAAGGTGTGGCCTAACTGACTGTCACGCCCGAAGATTTCTCTAAAAATACCGTTATGTCATGGTTAGTCAGTCGACTCGTTAGGTCCTCCGAAGTTTGTCAGTGATGTGACGACGATTCATTGAATTGAATGGTAGTGACAAACTTTATATTTTGATTGAATGATAATTCTAATCGTGTATAATGAGTAATATTTAAAATAACTTCTCGTTTTAGTGGTGCTTGTGTTTTAATATTTAAAATGAGTTATTGAATTCGGTTTTTCTGAAAAATAAGATGGAAATTGCTAAGGAACAGACTGATATTAAGCCGTCAACTGACTCTTTACCGACAAGGCCTGTGCCTAGGCCGTTTTCAATCGAAGCGATAATGAGTGATTGTGGACCAAAGAAAAATCAACCGCCACCCCTGGTGTCATGGAATGTTTCACCAATGCCTCATCAGGAACCGTATCAACAAAGTAAGGATTTTGGGTCCAGGGATACAGACTCCGAAAGCAGTTTGGATATTGACTTGGCGCAAGATTTATCTAGAAGAAGTCAAAAAGACGGTAAGATGCATCTTTAGTTTCAAAATACAGAGTTGTTCACCACATTCAACACGGAGTATTGTAGCTAAACGATTAGATTTTTACAAAAATAATCTAAAATGTCAATATTCCATGGGTATAGTGATAAATGAGGTCTAAATAATTAGAAAAGGCATTTTCTACGAAAACTTGAAAAAATAGGTAAAAAATGGTATAATACGGTGAAGAGCTACTCTACTTAAAGAAAAATAAACATTTATTTGACTTATATTATTTACCTACATATCTAGATAGACCTTTGTCTTAAATACACAACTGATGCTCGAATAATAAAGATATATATTTGATATCAATTAAACTTTTAGTTGCGTAATCAAGGGCGCGATTTTTAAATTCACTGTTGCCAACCATGGAATTTAAATTTTGCGCTGGGGATACAGGTGGTAGCTCTGCTGTAAAAAATGTCAAGTTGCCACGTTTATTTATTTATTGCATGACATTGTCATTCGTTTTGATACTTTAGTTTTGTATGACTAGCTTTTGGTTTAAATAAATAGTGTTGTGAACTAAGTATATTTGTTGAGCTTAAAAATG
The DNA here is from genome assembly GCF_002938485.1 of Sitophilus oryzae. Taxonomy (NCBI): domain Eukaryota; kingdom Metazoa; phylum Arthropoda; class Insecta; order Coleoptera; family Curculionidae; genus Sitophilus; species Sitophilus oryzae. The sequence goes on along the minus strand of NW_022147349.1, from coordinate 1,265,105 downwards.
GTATAAATATAATAATAAAAACACTTTTTGGAGGCACCCTGTATACTCAATACTAATTTTAAAATGTGTAGGTATCTTAACCGTCCCTATAACTTTTATATTTAATATTTTTTTGTAAACCTCCAAACAAATGAGATAATGGACTTTACTCTATCGTTGACTCACCCTGTACATCATTATAATGGCTATGAATTTATCTATTATTTAGATGTGTTAAAATCTAATATGGCGCTCTAAGAAAAAGTAAAGTTGATGATGGTGGTCAAAAGACAAAACGTCGAATGACAAATTTATAAATACTGTTGGGTAACTGGAAAAAAGTGGCATTGAAAATGATCTTTCAGTTTTGAGAAACCTTGTCAAATAACGACGAAAAGAAAAAAATATCGAAATATATTTTCAAATTTCGATTTTTTTTCGAATATCTCTGGAACTACTCGGAATTTTAAATATTACTAAACGGCATATTATTAGGCGGACCAATGCACAACTTTTTATCCTGATTTTAACCAACTTCGTATCTCGTATAGCTTTAGAGATCCCAATGGTGGGGTTCGAATTTTAATTACCCTGTAGCATTGCCAAAATACCATAAATGAAGGTAAATAATTAGATTGTAAACGAACGAAGCTAAATCGAAAAATGTTATAAAATATTGTTAAGCATCATATAAGTGTAGGTGTAGGTATGTACATCCATGTAGGTACATCAATTTTTACTTTGTGCACTTTCTAACATTTGATTTTATCATTTGCTTGACCCTCTCCGGAATAGTATAATGTTTTTCCGGACAACATTTAATACAACTTACCTAAATCCGGGATTTTACCGGAAATTCCGAACGGCTGACAACCCTAGCATTAGCGTAGCAAACCATCCTGGGGGGGGGGCTTAGGATTTTGTTTTTGAATAAATGAAGAATAATATCACTTAAAATAAATACATTTTTTGAATAAAACGTTTACATAAACTTCTCTATCAATAAATTTGATAGACTTGGTTATCAATCCGTGTTCCCGTGGATTACGTAAATACCTACAAATTTTGTAAAAAATTAAAAACTAACACACATTTTTTGAGCTAAGCAAAATAATATTAACTATAATTTAAACCAAAATGACCATCAAATATCATCATCACATCACAAGCAAATAAAATTTAATATTTAGCCAAGAGTCATCGTTCAATCAAAATTCAAGATTTTTCTAGGGGGTGCCCGGCAGTACCTGAGGGGGCGACCCGGCAGCATTTTTCTAAACGTCACACGTGATCGCGAATCGGCTCGAGCCGAGCGTCAGCTTCTAAGCGCCACCTGAGATCGCAAAACGCCCTGCTAAATAGCACACGTTATCGCAAATAATATTTCCTAGTATAGTAAATAATATAATAATTTTGACTGACTTCTACATATCTGATTGACTTCAAATTTGTTTACTACGTGTATATCCTTCACGTAATATTCAGAAATCAAAGACTTATCTTATGTGGTACGAGTTCAATCAGGCCATGTCTGTTGTAATGAAATTGAAAATTTTTCGGAAAACCATTGGCATGTCGTTTGGGTGGGGCCGAAAAGCTGGTATGGTTATATGAATTTGCATCTGAATAAAGGATTTTTCTGCGTTTTCTAGCATATACAGTGTATACGCTCTTGAGTTTCATTATACAAAACCCATGGCAGCCTGATCAAAGTTGTGCCAAAAAAATATATATAAAACAAAAACAAAATAACACTGATAACGTCCCTAAAGTCTCGGCGGATTCTCTTTTAATAAAAAAAACAACCACAACTTAAAATATTATATCAAATCGTAAAAAAATTCAAAAACATTAAACGAACACATTACAAATTTAAAAAATATATAAAACAACAAAATCTACTTCGCGAATTTTCAAGCTCCTAAAGCTCGATTTTAGCTTACACATTCAGCCAAACTATGAGGAGCAATTCTTCTTAAAATTCTTCTTAAAATTAACAGGCTTTCTTCCAATCTGGAACGGTCTCTTGCCACTGAACTTGGTTTTTCTTCGATCTACACTAGTTGGCTGCACAGAAATGTTCACTCTTTTTCTTCTAGTGTGGACCATTTGTTTTCTTGATGAAGAAGAAGGTTTGAATGCTGTGTAAAGTTCACTCAAAAGAGAAGATGAACTATTTATATTTTTTGTGTATCTTTGAATACAGGCTCGAGCCGAGAAAATTCTCCGGAAAATGAAAATTCTCGGGATCATCTTCAAGGTTCTTCATCACTTTGTTATCTAGATCAGTTATGAAACTTTTCCAATCACTCAATAGCTCTGTAGTTGCGTTGTCAACACTTTTATTGTCAGCTAATTTTATTGTACCGCTGGCGCTCGTATCAAAATCAGTACCACTATTAACCACTATTATCATCTCGGTAATCATCAACTGACTGACTAGAGCTTTCGTTTTTATCAGTCGGTAAATTTTCGAGAACTAAAGGTTGAAGTAAATGTGAAGGTGGTTCACTAGCTGTTGCGATAACTTACTTCAACTTCTTCTCTGGTCCTTAAATTCACTCTGACTGTTTGTTCCGAAGTTATTTTGTACTCGTAAGAATCGGGAAAATCAACGAAACTACTCATTTTGTATTCAGCAAATCAAAACATAACTTGCGCATATCACATGCAGGCTACTTTGCGATAACATGTGCTATTTAGCAGGGTGTTTTGCGATCGCAAGTGGCGTTTAGGAGCTGACGCTCGGTTCGAGCCGATTCGCGATCACGTGTGGCGTTTAGAAAAATGTGACCCGGCACCCCCGGGCATCACTGCAGTTACGCCAATGAACCCTAGCTGATGATCTAAGCTCCTAAATAAATGTCAATTATTGTCACTGTAATAGAAAGGAATAATGATAATAATAAATAACGGCAATAGTGCTGCATGCATGTGAAACGTGGGCATTCAGTGCAACGGAAAGTTCGAGGCTAGAGATTTGGGAAAGAAAAATACTGAGGAAGATTTTTGGAGGAAAGAAGATAGACAACATAAATAAAAAAGGACCAGAAGACAAACAAACAAACAAACTTAAAATTCAAATAAACAACGCTTTATTGTGTAAAAAGCCAAAATAGCTTCATCGACAAAGCATTTATTTATAAAACAAACAAAAACACAAATATATACAAATAATAAAAAATACCATACAATACAAATCAAACAATTCAAAAAAATCTACGTCATTAAAATTACTACATTAATACATGGACATTGCCAAACACAAAAAAAGCATATCAATAAAATTTTACAATAGGAAAATTGTAAATGGATATAATCATTTAAGAGTCATAAAATATTAAATCACAAAATACTAGACTTTTAACCAGTGTGTGAGATGATCAAAATTTTAAAATTCAAAATTGTTTATGATTAAACATCAACAAAAAAGGTGTTTACCGCATATAGGGCTCTCTCCATCAGTAAGCATGATTTCAGAGCTTTGCGAAATGTGGGAAAGAACGAAAGCGACTTGATATTCAAAGGCAGATGATTGTACATTTTTTTGGCATTGTACAGTATTGAGCCTTTAACTAGTTCTGAGCTCGGGGTTGGTAGACAGAGATCGTGCTCCGCATTCCTAAGTGGATAGTTGTGAGATGGCCTTTCGGGAATAGCAGATATATGCTTGCGGATTAAGCAAACGAATGAGGAAGGAGAATTAGAGGAAATTATGTCTACTCTCATTAATCCATTGTTATGAAACATAGAATCGTCTGTGAATAAATAAAATCTAGTCATCTTCTCCTGAACACGTAAACAAAATTCAGTCCGTCGCACATTATCGGTTTCAAAGAGTTTATGATGTAATTGATGGATATGATGAGGGGGAAATTTACATCTTTTAGCGATCTTCCTATACTCCGTTTTCTTCTGCCCCTTGTTTGATTTATTTTACGATGATTTGTAAAGGAATTTTCTATGAAAGAAGAAAGAGCCAATTACGGCAAATTCATCTTCTTCATTTCCAACGACAGGTTGCTGTCTAATAGATTTTTTATAAACCACACTACCAGCTCTGCGAAATACGACAAGTAGTTTATCAAAGAAATGCTTATCGGGATGATTTTTGGTTGGATTGGATATAGATATATATTTGAGCATAAACTTTTGTGTGAGCATAACTTTTGAGGCATCAACTTTCAAAAATGTTTTATGGTCCAAAACCAATTTAGCTGCCGAAAACAGCTTTTGTATTTGCAGAAGAACGCAGAATGTTTTTTTTTGCAGAGATAAGGCGCCCAACAATTTTAACAGGGACAAAAAAGTGGCTGGAAAAAACTGGCTATATTCATTTATGTCAATATAGGGTTTCTATTTAGGAGTTAATTTTTGGAAAGCCTGAACTTTTATCTCTGGAGTAATCGCATTTAACAAAACAGAAGATGCATAATTTTAGAGCAAGTTATGAACAAATACAAATTTGAACTTCATATTTTCAATATGGATGAAACAGGAATAATAGGCGTTCATAAGAAATAATAAAACAAATTGGTGCTATAACCATTCATCAAAGAGGAAAAACTATCACTATAGTTTGCGTAATGAATGTTGGGGGAAATGGGGGAAATGTTATTCCACCAATGTTCATAAACCCAAAAGGAAGAATGACTGCTGCTTTGGAACGGTATGACCCGCCTGATTCTGTATACATCTGCTCTAAAAATGGACGGATAAAAGAAGAAAGAAGAGCGTTTTAAAACATGGATAAAAACAAAGAACTTTATATAACATAGCTAAACACTTCGTCCTTGGTTATTCGACAATTTCTGCAAGAAGAATGGTGTTGTTATGCAGGGTCGGACTGACCATATAGTCAGGGTGGCGATTGCCAGCGGGGCCCCAGCCTTTGCGGCTCCCGCCTCCCTATCTTAGGACCTACATGTAAAATCGTTCATTATTTATACAAATACACGGAAAAAATAAATTGTAATAAACCCCACAGTTGTAGAAAACACTGCTGAATTTTGTGTCTAGAATGGTATTAGGCATCACGTAGCTTTTATTTCTATCACAAGATCTCCAAAATATTTAAATATGCCTGAATTTATACGAAAACAGCAAACAAGTGAGGTGGTAATTCTCACAATTTGTATCAGATTGTACTCGTTGAAATTTAAATGAAAATTATTATTATAAATTGTAGCACTACTAACTATATTTTTTGACACAATTTGCTGTTACTAGGCACTATTGGAAATTTAGTTGAGGAAAAATAATACAATAATAATTATTGTGTATCATATTTTATGTTTACAAAAATCTCAGTACAATCTGTAGTATATGTTTTTTTCAGTGTAGAAATGAAACAGGAAAAAGTGACGGTAATATTCTGATGATAACTCCAACATTTTTTTGGATTAACATTATTTACATTTGCATTGCATTACGGTTAATTCCTTGATTTCAAACACTTACATCAAATCAATATAGGAATAAACTGAAATCATCATACTCAGGGACACAACTAGACACAGACTTTTAGGGGTGCTCAAGCCTTTTGAGGGGGCTTAGGTCACTATAAGATACTGTTGATTTGAGGTTAAAACCAATTTTATACGACCTGTACCAGTCATCTGGGGAGCTAAGCACCTCTTGTTGCGCCACTGAGCATACTATTGCTGCAAAGCAGTAAATGGGTTTAGTATCAATGGAATGTATCCATTGAACCCTAAGCCCTAAACATTTAGTGAAGAAGTTTCTGAAGCGTTTAGTTCAAACCTAACCAAGTCAGTCAGTTGTAACAACCACGAAAATGGTACTGCTGAAGTAAATAAAACCAGTCTTTGCATAGGGTGAATGGCAACCCCTGAAGCTGAGTCAATATAGCAGGATGCTCTGGGACAGACAAAGAAAATAAAATAATTAGAAGTAAGAAAAACAACAGTCAAAGAAACATGTCTTTTTTACAAGTTTCACCAAATTCTGTAGTTTTTCTAGAGTCCAGGGCCATTAGCCCCCAAAACATCAGAAGATTTGGCCTGTGGATTTAGTCCGACGTACCAAAACTGTCATATTTTGGCCTGCGGGCTTGGCACGCCGACTTGGCCGACAGATTAGATCTTTGCCCGATTAAATATTCTTTGGGACAAAATTCGACGTTTTATAGCAGTTTTTATATAAATAAATGTTTATCGGAATAAAAACTGACCAGAAAGAAAGAGCGTCTACCGACTTTATGATTAACTGGTTTTTTAGATCAATTTAATTTGACTGATCAAGTCTACGGAATTAGTTTGTAACAGACTTGGTCCGTCAAAGGCTTAGTCTGCCACAGACTTTGTCCGCCACACATACACCAGGTTTTTATCCGTAGACCAAGTCCGCAGGCCAAATCCGCAGCTCAAATCTTCGGGTGCATGGGGAATGCAAGAATCAGAGATCGGAAATTTTGATGGCGACGCCCTTTAAAACATATTTCTGAAGAAGCAGTCTTCAGGAATAAATTTGCAAAACAACAATAAACTAAAAAGGGAAAAATCAAGAGAAGAGTGTTCCAAAGCAAATCCCCAGAAGACGATTTTATGGTTTCTGCGATTTGTGCATTTTCTCTTCATTTTTTGACAACACGGCGGTGACAACATTTTTGGCGAACACTTCCCATATCAAATATACAGTATGTCCCCAGATTCTCTTTACATTATTGACATTTTGACATTTGTAATTTCGTCATCTAGGTACTTGTCAATTAGAAACTGCGTCAAAAGTTCCCACTCTCTTTTGGGCTATATCTTCTCGCTGGGCAAACTTCATCTCTTCATAAAAATTTCAATCATATAATAGTTTGTACCAAAAAGGAAAAATCCCCTTATTATCTTCTTTGGATGACGTCACGGATAAGCCGTCTCTTTTTATCGATGATAACGGTATGTTAATAGTAAAGAATGATTTATAACATATTAGTTTTGCTGCTCCGATTTATATTAAACAGACTATCAGTTTTGCTGCTCCGATTTATACTAAAATAACATTACGAATTTTCCCTGTTGCTCTCGGGTATCTATCGAATCTGACATTTAAAGAATAAATGACTTAAAAATTGGTTTCCTTGCAGAATTTCGAAAAAGATATTTGAAAAAGTGGTTTCTTTTTAATTTTACATGAATATGCCAATGTTCAGCCATCTGCTGATAAAAAAAATTGTAAATTGTAATGTTTAACCAATAGCAGCCGATGCTCGTGATAGAAGCAAAAAATACTGATTGGAGCCCGTTTGCCAGTCAAATGTTTATCTATATTTCATATGAATTAAACTTTTAATTACGCAATTGTGGGCGCAATTTTTAAATTCATTGTTGCCAACCATGGACATATTTGGCGCCAAGCTGACTAAATGGAATTTAAATTTCCTGCTGGGGATTCAGGCTGCATTTATTTATTTATTTCCTGACATTGTCATTCGTTTTCACACTTTAGTTTTGTATTACGAGTTTTTGGTTTAAAATAATGTGATACTTTAGCTTAAAAATATTTACTAGCAAACCTTGCAGTCAGACATTGTTCTTTTTAGATCCTCTTGCAGTGCGAAGTGTACAAGCTTAATAGCCGTAAACTTATCGCAACTTTATTACAATACAATACAGTAAATTTTATTATTGTAATCGCAAAACATTTTCCGATGCACGTCATCAATCATATCGACATTGACATTAAAGTCTATAACCCGACTATATGAAATTTTGGCAAAAATGTTTAAATTTGTTGTATAATTTAAGATACCGAGTAGCTCTTCATTTTACTTTATAGAGCAAATGATTGTAACAGATATTTTATTTAGATTAAAGCTGCAAAAATTAGTTTTAACTGAATTCTATTATCGCTATGTTGGTCACATTGCGCAATGTTCGCTAATGTTGTCCTTTATTATTTGACAATTATCCTAATGTCAGTCATTATTTTGTATAATATCGTCATGCTGTTGAATCTTTGTGAGCAATTCTCGTTTTGTTTTGCCTATTTTCATAGTTATTACCACTTATGGCGTTGTAAGATGTACATCAATAAATAAATAAATAACCCCATAATAACGGTTAGAATAATCTTCATAATAGACTAGTTTTTGCCAATATGTATTTAAAATAAGTTATAAAACAAATAAATCAATTAATTACTAAAATATTAGTTATTGAATTAAAAATAAAACGTAAAACTCTTTAAAAAATGATATAATAAATATATTGTTTGTCAATTTTAAATTGAGATTCATCTCATAAATCCATCACAATCTGGCAGCGCTGTCGCCATCGTTTGTCACTCAAAGTTGATCACGTGCATCGGGAATTGTTTTGCGATTACCATAGATCATTTTTAATCTATATTAAAGCAAAAAATTTAAGTCATAGTCAAATTTGTGTATTGTTCTGTATTTTCTGAGAACAACCAGCGCCAAATTTCGCCCTTACAAATCCACCCCCGTAAAATAAAAATTCATTAGACGCAAGCACAAGCAGCAAGCTTTATCAATTATTCAACGACCGGCGGTCGAATTAAAACAACTCTGCCCCCGAAGAACTCGATTTGCTCCTATTAATAAATAATGGAGCTGCCTCCCCTTCCGCCCTTCTGCAGCCCCTCTATGGCGATAAATTACAGTTCGAAATCACAATTACGGGTCGCAGAAGGAAGTCCGACCGAGAACACGAATTATCGGTTCAGAAAAACGTTTAATGGAGCTGCCACTAATGAATCGTAACCGAATTATACACAACTTTGTAAGCGATCCCGAGAGGGGAGTTGTGGTTGATACAAGTAACCGATAGCATCAGGGCCGGCGGCGGCGGAAGAAAAATATGAAGACTACAGACTGTCAAATTGCACTCAAAAAGCCTTTTGGAGGAAAGTTCTTGGGTAGTTTTGATTTCTTCTATTTATTATGTTTTTTGGTGTGCTGAATTCGAATCTGAGATTTGCAATTTTCTCTATGTGATTTTTTTAGTTATAAGTTGAATGTCATATACGTACCGGGGCAACCTGTTGATTGGGAACCTTTGATTAGAAATCGCAATCGGTACTTTGAAATTTTGAAAAACTCTTTTTAAGATCAAAATGGTTAAAAATAAAGCCGTTAATATTCGGTGTCTAAATTATCATTTCATATTAAACGGCGAGCTCTAAATAATGTTACGGATTCTAAATAATAGTATGCTGTTTTATTAGGATTAAAAATGATACTTTTTGTGACGAGGCTGTTACGTTTGACATTACAGGCGAAGCACAAAAAGTAATTTTTACTCCGAATAGAACATACTTAAATCGTTCGACGGCAGAAGTTCGTTTTTAAAAATTTATTTATTTTCAAAAACTTGGAATGGCTCTAACCTTAGGTTCTTTCAGTCCCTTTCTGACCCCTTGCTAGTTGTGGTTGCTGCTGCGTCTTCTTCTTCGTCTAGGTTCTTTTCGGATCACACTGGCGGATTTGAAAACCCGAGTAGGATTTCTCTCGATATACAGTCGAATTTTTAAAGAAAGCACTCCCGTGTAATCCTACCGACTGCGCCACTTAAATCGTTCGACGGCAGAAGTTCGTTTTTAAAAATTTATTTATTTTCAAAAACTTAGAAGCTAGTGTACAGTACGACAACAGAACAAGGAATGATTTATTAATACAATGTGATTTAAAAAGTACTACGTTTCTCACGATCTTGCTGAGTTGCAATGTCTATTCCTGGGACCAGAGTGATGATGCGCCGGTTCTCATGGGAATGGTCACATAACTCCTCCCACCTTAAGATTCGAAAATAACGGACGTGGTTTTCGAATTCGGACCAATCTTCTTTTTCTTCGATTTATTGATGATTGATCTCCAAAATAATGCAATTTTCTTTCTTCTTATAATTATTAAGACAATTATTAATATAAAGCAAATACTAATTAAAGTTAGTTAATAATTTATTATGAAGTTTGATTATTTGCTGTTAATTCAATTGGTGGAATCAATTGATTTGCCATATCTTTTAACTTATAGATTTGATCAAAATTGATTTTAGTTATATTAGGTAAAATTAGAGTTTTAGTGGTATTGATACCAATTAATTTAATTTCGGGTAAGATCAAAAGTTTTCCGTCTTGAATTTTCACATCATTGAAGAATTTCTTCTGATTAACTTCGATTTCACAGTTGACAGGTATCTTCATCAATATCGATTCATTGATTTGGAACTGATGATCGCTTTCACACTTGGCGATTAGCTTGATTGGCTTGCTGGGCAATATCAAAACAAGTTCTTGAGTGATTTGTTCTGATATGGGATCTTCAATGTTGATCTTCATAGTTGGACAATTATTGATCTGATTGGTTTCTAATAGTTGGATTACGCATTGGTTATCGGGATGGAATTCTTCTAAACAAAAGTAGACGTCTTCGATGACTGGACAGGCTTCAGTTGAAAACTGTTTTCTTCTTTCGCTTAGTGCCAAATAGGGGTATCTTGGGTTTGACTTTGGATAAAAGGGTAGATATGATAGAAAGATAAGGTTTCTGCCCTCAATATAGGAATATGTATAGCAAATATAATCCTATTATCGATAAATTTAACAGCTGTTCCAAGAAATTGATAATACGAAAGTGTATTTCTAAAATTAGGAATGTTCGATTTTTCATAGATGTTCGATAGATATTTTAACATATTGATTAATTCAAAACTCGGAAGAATACTATTATGAAGTGCGTTGACTTTGGCAAATGTGATAGCGTCTTCCAAATTATCTAAGAATATTATTAGATTTTGGCAGTCTAAGTTTAATTGCATAATTACGCCTTGGAGTGATAAATAATCTTGTACATTATTGATAATGTCTTGTACTGATTTTTGAAATAAATTCAAACTTGTTTGAAATGTTTCTTGATTTTTACTTAATATTGATATGGTCTTATTATAATTGACAATTAAATCTTTACAAAGCGATATTTGTAATTTAAGTTCTTTATTGATACTTTTTTGATCAGTTTGTAGCACAGATATTGCATTATTATAACGTTCTCTGTCGTCTGAATCTAAAGATCCAAATAACCATTTGTTCGCTTTTCCTACTATATTTAATAAAGCTCTTTCTTTGCGAATATGTGGGTGTAGGTTATTTAATTTCTCTGACGTTATTTTTATTAAATACTCCGTTCCAAAAAGTAGGTTTTCAGCTAAACCGTGATACGAAATGCTGTTAGTAATATTATTAAAATTTAAATGATTTTTAAGAACTAAGAACTAAGAAATATTTTTCTATATTATTTAGCTTAATTATAATTTCTTTTAAATCTACGTAGTGTAAGAAAGTATGAAGATTATATATAAGTTTTGCATTACCCAAATTTATTGGAAGGATAGGCTTTTCCAATTTGGTAATTTGTATGTCTGTCTCAATCGTTAGACTGGTGAGCAGAAGTACTAGGAACGGCAATGTCAGCATTTTCGGCTTTATTTATTTTATTGGATCCCTGAAAAGATTTTCGCTTATTAATTTTGGGTTTTCTTGCGCTTGCTTTATGATAGTTTGTTTTTTCGGTTTTTAACTTTATATCGGACTGATCGATTATTTGAATTGGTTTAAATTTTGGTTTATCTTTTGCGCGTACTTTAGTTTGTATATAGGCTGTCTTTTGCGATTGAAAATCTGCTGATTCGGTTCGATTTTCATTTCTTTTGGTGATTATATTTTCTTTTACTTGTTCGTTCAATTCTCTCAGTTTTTCGTATAACTTATTAGATGTTTCTTTATGAGATTGTACATAGGATGAAATGATAGCATTATCATTTAGATCGAAAGGATTTACACTTCTAATATGACCTGTAGTAACCTCAAATGGTGTGAATTTGGTAACAGTGTGGATAGAGTTATTATATCCCGTAACTGCTCTCTTGATTAGTTGTTGACTGGATAGATCATTTTTTTCGTCTTTCAAACAACGATAACTTTCTATTATTGATGAATGGAAGCGTTCCACAGATGAGTTAGAGTTGCTGTTTTTAGGAGTTGTAAAGTGTAACTCTATTTTGTACAATTTACAAAAGTCTTCTAAGTCCTTTTTCTTGAACTTGTTAAATACATATTGTAATTGATCTTAAAAGTATCTACATGTATATGTTCGAAGGGTCTTGATGCTGTTGGCGTTAAGTTAAACTTGATGACAGGTGGACTTCGATCATATTTGTTCTTTTGACATACCTCACAGTTGTTTAGGTAATCTGTGACGTCATCTGACATTCTTGGCCAGTAAAATCTTCTACTAAGAGCCATTCTTGTCTCATTAATACCTCAGTGGCATGTTTTCGTTGTATGGTAAATTCCATTTTTTTTTTCTTTTTGGTCGTTTTCACCCTGTATATCTTCTAACATGTTAGTACAATGTAGTAATTTAAATGAAGCGTTTTTAAAATACGTTTGCGCTGTTACTGAAAATATTCTGGACAAATTTTCATGTCTAAAATAGATCGCGTATAATTGATTTGGGGATAAGTAGTCTTTAAAGAATTTAATTATAAAGGGAATAGGTACTCTACTTGGTATAGGTACGTACATTCTGTTGTTAGTGAATATTTTTTCTCTTCTTATATTAAAATCGTTTATCTCTCCATGAGTTATGACTACTTGGTTTTTATATGTATTTATGGGTCTCTCTGTAATAGGCATATCTAGCACTGGGTTTTCCGCTGATGAATGAACAGTTTCTAAGTCCGTTTCAGGTCTTGTAGGTGGTTCTATGACTATTTTGTCAGGTAGATCTGTTCTTTCAGGTAGATCTCTTCTTTCAGTTTGATCTAAAGGTTCACTTATAACTTGACTTGTTGATTTGTCAGGCGGATCTGTCCTTTCAGGTAGATTTCTTCTTTCAGGTAGATTTGGCTGACTTATAACTTGACTTGTAGGTGGTTTTATTTGTATATCCGAAATTATATTTATTTTTGGTGGTAAAACTTCGATAAAAGGTTCTGGTCCTAAATTAGCTAAGTTTGTCATTTATAATAAAATCTCTAATAATTTCGTCGCTGTTTCCTAAGTTATTTTCAATAGATTCGGTTTCTACTGCGTTACAGTTAATAGAATTTTCCGAAAAAGCGTCAGTTTTGGTAAAATTTTCTTTTAAATTTTCGTTTGCACAAAAAATAATTTTTAGTGTTTTTCGATATTTTAGAGAAATTTCGAAAGTTGGTCCTCTTAGTTTGTTATTTGTTAAATCAATAAATGTTTTCAAATTTATTAAATATTTCATTCGGATTACACCATCGAAAAATTCGTGGAATTCAAGAAGAATGAAGTCTCTGTTGTAGTTAGTTCGTAATTCTGAGAAAGCAGGGATTCTCGCTTGAAAGTGAGTGTTTTTTCTTCCCACGGCGGTTTTAATTACATTATTCTCCCGATATATGCATTTAGGATAATATTTCTCGGCAATGCTTGGTCTTAATATAGATCTTGAACTACCGGTGTCGATTAAAAATTTAATATTTGGATTTGATATTTCGATATATGGTAACGAATTACTTGATGTAATGTTAATTTCTATCAAGTTTGGGATTTTGTTGGGCCTTGTATTCGAAAATGTTGATTTTCGGCTTCGTTTTTGGTGTTATAATTTTGAGAAAAATTTTGATTTTGCTCGTAAAATTCAGTGTCATTTTGGATTTGACTTTGATTATAGTCATAAGATTCATTATACGATTCAGGATCGATGTACTGATACTGTTCGTTATAATCTGTATTATAATCTGAATAAGGAGAAGACACTCCTTTATATTCATTATTATGAAGTTCCTCAAAAATGAAATCTGGTTTTTGATTTGGATTTGGATTATGGAAATAATTAAAATTATTTCTGAAGGGTTCTTGTATCGGTTGTTGTTTAGAAAAACCGTTACTGTTTTTTACACTTATTGACATAGGTATAGACTTTGTCATTTGACTAGGTGGTATTGGTTTTGGTTTGAAGACATTTGGGTTTTGGGGTGGTCCAAAGACTTCTCGATTAGTTGGGTGTCTTTTAGGTTGTTGAGGTCTCGTTTGAATGTTAATTGGCTGTGATGGTCATTGATATTTATTTTGGCGATTAAAATTATTTAATTGATTATTTGTTAAATTTTGAGATTTTTAATTGTTAAAATTTGGTTGATTGAAACTAGGTTGATTAAAATTTGGTTGATTGAAATTTGGTTGTTTGTTAAAATGATTGTTTTGAGAATGATTTAAATGTCCATAAAAAGATTCAAAATTCTCAAACTCTACCACAAAAGCCATTGCATCTTCCAGCGTTTCTAAATTTTTTAGATGCATATTATTTTTTTAAATTCCGGTACATCCGGCTATAAAGGTGTTTAGTGCTGTTTTTTCATAATAGCTTATATGACATAGTGTTTCGTTTTCATTTAAATTTGTGTCATTACTTATACGTTGCGCTACGTTGCTACGAAGTAATTGTAAACGATTTCCAAATTGTAAAAGATGTTTTTTTTTGTGGTTTGGCTCGTGCGAGCTCTTGTACTAAACAATCGGTATTTCGTCTATCCGAAAAACTTTGTAACAAGGCAATTTTCATTGCGTTCCATGTTCTAATTTCTGATCGATTTCCGACCATAAATTCCGCTTTGCCCGTTAGCTTTTCTTGTAAACAGTCAAATATATGTGAGTCTAATTCCGCGTTTCTTAATGCAGAATATGCGTCTACAAGTTTTGTTCATTTTAAAATAAATTTATTTAGTGTATTGCTATCACCGTCAAAAGATTTGATATTGTCCACTCTTGATTTAAATAGATGCCAATCGAAAGCAATTTGACCTTGATTTTCATTAGGCATTTTTCTAGTTCTTTCTAAATTGAATTTAAGAGTTTTAAATGATTCTAGAAGTTTATCTATTTCTGATGCCAGTTTTTTGTTTTTTCTGTGTCACTTTATCGTTTGTCACTTAAATTATTTAGATGTTAAAAATAATTATTACTCTGCGCTACTTAAATTGTTTATATATTAAAAGTAAATTTTTCTTTCTCCAGAAAAACAAAAGTTTATTCGAAAAAATAAACATTCTTTTTAGAATGTTTGTTCGTATTCACCGTCAATGTTTACTACTAGATGGTAGAGATAATATAATACGATTATTAAAATAATGTTTAATTTTATTGTTCCCATAACATTAAACAATATTCTTTTCAATGAATTTTAATTAAAACTTGCGCCTTTGAATCAAAATTAAAATTTCGGTTTCTTATAAATAAGATATTTTTGAAATTATAGCTTTTATTCAAACTTGCGTCTTTGAATGAAAATTAAAATTTCGGTTTCTTAAAAATAAAATATTTATGTCGATCTAGAAGTATTTTGCGCTACTTTAAAGGTCAAAATAATATTTTTCCTAGCCTAAAAATTAATCAATAAACTTTTTATTTGTTTATTTTACATTCTATTTTCTCTGAAATAGTTTTTGTTTTATTTTCACTTATTTTCTACTTGTTTTTGCCTTCAATAAGCTGAACTAAATCTAATTTGCCCTAACTATTCCTATTGACGGCCTTAAACAGAGGATCAATAGTGTAAAAGGAAATGGCACTAACCTTAGGTTCTTTCAGTCCCTTTCTGACCCCTTGCTAGTTGTGGTTGCTGGTGCGTCTTCTTCTTCGTCTAGGTTCTTTTCGGATCACACTGGCGGATTTGAAAACCCGAGTAGGATTTCTCTCGATATACAGCCGAATTTTTAAAGAAAGCACTACCGTGTAATCCTACCGACTGCGCCACTTAAATCGTTCGACGGCAGAAGTTCGTTTTTAAAAATTTATTTATTTTCAAAGACTTAGAAGCTAGTGTACAGTACGACAACAGAACAAGGAATGATTTATTAATACAATGTGATTTAAAAAGTAAACTACGTTTCCCACGATCTTGCTGAGTTGCAATGTCTATTCCTGGGACCAGAGTAATGATGCGTCGGTTCTCATGGGAATGGTCACATAACTACATGCTATTTTTTTCAAACATTCATAAATAATTTTTTAAGTAATTTCCAACGTTGCAAATAATATAAAAATATTTAAAACAATACCCTGGAAGTAATTATATATTAAAAAATTATGGTTACACTCGTACCACTTTATGTATGTTCTTTATGTCTTTCTAAACTGACACTTTATGTCAGTTTAATAATATATTTTAGTACTTCTGTGCTTAGACGCAAAAGTGCTGTACTTTTATGCCTAGGCGTTAAAATGACTTTTTTATATTGCAATCACGTAGCAAAAATTAATACTTTTGTGATGTTTGAAAAAAAACATTTATTTATAAGTTTTATAACATGTCTAATTAAATTTGGATGCTCTGATTAAATTTAAAATATTGCTAGTTGCTGTAGATAATTTTGTCAGGCAAAATACGTAAACAAAAAGGACTTTTTAGGTCAAAAAACGCCAAAAGGGCAATTTGTTCCAAAAAAGGACTATCCTTTTCAAAAAAGGACAGGTGGCAACCCTATTAGGCATCTAAATGATAATTGCAGAAATTTACCTTCAAATTACTAATTCCAAATAATTTTTAATACGGCCGCGGCCTAGAGAAACCTACAATTAAAATACCAGCAAAAATTTGATTTTGACCTTGTCAAATTCGATGTCACATTTTTTTTATTTACAAGAATTTATGTGTTTTGAAAAGGGTGGTTAATTTTTTTCTCAATTGGAATGATCATATTCAACAAATAATTTGTTGAATATGTTGAGAATAGTATTGGCGGTGTAAAATTCGCGCAATATAAACTTGTTTGCTGTTCATTACTCGATTACTGGCAGGCCTCGTTTCCAGCACAAACGTCCACAATAATTTAACAGATAAAATAAATATTTGTAACTAACTAACTTTATTAAACTATGCTAATTAATAAAATAAATAAATGTTTACATTTCCCATTCAAACAATACCCTAATTGTGAAATTCATGCCTCACAATACAATCTGTGATATTATGGGGAGAATCTTTATCATTCCACAGTCATGTCGTTTTCAATCCGCCTAAATATCTGTATTTAATTTTGCCCATAAAGACGGTTTTTGAGTGTGCTCCACATCAGGAAGAAGTCGTTCGGCAAAAGATCCTGTGGTCTTTTCCTACTATACGTGCCCGCTTCGCTGTGCATAAAATTTTTGAACGATATATTTCTTTATAAATCTATCAATGGTGGTATACAGTTTGAGTCTTTAAATTGGAAAATTATTCCATTATCTCAAACACAGATCTTAAACAAAATGCTTGAACATGTCAATTATTTATTATTTTGTTTAGTCAATTAAGTTGCTCATATTTTTACATATAAAATATTTCTACAGAAAGCAGATCCTAAAAGAGTATCAGGGAATAAAATTGCCAGATTTGAAATAAACTCCTTGAGTAACCAAAATATCATTTGATGGCTATTGACTGCGAATAAGACAGCCTATGGCTGCCATATATGTATAGTCGACAAGCCGACTGCTGTAAGACTGATGCCAACGACTGTCAAGAAAATGTACATGTAATTCCAACAGTGAGACACTCAACGTTGAGATATTCCCGCGAAAACATTGCAATCATTTCTCTGGCTATTGATTATAGTTTTACCTCATTCAGTGTTTGATTTGTCTACCCAATAACGATATTTTTGTCTCAACTTACCTTGCATTTCAACGGCGGTGGAAGTTGAATGGAGTCGAAGAATTGTCAGAAAAAAGTATGTTCTTTGGGTTCACGGTGTCTTGTCCCTGGCTGTAGTGTCGTGGCCGGGAAATTGCACCAAGACATATAATGATGCCGGACGGGGCTACCCCTATCGGCCATACCAGGCACCCTCTACTGACTGTGGTCATGTCTCGCGGGTAGAGGGTGTGGGGAGTCTTGGCTTAACCGCCTGGACTAAGAGGAAACAACCTCACCAAAAACCTAAATCCTACGATGGCGAGACCAGGTCAAAGGGATGCGTGGCTAAATAGAGGACTAGCCATTACTGGCCTCAACCTTTGGGTATCAGGGGTAAATACAATGGGGTGCATTGTATTTACCCCTTACTTCTACATGCTGGGCTCTGTAGAAGTGGCCCGACTATCCCTAGCGACTCGTGGGAACACTATGAGATCTAGTATTAAAAACATCACCGGTGAAGCTGTTGGCTGTGGGGAAGCCCCCTAGTGACACTGGGAACATTACAAATTAAAGTTCCAAGGGACCAGATCCAAAGGAAACTACAAGAGGGGCGGCTGACGCTTGGGATCATCCTTCACAAGTGGCACACAAGCTACCACCTTCTCCAGCAAGGCTCGGGAGCCTACCTCTAGACCCAATAAGCGACACAAGCTACCGTTTCGTTTACTCGGCCTGGGTCAACCAGGCGGGCTAGACGATCCTCTGAGAGTAGGTCTTAGCGGAGCACAAGCACGGAGATACCTCCGACTTCTCCACGAAGGACTTGCTTCAGAGGGAGCAAAAGCGAAAACACTCCTCCGAAAAGGGGAGAGTAAAGAAATCAAGAAACAACCGGACTCATCTCCATCAAAGGGCAAGAGAGGGAGCAAGAACCTCTCACCTCTTCTCTGGCAGGGAAAGAAAAAAAGCCAGGATGGAAAGCCGTCCAACACTGGGAGGCAGGCAGGGACGTATCACCAGCTTTGCCGCTATTGCTGGACAAGTGAAAATGGCTGTACTGCCAAAGGATTTCCCAGAGGTTGCTCTGACCACCGACCAGCAAACGTCTCTAGAAGAGGCTGGACGCCCCCCTATACTGGACGCAGTAGTGGCGATCGGATCGCAACACAACGATCTACAAAATCTGGGGCAGCTGCGTTTTGCGGGGATACACTTTCGGGTAGGCACGATCCTCACAGATTGTGTATCTCAAGAATCGGCGAATGGGTTGGTGGAAATCGCACCTAAGCTTAAAAAATGGCAAGGGCCGGAACTGCCCTTGCCCAGGTCCTCACAATAGGAATTGACCTCAAATCCAAGAAGGCAATAGAGAAAGAGGGACATATCCTCTATTATAGATACGGGACAACACCGGTATCAGGTCTAAGGAGAGACCAAGTTAAAGAGGTGGAGAAAATGGAGACAGATCCTCCAGCCTTCACATCACGGGTTCCTCAGCCGGAACCAAGCTCCTCGACTGTGAAGGGCGGCACGGAGGGTTAAACTCCAACCGTGGAAGGGTGTGTACCCTCGGAGGAAGAACTGTTGTCAGAGAAGGATGGGAAATACCCTGTCCCCTCTACAACAGAGGTATATATGATGGGTTATAGACTGTGTGATGACTCAAGGAAAGGGGGCACAATAGATCTTTAAGGTCGCATTGATTACACACAGTTATCACCCCCCTCCCCCCTCTTACTCATTCTACATTTTACATTGGGTTCACGGCAATATTTTGAAATAAATGCATCATTTGCTTACAAAGTTGTAGTCTCCTATCGCGATCATCTTCAGTTCATTGCTGTCAATCAATCTGTAATTTATAAGGATGAAAATGTCCCATATTACTGAAGAATACTGTATCTGTGATACTGAATACTAACGAATTTTATATTCTATTGCAATTTATTGGATATCGTATATTCGTCTGGTTATTAGAATTTTCTTGAACGTTCAACACAAAATTGAATTTAACATTTTCGCATAATGCAGTTCTTGCTTATTTTCTAGTTTTCGTACATGACTATTTCCCCTAAACTTCTGATCAATTTTGCTCAGCGTATTCCATGATAATGGTGAAAAATCTGAATATTTTTCTCTACAAATGAATAACTTCATTCTGGGCTCTTTGTCTGTTCCGTATCCTTTGAGTATTAGGATATCGATTCGACGGGAAGCTATCTCTTCTAATCTTTCTATTTCACAATATTGAAATTAGGCATTAGTGAACAATAAGTATGGCAATATTCGACAAAAGAACTATTGCAAGGCTTCAAAAGTTGCTTGTCCCTTCAGATAAAGAAATAAAGTTGTTTAGCTTTCGATATTAACGATTTCGACCGAGTGTTTTTACCGAAAATCAACCATAATCACGACACGTATTTATCAAAAAACGCTTTCTATGAAGTGTCCTGCATCGCCAACGCAGCACGCTTTCATAAGAAAATGTTTTTTTTGATAAATACAGATACGCCCAAAGATAAGAAAAACTGCATATATTTTTATATTTTATTAAAACTGAACAGTTTAACAATAATGCAAAACCACTCAAATGTCAGCACAGCTTAAGTTGTCAACCTAGCCTATGATTTTATCATTGTCAAATGTTATTTGTTGTCTTGTTGTTCTTTTGTTGTCTGTGCTTTGGTCTGCACTACTACTAAGTAGTTATAATAGCTACGCTTAGTGTCCCCGAAATGTATTTTTGTAATTTAAAACTGGTTAAAATGAAGCAAAAGGTTTATATTTGATATCAATGAAACTTTTAGTAATGTAATTGAGAGCGCGATTGTTAAATTCATTGTTGCCAACCATGGACATATTCGGCACTGGAATTTAAATTTCCCGCTGGGGATTCACGTAGTATCTCTGATGTAAAAAATGTCAAGTTGCCACATTTATTTATTTATTTCCAGACAGTGTCATTGGTTTCGACACTTTAGATTTGTATTTCGAGTTTTTGGTTTAAATAAATAATGTTGTGATACTTCAAGCTTAAAAATGTTTACTAGCAGACTTTGCAGTCGAACATTGTTCTTTTTAGAACCTTTTTTAGTGCGAAGTGTACAAGATTAATAGCCGTAAAAAACTCGCAATTATTAGAATGTTTTGAACGGAAAAGCGGTAATAATGGCCCTTTATGTCAATTATGTGCTGCTAAGGAGGTGAGTTTTGTTGATGTAAATAATAACTGTTTATATATTTATAATTAATTTATTTTTGTTTCCTAAAATATTTTGATTAAAAGAAAATATATAAAAGAGGGCAACTCTGTGTCGGTCAAGCTTAATCACGTGACTAAAAGTTTATTTGATATGAACTATAGTTTTTCAGTTTGTCTATACATATACCGTATGATCGAGAAAAAACGGCGTCCAGTTGGCTGGGAAATGAAGATCGCTGTCATTTTATATGTAAATTTATATGGGAAATGTCATCGATCGTCATTTCCCAGCCAACTGGACGCCATTTTTTTTCGATCATACGGTATTATTATAGTCTGTGAAGCGAATAACTTTGAATTTGACAGTTCCCGCGGGCTTTTCTAGTGGTTAGCAACTTGCGACCCTGCTGACGCAATGCCGCCTCTAATAAAACAGCCTCACTTGACTATGGCTGAAATCGCACTCCATAGTCAATGTAGATAGTTTTAGTGTTAAGAATAATAATTTAAAAAAATATGTGGTCATCTTTTGACAAGTTTATATTAGTTTATTAATTGTAGTAAACATTATGTGGTGTGTGGTGTGAATATTTTATATGTAATTTTTTGGATTATATTCGACACTATTTTTTTCATATGACACAACACTGATGAAGGCTATAATGTTACCCGAAACGTTTTTTTAAACCAAATAAAAATAATGAAAAACCAAATGAAAACTTAATCAGCGTTTTTCCCGAACCTAAATCCCAAGAAAATCAAAAATTTTAGAATAATTTTACATATAAAATGACAGCGATCTTTATTTCATAGCCATCGCTGACGCCTTTTTTTCTATGATATTTTTTTTTATTTTCCATTGTAAGTTAACGAAGTTTGAATAGCAACGGTCAAAAAATCAATAAATACTAACAGCGCTTTCAGATGGAGCGGACCTTCCGCGACGGACCGTCCGTCTTGTTTTTTTCAAGATAGGCGTCGGACGAACTCCGTCCGACGGAGCATATGCGTCCATGTGAAATTGTTCATAGAAACTCATGGTACTTGCTCGAAGTCGCGGACGCTCCATCGCGGACGGTCCGCTCTATCTGAAAGCGCTGTAAATATGTGATATAAAAATTGCATACCATTTTTTTTTTGGAAAAATAAATTTGAAAAAAGATATAATATATTTACTTTGTTTTACGTATCGTTTTTTATTTTGTTTCAGGCTCAGACCTAGATGATGAGGATGTCGAAGACCTACAGAATTCCGATGGAGGTCAGTGTGAAGGCTCTGGGTCAACGAAGGCTAGGAGACGAAGGACGGCTTTTACAAGCGAACAACTTCTAGAACTCGAAAGAGAGTTCCATGCCAAAAAGTATCTTTCGTTAACAGAACGAAGCCAAATAGCATCCGCTTTGAGGCTCAGTGAAGTACAAGTAAGTCGAAAAATATACTTCTGTTATTTATTATACGCTGTTATGTATGGAAACGGTCGATTATTAGGTAAAATATACAAGGTACCGCAAAAAGTTAAATACAAAAGTTATAGGGTTTTTAAATGTCTATTGGCGAGTAAAAAATTTATATATACAGGGTTCTTCATAAAGTCGTGGCACATCAAAGTTTCATTTTTTTAAATAGAACGCCCTGTATGTTATTGCATATTTCAATTCTTCCTTCAATTCTAAGCAAAATTCGAAATACACACAATGTACCTCAAACCAACCGTTTCCGAATTACTGACTTTTGAACATATCACCACAGATCGATCACTTAAACAATTTGATTTCATTAATTTCGATATGTTCACTTTCAATTATAATGCTTTCTGTCGAAACTGTGATACTTTTGTATTGGATTTTTAAATTCCTATTAGCTACTAGTAAATTTAAGATGGAAAACAACAATTTAATATTATATAATTTAGCAAATTTAAGTATACAGGGTCGGCCATAAAGTTGTGGCATATCAATTTTTATTTTTTTTTAAACGAAACCCCCTGTATATTATTGCATATTTTAATTCTTCCTTCAATTTTAAGCAATAATCGTAATACACAATGTATGTACATAAATTGAAGAATTGAAATGTTAAACAAAAATTTTGTAATTTGCAGACTTAATATAATAGTCTAAGAGCTAGCAACGTTTTCGAGAAAGTATTTTAAGACATCTCTTTGATATATCTTTTACTATGCTCTCTGGAACAGCATGCGGCCCGTCTGGCTGCCGATACCCGTTGCGTTTACTACTGCGCATCGGAAGAAGAATCTATATTTTTTATTAATTTAGTCCTACAAATTCTAGTATTGAATATAAATCGAACATGTCTCCATAGCGCAGTGCGTAGAGTTTCCGACCGCGAACCGAAGATTCAGAGTTCAAATCCAGGTCAGGTCAAAGACTTTTTTCTTTTATTTTCGTTTATATTCTGATATTAGAGTATTAGAATATATACTATCAGAATATAAACGAAAATAAAAATAAAAAAGTCTTTGACTTAATCCGGATTTGAACTCTGAATCTTCGGTTCGTGTTCGGAAACTCTACGCACTGCGCTATGGAGACATGTTCGATTTATATTCAATACTAGAATTTAAAGAACTAATAAAAATATACCCAAGTAGCACGAAATATTGGCTGCTCATTGTTTCTATATTGGCTCAATATTGATTCATTTTCGTTCGCACATCAATGTTGTGCCAATGTTGGGTCAATATTGTATTTTATTCAGTACATCTAATCTTGGTAAACAATATTGTACCCATATTAGTTTCTTAGTTTTCGCCAATATTGAAAATAATCAATGTCGGCCCATGATTGGCATTAACAATATTTTATTGTGACATTGGCCCAATATGCCTTTTATATTGATGTTTTGGATATTGGCATTTACATAATTAACTAAATTGGAACAATATTGAAATGCATTCTGTTTAGAATAAAATCGCTACCTATAGTAGATATCGATACCTGGGTTGATACTTTGACATGTGGCTTGCATCCCTACTATCTCATGATTTTCATAAAAGTTTGCTTTTAAAATTCTTGCTCGATTCCTAAAGCATCTAGCGCCAAGGATCGATCGGGTATTTCGCGTGTAATCTATAAATAAAAAAAAACTTACACCAAAGACTAACCAAGGCGATTTGGCGTATTTTAATTTATTTTAAATAAATAAAGAAATAAATAAAAACAGCTGAAAAAAAAATAAAAAAAAGCTCTGCCTCTGCCGGGGCTCGAACCATCACCCGTCGCTCCCGAATCGGCAGCCTCAACCACGGAGCTACACGCTGCTTTAGAAACCAGACTCTATTGAAGCATTACTTTCTTCTGCCGTTCCAATACGCATGCGCCGGCGCCGGGTGATGCTTTGGAATCGCCGCGCGCCGGGCCGCGTTCCGGTACCTAGATCAGTGTTGCCAGATGTAACATAATTATCCAATTATTATAACAAAATTTTCCCAAAAAAAATCTGTACCATAATCGATAGTTGAAACATAATTTGGTAACCTGTTACAATTAATGTTTTATCAACCATGAAATATATTTTTATGAGAAATAATTTAACTTTAAGGTAGTTAATGCAAAATAACTCAAGTGGTTTTAAAGTTTAAAAAAAATGTTAAGGTATAAAGCAGTAAATATCCGCGGCAAATCAAGTAATTCCGATTTTAAAATGCGGGAAGAGAAACCAGACCCCAAAATATAAAACTGACTGAGAAAATACGTTTAATAGCTGGTTGAAACCTATTAAAATTAAGTTAAACCGACAAAAAATAGAATCCAAATTTATTGCTATCATTATATTTTTTAGAGAATTCCCTCAGCCAAATATATCGCTTGTAACATAATTTTATAATAAATTCGATACTTTGATCTACATTGATCCATAATTTCATATCCGACACCTGGCAACGCTGACCTAGACGCTTTTACTGACGAGTTGACATGACATAAAAAGCTGTTGCTGTGACAGTGAAAGATTTCTTTTGTAAGCAAATTGTGTTTTTATCGTGATCAAATCAAAGTAAGTACTGTTGATGTTAGTTGAGTAAGTATGTCGAATAAACCTATTCCAATGCTTAACAATTAACACGTATAATACAAGAAATATGTGCTATAGCTATAAGCTGTATTGTTTGTAGGTTCACGGGTACCTAGGTTTACAACTTACAACCACAGAAAATTTTACTGAATCCAGCTTGAAGAATATTTCTTTAGTAAAAGTAAGTACCTAATATATTTTTTTTTCCTGTAACACACAATAGTAGTTTTGAAGCAATGTGTAATCGAGAGTATAATTTATTAGATTGTTAGGGCGCTTTGTTAATAAATATTTTTAGATTCGGTATTGCTACTTAGGTAAATAAACAGACATTTTTTAGGTAAATGTCGGGAAAGGCAAAAAAATACAGGTTTGTTAAAAGTTTTCTTGCAAATAAAGATGAGTCTGACGGTGACAGTCCTACGAAACGCCTGGAAAGCCAGGAGAGCATTATACTTCTATCAGACGATAATACAAGTTCTATTAATGAAGTTAACACACAACTTACTAATATTGTTAATAATAGTGATAGCTGTCTTAGTTTTGTTTTTGAAGAGTCGGGGGACTTGGGGGCAAGCAATACACAGACTGTAGAGTTAAATTACGATTCCATATCAAATGTGTTAGAAAATCATAATCAGAATTCACTTGCAGATAATTTAAAATGTTGGGCTCTTACACACAATGTAAACCATAAACAACTAGTTGCACCACTGAATAAAACGCTCCTACTTCTAAGTTTCTGCCACTTTGCATAAACCATATTATGAGCATATCATCTCATCATATTAGAAAATAAGGCAAAACACAAAAAGGATAACCCAAAAAACTTTATATTATTTTATAGATGCAGTGAAAGTACATTTTCCAGACGCAACTGATCTGGACATTACGCGATGTATTGGTATTTCACTAGCGACAGCCGGAGACCGGGATGGGGGAAGAATATTTAGAGGTTTGTGTCCTTATAAATTTAATTTTATGTGTTAACTGAAGTATTTTTTAGCTAAAAATAATACCAGCCATGAAGATAATATGTAGGCTTATTTTATTACTTAGTTAATATTTTTGTAAGATAAATTGTTTTCTTCAATACATTAAAGTTTCCATACACACATGGGTATTTTGTTTTATGTTTTCCCTAAATTTGAAATAAAATTAAGGACAAAAACTAGTGGTATTATGATTACCAATGTTGGCGTAATATTACATTTTTAATGGGGGCAATATTTTAGTAACTTGTTGGACCAATATTTAAAAACAATGTTGGGCCAATATATCAAAAAGTGACGAATTATTATTGGCCCGATATTAAAAACTAGCTTGGCCCAATATATATTCTACATTGGATCAATCTTGGAACAATATTGTTGTGCTACTTGGGTAGGATCTTCTTTCAATGCGCAGTAGGGAACGCAACGTTTACCGGCAGCCAGACGGGCCGCATGCTGTTCTAGAGAGCATAGTAAATGATTTATCAAAGAGCCAGACGTCTTACAATACTTGTTTTTCCGACGTTGCCAGCTCTCGTACTATAATCAAAGAGTAGATAAGACAAGAGACGACAGTGAACAAAGAAGTCGAATTTCGCGAGAGAGACGCAGATATATTAAAATTTAAAGGACCCAACAAGTCCCATTTTGTCTGTTGCCAAGTATATTTCTTTGAAAAATAAACAAGATTTTCTGAAAATAAATTAATAATATAAGAAGGATATAAGTAACGTATATTAATACCGAAATGTAAATTTTTAGTTTAGGTTGGTTTAGGTTCTTTTTTCGCAATGTACTGATAATATCAAAGAAACAGAATGACTAAGTTGATCGATTTCAAAGATAAACAGATAAAATCTCAAAACCTGACAACGGCGTATTTTATCTAATCTAAAATCTAACCTATGATTTTAGGACGCTAATCAGCTGTGCTAATCAGGCTTAAACATAAACAAATCTGATTAGTTGTTTTCTTGCATTTTTGCCTTTTTAAATTGTGTTTTCAGAGTTTTTCGATATCTTATCGTTTTGAGAGTTTTTAAGGTTTAATTTTAGTATCGTTTTAATATGAATACTGAACAGGACACGAGTAGAGCAGGAAAAGACGAGATGGTGGCAATGTGTGTGCTTATAAAGACTGCAAAAATAGGTCTTATTCTTCGACAAACATAATATTTCACTCTTTTCCAAAGGATCCTGAAAAGTATTTTTATAGAAATATACTATATAATTATGTTATTAAACTAAGAAGGAAGACTTAAAGAAGTTATTAAACTAAGATCGAAGACATGGTTAGAAAGCTTGTAATATATTTTTACAAAAAAAATTGAGCAACTCTATTTTTTTGTACATAAACTCCACATTGTGATTTGACACTTGTTCAAGTCCATATGTAAAAAAAATACACGTAAATAAAACATTTCTTACAAATCGACTTGGTCACTTTATCTTGTTTACAAACGATATACAAAATATTGCTTTTATTATCTTTATTCCCCGACAAATATGTTTCTAATTATAATTTATTTTATATAATATTTAGAAAACTCATTTTTTTTTCGTTTCTATTATTTATTTCTTTACCCATACAATAACTATTTATAAGCTATACAGGCAAGTTTTAATAATAGTCTATTTTAAATTTCCCGCGAAAAAATTACGAAAATTTAAAGGGACAAGTGAGACGAGGTCACTCTCCCCACCACTGAAACATGAAAGGTACCGCGCGAACAGTCGTCTCTTGTCTTATCTACTCTTTGCTATAATCTCATTTTATACATCTATAAATGCCAACTTGAGAACTAATGTCAAATATTATTAAGTCTCACCGTTTCGGCAGAATAGTATCGTTAAATGAATCTTTATGTCACTTTTATGTGCTGCTTCTTGAAACTGAACATATCGAAATTAATTAAATCAAATTATTTAAGTGATATTTTCAAAATTCAATAACTCGGGAACGGTTTGGTTTCGATTTTTGCTTAGAATTGAAGGAAGAATTGAAATATGGCAGTAATATACAGGGGGTTCTGTATGCATAAATGTGTTACTCGCTAATAGACATTTAAAAACCCTATATAATTTTTGTATTTAACTTTTTGCGGTACCTGGTACATTTTACTTAATAATCGAACGTTTCCATACGTAACAACAACCCTGTATACCCAGAAGGTGTAGGGTATAGATATACCTTTTGAGAGTATATTTTGGTCAGGGAACCTTCTTGTAAAATTCGATGATTCACCATTCATCATTCACCATTCATTTTAAATTGTACTGTCTTCGTTGCTGTATTTTCGATAGGCTATAGGAAGGCTATAGGCTATTGTGCTATTGTGCAGTTCCTTGTGGGGTAAGATAAGTAAGATATCAACAAATTGTTGTTAAAGCTTGTTATAGTATGTTAAATTAACAAAATTAACATACTTCGGCATATACCGGGCAAGGAAAATAAGGTCCTGCTACTCTGGGTGTCCGCTCACCAAGAGATAGAAGGGAATGAAAAAACACACGATCTAGTGAACACTCCATACTAACCAGCCCCGTTCTGCGTTCCAAGCGGAAACCAACTTAAAGTGGAACTCAAGAACCTGGAAGTTGAATAAGAAAGTTGCTGTCAACTTCCGGTTTTTCCGGAAGTGCCGCTATATTGAAAATATTTTTAATCGATAGATCACGTTGTAAAACAATGATGTGTAGTTCTCTAGAAACTTTTAATGCACGCTTAGCTTGGGGCAGCCTGTATACCGGATGCAAAACATCGGGTATTTACCTAAATTTCAATATACCGGGTTTTCTCTGTTGATAGGTAATTAGGTATTTAACAAAAGCTCAAGTTACATATTTTATTCTAGTTTATCTGCACACATACCTAAATCTTGTAACAAGCTTTTATATCTTATAAATTGTTGAATTTAGTTATTCATTTTTTTTTTCATTTTAGAGCATCTAAATAAAATCTTGTTTTCATAATATTTTTAACTAGTATATTTTTATATTCATAAAGTAATTTTAATTGCAGGTAAAAATATGGTTTCAAAACCGACGTGCAAAATGGAAACGTGTGAAAGCAGGCTTAGGTACAGGTACCCACCAAGGGCCGAAAGGCTCGCAGCAAAAAAGTAAATTAGTCGTTCCTATTCCGGTCCACGTCAATCGGTTCGCCGTCAGAAGCCAGCACCAGCAACTGGAAAGGGCCCTGGGTGACCTTGCTGGTAGGGTTTTGGCAAGTCACGCCGCCCTTAGGGTAGGCCTAGATCTACACGCGTTTCATCCCCACGCTCATCATCAGTCACCACCCCATTAGTGTTATGTCGTATAGTTAATAACAAAAAACATTATCTCATATAGAAACCAGTGGAGTAGCAGAACTAATGAAATTGTTCGTAATCTGCCCTAAATTTTGACAGGTTTAAAATGAAACATTCAACTTATTATTTTTTTGATGTCAGAAACATTCTAAACACACATAAATACAATCACCGGCACGAAAAACGGGCACCTTAAAATTTTCATGTATTTTAAAGTTTTGTATATTGTGTTCTAGTGGACCGATTTTGATGGTTTTTTAAGGAATTTGCAGCTAAATTATTTGACTTTTTAGTATCTCTTTCTAAATAAAAATGAAAGTTGCCATCTGTAAATCATACGAGGGAAAACAAAATGTTGATATTTTGGTGAAAGTTTGAAACACCCTTTTAGTACGTTAACAAGGCAAGGAATTTAAAAATAATTTTTTGATCTAGGTGTATCTTTTTTCGATAGTTTGTTTTTTGATTCATATCAATAGCTTTATTTTCTTTTTTGGAGATATTCGCTTTTGCTTTTGGTTTTGGTCCTAGTCAATAGAGCTATAAAATAGTGTTTATGATTTATGTAATGTCACGGTCTTTCAAAAATCATATTATTGTAGTCTGTTCAGCAGTTACTCTAGCAGATATGTTTTAAGTCCAAAAGTTAACCTCTACCACAGTGGCGTAGCTAGCATTGAAAGGGCCCTGTATCACGAATTTCGCAGAGGCCCCCTGAGACAGAACCATGAGGACCGTCTGATCAGAATAGCTTATTATTTATTAATAATTTTTACTTACAGGAATAAAATAAACATTCTTTCCAACAACAAACATACATATCAAAACAAGGAAAGTATGGTCTTTGGTAAAATTATACCTACAGAAATCAAATAAATATTCGCTCCAACAACCAACAACAAACAAACGAACGAACATAAAAATAAAAACAAGAAAATATTATGACACTAAAATCAAGAAGGGTAACAATAATTATTAAGTATATAACAATTAAAATCAGGCAAATGTGTTAATTAATTTTTCCATATATGGAGACGATTTAAGGTTTTGTAATTCGTTTTCTTTCGATGGACATTATTGCTAGATCTGCCAACCTTTCTTGTAACATTGAGTTGCGTAAATAGCTTTTAATTAATTTTAATTTTGAAAAACTTCGTTCAGATGTTGCTACTGTAACAGGTAATGTTAAAAAAAGCAAACAAGCGGTAATAACCTCTGAGAAATTAGAAGATACGCTACTAAATTTAATCAAAATTAATTCATCCAATTCTTTAATACTTTAAAGTTTTGTTATTTCTGTACCGGGAGGAGTTTCGTAGAAATTAATCGGTTACAGAAATCATGAGTTAAATCAGTTATGTATTTATTTACGAGTTTCAGTGCTTTGCTTTTGAGAATTTTTTCTGGAAGGTAACCGTTTGATGTATACGGGGACATGCGAATGCGTGATGGCCGCGTGCTCTGGCTGTAGTTGATACGGGGTTTCATTAAAGTATGAGCAAAGTTTGCATAAAATTTTGGTGCTAACATCATATTTTGATTTTTTTTACTGCTCGGTGGGCCCCTCAGGTTAGTGGGCCCTGTATCATTGATACAGCTGATACAGCAGTTGCTACGCCTAGGGATCGGCAAGACAAGAAATCTTGTCTTGTCTTGAAATATTTTCAAGAATTAAAAAAAAACCTTGTCTTGACCATTTCTTGAGAGTTGATTTCTTGTCTTGATTCAAGAAATCTTGAAATTTCTTGATATCTTGAAAAAAGGGGAACCCCCATTTAAAATTCGTTTATTAAAGGGGAACCCCCTGTTTAAAAGTCGCGGTGAGATTGGTTAATGTGATGTTTATGCTTTATGCGTAAAATCGAGGGTCAGGCATCTAATTTTAAAATCAGCGTTTAATTGGGCATTTTATTAATTAACAAATTTATTTTTCTGATACCCAGATGACTTTATTTATCGAGGGTCAGGTATCTAATTTTCAAAAATTCAAAAACTTTGGGCTCATTATACAGTAGCCAAAATCATCAGATTTACATAATTTTGTTAATTATTATTATTATTATCTAACACTAAAATGAGTGATTGTGATGGTTCGTTTGGCAGCAAATCTGAGCCATTCGTAATTGAATCTGGTTCAGAATACCTACCACCTTAAACACCCGGACGTAGAAGTTTAATTATTAGTTACTTTGACAGTAGTGACGGTAATAATACTACTACGGATAAAAAAGTCAAAACAACAATGATAAAAGCTACTCTACTTCAGTGGCGTACATTAAAATGTATTATTTTTTATTTAAAAAATTTTACGTTAATTCAAAAAGTCTGTATGCCACTGAAGTAGATCCGCTTTGCAAAGCTTTTTAGCCGACCATACCAATAGGTATGGTAGGCTATTAGGATCGGCAAAAAAACAGTTTTTTTTAATTTCACTCAAAATGAGTTATTTGGGTCATAAATGACCTAAATACAAAATATTTTCGTGGTGTCTGTCTGTCTGTCTGCCGTCTATAACACGATAACTCAAAAACCGCTGAACCGATTTTAACCAAATTTGGCACAAAAATACTGTGGCACCCCAGAATCTGACCATTACTTTGTGGTGGGGGTGGGAGGTTGGTAAGGGGGTATAGGAGGGGGTTAAAAATTTAAAAAAATCGTAACTCCAAAATTACAGTAGCTAGAGAAACGTGGTTTTCAAATTAAGATTAGGAATAATATTTGCAACAAAATTTGTAATAACATCAAAATCAGTCAAAGTCGCAGTTTTGGAGATATAAACATATTTTAGTATGGGCGGCTATACGTGCCTTCCGGCGCCAATTTTTTTATTCTAATATCGTAGGCCATAACATTGTTGGCCCACAGTATGCCAACTTTGGACATCCGACTTTAGACGTACTTATGTCAACTTTGGACAATGGACATCCGACAAAGTGCCGCTTCGTACAAACATTTTCTGCTTATTTTTTTTATCCATCAATTAATGGGTATTCCTATAATATACAAATACCTAAGTAAATGAGTATTTCTTTTTTATTTTATATTTTCAAGAAATTTCAAGATTTTCTTGATTTCTTGTCAAGAAATCTTGATCTTGAAAAGTAATTTCTTGTCTTGTCTTGAAAACCAAAAATCATTTCTTGTCTTGATCTTGTCTTGAAATCAAGACAAGATCAAGAAGTTGTCAAGAAAATGACGACCCCTAGCTACGCCACTGCTCTACCATGATCAATTAAAGCAACAATAGCCGATACTTCAGAACTTATAACCATCTCTAATAAAATAAACGTTAATAACCAATAATAATGACAATGACAAAAACAATAAACATTATTTTATAAGTGTGTTGATGTGAACCGAAAATCAATGCTAAAATTATTGTAAATCGTTACTGTTATTTTAGCATTGATTTACTTATTGATTTTACTTATTCAAAAACGAATAATCCCATAAAAAAATAAAGCTATTGAGATGAATCAAAAACAAACTATCCAGAAAAGACGTACCTATATGAAAAAGTATTTTTAAATTCCTTGCTTTGCTAACATATTCTACAGGGTGTTTCAAGCTTCCACCAAAATATCAACATTTTGTTTCACCTCGCATAATTGACACATGGAAACTTTCATTTCTAATTTAGAAAGAGATAATAAAAAGTCAAATAATTTAGCTACAAATTGCTTAAAAAATCATCAAAATCGGCCCACTAAAACAAAATATATTAAACTTTAAAATACCTTATGATCGAAAAAAACGGCATCCAGTTAGCTTGGAAAATTCCTATACAATTTTACATATAAAATGACAGCGATTTTTATTTCATAGCCATCGCTGACGCCGTTTTTATTCGATCATACGGTACATCAAGATTTTAAAGTGCCCGCTTTTTCGTGCCGATGGGTATATTGAAATTGAAATTATTTATCTATGTTTATAAGTTGTATAAATTAAGAATACTTAAATTTACCTTATATTTGAAATTCCCTTAAAATTTAACCCTTCCCTTATTTTTCCGGATTATAATAAGTTTATACTAATAGGTAATAAAAATCACAAAATCATATTTTTGACATTTATAGTCCAATTTTTAGAACTGATATTTATAAAGATTATTATATTTAGATATACCTACAATCCAAATATTTTTGTGCAATAGATTGACAATGTAGGTTGAAATTCACATTATTTTAACTTATACTCTAACTTAGGAATTATAAGTAAATTTAAGCAAAAACTCATATTATTAATGTACATATAAATTTAGAACACTGTAAAATAAATTATTATTTAAAATATTTAGTTTCATTTTGTTGCCTACATCAAACAATTTATAGTCTAAACAGTATTTAAAAAAAATAATAGAGATATCTATGATCACTATAATAAATTGTTTGGTCATGGTAAAATGAAAAATTGTCACGTGATTTTCGATATAAAAACCTAAAAAAAAACAAAAAGATGAATAAAAACTATGATGCCCCATTTAAAAGAGTAATGAAAAATAAAAACATAGTGTTATACAGGGTGTTTCAAAAAAAATGTGCTATCTCCTTGTGGGGAGATACCTCACGTAAAAATAATATTAATTTTTCTTATCAACATAGGTCCAATTCTGCGGTGTTTCGTAGCTGCAGGGTGTTAAAGTTTAAATATTTTTTCGATTTATTATAATTTTCTTCCAAGTACTTTTAGCGTTTCGTTTCGAGGGTAAAAGTTACTATAAATGCGACATATTTTAATGCTAAAAAAGTGTTGCCATATTCACCAGGGACATACATATGGGTTATCACTCGAATATTTTTCTAAAAAAAGCATATACGCCACTGACTTTTTTTCTTTTGTTACCGAAATAGTGTAAGCAGTTTAATACCGATTAAAAGTTGTCTCTTGATATTTTGTCGATGTCAGCCTCCTTGATGAGATAAACGCAATTTTATTAATTTGCCTTGATCCAAGTCTAATAGCATTATAGCAACCTTTAAAAACTTTTAATGTCAATAACTTGCGAAAGTTTTAAATAAGTACTCATTGATTCCTCATCAAAAAATGTGAAAAAAAGTTCCTATAAACATGAATATAGAAATGCATAGTTTTAGAGTTACAGGATGTTAAAACTTTTTCAAATTAGATTTTTTGTAATTATCTTAAATATCATTACTTTTTCATTTGAAATTGCTGTAGGTTGGTCTAGTAGTAATAATAACTAATAGTAATAATATTTAATAATAAATTAGGTAAAATATATAATTTATAAATTTTATTTTTATTTTAATTTTATTAGTTGTGATTAATAAAATTGCGTTTATCTCATCAAGGAGGCCGAAT
Source organism: Sitophilus oryzae (assembly GCF_002938485.1). Lineage (NCBI taxonomy): Eukaryota > Metazoa > Arthropoda > Insecta > Coleoptera > Curculionidae > Sitophilus > Sitophilus oryzae. Next base: position 1,230,640 of record NW_022147349.1, on the reverse strand, counting down.
TCGACAAAATATCAAGAGATAACTTTTAATTGGCATTAAACGGCCTACACAATTTTGATATCAAAAGACAAAAGTCAGTAGCGCACAATTTTTTTTTAAATATTCCAGTGATGATCCATATGCACGTCCCTGATGAATTTATCGACACTTTTTAGCATTAAAATATGTAGCACTTATAGTAACTTTTACTCTCAAAATTTCATTCGAATCACTAAAAGTACTTGGAAGAAAATTATAATAAATCGAAAGATTATTAAGACTTTAACACCTTGTAGCTACGAAACAAAATGAGGAGTGAGGAATCTCCCCACGAGAGATGGCACATGTTTTTTGAAACCAAGCAAAATCACAAAAAACCGCTTCGATTAATTTCAGTTTTTTACCTTTTTCTCGACTGGGAAGTCAGTTACCGGTAGCGGCTAGACAACTAAAATTTAATCCATAAGGATATTTCGAAATTTTTCATTTTTTTCCTTCCATTATAAGCTTAGAGCTACCTAAAATTCGAAATTTGAAGTTTGTGACAAGTCTAGAAGTATCTACCTTAGAATTTTGATGACGGCGAGCGAGCCAATCGAAATTAAAGAAATTTGACAAGCTATAATTCATAAACTATGTGGTATAATTACTAGATATTTTGGTAACCTAGCCAGCTATAGTATGTCTTCATGTGTAGTTAAAAGTAATATGTTTGCTTTATTCACAACGAGCGTCGTCAAAAGTGCCGTAATATCTTCGAGAAAAGGGTGGTAGGTACGGCTGCGCTAAACTTAGCGTCTTTAGTCAACTTTCAAAAAAATACCTAAAATCAAATGACTTAAGTCATTTAAATTATTTAAATCAAGAAAAGACTTAAATTTTCTGTGAGCTTGCATCTCTGCATACAGTTAAAATGCATTTCTGGGTGTTTTTAAATCATTTATTTGCCGACGTTTCGATTTTTTTGCAAATCTTTCTCAAGGTATCTCAAATGTTGTTTCGGCCGTTGAATTCTTATATTGATATAATAATTCAACGATATTGGTATAAGAATTCAACGGCTGAAACAACATCTGAGATGCTTTGAGAAAGATTTGCATAAAGAATCGAAACGTCGGGAAATAAATGGTTTAAAAACACCTAGAAATAATTTAATTTTTAATAAAGAGACCTATACCCAAGAAAATCACAATTGAAATATTAAGTAGTTATATAGATCTAGGAGGTTTTTTTTCGCTTTAAAACTATGGGCTCAAGTTTCGTTTAGCCGAAATCAGTTACATAGAAATCGGTTTATAGGATGATTCTATATGTATAAGAAAACTAGCACTACATAAGTTAATTTTTGCCGCGGAAATTCTTGTTTTTGAGAAAACTCGAATTTTTAATTTTTCTATTAAACTAAAATTTAAAACGTGACGGTGTTTTTAATAGTTTTTTCATTATAGAATGACGTAAAAACATTTAATATAATAAAAACATTGTGTACTAATTTTTGTTCGAAAATATATTTTTATCACAATAATTTTCATTAATTTTTCCGGGTTTAGAAGTGCCGAAATGTGATAGGAAGATAAAAACATACATACATATTTTTGTTTGATTAATAATTTGCTATAACTTTTCTATATAACTTTTTCCGCGGAAATTTATCATAAGAGCGGTGTAATGGAAAATCTTCAATATTTCAAAGTTTTCCATAGTATTCTCAACTTTTTTACATATTTTCGGTTTAGCTGTAGTTGGTTTGGTTTGGTTGTTTTTATTGGGTTTGGTTGTAGTTGGTTTGGTTTGGCTCGGTTGTTTTTTTTAGGATTTGGTTTGGTTCAGTTGTCGTTTTTATGCTTTATTGAATTTTTTTTAAATCTTCGCATTTATTGACCATAGCGATATTCAGTTGATAAGAATAGATATTATTCATTGATCTGTGTGAAAGGTCGGGAAGATCACTGCATAGTGGTGAAACAACGCATTTCCGTGGATTTTCATTTTTGTTTCAGTGCTTAAAAATAAGTCTACAATATAAAATAATATTAATTTGTTACATCTCATTTCGTTACTTCTAAACCGTATTTAAAAAATGGCAACAGCGCATTTCCGCTGAATTTCGTTTCGTTTCATTAGTATAGTTACAAAGACGTCTAAAATATGAAATAACATTAATTTTTCACGTATGTCATTTCGTTACGTTTAAACCGTATTCAAAAAATGGTGACGCATTTCCGCGGCAAAATTTTTTCAGTAATATACTCCCTGAGGTACCTAAATGACAAAAAAAAATTTTCTTTTTTAACGGATTTCGGCTAAACGAAACTTCACCCAAACTATAAACTGGCAAATCCTTAAAACGTATGAATCGATGCTATTATAGTAACATTAATTATTTTATATTTTTCTAAAAGTATCATAGTAAAAAAGAAACATTTATCATTCATCTTCAATTGCCACAAACCGAAAGCACTATTGGGCCCGACCTAAACGATCTCTATTCTCTTGCCGGAAACTAATAAAACATTTAAAAAAAGAGCGTTCTCAGCACATTACCGGGACCCCTGCGGGCGGCACGGGGCCCCCAAATAATGGAAATAAGACCGTATATCGTTTAGCATCAGTCCGGTCCGTGGGACAGAGCGGATGATGTATGGTGGGACCTCCCACTGCACAATTTGCCAGCGCTATTGCCGGACTAATGGGTCCATTGTGCGCCGTTCTCGGTCGCGGGCTTCCCATTACAGAAGTTATTTTGACGAAATACGACCGCAAACAGCATGCAAGGGGTGTCGCGTTCTTTCAGAGTGCCACAAACTCGAGGTCTGGTTCTTATAGACCATCAAAATCCACCACTCTGTCGAAATTTTCAGATTTTTCTCTTGATTTTTGCTTTATAAAGTATTGAAGTAGAAGTGAGAAACTGTTATTCCATATAACATTTGAACTGTTTCTAAGTTTCTGCTATTTAAAAATAACAGCAAACAACAGATTTTTTTTGCAAACGATTAAAACATTAATACATTAATCATAATCAAGTGCATTAAGAGTCTATTACGCTGTACTGTTCGGGTTATTCTCAGGGGTTGGGTAAAGCGGGTGTGTGGCCGAAGGAGATATGTTATATTTCAGAAATCTGCCTAAGGCTTAACCCGATCCTGTCGTGTTAAGCCACACCCAAAATTCCATACACACGTGCTTTAATTAAAGCTTGATTAAGGTTTGCAGAGCTTCCTTGTTTTGCATTTGCCATAAAATAGCGTGCAATTTATTACAAAATCATATAAAATATCTGCAATAACTGCAAAATATCTGCAATAACTGCAATCACAAAACTTCAATTTATTTCCGTATTATAACGGAATTTTAAATTATGTCTTTATTATCGAGGAAATTTAATCCAAACATAAGAGTTGAAATTTAATCCAAACATAAGAGAGTGTTGATGTTTGACCTACAAAATCTTAAAAATAAAAAAGCTGTCTAAAAATGTGCTATAATACGGATATAGTATAAGCCTTTATCTTTAATTTCCTTCTTCATTTGTGTAAGAATACCTAGCCAGTTTTACATAAAATATTAAATGCCGAACGCTTATTTTGCTACTTTTTCGGACTAGTGAAATGGACTCATATATGCATGTCTGGCTTGACTGACATACTCACTAAGCGCTGATGCATCGATTTGATGCGTACGTGCGTTCGTCCAATAACCGACATTCAGCCGAGTCATCGCACGCAATGCATCGCATCGACTTATTGGCGTATGAAATCGACGCATTGACAAACCGCATCAGCGCATAGTTAATACATGGGGCTTTACAAGATTATCATAGCCATAGCCATTCACTCCAAGACATGTAAGTAGCGACCCAAGACATATTTTGCCAATAAGGTATGATTATGAACCCTCAACCTCTACCTACGCATACACCTAACAATAATAACCGTAAACAGTAAAAAGCAGAAATGACCAATAAAAAGCAGAGGTAACGCTCCATTTTTATTATGCGCTATTGTGTCGATTTGATACGTCCATGCACGCATAGCGAGTATGATACGGTTCGTCAATTCGTTTTGAAATTCGTCCATTTTGTTCGTGATATTTCTTTTGATAGTTCGCCCAAAAAACCACCTGCCACGAAACCGCCATACAACCCATTGCATCGACGCATTAGCCATTGGCGCATCAAATCGACGTGATGACAAACCGCATCAGCGCATAGTGAGTATGGGATTTAATCCACAACAGTTATGACTCTACAAAACTGCCAACTGGTGTAAAAAATTGCTTACTCGAAACCTTGGTAATAAATTTTCGTTGCGAGGCGATTCCCACTTCATATCTAAAGCAATTTGATGTCAAAGCCTTGGTATTTCCACAAAATAAAAAAATATTCTATGTTAATTCCATACCTGCTAAAAATCCACAAATTAGCTCTCATCAAAGTGAAATAAATATCGGGTGCGTCTCAGAAGTGGCTCACCTCTATAATTTTTTTAGATAAATTAACGAGATTTGGTATGTGGGTATATGACATAAATTAGGATTGATTGACGTATTCCATTGTTTTTGGTCACTTCCTGTTTCACCGGAAGTGACTACAACTTTTGATTTTTAGATAACACCCTCGGTATTCTTTAGTTAGACATATCACATGTCAACTTTGACATTTTCGCATATGGTTTATTTGAAATTGTAGCATGCGGTTCACAACGACTATTACAAATACCAAGTGTGCGGTACCAAATTATTCGTAAAAAATGCTTTTTCCAAATATGCTAATGATCGAGCCACTCTTAATGTCATTTGGAAAAATTGAGATATGATTAAAAATATAATTTAAGCATCCTTTAACCGGCCAGGACAAGACACGAAAAACATTAGATGATCAATGTCAATCAAATCTATTTTCCAAGGCTCCTTGATTAAAAATTAGTGTTTTTAACACAGCCATGCCATTCTAGATTGAAATTTAAATTACATTTTTTTTTAATTGAAAATGTCAAGAGTTGACATATGAAATGTCATTCTATCCAGAATGTCATTTTCTATGGAATAAAGCAAAAATTTTCCGAAGGTGCCATTTAAAAATCACAAGTTGTAGTCATTTCCGGTAAAACAGGAAGTGACCAAAAACAATTGAATACATCGTCAATCGATCCAAATTTATGTCATGTACTAACATACCAAATTATATACAGAACACATACAGAAAATTTAATAAAACAATAAATATTAAACAAATCCAACGAATAAAATAAATAGAATGCTGAACAATAGCCGTAGACCCCACACATTCAATTTGTTTTCGTTTAAAAAATTACCTCATCGCCATGTGCATATCGATACTAAGCTGATAATCCTTTGGCATATAAAACGTTAGGGTCTAAATTACGATTTCGTGAAGGATCATACACGTTATGCATTGTCGGTTACACAAAAGAACAATTAAAGCTTTTATATTAACTTTAGCAAGGATGGTCTGTGGTGGTATATTTAGAATAATATTTATATAATATGTACATCTTCGTGTATAGAGATCTAATATAATGTATGCTTATACAGGGTGGCGCACCTCATTCGCCTCGGTTGATTGATTATACGAAAACGGAATCATGTAGAAACATAATTTTTTGTGGGTATATGTAGAAAGGCAATGCCCATAATTTAAAATTATTTTCAAATGTACAGGGTGTGTCAGAACTAAGATCCATATCAAAGTTATGTTTTTCTTATGGAACACCCGGTATTTTATTTCATTTTTGGATTCTTGGGCATAAAATAAGGCATTTATTATAAAGCTTTAATATCTTTAAATGCTTTGGTTTTTAAGATATTTAAAGATATTTAAATATGCACATGCTATAATAAAAAAAATTGTCAACACCCTGTACATTACTTTTTAGATTTAATTCTTGTGCTGGCTTTGAAGTCAGAGAAATAAACTTTACTAAAAAAATGTATTGCTTCCTAAATGTATACAGGGGTATCAAAAATTGCTGGTCTATTTTAAATATATAGTTTACATAAAAACTTCGTTATTTCAAATGCAACACTATACTTACACTACGTATTTTTTTAAATAAATCGAAGCAGATTTAAATGCTCTTTCAAACTATATTAGGGTTTCCTATACTAACTTATCTGGCTCAGATTTTGAATAAAAAGCGATTTTTCAATAAAATGGCAATCAAGATGACTGGTGTCGCCATGGCAATTTGCTAGTGACAGTTAATAGCTATTTTCAAAATCGACATTAGTTTATGAACTTTATTTAAATTTATAACAGTTTACTTTTATTTAATTTACCTAACAGTTTAAAGTAAGTATTTATAATTTTATCAAAAAAAAATAAAGAAGTAGGTCTTTTTGATGTATACTACGATGACTTGTAGATATGTATATTGGATTTTCTATAACAGAACTATTATGGCCAATTCATTTTCTTCACTTCCAACGACAGGTTTCTGCCTAATAGGTTTTTCATATACCACACTATCAGCTCTGCGAAATAGGAAAAGTAGTTTTTCAAAGAAACAATTGTCAAAAAATTCCTTTTTGGATATCTTTGAGCATAAACCTTTCAGCAGCCAACAAGCAATTGTCCTCACAAAATAAAATCACTAGTAACAAATCCATTTATTCCGCCAGTAGATACTGCTTCATTTTTCTTAATAAAATAATAAATACTTACTTATTAACCTTATTGTAGGTAAATTAAATAAAAATGTCCTCTTATAAATTTAAATAAAGTCCATAAACTAATGTCGACTTTGAAAATAGCTACTAAGTGTCACTAAGAAAGTTTCTATGGTCACACCAGCCATCTTGATTACAATTTTATTGAAAAATCGCTTTTTATTCAAAATCTGAGCCAGATAGGTATCCTTAATATAGTTTGAAAAAGCATTTATATCTGCTTCGATTTATCTAAAAAAATACATAGTGTTGCATTTGAAATAACGAAGTTTTTCTATAAAATAAATATTTAAAATAGACCAGCAATTTTTGATACCCCTGTATATATTTAAGGAAGCAATCAAATTTTTTAGTAAAGTCTATTTCTCTGGCTTAAAAGTCAAAACAAAAATTAATTCCGAAAAGTAATATACAATGTGTTGACAATTTTTTTATTATAGCATGCATATTTACATATCTCAAAAACCAAAATTTTTAAACATATTAAACCCTTATAATAAATACCTTATTTTATGTCCAAGAATCCAAAAATGAAATAAAAGGGTGTTCCACAAGAAAAAATATAACTTGGTATGGATCTTAGTTCTGATACAACCTGTACATTTCAAAATAATTTTAAATTATGCACATTGCCTTCCCACATATACCCATAAAATATTTTGTTTCTACACCTTTCCGTTTTCGTATAATCAACCGAGGCAAATAAGGTGCGCCACCCTGTATAAACGTGATCAATATAATCATTTTCAGCATTATTCTACCGCGTAATTCGTCCCATATTAGTCATATTTCCATATTTCGTCATTCTTCTCGCTAAGGGACGTATTCATTGACACTGTCACAGATATTTTTGGTAGTTGGAATTTCCGTGTGATTTTTTTTTCAATGTATATAAAAACAATAATAAAAAAATATACAAAATGATAAAAACCAACAAAAGAAAAACGCAAAGATAAAACTCAAGACAGTTACAAACATAAAACTGTAAAAATTTAAAAGATATGAACATAGTACAAATACTTTGGATTACGGCACTGTTCCAGCTCCATGTAACTTTTAATTTTCTATTGGCATCTTTGTTAAGTAGACGAAAAGCACATAAAAAAATCTTGGGTTTACATTACTTGGGTTTTAGCCATATTCGGTGTTAGATGGTTATCTTGATAATATGCCGTGAGAGTAATAAAGTCCATTTGTTAGATGCCTTTCTACTGTTTCGAAATCTTTGGCTTGAGATATTAGCGATAGTTCCACATAGAATCCACATATATTGTTCCACGTAGTTTCATATAGTTCCACATAGAATCTACGATTCTGCGGAAGAACTCTTACGAGGCTGGTAAATATTTCGTCATTTGGTATAAGTTATGAAACATGACATTATGCTGCACAGTATCATATAAGCTGTGGAGAGATCTACGAACACTGCACCTGTAACTAAACTCCGCTCAAAACCATCTTCAATATTCTGTGTTAGATTGAGGATTTGTGCTATGCAAAATTTTATATTGACTGACATCCAGCATGTTGTGGGATTAGTCCTTCTCCAGATTTTGGGAATCTGCTGCTGCACTAAACAGGTGTTACAGAGTTGCAGAAGCCAATTCATAGTCGCAGGTCCAAAATATTTTATCTGTCCCACAAAAAGATCATCAAGTCCCGGCGCCTTGCCGCTTTTGCACTTTTTAATAGCAGCTTTCAGTTCTTCTTTCAGTAAACTTAGCGGACAGAACATTCGTTTCTGAGTGTTGTCGGACTATCCTTAATTTATCCTTTCTTCTATCAGTTTTCCCATTCAGCAGTATCTGGTGATGGGCGACTTCATTTGCGGTAATACCTACTTGGTCTTAAAGTGCGTACAGATCTGAGGAGACGAGCGCGAGACGATAGGGAGACAAGAGCCAGACGAGAGCGAGACGAGAGCGAGACAAGCAAGCTTACGAGCCAAGCAAGCTATGTATAGCCTGCCCTGATATCTCGCAGTCAAACTACCACAAACATGTCCAGACTGTGCTGCGAGATTTCTTTGATCGGCCGTCGAAAAAACAACAGGGGACGAATAACAATGAGGCTCCGTGGATCCGTGAGGGGGGGGGGGAGATCCTCGCGAGACCCGTCCACACTTAGCAAATTTGGAATGTCTCGCTCTCGTCTCGTCAGGTTTGTACGTACCTTTGTTTAGGTACAATGGATGCAGTATGATCATACTGCATCTATCATACTTACTTCTATTCCAGAGGACAGTCCTCTTTTTGATCTCACTGTCCTCTTTTCTCTCAGGTATTGAAAAAGTCCTCTTTTTTACATACCAAACTTAAAATCTAAAAAATATTCGTTTATCGCCACGATGCTTTAAAAAATTGTTAATTTGTGTATTTTGCTACTTCTACCACTCGTTTGTACAGAAAAGAAAATGAAGAAATATTTATGTACAAGAATAATTTGTGGAAGCGATAAACACTACGTTTAACTAATTAATGTTTACTTAATGTTAGCTTATGTTTTGAAAAAAAAATGTTTTGTTGAAAATGAAACGATCTTTTGACATTTTGTTTGCACTATCCTAAATCAAACCCTGATTACGCCTATGAAAATAGCTGAGGTTCCCTATAAATATATAAATAAACTTAGTGTGCTTTGCATATGATGACATACAACAAGTCTTATGGAAAATTACAATAAAAAAATTATTTCTAAGTCATATCCAGTTTGATCATAAACTTTTTGATCGCACAGATCGTAGCGCAGGTACGCAATTACGCTTGCAGATTGTAATTTTTACTGATTATCCCTTGGGAGTACCAGACATAAAAAATAGTTAGGAAAAACAGTCGGTCTCCCATCTATACCTATCAACAACATCTAACCGAAAAATTGCCGAGGCCACAAAGAATGCGTCACATCAAACGCTAGCCTGGCCGTCCAAAAAAGACGGTACGTAAATGAATCCGGGTCCCAGCTAAATCCGCCGCGGCTTGAAAAGTCACGGCGGAAAGAATCAAGTGGGCGTGGAGAGATTTGTCACCCCGTATGCACGTCGGGGTGCCAGGTGGGTAGCCCTGCAGCTGCCGATAGCTGTTCCCACCTTCGACGTATATCGACGGCTCTTTGCCGAAGCCGGCCAATTTTGCGGCCAATTAGCCGAATTTCGAGGCCTGTTAGGCCGATGATGGCTGTTGGATAATAATTAGTCGAGGACTGATTGACGGGCGGCGAAAGTGGAGCAAAGCTAATTAGAATAATTAAAGGCAGAAAGTTAGATTTTTTACTTAATTACCTCATATATATTTTAGAAACTGTCACTATATTCGATAATACATATTTTAATTTTGTTCAAAAATAACTAAAGTAAAGTAAAGATTTCAGTTAACGTCTCCTTTTTGCTGCCAGGGCTAATCTGGACGGGGCCTACATTGTTTACGCGGAATCCGAACCGCGGTCCTCGGCCATATCATGGTCAGTGGCCTACCGACTTAGGAAGTGTCTAGTGTCAATTAACTCTTACTCACGAGATATCCGATCTCATCCGGCTTCGAACCGGCGCGGCGTGAATGATCAGTGTGTACCTTTAAAGAATCAAAGATCCTTGCAGAGGCAAGCAATATTGAGCCTGTTCTCCCAAAAAACGGACAAGAAAAGTAAAAAGATTTTTCGATGTAAACGCTGATGACGATATTGGTACATTAACCCAAGAACCACAACTCAAAATTCAAATTTTTGAATCATTGGATAAAATAAATGAGCAATTTTCCTGGAGGTTTAATGCTATGGAAGGTGTTGTCGAAGATTTTATTTCCTTTCTGGAAAGTCACTGGCATCATTACTACTAGAAGAAATAAAAAAACATGCTGCAGATTTAGCAATTAAATATGCTAACGACTTGGATGCAACAGAGCTGTATCTTGAACTGGAAAATTTTAAGAATCACGCAAGCTTTTTGCTTTCAAACTTGCAGCTAGCTGTTTAGATATTCTTAATATGCTAGAAAAATATTGCTTATAATTCCGAATTATCCGAACAGGCGCGTGGCAAACGCACCCGCGGACCCCGTGGCGGGGGGGCCCCGGATAAATTGGGGGCCCCCGCACCTCATCCTTCAAAAACATTTATCAAACAAACCGAAAACTAAAATAACATTTAGGCACACAATCCTTTTTTCAGCAATAATTAAGCTGATATAAAACAATTATTTTACACTACATTATTCTTTACAAGTATAATAATAATAATTATTGTACGGGTTAATTTGGAATTTGGTTTAGTTGTAAATATGTTTAGACGACACAACACACAGCGATTATCATGTCTTCACGGCGTTTTTGATTAAAAGTATCATATCGGTAGACTTTTTCCATAAGCACACTTATTTTAAATGAATCTGTGAGCAATATTAACGAGATAAGAAATTTTTTTGACACAGTTCGGAGTCTTTATATATTTTTCAGTGAAAGTCTACCCCGTTGGCGAAGCCTAAACTGCGAAATACAAAATAGTAAAACTGTTGGTTTAACTAAAAATTATGTCCAACTAGATGGTCGTCACTATTGATAAAAACTAATTTTTTGTCCGTCATCAAGTGTCTAGCGAATTTAACGCTAATACTGAAAAAACGTACTGATAGAGATGAGGCCAAGATGTTACAAGATAAAATAGAAAATTTCGAATTTATTTTCTTACTAAATTTTGCAAGGTACAATGTTGGAAAATACTAACTTGCTTTCAAAATGCTTACAAAAAAATTATATTGACATAGGACTGGCCACAGATCTAATATCAGGAGTTCTTGTTAAAATAGAAAATCTTAGGGACAATTTTGAAAGTGTGTATGAGCTGTCAATTTCAATTGCGAAATCTTGGAATATTGAACCTTAGTTAAAAAACAAAAGAGTTCGTAGAGTCAAAACTTTTTTGATGAAATAGCAGCTGATGAGCCCATTGAAAATCCTAAAAGTCGTTTAAAAGTCACAGTTTTTTATGCTTGTTTAGACATAATAATAACTCAGTTTAGAATCAGATATGACGCATTTCAAAATATTTATTCAAAATTTGAAATTTTAAACCCACAAACATTGTTAAAATCCCAGGAATCTGATATCTTATAGCTAATGCCAAAGTATTAGTAGACAAATATCCTAACGACCTAACACAAAATCTAGCATCGGAGTTAATTCAAGCAAAAAATGTACTTTATAAAAAAATCAAAAATTTTCACAGTATCAAAGAGTTTTCTGATTTTATTTTTGAAAAAAAAAACAATTACTGATTAGCAGTACACCTGAGATTTGCACTGTATTCCAGTTGTTTCTGGTTCTCCCTATAACATCCGCTGAACCAGAAAGAACTTTTTCTAAGGTGAAAATAATAAAAAGTTTTGCGAGGTCTACTATGTCCCAAAATCGCCTAAGCTCACTGGCCATAGTGGCCATAATATCAGTTGAGAATGATCGAGCAAAAGAGGTAGATTTGGACAGCCTCGTAAACAAGTTCCTTTTGTTAAGGTCGAGGAAAAAGGAATATACTTTCTAATATACCATAGGGCACTTCATAAATATTTAAAATGTCTTGTTCACATTTGTGTTTTTGTTATTAGTAGTTAAATGTTGACTTTTTTTTAATAAATCCTTTTTTTTCTAAATTTATTATTTTTTTTTAATAATTTCTAATAAAACTTTGATTAATTAGAAGCATAAATGTTTATTTTCTAGTTTAAGTATTTTAAGAGTACCGTAAAATGGGGGGAATAGAAACATAGTGGTGAATAGAAACAAAATTTCTGAAAAAAATCAAATCACGATTAAAAATATTCAAAGTAAAAAGAGTCGACATATCTAATTTTTCTATCATTGGTAATACACAATAAAACGTAAAAACTATATTTTTATCTGTGGCAGCACTGTTTCTGTCAATCCGCTGATCAATAAATGTGAGATCGATTTATCACCTATTTTGTATGGCGCGAAAACTTTATAAATAAAATATTTATTTTTAAAGTAATACATAAGCTGACATGTAAGTTGTTATATTATATGTATTGTTAATTATTGCTAAACCTACTTAAATATGTAATAATTTACTGTTTCTAATCACCTTGTTGGAAATAGAATAGATAAAAACCTTAACATCAATGTGTGTTTCTATTCTCCCGAATCTCCCGAATAGCAGGTGAATAGAAACACAAATGTTATTTTTATTTAATATTTATATGCATATTTTTCAAAAATCAAATTATATGTATACGCAAAGAACAAACAAAGACCAGTTATGTATCCAGCCTTCATTGTTCAATAATGCTGATGCAAGATACCCTTTAATTATAAATAGCGAAGACAGGACTTCGAACGACGGATTGATTTATCGACAGCAGTGCAGAACGAATCTCTGCCCGTCACCATATCAATTTTTTCTATTGTTAATTAAATAAGTTAAAAGTAAATAAATCTTTGGTTTTCTGAGTTAGAATTATTTTTTAAAAATCAATTTTTAATATTGGAAAACATAAAGTGGCGCAGTCATCGGTAGGATTGGAAAAGAGAAATTTTGAGAAAAATCATCTCTTTGCTATCAAGCATTAATTCTAAGAAAAGAACTTCGTGCATCGTGCAAGAAGAGGAACCGCTGGAGAGAAAATAGAGACAGACTACGGCACTTCTAGGACCAACGAAGTGGGTCACTCTATTCGCTGTATCTCCCGGTCAACGTCAGAAAAAAAAGAAAAAAGAAGCTATGGTGAGAAGACTACTCATGTAAGTACTTCCTGTCCATGTCAATTCCCTCGTTATCACCTAATTCCTTGGCGGAAAGTAGCGAAAATAGCGAGTTAAATTTAAGCGAATTAGATTTAAGACAAGAAAACGTAACTAGAAACGCGGATTTAGATTTAACAGATTTATTATCTAGCTTATCAATTAATTCTCCTAAGTTAAGTTCTAAAGATAAGTTTAATTTTAATTTAGAAAAACCAGAAAGCTTAAACATGTCAGCACCACCGCATTTTGATGCAAAAATTTTAGAAATTGTACCTAAATTCGATGGTAATCCATTAGAACTATCATCTTACTTAGAGACAGCTAATACTTTAATTTCAAATTTTTGGGATACTAGACCAGATCATGTAAATTGTGTTCAAAATGTGACTATTATTTATGGCATATATTCAAAATTAATTGGCAAGGCTAGAGAGGTTTATAGTATTTCTATAAATAAAGATTGGCAAAGCATTAAAACTTCTTTAATTGCTCATTTTGGAGACCAACGTGATGAAAATGGCTTGCTTTTTGATTTAGACCAATTAAGACAAACAAATCATGAAACACCACTACAATTCCACACTCGTGTCATGTCTAATTTAAGTGCTTTACATAATTATATCGACACACACGAAACTATTGAAGCAACAAAACAATTAAAAAAACAATTTTACAACACCCATGCATTGAAAATATTTTTAGCAGGTTTAAAAGAACCATTAGGATCTAGCATTAGGGCTATGAGACCAGAATGTTTGGCTTCAGCACGACAATTCATAATTTCGGAAAATAACATAAGACATTTACAAAAACCACACATACCACAAGTCACACCAAAATTTAATGTTCCAACATTCACACAATATTTTCCAAACCAACCCTTCCAAAATCAACAATTTAATCAATTTAATCAACCTTTTAGACAGAACTTTCCAAGTAATTTCTCAAGACAAACCAAACCTGTCTTTCCTTCTCAACCTATTGATATAAGACCGAGGCAGTTACCACCGCCCAAATTTTTCACAAACAAACAAGTTTTTGGGACTAATAAAAATACCAATGTCTTTAAACCTAGAAATATCCCTCAAAATCAATTTCCAAAACCTACACCGATGAGCGGAATATCTCACGGAACTTTTCCAAAACCCCCCGTAAATCAACAAAGATATTTTAATCCACCTCATTTTGTTTTCGAGGAATTGCACAACGTAGAACAAAATAACAATGAGCCTTATATTTCAAACAATGAGTTCGAAGGTTATCAATATTCCTATCCCGAACAACAGTACTACTCAGAGTCGGAATATGCTGATACACACACTATAAATGAAACTCAAACATATGATGACACAAACCAACCACATACATCATCATACAATGAACAAAATTTTCCCGACATCAACGAAAAAAACCAGAACACGTAGAAATTCACTCGATATACGATAAAAAAGATTTACCATATATTCAAATTAAAAATCCTCCTTTAAAATTATTAATTGATACCGGTGCAACTAAATCTTTTATAAATCCAGAAAAGGCTGAAAAATACTTTTATAATTCAATAAAAAAGGAACCATTTACTATATCATCAATTTTCCAAACAACAACTAGGAATCACTGTATAGAAATTCCAGCTTTTGATGAATTTAGATCAAAACAAAAAATGAAATTCTATCTTTTTAAATTTCATCACTTTTTTGACGGCTTAATAGGTTACGAAACATTAAAAGATTTAAAAGTTCAATTAGATTTGAATAACTATAAATTAAAAACACCTTTTAGTGAAATTCCTTTATCTCACTACGAAGCAAAAAATAAACTTTTATTTTTCGCTCGAATTGAATCAAAATCTATCGAACAATTAAATATTCCTGTTTCAATTTCTAATGGTCAAATAAGTTTAGAAAATACAAATATTTATAATTGTTTTATCCCAGCCTGTATAACAGTTTCTAAAAATAATTATGCACCAGTAGAAATTCATAACAACACCGACGATATTCAAGAAATATGCTTATATAGTCCAATAAAAGTTAATAGCTTAGATTTAAATAATTTCGAATTATATAATTTTTCTATTAATAGTCCTTATTCAGATGGTCATACTGATATAAGTTCACTTATTAGAACTGATCATATGAATAGAGAGGAACAAAGCAAACTTTTAAAATTATGTTATTCATATTCAGATATTTTTCATAAACCAAATATACCCTTAACATTTACTAATACTATAAAACACCAAATTAAGATGAAAGACGAAATTCCTATATACACAAAATCGTATCGCTATCCATTTATACACAAAGAAGAAGTCCAACGACAAATCGAAGATATGTTGAATCAGAATATAATTAGACCAAGCGATTCACCATGGTCGTCCCCGATATGGATCGTTCCGAAGAAAGCAGATGCTTCGAATAGGAAAAAATGGCGTCTAGTTATCGATTTTCGAAAATTAAACGAAAAAACAATCGACGACAGATACCCTATTCCGAACGTATCAGATATTCTAGATAAACTTGGTCGCTGTCAATATTTTTCGACACTAGATCTTGCAAGTGGATTTTACCAAATAGAAATGCACCCAGATGATATCAAGAAAACAGCTTTTAGTGTTGAAAATGGGCACTACGAATATTTACGTATGCCCTTTGGCCTAAAAAATGCCCCAGCCACGTTCCAGCGTGTGATGGACAACGTTTTAAGAGGAATGGTCAACAAAACATGTCTCGTATACATGGACGATATAATAGTATTTTCGACTTCTTTACAAGAACACCTCGTAAATTTGAAAAAAGTATTTGATAGATTACGAGAGAGCAACCTGAAAATTCAGTTAGACAAATCAGAATTTTTACACAAAGAAGTAAAATTTTTAGGACACATTATTACCCCTAACGGAATAAAGCCAAATCCAGACAAAATAAAAACAATTGAGAATTTTCCTATTCCAAAAACTGTAAAACAAATAAAATCATTTCTCGGACTTTTAGGATATTACAGAAAATTCATTCAGAATTTTGCAAATTTAACTA
The DNA here is from genome assembly GCF_002938485.1 of Sitophilus oryzae. NCBI lineage: Eukaryota > Metazoa > Arthropoda > Insecta > Coleoptera > Curculionidae > Sitophilus > Sitophilus oryzae. Next base: position 1,214,187 of record NW_022147349.1, on the reverse strand, counting down.
AACCATTTACACAGTGTCTTAAAAAAGGAGCTAATATAAATATAAAAGACCCAATTTACATCAAGACCTTTGAAGATTGTAAAAAATTATTAAGCAATGAACCATTATTGCAATATCCAGATTTTAATCAAGAATTTATTCTTACAACGGATGCTAGCAATATAGCTATAGGAGCAATATTATCGCAAGGAAGAATCGGAAGTGATAAACCTATTGCCTATGCATCAAGGACGTTGAACAGCTCTGAACAGAACTACTCGACAATTGAAAAAGAGCTACTAGCTATAGTATGGGCTACAAAATACTTTAGACCCTATCTATACGGTAGAAAGTTCAAAATAGTTACTGATCATAAGCCTTTACAATGGCTAATGTCATTAAAAGAACCTCATTCTAGATTAGTAAGATGGCGTCTCAAACTGGAAGAATTCGATTATGAAGTAATTTACAAGAAAGGTAAATTAAATGTAAATGCAGATGCTCTATCTCGTATTGAAATATATCCAACAGAAACAAATGTAGCAACACCTCCTATACTAAGAGATATGGAAAGGTTCAACGAAAACCCTTCACTATATGAAGATCCACAACCATCAACGAGTAGACAAGCAGACAATGAATCTATCGTAGGACAAGTCGACCCTGAAGAACGTTCTGATTTAGACACAGTTCACACTAGCGCGGAAGACCCTATTTTGACAATAAATATTTCTGAGAAACCTTTAAATTATTTTCTATGTCAAGTAATTTTAACTGAAGTTGATGTAAACCCAAGAATTGAAATAAAGAAAATATTTGGTCCACCTATCAATAGAACTCGATGGCGTATATATTTTCTAAAAGAAACCTTTACACAACAATTAATAAGTTTTCTTAAAGAATATGCCGAACCAAAAAGACAGTATGTCTTTTACTTTGAAAACGATAATGATGATCAAAACTTTTATAAAGAAATGTGTAGAGTTCTTCCTCAGATATTTAAAAATTCTAGTTTTAGACTTTTAAAAACAAATAAAATTTTACAAGATATCACTCGTGAAAATTCACAACAAAGTTTGATAAAATTACAACACGAAGGCATAACAAACCATCGTGGGATAAAAGAAACTATCGACGAATTACGGATTAAATATTACTGGCCGAAATTAAGCGATGACGTCAGAAATTTTGTTAATAATTGTACTATTTGTCAACAAGTAAAATATGAACGACATCCACCCCTAATTAAATTACAATTAACACCAACACCTAAAAAACCATTTGAAACTATACACATTGACACATTTAAATTTGATAACACAATTGCTTTGACAATTTGTGACAGCTTCTCGAAATTCGGACAAGCTTATGTCATTCCTTCTTTATCAGCTCTACATGTATATCAATCTCTTTTACAATTTATTTCAACTTATAAAATCCCAGAGAATATAATCTCTGATAATGGTATTGAATTTTCTCAAAGTATTCTTAAAGATTTTGCTAAAGTTTATAAAATCAATTGGCATTACTGTTTGGCACAAAACCCGAACTCTAATGCAATTGTCGAAAGATTTCATTTAACACTTTTAGAACATATGAGAACTTTAAAGTTAACTAATCCAAGATTAAACCCCTTCGAAAAATTACATTATTCTATTATCGGTTATAACAATTCTATTCATTCTTCAACAAATAAAAAACCTGTTGATTTATTATTAGGACATTTAGAACTTCGAGAACCAATCGATATTAATAATGACGTGAGAACTGTTAATGAACAATTAGAAACGCATAAAGAAGTAATGAATGATTTATATAAGAATATAGCTGAAAAAATATCAACTGAAAAGAAAAAAATTATCGATAAAAGAAATGAGAAACGTGACCACCCTGTAGATATCGAACCTGGTACTATAGGATATCGTAAACAATCTGAAAGACAATCTAAAACAAATCCCCTGTATAAACCTGAACATATTTTACAAAGCAATGATTTGACAGTCACTACTACAGCTAAAAATAAATATCATAAACAATGTTTTAAAAAACCAAGAAAATTAACTGATAAATCATTGTTACAGATTGACGATTCTCTCACGAATCTTGATGGCACAGCAAATACAAGTACAGAACCTTGACTCAAATCCTGGCATACTTCCTTTTAAGTTAGGAGAGGTCAGTTTAAAAACTGCAACACATACATTTCTACACTATATTGATATGAATGAAATTAATAAGCAAGTTCTTGAAACGAATAAACACTATGACGATTTAAAATTATTAATTGATCAATTTTCAGACGACATAAATCGTATCACACTTCTAAATACTTGTAACAGTTTAAATTATGAGCTAAAGTTAGTAAATTATAAAATTCGTTCATTAATGCCAAATCTAAGAACTAAACGAGGTTTAATAAATCCTCTAGGCTCGTTAGTAAAATTTATTTCAGGAAATCTTGATCAACAGGATGCCGAAGAAATACATAATCACTTAAAAGAGTTAGAAAATAATGAAAATAAGATTATCAATAAATTTAATAATCATTTGTCTCTTTCTAAAATATCTATGCGTAATATGAATAAAACAATGACAGTTTTAATTGATAACCAAAACGCAATTAAATATAAAGTCGAAGAAATAAGAAATACTTTAAACGGTACTCTATTTCATTTTTATCATACATTGGAAATAAATAGTATATCTGGACAAATAAAGAATAACCTTGACATCTTAATGAACTTTCTTACAAATTTAGAAACTTCTATAAGTTTTTCTAATTTAAAGATTATGCATTCGAGTTTAATAACTCATGAAGAATTAAAAGAACTTTTATATAATATGTCAAATATTTATAATGAAGAACAATTACCTTTTAAAAATAAAGATTTCTTAGATTATTATAAAGTGGTAGAAACAAATACATTCTTTTACGAAAATAAAATAATATTTTCGCTAAATTTTCCATTGATACATCCACATCCTTTAGAATATTATCATTTATATTCTATTCCTAATGTTAATCAAACAATAATTATCCCACCTTCAAATTACCTTATCCTGGGAAAACATGAGTATCAATACGACACTGAAGAATGTATGAAGACCAGTACAAAGTATTTTTGCCAAAGAAGTCATCTCCTACCACTACCTCAAAGTGAAGATTGCGTTACGTCAATGCTATCCACTACGAAGAATACACAAACTTGTAATCAAATATCTATCAATATGAAGAATAACATCATAGAAGAAGTAGATCAAATGCATTATATTGCAGTATTTCCAAAAGAAGAAAAAATAACTACTATATGTGAAGAAAAACAAGTAATGGCCCTGAAAGGAACATATTTATTCACATTACCGAAAAATTGTGAATTTATAATGTCACAAGCGACTTATACTAATAAACAAGGAATTATTAGTACACACCCTGTATTGATTTCTGGAATACAGACATTGACAAATATAAATGTTATTCCAATCAAGAAATTAAATATTGAAAAAGTACCCTTGGATAAAATGCATTTAATTCAATTAGAAGAAGAAAACCCAATGGAAAACTTCTACATTCATTCCCATGCAGTGAATTGGACACTTTGGAGCATCTTCTTCATTCTAATTATTTTTGCAACTTCTTATTTCATTTTTAGAAAAAGAAAACTTCAACCGAAGCCCGTTCCCCATCCAAGGATGATTAACGAAACTCAAGTTAGTCCACCCTAGAGTTTCTTCTTCGCAGGGAGGAGTTATGTATCCAGCCTTCATTGTTCAATAATGCTGATGCAAGATACCCTTTAATTATAAATAGCGAAGACAGGACTTCGAACGACGGATTGATTTATCGACAGCAGTGCAGAACGAATCTCTGCCCGTCACCATATCAATTTTTTCTATTGTTAATTAAATAAGTTAAAAGTAAATAAATCTTTGGTTTTCTGAGTTAGAATTATTTTTTAAAAATCAATTTTTAATATTGGAAAACATAAAGTTTGTTTGTAACATGTTTTAAAATATTCGGGAAAATAATATCACATTTTTATCGACCGGTATATCGCTAATAGCCTACGAAACTGTTTCTATTCACCCCATTTTACGGTACTATAATAATAAATAAATGTTGAAACAATTTTTGGGGGGGGGTGTTGGTTTGGTTAGGGCACCTACCCCAGTATCCTTCGGGCAGAAATTTACGCTATCGAAAGATGTATTACGTACAATTTATCTTAGATAGGAACTATCGAAAACAAGAAATTGCCATCCTATCAGATAGTCAAGCAGCATTAAATGCTATCAACTCAGGAACCATCAATTAAAGTTGGTCAAAGAATTCCTAGAGAAGCTCAACAAATTAAGCAAAAAAAATAAAGTCCTCCTACTCTGGGTGCCTGCTCACCAACGGATAGAAGGATTTGAAAAAGCAAATGATCTAGCTAGAAAAGGAGCGAACACTTCACTAATTGAACGGGAACCAACTGAAAGCGGAACTGAAGAATTTGGAAGACTCCATCCGTAACTTGGAATGGGTGACCTCCAACGGTCTAAGACACTCGAAAAAGTCCCTCAGAACTTACGACCGAGAAAAATCAAAGGTTTTCCTTGATTTAAGTAAAAACAATCTTCAGATTGTCACGGGGTACTCCTCAACGAACACCTCAATAGGCTAAAGCTGAGAAACAACTTCGAATGCAGATTCTGTGGGTAAAATGGGGAAACACCAGAACACCTTAACACTGAGTGCGCCGAGACGACAACCATTCGTGCCATGAACATTGGTACGGCTGATGTCGAAGATGGAGAGCTGGCCTCTGTAGAGCCGTCTCAGATACTGGCTTTTATTAAAGCCCTGAGACTGTATGATGAGTTATAACTCGTTATAATTCAAGAAAGGGGAACACACAATAGATCTGTAAGGTCGCGGTGATTAACTCCCCTCCTAAACATTCTACATTCTACAGAGCTATTGTGTGTTGCCCTTTCTTGAGATATATCGAGTTATAACTCATCATACAGTTACAGTCTCAGAATTTTGACAAAGGCCAGTATCTGAGACGGCTCCACAGAGGCCAGCTCTCCATCTCCGACATCTACCGTACCAAAGTTTAGGTATGGCACGAACGGTTGTCGTCTCGGCACACTCAGTGATGAGGTGTTTGGTTTGGTGTTTCTCCATTTTCCTCACAGAATCTGCATTCGTCGTTATTTCTCAGCTTCAATCTACTGAGGTGTTCGTTGAGGAGACTGTGTCGAAGAAATCCCGTGACAATCCGAAGATTGTTCTTACTTCAATCAAGGAAAATCTTTGATTTTTCTCGGTATACTTAGTAAATTCTGAGAAAAAAAAGTAATAATATTTTTTTAAATTACATTGAGTTATGTTAAAAAGTTAAATAAACCATTTTTAATATAATAAGAAATATAAAAATATAAAATACAATATAATATACAGGGTGTCCCATTTAAAGAAACATAAGTTTGAATCATATTTTGAAAATGATAGCTCACAGCAAAAAACTATATATATTATAGTTGCCACTGTATTCTACGCGAAAATCGCTATGAGAATCAGTTTTCACCTTTTCGAAGAACTAAAATAGAAGTTAGAAGATAGCCAAGATATGAAAGGCGTCGAAAAATTTTAAAATTCGCCCTGTATTTCAGGAACTAAGGAGGCTAGGACAATTGTGTATTTAGCATCTTTAGTATCATAAAAAAAGTAGCATGATAATGTGAAAACCGCATCTTTGTATCTCTACCCACAAACGAGAAATCCCACAAAATCCACGATAAAAATGGGACACCCTGTACACCAATCATTGTTACCACTCGTTAAAAACAATCAGACTTAATTACTAATTTAAATACGAAAGTAAACAGCTTCAAATCGGATCCGCTTTCTCACCTTACACTCGGCGCATTTAGCGACCCACCGCGATACGCTAATTACACGCTCCGGCGGCTTTTCTGAGTCGGCTTTTGTGCAGTTGACGTGTTTGTTTCTTGAATTACATTCGGCATTCAATCACATTCGACACAGACTCTCATGCCGAACGCGGGGTGTGTCCGATGGGAACAAAGCAAGCCGAAGGGGAACGAGTAAACTTTCAATGAGATGTGGAGAAGTGGTAGGAAACGTTTAAAGCAGGATCGACATTATGTGTACGTAAAATAATATGATAATGACAATACAAATATTCATTTACCCGTTATTGGCATTTTCAGTATCATTGGATTTTACGAGGACACTCCAATTAGCGTAACCATTACTGAAGAAATCTAAAGTTTTTATATTGTTAAATGAATGTAACAGGTTACAAACCATAAATATCATCATCATCATCATAATTTTCGGCTTATTCAACCATTTTTCCAATTATGTTGTAGCCTCTATGTATAGCCCATTGTTTTCTATTGTTGGCTATGCGGGCCAAGTTATCCCTGCTAATTTCCTGATATCGTGGTCCCATCTCAGGTTCGGTCTTTTTCTAGGTCTATTAATACCTCGTGGGTACCATGCTGTAATTTTTGTAGTCAATCTGTTATCCGTTCTTCTTGCCAGGTCCTGCCCATTGCCATTTGATGGATTTGACTCTGTGGATCACATCTATTACCTGGGTCTTTTGTCGTATCCACCCTATTATTTTATGCAGAGGTCATGACTGGTAGTACACATTAGTCGAATGTTTTCTTCTTTAGATAGAGTGGCATTCTAGATTTGAATATGACATGATTGAGTTTCTTCCATAAGTATTACCATTGGCGTAACTACAGGGGTGCTCGGGGGTGCCGAGCCCCTCCCAGATACTGCTGGGTACCTCCCAGAGAAATCTTGAATTTTGACTGAACGACAATTCTTGGCTAAATGTTAATTTTTGTTTGCTTGTGATGTGATAAAAATTATCTTTTCCATTTTTATTTAGTAAATATGATATTTCTGTGCTCAAAAAATGTGTGTTAGTTTTTATTTTTTTACAAAATTTATAGGAATTTAAGTAATCTAAAGACATGATAGTACGGAAGCATTGTGTGTCCCGTGAGAAGGTTAATGAAGGGAAGGTACTAGTGGTACTAATCGATAGATAAAAACATGTAGTCCAATAATGTCGATGATGACACTTTCATAGATGATGACGTTATCCAAGATGACCGTCGCTTCATTATGAACCAAGTGGCATATCTCGGTCCCTGCTGAACCGATTCCAATTTATCTTATTTTGATCGAAAGGTATTTGTACCAGCTGAAAAAATATTCCATGCATTGCGAAAAAATGATAGATTCGATGATATTCCATCTTAAGCTAAAAACAGATTATTTTATGCCATCAGTGTCAGTTTTTGGAATATATTTTGAGTACCTATGTAAGACTTTTCAATATTATTTCTTTTGTTTCAGGATAGAATATAAATAAAGAGTCTTTGATGTACGTGGAGAAAATATTTGCAGATTTGTTCGCCCAAAAGATCCAAAGGAAATACTGGCAAAATGATGAACTTCATGTTAATTTCGACACGTTCTTGGGCGAATCAATAAAAACCCTTACTAGGGATAAGAGACTTCATGACGGTGTCGCAACACAGTACAAAATATGTGACACAACTGACATATCCAATATAAATTTGAAAAAGTTGTTGTCACATACTCGTACCAAGGATGAATTAACCACCTATCTTGCACATATAATTCTAAGTCATGCCAAGATATCAGCAAAAAATATGTTGTTTCATGGCGCACTGAAGTTTCTGCGACGCACTGCTTTTTGGTTTGTTTAAAGAGTACTCAAGAAGAAGCCGACACAAAAAATATACTTCATCCTATTAATGCGGAAGTTAGAGGTGCAGATACACTACTGGCATTTGCTAATGATATAGATATTTTAATTTTGCTAGTGAGGCGCTATGCAAGGCTTCCCGAAAACACCTTTTTTGTACCATCGTCAGGCGAGGCAATATCAGTTAAAAACATATATATTTCACTAGGAACACTAAAATTTTCAGCACTGCCCGGGTTCCATGCAATATCTGGTTGTGACACCACCGGAAGTTTGTTTGGAAAAGGAAAGTTGTCATACTGGAAGGCATTTGTTTTAGCGAGTGAAGAAGAACTTATTGCCTTTATAAATGAAACTTGGTACCAGTGATTTAGAACCTGATGATATTTTGCATCAGCTAGAAATATTTATTTGTCGAGTTTATTATAAGTATAGTATATATTATATATATTATTACGAGTATAGTATATATCACAAGCACTCTAACAAAATCATACTTGCAGAATTACGATGGTCAATGTTTACCGCAAAACAAGCCCTTGGAGATAAGTTACCGCCCACTAGAGGTTCTCTTGTGCCCGCAATTAAGAGCGCTAGGCTTCAAGCCTTTGTGTGGTCAAAAGATGATGAACCAAATGCAGTCATTCCTAATCCAGTTGGAGACGACTGGTATTTGGAAGAGGGAGTGCTTACCCCTGTTATGTGTGAAGAACCATGTGCTCCAGAGTCTCTTCTTCAACTGACTAGATGTTCGTGTCTTAAAAATCGATGTTCACCACCATTTAAATGTTTGGCAAACAATATGCCTTGCATAGAAATATGTAGTTGTAATGCGGACCAATCAACTTGTGATAATTTGCATCCTCCTAATTTTGCCGTCGAAGGTAGTGATGAAGTTGATAGTGATGATGCCGATTTGTAATTTTATTAATATATATGTGCAAATGTATCACTTAAATTTTTTTAAATACATGAACTCATATACCATATTTTATTTTGGTAAAAATAATATAACACAATATTTTTCAATGTTTTTCACTTTAAATCCAACCAGCAACCAAAATATTATTTTTTCGTATTCCTTTCAAGAATTAATTGTTTTCGTCTTTACATTACTTTTCTAACAAGCTAAAAAAATTGAAATCGGTTAAATGCAGCGACGATAGCGCACATTGTCTATATTGCTATGGTGGCCATTTTGTTTAACACACTCCAAACAAACGCAACATCTGTGACGGTGTTACCATAAAAATTAATGGAATACATAATTTTTCTGATAAAACAACTCCACTGGCATCTTCCCTTCATGAAATTTTCCACGGGAACCTATTTTTATACGTTGTGCTCCCCAACTATGAGTTGATATAACCAAGTCTATCAAATTTATTGATAGAGAAATTCCTGTAAACGTTTTATTCAAAAAATGTATTATTTACATCAACAAAACTCACCTTCTTAACAGCACTTAAAGGACATAAAGGACCATTACTACCGCTTTCCCGTTCAAAATATTCTAATGAAGTTGCGATGAGTTTTAACATTGAAAATGTTTCTCTTATCCTATATAAGGGAGCCCAAATCGAATTAAAATGCTACATTTGCCACACCATGACGTCATATATACAAGGGTATAGGAAATCTCGGCGCAGCGGCGCCAGTCGGCCAGCGCGCGCAAAAACCATTACATCGCTAATTGTTTATTGATATATCTTTATTAGTTTAAAAGCAAAAAATATGGGGTTTGCTTTGATACCTTGTCAAGACATAAGCGAAACTTTTAAATTGTTTCTTTTTTTCATTTAGGCCTTCGTTTTTCGTTAAATGAAAGTTATATTAAAAAAAGTCTATTTTTAAACCAAATTTTCGCATGATTAAAATGAAATATTCATGTTTAAAGTTTTTTTTGTTCATAAAGGCTAATGGAAATGTTTTTTTGTAAATAATTATAAAAAATTACTCCCTACGAAGACTTTATTGTGTACTGGACCAAAAATAAGTATTTGTTTTCTCTATACGGTGGTATTAATATATCGATTTTTGATGATAGTGCCCTTTTACCCGGTCTAATTTTGTACTACTTTCCGAATAAGGGTCCCCATATCATGTACTGTACTTCCATCCCTGAAATATTCAGCTTGTGACACCGAAGTGAGACGTAAAGTCAAAATAAGCTTTAATCTACCTACATCATAGGTAGGTGTAGGTATTCTAGGTATATTCTACCTAGACAGTAGCTGACAGTAGTAATTAATTTGTTATCCGATAAGTAGTTGCCATTATATAAGTTTAATCATCTTATACCTCCTATAACGGTAGGTTTTGGATTTTTTCCTGATTGGTTTGTTAAACAAAAATATACTGGGCATATAAATGTCTAACACAGTACATGTATTGAATGGACTTATTTTAACCAATGCGTTGTTTTGTTTTTTTAATCTCACAAATAAGAAATGTTTTATTGTTTTTATTATAAAAAACAGTGATTATACAATTTATTTGCACCCCTTACACTGTTTTCTGTCTCTAATAAAAATCTAATGTAATTTTTCATAGAAATGATCTGACATAAAAAGCAAATTTTATCTAAAAACTTTTTGATTATCTACAAGGAGTAAACCGCTGACAAATGTCTGTATACTAATGCCAAAGTAATGCCAAAAATACAAATTAAGTACCAAAATTTCTCATATAATGCCCCACTAATGCCAAGCTGATTCCAATATAATACCACTAATACCACGAATAATATGAAACACATTTGTTTAACGAATTAACCTGTAACAATAGTGGTAGCAAAGGTGGTAGGTACGTGCACAGATATTTTTCTAGGTAACTTAAAAGTCGTTTAAAAGTCTAATTATATTTAAAGAAGATATAATTCCAACTAATTGCATTATAAGGCCAATAATGCACAAGTAATACCATTAAAATTTTAGCGTTTTTAATTTGTGTAACATATTTCTTTAAAGAATTAACCTGTAAAAATAGTGGTAGGTAAGCGCACAGATTTTTTCGCTAGGTAACTTATTAAGTCGTTAAACAGGCCTATAAAAGCTATAACAACATAGGTAACTAATATTTATAATTTCATTCGAGTTTTAATCTCAAATAATAAATGTTTTTACTGGTATATTTCTGAAGTGTTCATTATTACAAGTAGATATTCTTCAAGTTATGTGAAGTAATAAGTAATGTTTCCGGTGAGACCGCGTATATGTCACCGGATTCTGGTTAGTATAAAGACTTTTTTCTATAGAAAGAGTTTTTTCTATATTTTTCTTTCAAAATAAGACTAATTTCTTCTTATTCTTTTAAATATTACAGTGTTTCTTTTTCCTAAAATGTTATACTTAATTTTCGCTTAAAATTAAAAAATCATCAAATGGAGGAAAATATACGTTATTGAATAAAGTTTATACAAATCACTTTACTATAACAAAAAAGTAAAAACATGTCATGGCGGAAGATATTCAGGTAGCATTTCACATATTTATCTATTAAAATCGAGATTAAAATAATAAACTTGCGTAACATGTTATACATGAGATAGAAAGTTTCAGAATCGATTAATAACGCAATACGCGACGCAGTCAACTTGTTCCTATGCGCGGATGAGCGTCTTCAAGACTCTTTCATCGGCCAGGGTAACGACGCCGCGCGTCGCCAAAGAGTAATCGGCCTACGTTTGGCTAAACAGGCTGGACACGGTGGACTACGATATTGGCGAGTCTGAATATTTATAAAAATTTGCAAAGTAAAATATGTTGGAAAAATAATTAATCCATACATATATAAAAGCTCAAAGGGTTTTTTGTTGCATTCATCCCGCCGAAACCGCTTCACCAATCTTGATGATTCTTTTTTTAAATGAAAGGTATATATGTGTAGATTTGTTATGAAGTGTTTTTATAGTTCTTAATGGCAATTTCTTTGTGTAAAACGACTAAATACTAAAACATACCTGAAAAACACCTACATACAATACCTCCAGAAATAAATTATTTGTCATTGTCAGTGGTGTGTCAGTTAGATTATATATTAAGTTTTTAGATATTTTAGGAGTGAGTTCATACCGCCAGCTTTAGATACATAAATATTAGCACAAAGGTTCGTTTAAACGACATTAGTGAATTAGCTACACAAAGCGATTTTAGGAAATTCATCCTCTTAGAGTAAAATTATGTCGGAACAGTTTGTTGTATGAAAATTCCTTACTATTTGGTCTAGAAGAATGAAATCCTACAAAAAGAATTAGAAGAAATTTTTGAAATTCATCAACCAAATGGGTAAAGTTAGTAAAAATTTATATAAAACTTGGTGACCTCTAGATTATACTCATAAAAATTGGCACAAAGATAAAGCGAATTTATGAAATTTATACTTAGGGAGTAGAATAGGGAATGAAAGTTTGCTGTACGAAAATGCAATAGTATAACATTATAAACCAGACAGTATAAAATTTTATACAAGGGTTTATTTAGTGACATCATAACAAAATATATTTTCCTCAATTATCCTTCAAAGAATAAAAAATAATCTATAAAGAGAGTATTAGTGCTCTTAATAAATAATAAAAAGATGAAAAATAAAAAACATCTATGCTCACTAGCTCTCTATAAAGAAGTAAAAAATCATTTAAATCAATGCATGAACGATTCGAGGTGTAACGCGAACGTAGTCGCGGGAAAAAGCTAGTAATTTATTAAATTATTTTATTTAACTGATTAATTTTCATTGAAAAGGAATTTTTGTAATTCGCCACTATATTAGTTAAAAACTAAGAAACTCATATCAAATTTAAGTTTTGCGATTTTGACTTATACTTTTTACAAAATCTGAACATATTTTAAAAGAAAAAAAGCTTTTGATAATATTTGTGTAGATTGACTGCAAGTTGTATAACATAAATTTCTACGACCGGTCTACCTAGTGGTTGTGACTGCACTGCATTGGGTATGCAGATGACATAGTCATGATCGCTCGGGGGAAACATGAAGGCACCTTGTGTGATATTATCCAAAGAGGACTCCGTATCACTGAGAGATGGTGTAGGACTGTCGGGCTGAGTATCAACTCAGACAAAACCGCGATAGTGCCATTCACCAGAAGGCGAAGTCTGAAAAACTTGAAAAGAATCCAACTAGATGGAAAGGAAATACTGCCAACACAGGAAGTTAAATACCTGGGAATAACCCTGGACAGTAAACTCCTGTGGAACAGGCATATTAAGAACACTACCAGCAAAGCCATAAAGGCTCTCATGATATGCAGAAGACTGGCGGGAAATAGATGGGGCTGCTCCCCTAACATTTTGCGCTGGATGTATACCATGATAGTAAGACCCATGATTACTTATGGAGCAGTTGCCTGGTACACAAAACTAGAGCAACGGACGGCAAGGCTAAACCTATGCAAAGTCCAGAGACTCAGACTCCAGAGACTCTGTGTTTGCATCACAGGAGCCATGAGAACCTGTCCAACAGCAGCAATGGAGGTTATTCTAGATCTAACACCACTGCACATTGTCATTGGTAGATTGCCAATGCGACAATGATTAGAATGGTCACTAACGGAATGAGTACTGGGAGAATTGTCAGATCAGGGGCTTGGAACACCCTCAAAAAGGAAATACCACTCTGCAACTCCCAATGGACGATATGCCAAGAACGTACAACTTTGACAAACATGTCAATGTAGTATTGAGCAATAAGAAGGATTGGAAGAGCGAAACGCTTGCCCAGCAGTTAAAAGACCATACCATAACTTGGTATACTGATGCTTCCAAAACCAATACGGGAACAGGGATCGGAGTGTTTGGACCGAGAGCTAAATACTCCGAACCAATGGGCACTTACCCTAGTATCCTACAGGCAGAAATCTACGCTATCGAAAGATGCGTACAACTTATCTTAGATAGCAACTATCGGAAACAAGAAACAGCCATCTTGTCTGATAGTCAAGCAGCGTTAAAAGCGATCAACTCAGTATCGATCAATTCGAAATTGGTCAAAGAATGCATAGAGAAGCTGAATAAATTAGGCAAAGAAAACAAAGTCCTCCTACTCTGGGTGCCTGCTCACCAAGGGATAGAAGGCAATGAAAAAGCAAATAATCTAGCTAGGAAAGGAGCGAACACTCCACTAACTGGACCAGAACCGTTCTGCTTTCCAAGTGGTAACCAACTCAAGGCGGAACTCAAGAACTTGGAAGATTCCATCCGCAACTTGGAATGGAAATCTTGCAATGGTCTAGGACACTCGAAGAAGTTTGGTCTGGGTCTGAGTAAGAACAATCTTCGGATTGTCACGGGGTTTTTAACAGGACACTGTCTCCTCAATGAACACCTCAGTAGATTGAAACTAAGAAGAAACGGCGAATGCAGATTCTGTGGGGAAGATGGTGAAACACCAGTACACCTCATCACTGAGTGCGCCGAGACGACAACCATTCGTGCCATGAATTTTGGTACGACTGATATTGGAGATGGAGAACTACCCTCTATAAAACCGTCCCAGATACTGGCTTTTGTCAAAGCCCTGGGACTGTATGATGAGTTATGATTCAAGAAAGGGGGACACAATGGATCTGTAAGGTCGAAGTGATTAACCCCCCTCCCACTCATTCTAATTCTAATTCTAATTCTACCTAGTGGTCTGCAGCATCGCCTTGTGGTGCAAACGTGGGCCTGTTAAACTGTGACGTGACGCACAACAGCCAAGAAAAACAGAAGCGTGGCTAAGAATTTAGTAATTTAAGAAAAAATGTCTTTTAGATACAGTAGTAGGTATTAAAAAGTTTTGTGTTTAAATGGGGTTTGCCTTTAACAGTTAAAAAATTATATCGTAAAGTGTAACTTTCCGTAAGAATTCTTTATCTGTCATCGATCATGATCTGTAATCATGTTAACCTGATGTCTTGTATGTTATTTTGATTTTTTGCTTGTTTGTTTTACGGATAGGTGCGATCGCATAATTATTATTGATAATGTTTTATTTAATGTTAACATTACTACTTTTTCAGTGAATCTTTAAATCTGTTGTTTTTTGTTAAGTTCGTTATTTAAACATATGTATGTAATACACTCATATTAACACTAATCATATTTTTACGTTTTTATTCATCATTTTCAATGCCCCCCGGTTGCATCTTTGTAAAGGACTGTGAATTTTTTACGGCATTAAGCTATCTTGTACACTTCGCACTAAAAGAGGGTCTAAAAAGAACAGTGTTCGACTACAAGGTCTGCTGCTAGTAAACATTTTTAAGCTTAAAGTATCACAATTCTGTTTATTTAAACCAAAAACTTGTTATACAAAACTAAAGTGTCAAAACGAATGACAATGTTGGGAAATAAATAAATAAATGTGGCAACTTGACATTTTTTACAGCAGAGCTACCACCTGAATCCCCAGCGCGAAATTTAAATTCCAGTTAGTCAGCCGGACGCCGAATGTCTGGTGCATGGTTGGCAACAATGAATTTAAAAATCGCGCCCTCGATTACGTAACTAAAACTTTATTGATATCAAAAATGTATTTATAATTCCGGACCTAAATAAACTTCAAGTTTACGATTACCATAGTCGTATAGCTTTCCAAACCGATAGATTGAGATCGGAAGACATTTTCTCGCCGACCCTGCACTTTCTGCTGAGTCAAGAGAGTTGGGAACGGTCCGTTAACGACCCCGCCGGTCCTGCTGCGGGGGCTCCGTGTCGGGGGCGTGTCCTTGGCAAATTGCGACACTGCGACCGGCGCTGCCCCCTTTTTACGATCGCCCCAATTTGCCGTCGATGCCCTGCCGCCGACTCCTCTTGTAATTTGCCAACTCTTCGAGCAAATTGCTTTTCGGACCGGGTAGAGATACGTTACCGTTTAACAGCGTAATTAAATTATCCGAGCTGTAGTAATTAGAAAGTAAATGAATTGTTGGACGAGGGATTATTTCCGTAATGGCAGAATATACTGTGTAATCTAAAAAAACGGCTTGGAAAATATGATCTATGACATTTCCCATAGAATTTTACTTATATTTTATAAGTAAAATTAAGTCATTTTGACAGCGATCTTCATTTCATAGCTATCGCTGAAGCAGTTTTATTTTCGATAAATTGTATTAATGATTAATAATTGATGTAGTATACCTAACAAAAAAATTGTTGCACCTTAACCATCATTCAGAATATCGAAATTAATGGAATAAATTAAAAGATTACGATCATTCACAATTTCTAAAAAATACAATTAAAATTAATAGAATATCCTAGCAACAGCATGCGGTAATCAGTTTTATCCAGAGAAAAAGCCTAAAACTTAGCTTATAAAACAATAAAACTTCATTCAGAACCTCCAAATTAGTAGAATAAATTAGTAGTTTCAATTAGCGTAGAAATTTGCTCCTCTAATCTCAGCACTCAGCAGTCAAAATTAGTGGTAGTAATTTTCAAGTTGTAAGCTTCATTCAGAACCTCGCAATTAGTGGAATAAATTTAGTGGTTACAATTACACACTTTTTACTTTTTAGTGTACGATCATTCACAATGTGTAATAAACACAATTAAAATTAATAGAATATCCTAGCAACAGCTTGCGGTAGTCAATTGTATCCATAGAGAAAGCCAAATATTTGCCTTATAAAACAATAAACCTTTGATTTCTAACCACAATTTCTCTGGATGAATGATAATCTCAAAGGTCAAAATGACATTCTTCGCAAATTTGAAGTATAATTAGTGGAATAGTCAAAAGTTTTTTAACTTTTTCTACTAACTGAAAATGACTACCACTAATTTAGACGTTCTGAATGCTTACATTGAAATTTAAGGAACAAACTTATACGCTAATTGAAACCACTGAATGAAGCTTTATAGAAAAAATTAACAAATTTTTAACTTTTCCACTAATTAAACTTCAAAATTTGCGAGGAATGTCATTTTGGCCTTTGATTATCCATGCGTCAAGAGAAATTGTGGTTAGAAAAAGTTGGTTATAAGCTAAATATTAAGCTTTCTCTATGGATACAATTGACTACCGTAAAATGTTGCTAGGATATTATATTAATTTTAATTGTGTTTTTTAGACATTGTGAATGATGGTAAGCTAAAAAGTATTAAGTATATTTTAGTATAATTGAAACCACTAATTTATTCCACTAATTGCGAGGTTCTGAATGAAGTTTAAACTTCTTAATTCTAACCAAAATTTCTCTTGACGGATGATAATCAAAACCAAAATGACATTACTCTCAAGTTTTGAAGGATAATAAGTGGAAAAAGTTAAAAGTTTGCCAACTTTTTCTACGAATTGAAAATTACTACCACCAAGTTCTAAATGCCTTACATTGAAATTAGATCAATAAACTTCTACAGTAATTGAAACTACTAATTTACTCCACTAATTTCGAGGTCCTGAATGAGGCTTTAAGTTAAATCCAGAAAAGATAAAAATGTCCAAAAGATAAATATGGTATATAAAAAACGGCTTAAAGCTGGCTTGGAAATAAGCTAGGAAATTGTCCATATAGTTTTAAATATCAAATGACAGAGATATTTATTTATAAGCGAACTCTGACACTCTAACGCAAAAAAAATGTTCCTACGTGAAGTGTGCAACCGGTGCAACGCTTTCAAAAAGTTATATAATTCGAAAAATATTCCAACAGAATCGATTATTTTTGTTTTATCATCATCATCATTTCCAACTTATTCAACCATTTCCAATTATACTGTAGCCTCCCTCACATTCAGGGTCCGGCAATAGTACGTCCGGCATCTGTAGCTCCTAGAATAAGAAACTTGGGAATTTTGCTTAAGTGTAAATCTAAAGTATGTTCGAGGATGTATTTCGGGAAAATATTTTAACTTCTATAGGGTGGCTCAAAAAAGTGTGAGTGGATCGGGGTGATTTTTTATTAAAATTTTTCCGGGCCCCATGCCCCTCCCCCTCTGTATCCGCCACTGCCACCCAATAATTTTTTTCTCGTATTTTACCGTGGATAGAGCCATATGAAATAATATTGCGTGTATCTGCAAAACCATTAAAAATTTTGAAATACTTTAAATACAAAAAATGTTCGTTTTTTAAATCTCTATCTAATAAAAAAATAATATTCAGGGTGTTCCATTTATAAAAACGAAGAAAAATTATTTTATATTTTCGAAAGTATGGCGTAGAATTTTGAACATCCTGTATGATTTAAGATTACGATGTTTATAGCAAAGTAAGTATAAACCATCTAAAGTAAATACCTAAAATAGTTTTGATTTTAGGACAGTTCTTGTATTTGTACCTAATAATTTTTTTAATCAAGGTTGAAAAATAGATATTTTTTATTTATTTATTAATATATCTGGAACTATCGAATTATATTTATTCATATCTTAGGATTATGCAAAGTATCTGAAAGGAAGCCAAAAATGCAATAACATACCGTGTTCCGTTAAAAAAAATAATTTTGATCCACTCACACTTTTTTGGGCCACCTTATAGAAGTTAAAATATTTTCCTGAAATACACCCTTGTACAGGGTGGGTCAAATTCGTGGCTTTTAAATGGAATATTCGGAGAGATAGACGAAAACTAATATCGGTGTCTGGAGCTCAATTTTCATCAAAAACATGATGGTGAAAACCGCACATCAATATCTGTCACCGTTTCGGAGTTACGGGGTGTTTTTCAAAAATGTGCATTTTTAACAAATCCCTGTAACTTTTTTGCTATGGAAAATTTTGTATTTCTATGAAAACATTTTCAAAGCACCTTTTTACGTAGAATTTAATGCTTTTAGTATAATTTTTTTAAAATTAATAATTTAAGAGTTATCAACAGAAAAACTGATTTTTTATTTGGGACACCCCCTATATTTTTAATTAACTGAAAAGAATTTAAAATTACCTTTCCAAAAATATAGCACACTTGATATTTTGTTATAATCCCCTTCGAAATACAGAATTTTTAAAAGTTTGCCACTTTTAACTAGTAGACTTTGGAACCCTTATTGATGATATGCCCTTAATGGAACTCGAAAACATATTTTTCCAGCAAAACGACGCACAGCCTCTGAACGCTGAAGTTATCAGCAAATTTTTGCAGCCAATTTCAAGAATAATTGAATAGCTATTTAAGATCCCAGCCATTGGCCGTCGAGGCCGCCTGACTTAGTGCCCATGGATCTAATCCTATGGATATATTTGCGGAAGAATAAAGATTCCTTATTCTTCCCTATAATCTAGACAAGAATTAGAAATAATTAGCAGTTATGAGAGGGTATCTTTCACCCCCACTGAGTTAATGAATTCCGCGAGAAATATTCAAAAACTGCCCCGTCTGTCCATAACAGAAGCGACCCTCTTCGATATGTCGAACACCTGTAGCTAAATCTCATGTCTTGGTTTGCTATTTATTTTTATTGTTATTAGATATAGTTTAAATGCGTAAATATGCGTACATAGTGCACAAACATTTTTTTTTTCAATAAGAGGCAAATAATATCAATCTATGGAACTCGTTACATAAACTTAGCTAAATGTTCACTTATTTTTCTTTAGTATGATTGCAGCGACCGTTGAGAAAAAGGAGAGGTCTAAACGTGTTTTCCAGTTTTAACAGTTAATGATCGACGATATATGGTCAACAGCCAAACAAGACCCGGCCAAAATTCGCACGTCCAACTTCACCGTCTGCAATTCCTGATTAATATTCCAGAGCCCCTTTTGCATGGGTCGTCTGAATAAAAAAGTGTCGCTTCGCAAACCACAAAGCACCGGCGACATCCTCTCTTTATTTTTTTACATCATAATTTATTGGAGTTCTTAGTATTACAGTTGCATTAATATTATTTCCCACACATAATTAAGCTACTCCTTAGAAGTTCTATCGAAATGACTATAGTATTCTGTGGTATTTATTTAATATTTTTTTGTTTTGCCGTTTTACCATTATTAATAATTAATTATTTTATTCTACAGAATGAATTTTCTACGATGTAGGTATCTTGGAAACTAGAGCTAGAGAGTCGCTCAAATGGAGAAAGAATTGCAGTTTTGTGAGGACAAACAAATGCGCCTTTCGGGTTTTTGAGAAAGTTTATGGTTTATTAGATATTTCGAAAAAAAAGTAATTTTGGCTATTTCAAAAATGCTCCGTAATTCCATTATAATCTATTTTAGAAAATAGTTTATATATATATAGTTAAAAATTGTAGATAGTCACATTTTTAATAAGACTGTGTTCTCCTTTGTTTTCTAAAGTCTGTCATTTTTGACTTATGACACAAACATATTTTTTTTTAAACGGAAACCATAGATGACTTCATACAAAGCGTAATTTTTTAAACTTTCCAGAGATATAAGCTATAATACCTATATGTTTTTTTTTTTCGAAAAATTATTAAGTTTTGGTTATAACCATTAATCTTTATTTTACAATTTCACTTAGTTATGCATGGAAACAAGTTCAATCATTTTTGCTCTTGGGATATGTCAAACTGTCACATCCAAACAAAAATATTTGATCAAGACGCAACTAAATTATTACTATGAATTTTTAAAATGAAGAAAAGCGAAGGTTAAAGCGAAAATTAAAAGTTAAAACTCTTCCTAAACCATGTATTTTCGAGAATACGTTGACCGGTCAACGTTTATACTTACGTTTATTTGAGAACAGTTTTCAAGACATATTGAAGAATATTCGCGAAAATTACATAATCAGGACAGACTGTACAGGGTGGGTCAAATTCGACACTTTTAAAGGGAAACACCCTTTTCTATAGGAGATAGACGAAAACTAATATCGATGTCTGGAGCTCAATTTTTATCAAAAACGTGACGGTAAAACCGCACATCGATATCTGTTACCGTTTATGAGTTACGGAATGTTTTTCAAAAATGTGCATTTTAAACAAATTGCTGTGTAACTTTTTTGCTATGGAAAATTTTGTATTTTTATAAAAACATTTCCAAAGCACCTTTATATGTAGAATTTAATGGTTTAAGTATATTTTTTTAAATTAATAATTTAAGAGTTATCAACAGAAAAGTTGAATTTTTATTTGGGACACCCTGTATATTTTTGGCTCAAATTTAGTTTAGCCGAAATCAGTTACATAGAATATCGGTTTATAGGATGATTCTATACAAGAACACTAGCACTACATAATTTAATTTTTGCCGCGGAAATTCTTTGTTTTTGAGAAAACTCGAATTTTTATTTTTCCTATTATTAACTAAAATTTAAAACTTTACGGTGTTTTTAATAGTAAATACATTTTACTTATTTAGTTTTTAATACATTTAATATAACGATGTGAACTAATTTTTGTTCGAAAATATATTTTTATTACAATCATTTTCATTGATTTTTCTGGGTTTAGAAGTGTCGAAATGTGATAGGAAGATAAAAACTACATATTTTTGTTAGATTAATAATTTGCTATAACTTTTCTAAACTTTTTCCGTGGAAATTTATCATAAAGGTGGTGTAATGGAAAATCTTCAATATTTCGAAGTTTTCCATAGTAATCTCAACTTTTTTACATACTTTCGGTTTGGTTTTAGTGGGTTTGGATGTTGTTATTGGGTTTGGTTGTAGTGGGTTTAGTTGGTTTGGTTTGGTTGTTTTTTTTTAGGGTTTGGTTTAGTTGTCGTTTTTATACTTTATTGAATTCATTTTTTAATTTTCGCATTTATTGACCATAGCGATATTCAGTTGGTAAGAATAGATATTATTCATTGATTTGTGTCAAAGGCTGGGAAGATCACTGCATAGTGGTGAAACAACGCATTTTCGCCGGATTTTTATTTTTGTATCCGTGCTTAAAAATAAGTCTACAATATAAAATAATATAAATTTTTTACATATTTCATTTTGTTACTTCTAAACCGTATTCAAAAAATTGCAACAGCGCATTTCCGCGGAATTTCGTTTTCGTATTAGTAGTTACTAAAATATGAAATAACATTAATTTTTCATGTATGTCATTTCGTTACTTTTAAACCATTCAAAAAAATTTCCGCGACAATTTTTTAACATTGAAAATGTTTCTGTTATCCTATATAAGGGAGCCCAAATCGAATTAAAATGCTACATTTGCCACACCATGACGTCATATATACAAGGGTATAGGAAATCTCGGCGCAGCGGTGGCAGTCGGCCAGCGCGCGCAAAAACCATTACATGGCTAATTGTTTATTGATATATCTTTATTAGTTTAAAAGCAAAAAATATGGGGTTTGCTTTGATACCTTGTCAAGACATAAGCGAAACTTTTAAATTGTTTCTTTTTTTCATTTAGGCCTTCGTTTTTCGTTAAATGAAAGTTATATTAAAAGAAGTCTATTTTTTTAATTTTTCGCATGATTGAAATGAGTTATCATGTTTAAAGTTTTTTTTTGGTCATAAGCGCTGATGGAAATGTTTTTTTGTAAATAATTATAAAAAATTACTCCCTACGAAGACTTTATTGTGTACTGGATCAAAAAATAAGTTATTTGTTTCCTCTATACGGTGGTATTAATATATCGATTTTTGACGATAGTGCCCTTTACCCGGTCTAATTTTGTACTACTTTCGGAATAAGGGTCCCCATATCATGTACTGTACTTCCATTCCTGAAAAATTCATCTTGTGACACCGAAGTGAGACGTAAAGTCAAAATAAGCTTTAATCTACCTACATCATAGGTAGGTGTAGGTACTCTAGGTATATTCTACCTAGACAGTAGCTGACAGTAGTAATTAATTTGTTATCCGATAAGTAGTTGTCATTATATAAGTTTAATCATCTTATACCTCCTATAACGGTAGGTTTTGGATTTTTAACTGATTGGTTTGTTAAACAAAAATATACTGGGCATTTAAAGGTCTAACACAATACATGTATTGAATGTACTTATTTTAACCAATGCATTGTGTTTTGTTTTTTTAATCTCATAAATAAGAAATGTTTTATAGTTTTTATTATAAAAAACAGTGCTTATACAATTTATTTACACCCCTTACACTGTTTTCTGTAAGGAGTATATTTCGTAACCTCTTACGATATAAGAGGGCACAAAGTGTTTTATTACTTGATGCTTAGAATAAGATTTAATAATATATTTGTACATAAAATAAAATAGACTAGAAAGTCAATTAATTAATATTGACGTAATTACTAAATAATTACAAGATTTGTTTTCTAATTATTTTAGTGTATTTTTAGTCACCTAATTATAAAGGAGAGATATCCAACCATTGCATTATTTCACTCACAAATAAATGTTTTATGGTTTTTATTATAAAACAAGGATTAATTTATTATACACCCCTTAATCCAAACACTCCAAGAAGAATATTTCGTGACCCCTTATTTAAAGTGGACAAGCTTTATTAGTCAATGTTTTAATTACCCAGCGTCTTTAATAAAAATCTAATGTAATTTTTCATAGAAATGATCTGACATAAAAAGCAAATTTTATCTAAAAACTTTTTGATTATCTACAAGGAGTAAACTGCTGACAAATGTCTGTATACTAATGCCAAAGTAATGCCAAAAATAGAAATTAATTGCTCATATAATGCCCCACTAATGCCAAGCTGATTCCAATATAATACCACTAATACCACGAATAATATGTAACACATTTGTTTAACGAATTAACCTGTAACAATAGTGGTAGGTACGTGCACAGATTTTTTCCTAGTAACTTAAAAGTCTAATTATATTTAAAGAAGATATAATTCCAACTAATTGCATTATAAGGCCAATAATGCACAAGTAATACCATTAAAATTTTAGCGTTTTTAATTTGTGTAACATATTTCTTTAAAAAATTAACCTCTAACAATAGTGGTAGGTACGCGCACAGATTTTTTCGCTAGGTAACTTATTAAGTCGTTAAACAGGCCTATAAAAGCTATAACAACATAGGTAACTAATATTTATAATTTTATTCGAGTTTTAATCTCAAATAATAAATGTTTTTACTGGTATATTTCTGAAGTGTTCATTATTAAAAGTAGATATTCTTCAAGTTATGTGAAGTAATAAGTAATGTTTCCGGTGAGACCGCGTATATGTCACCGGATTCTGGTTAGTATAAAGACTTTTTTCTATAGAAAGAGTTTTTTCTATATTTTTCATTCAAAATAAGACTAATTTCTTCTTATTCTTTTAAATATTAGAGTGTTTCTTTTTCCTAAAATGTTATACTTCATTTTCGCTTAAAATTAAAAAATCACAAATGGAGGAAAATATACTTTATTGAATAAAGTTTATACAAATCACTTTACCATAACAAAAAAGTAAAAACATGTCATGGCGGAAGATATTCAGGTGGCATTTCACATATTTATCTATTAAAATCGAGATTAAAATAATAAACTTGTGTAACATGTTCTACATGAGATAGAAAGTTTCAGAATCGATTAATACGCAATATGCTACGCAGTCAACTTGTTCCTATGCGCGGATGAGCGTCTTCAAGACTCTTCCATCGGCCAGGGTCACGACGCCGCGCGCCGCCGAATAGGAATCGGCCTACAGGCTGGACACGGTAGGCTACGATATTGGCGAGTCTGAATATTTATAAAAATTTGCAAAGTAAAATATGTTGGAAAAATAATTAATCCATACATAATATATAAAAGCTCAAAGAGTTTTTTTGTTGCATCCATCCCGCCGAAACCGCTTCACCAATCTTGATGATTCTTTTTTTAAATGAAAGGTATATATGTGTAGATTTGTTATGAAGTATTTTTATAGTGCTTAATGGCTATTTCTTTGTGTAAAACGACTAAATACTAAAACATACCTGAAAAACACCTACACACAATACCTCCAGAAATAAATTATTTGTCATTGTCAGTGGTGTGTCAGTTAGATTATATATTAAGTTTTTAGATATTTTAGGAGTGAGTTCATACCGCCAGCTTTAGATACATAAATATTAGCACAAAAGTTCGTTTAAACGACATTAGCGAATTAGCTATAATAAGAGGTTTTAGGAAATTCATCCTCTTAGAGAGTAAAATTATGTCGGAACAGTTTGTTGTATAAAAATTCCTTACTATTTGGTCTAGAAGAATGAAATCCTACAAAAAGGATTAGAAGAAATTTTTGAAATTCATCAACCAAATGGGTAAAGTTAGTAAAAATTTATATAAAACTTGGTGACCTCTGGATTATACACATAAAAATTGGCACAAAGATAAAGCGAATTTATGAAATTTATACACTTAGGGAGTAGAATAAGGAATGAAAGTTTGCTGTACGAAAATGCAATACTATAACATTATAAACCAGACAGTATAAAATTTTACACAAGGGTTGATTTTGTGACGAAATATATCTTCCCCAATTATCCTTCAAAGAATAAAAAATAACCTATAAAGAGAGTATTAGTGCTTTTAATAAATAAAAAAAAAGATGAAAATTAAAAAAACATCTATGCTCACTAGCTCTCTATAAAGAAGTAAAAAATCATTTAAATCAATGCATGAACGATTCGAGGTGTAACGCGAACGTAGTCGCGGGAAAAAGCTAGTAGGTAATTTATTAAATTATTTTATTTACCTGATTAATTTTCATTGAAAAGGAATTTTTGTAATTCGCCACTATATTAGTTAAAAACTAAGAAACTCATATCAATTTTAAGTTTTGCGATTTTGACTTATACTTTTTACAAAATCTGAACACATTTTAAAAGAAAAAAGCTTTTGATAATATTTGTGTAGATTGACTACAAGTTGTATAACATAAATTTCTACGACCGGTCTACCTAGTGGTCTGCAGCATCGCCTTGTGGTGCAAACATGGGCCTGTTAATCTGTGACGTGACGCACAACAGCCAAGAAAAACAGAAGCGTAGCTAAGAATTTAGTAATTTAAAAAAAATGTCTTTTAGATACAATAGTAGGTATTAAAAAGTTTTGTGTTTAAACGGGGTTTGCCTTTAACAGTTATAAAATTATATCGTAAAGTGTAACTTTCCGTAAGAATTCTTTATCTGTCATCGATCATGATCTGTCATCATGTTAACCTGATGTTTTGTACGTTATTTTGTTTTTTTGCTTGTTTGTTTTACGGATAGGTGGCGATCGCATAATTATTATTGAAAATGTTTTATTTAATGTTAACATTACTACTTTTTCAGTGAATCTTTAAATCTGTTGTTTTTTGTTAAGTTCGTTATTTAAACATATGTATGTAATACACTCATATTAACACTAATCATATTTTTACGTTTTTATTCATCATTTTAATGCCCCCCCCCCGTTTGCATCTTTGTAAAGGACTGTGAATTTTTTCAGTAATATACTCCCTGAGGTACCTAAATGACAAAAAATGTTTTTTTTTTCTTTTTTAACAGATTTCGGCTAAACGAAACTTGACCCATATTTTTAATTAAATAAAAAAACTTAAAATTACCTTTCCAAAAATATAGCACACTTGATATTTTGTTATAGTTTCCTTCGAAATAGAGAATTTTTAAAAGTTCACCACTTTTAATTAGTATAGGCTTTGGACCCCTTATTGATGATTATGCCCCTAAAATAGAACTGGAACACATATTTTTCCAGCAAGACAAAACACCGTCTCAGTACGCTGAAGTTATCAGCAAATTTTTGGAGCCAATTTCGAGAATAATTGAATAGCTAACCAAGATCCCTGCCTTTGGCCATCGAGACGGCCATTCATTGCGGAAGAATAAATGTTCTTATTTTTAAATTGCTCTAAAATATAATCTAGACAAGAATTAGAAGTACTTAGCGGTTATGCGAGGTTATCTTTCCCTCTCTTTGCTATTAATTTTTATTGTTATTTATATAGTTTAAATGTGTTGATGTTGTTAAATATAGTTTAAATTGTTATCAAATTCGAGAGGGGGGGGGTATCAATTAATGAGGGGTATCAATTAATAAGGGTATCAATTAATGAGGGGTCCCACCACTCTGGCACTTTGTGCCATTGTATCTGTTTTTTAATCGCGGTGCGATCCCTTTAGACACACATTTATTAATACTAATATTATTCTGTAAAACTTAATGGGGGTCTAATAAAGAAATTTGAATTTGAAATTCTGCACCTCTCATTACAAATATTATTTTCGTTTTAATTGCTGCTCATAGCTAGAATTTTTTTGCATTTCAACAGCCGGCGTCGTTCAAAGCCTACTTATTCAAAGTGAGCGAATTTTTAAAAAATCTATATCTCGAAGACCAATCAAGCAAAATATCTAATAATTTATAAAGTATGCTATATTTTTGGAAAGATAATTGTAAATTCTTTTCAATGAATTAAAAATATACAGGGTGTACCATATAAAAAATCAAATTTTCTGTTGATAATTCTTGAATTATTAATTTTAAAAACATTATACTTAAACCATTAAATTCCACATAAAAATGTGCTTTGGAAATGTTTGCATAAAAATACCAAATTTTCCATAGAAAAAAAGTTACAGCGATTTGTTAAAAATGCACATTTTTGAAAAACACCCCGTAACTCCGAAACGGTAACAGATATCGATGTGCGGTTTTCACCATCATATTTTTGATAAAAATTGAGCTCCAGACACCGATATTAGTTTTCATCTATCTCCTATAGAAAAGGGCGTTTCGCTTTAAAAGCGTCCAATTTGACCCACCCTGTACAGATACTGAAAATCTGAGAGACTAGGCCCCCCAAAGATATTTAAACTCAAGAGATACAATTGTTTACCTTTTTCCTTCATCGGCCATTATTCTATCCTTATTTTCGCATCTCTCTTACACCGAAAACATTTGCCAGATTTACCTGTATATTGGTATTAGCCTATTAGTATTCGATTAAATACCACAACCAATTATCACGTAATAAATAATTTTGTTATATTTCTATAATATATCAAGTACATTAATTTGCTAACGTCAATTTTTTCATTTAATGCTTAACTGCTTAACTATTTTAAATTTTATAATGGAATAAAAATATCATGATCCTGTTTCTTTTAATAATAAAAAGCAGTTTGGCAATGTCAATTTTAGAAATATGCCGGCGTAGTACAACGGATTTCGTGGATGAATGAAAATTCCTAGATTCTCCTGTTGCGATGTTGCTATGCCGCCGATCAAGCTCCGTATTCTTTATTTGCAGTATTATAGTATTTTTGCGTTATTTTGTGGACTTCTGTGGACATTAATTTGAAAATATGGTGCATTCGTGTATTGTGTACAAGAGAGTGTATCATTTAAATCCAAATTTAACTTTTCACCGGTAAATAAAAATAAGTAGGGTTAGGTATATTCTCTTCTCTGTAGATCAGAGGCGGACCTAGACAAAAAATAGCAGATTTCTAAATTATATTATTTATTTTTAGGTTTATTTTTTAAATTGTATATTTATTAATTTATTATGTTTTTTAAATTATATATTTATTAATTAAATTATTTGTAGAAAAAAAGAACATGGTACGTACTAACTACTAATAACTTAATAACAATTTCTGTTTTCCTTTTAAGAAGGGTATTGAATAAGTATAATCTAGGTACCCACTTGGGTTTGACAAATCATTACCTACCTTTTGTGAAAATTTTATTGGGGTGTACCAAAAATGGAATTTTGCGGCCTTACTTTTTTGTTGCCGTTACAATTTAATACGGCTTTTTTTGTGGAGGGGTAAACACCTGTAGATTTCAGGTGTACACCTATATGGATTTCCGTGGATTCCATGGATGTCTGTGATTTCTGTGGATTTCCATGGATGTCTATGGATTTCCGTAGATTTCCGTGGATTTCTGTGGATGTCTATTAGATATCTGTGGATTTCTCTAGATGTCGTTAGTAGATTTCCTGACCAAAATGTGTACACCAGAAATCCACTTTTGATAAATAAATCCAACGAAATCCGCAGAAATCCAAGGAAATCCACAGAAATTCAAAGAAATTTAAAGAAATCCATAGAAACCCACAGAAATACACAGAAATCCAAAGAAATCTAAAGAAATCCACAAAAATTCCCCGAAATCCAAAAAAACACTAGATTGCATTTTAAGTAGAAATATAATAATATAAAGTCGATATAGTATATTTCAGGAGATTTCTATATGACACATGACCAAAGTAATAAACAAAATTGAGAGTGAGTTTTTTATGTGAATAAACGTCTAATTCACTTACTATTAATATTATGCGGTGATTAGTATTAGTTTAAACGTCAAATTGAAATAAAAAGTAATAGACTTGGGACCATTTAAGCTGCAGTTTGACAGAATTTGTTATATAGTAAGTCATTAATACACAAGTCTCTTTGAATGATTACTTGAATGAATACTTGACCTACAAATCGGCAACTTTA
Organism: Sitophilus oryzae; assembly: GCF_002938485.1. Lineage (NCBI taxonomy): Eukaryota > Metazoa > Arthropoda > Insecta > Coleoptera > Curculionidae > Sitophilus > Sitophilus oryzae. The sequence continues at coordinate 1,185,130 of NW_022147349.1, read as the reverse complement.
ATTGGTCCTAATTATACTTTATACTGTATACTGAAATAGTTTTATTTCATATTTAACAAATAAGGATATTTTTATAGTATAATAGGAGGACACAACGAATATAATAACAAAAAAAGAAGAACAAAAACAACAGGACCTTTGTATTAATGACTTACTATATAACAAATTCTGTCAAACTGCAGCTTAAATGGTCCCAAGTCTATTACTTTTTATTTCATTTTGACGTTTAAACTAATACTAATCACCGCATAATATTAATTGTAAGTAAAATAGACGTTTATTCACGTAAAAAACGCTTATTGATTTTTTTAATCGTTATTCTTGTGTGAAAAGCCATCTTATAATAAAATATTATGCCGGTTTTTATTTATTTCGCTATCCTCCCTCAACTTATTTTTTTCCTATTAATATCCTCCCTCAACTTTTTACAATGCGACAAATATGTAAGTGTTATTATTATTTTTTTAAATTTATTAAACAATTATTTTAATTTCCTTAAAATACTGTCGGTTGATCGGCACGCCACTGGAAATTGACCTCAACCGTCTAATCTTTGTAAACAACTACATTGTTGCCGTTACGCCGATACCCTATTCCCTTCTTTGTCCATTCTCTCTCGCACTCGGTGATTTTCGCAAACCAATGTGTGATGAAGGTTTAGAGCGTTTTATGAATGGATCGTTGTATCTCCCGAGTTTAAATATCTTTGAGGCCCCCAGATTGGCCCGCCTATGATGTTGTTTCTAGGGCGAGCCGTATTTGAACGTCGATAAAATTATGATTTTGCTCCAAAAAATCCTATTTTATACGTATTTGGTCTGCACACAAACGATCTAGATCCGCCACACGTATATATAAACTTTACCTACTGTTAAATGATGTAGTACTTTTAGAAAACCATCTGTATAAAGAATACTGGCATTATATCTAGACGTTTGAACACAATAAAGATTAATTTTAGAAAATGACATCATATATAAACCTTACAGTTATATGATAGAGTACTTTGTAAAATCTATACATCCTTTCTCACATGATTAAACAGTTGTCCCAAGTATTTTCAATGAAAATTCGTCGAAATTTCGTATTCATCGAACATATCGGATCGGTTTATTCTATTAAAGTATCTGTTAATCAAACAAAAGCCATGAATAATCGATGAGGGAAGCATTTTATCAATGATCGCGGCGACTTTAGAAACAATCGAACCCCGATGACATTGCAATGTCAGGCACGGTTCAATTTCGAAAGAAAGCTGTGGCCGGAATCCCTTTCCTAATCCTATTATCATTCCTTGGTGCGGACATATTTCTCGGATTTAAATAATTGTTATTTTGAGTCTTCCGGTAACCAGATAAACGAGTTTGTTTAATTTTTTAGTTTGGCGTTTCAAACAACTTATATTTTTTAATACTTGCTCTATTTAAAAAAAACTGTGCGAAAGAAAAGAAGATTCTGAATTGGCTTATTTTACGCCAAAAATTATTTTATATCTAAACTAGCGTGTACCCGCGACCTCGTTCGCGTCGAATTAATTATTTGTAATGGTGATGATAAAGCAAAGCAAGAATTTCCATTAACATACAAACTGGATAAAATTGTCTCACATTTATGTCAGCATGAGAAAAAACAATATGGCGGTATTATTATATAACTTGGTAATATTTGATCATGTCGTTGGAATTTGACTTTCGAAAAATCCGTTTGCCAAAAATAAGCTTTTTATGTCAAGCAGTTTAAGCAGAATCGTGGTTAATCAATTACCCAACTTTTTAGAAAAAAATATAAAATATGTAAAAAACAAAATAAATTATGCGTGTCCAAGCGTTTTCCCGAAAGACTAACCGTTTTTTAAATAACAAATATTGTAATATTTGAGGGGCGTTTTCACCCTCTTGGAATTTGAGATTCAAAAAAACCCTCCTTATTGAACCTCTACACCCCACAGTCAATCCGTTTGCCAAAAATCAACTTTAAACGTAAAACAGTTTAAGCAGAATCGTGATTACTCAATGGTCATATTTTATTAAACACCCTGTATAAATTTTTAAAAATCTTAAAATATGTAAAACAACAAAATAAAATATAGGTGTTTAAGAGATTTTGCGAAAAACTCACCGGTTTGTAAATAAAAAATATTCTAATATTTGAGGGATGGTTTCACCCCCTTAGCATTCGAGTTTAGTTCCTTCTTATCGAACCTCTATACCATAAAGTCAATCCGTTTTCCAAAAATCAGCTTTTTACGTCAAGCGCTTTAAGCAGGATCGTGATTAATCAATGACCAGATTTTTCGAAACATCCTGTATACATTTTTAAAAAATCTTTGAATATGTAAAAAAACAAAATAAAATATATGTGTTTAAGCGTTTTTTCGGAAACTTGACCGTTTTTTAAATAAAAAATATTGTAATATTTGAGGGGTGGTTTCGCCCGCTTGGAACTGGAATTTCGAAAAATCCCTATCAGTCGTACCAAACTTTATGGCACGAATGGTTGTCGACTGGGCGCACTTAGTGATCAGGTGTTCTGGTGTTTCCCCATTTTTCCCCAGAATCTGCATTCGCCTTTTTTTCTAATCTATTGAGGTGTTCATTGAGGAGACAGTGTCCTGTTAAAAACCCCGTAACAATCCGAAGATTGTTCTTACTGAAATCATGTAGAATCTTTGATTTTTCTTGGTCGTAAGTCCTCAAAAACTTCTTCGAATGGCTCAGACCGTCTCAGGATTCCCATTCCATGTTACGGATGGAGCCTTCCAAGTTCTTGAGTTCCGCTTTTAGTTCGTTTCCGCTTGGTGCGCAGAACGGTTCTTGACCAGTTAGTGGGTGTTCGCTCCTTTTCTAGCTAGATCATTTGCTTTCTCATTACCTTCTATCCCTTGGTCAGCTGGCACCTAGAGAGACTTTGTTTTCTTTGCCTAATTGGTTCAGCTTCTCGAATTCGAATTGACTGATACTGAGTTGATCGCTTTTAACGCTGCTTGACTATCTAGAATATGGTTGACTATAGAAGATGGCTATTTCTTGTTTCCGATAGTTCATATCTAGGATAAGTTGTACGCATCTTCCAATAGCGTAGATTTCTGCCTGTAGGATGCTATTTGGGAGTATTTAGTTCTCGGCTCAAATACTCCGATCTTTGTTCCTGCATTGATTTTGGAAGCAACAGTATACCAATTTCTGTATTGTCTTATAACTGCTGAGCAAACGTTTCTCTCTTTCAATTTTTTTGATTGCTCATTACTACATTGAAGTGTTTCTCAAAGTGGTACATTCTTTGTATGCCATCCACTGGAAGTTGGAGGAGTGGTATTTCCTTTTTGAAGGTGTTCCATGCCCCCGATCTGACAATATTCCCAGTACTGACTCCGTTGGTGACCATTCTAATCATTGTCGCATTGACATATCTACCGATGACAATGTGTTAGATCTAGAATGACATCCATTGCTCCTGTTAGATAGGTTCTCATAGCTCCTGTGATGCAGATGCATGAGAGTCTCTGGACTTTGCAGAGGTTTAGCATTAGCGTACGTTGCTCTAGTTTTGTGTGTCGAGCAACTGCTTCATAAGTAATCATGGGTCTTGCTATCATGGTATACATCCAGCGCCAAATGTTAGAGACGCAATTCCATCTATTTCCGGTCAGTTTTCTGCATATCATGAGAGCCTTTGAGGCTTTGTTGGTATTTTTTTTAATATGCCTGTTCCACAGAAGTTTAGGTCACTGTCCGGGGCATTCTCAGATATTTGACTTCCTGTGAATGACATACCAAAGCGGTTTTGCCTGAGTTAATGTTCAACCCGACAATCCTGCACCATCTCTCAGTAATACGGAGTCCTCTTTGGATATCACACAGGGTGACTTCATGTTTCCCCCGAGAGATAATGACATGTTATCTGCATACCCAATGCAAAGTATTCCCGCTAGAGTAAATTCGTCCCATCCTCACCCAAGCTCCATAGCAAAGGGGAGGTTACTCCACCTTGTGGAGTTCATTGCGTTGTTTTAACAGCTACAGTTTTGGTGCACATCTTAGCATTTGCTATCTGTGTTGACAGCATTTCCCAAAACCAGCGAATACTAGTTCTGTTTACCCCTCTTGTTTCTAAAGATCGCCTGACCACCTTGTGTGATATATTGTCAAACGCCCCCACAATATCCAAAAAAACCCAAATTGCCAGTTTGTCGCACCGATAAAGAATATGTTCTATCTTTTCTTCTTCAGATTGACAGAACCTGTATATGGCTTCGGCCGTCAATCCAGTTAGCTCGAGATGCCTATTCAGCTTACAATGCCCTGTTAATAGAACCATTACAGCTTTGACTGTCTTTGAGAGACAGAATGCATTTTTTTATCCGTTTCATCTTTGATTGCAAATCTGCCAATCCCATAAGCTTAAATGGCTATTAAGCTTGCAATGCGTTGTTAGTAGACTGTCCACTATACACGGTTTGGTCAGTTTTCCAGTTTTTGCCCCTATCAGCAGTGAGGCTCAGAGTAGGAATATTTTTTTAAGTTCCACTGAATAAATTTTCCATTGCTTTGCATACTCTCGTAAATTCTTTAATATATGTATCTATAGCTCAGGACAGCGCGGGATATCACACATATGATTTTGTTGCTATGTACCTACTGTAATAAAATAATACTAATTAAGCAAATATTTCTTAGAATCGTAGAACCATTTTAGTATAAATAATTCAACATGCAAATTTTCGGCACCTATATATTGCTCAATTTTATATCTCGTCACGTATATCTACTAGTTTTATCCATAATTAGGCAATTTGATATTGACGACAGATACGTATTATCAACCTAAAGATCCGAAATTGCTCTTTCAATGCTAAGTGAAAGAAATATATGTTCTGAATTAAAATATAAATGTATATGTTAAAAATAATTATGTATATGTTGTACTATTTCATTTTGTTATTAATAAATACGTATAAAAAATTAACGAATTTGAGTTGCTGTACCTACGTACATAGTCATATACCTACGTACCTAATGTAAGAAGCAGATTTCAAAATTATTTAGCATTTTAGAATAACATCCATAGTCATTTCCAAGCCAACTAGACCCTGTTTTTTTTTGTTCAAACGGTATTACGAGTATAAGTGCGTTTTTCACTCTTACTTTTTTTTATAATGATGAATTTGTTTTAAATCATTTTTAAATAAAAAAAATTAATAATTTTTAAATAAAGGTTATTTTAACCGTTTAACCGTTGGTAATGTACCTATACTTATACAAGACGCGATAATCCGGATTTTTTATTAATCCGGGTTAACCCTAGCTTTAATTGAGCCGAATTTTCCAGAGTCTCTACTGTAATTTATTAGGTGGTTAATCTAGGTGGTATTGGTAAAGTCTGGTCTACAGTGGCTAATTTACGGCTAAAAATCCTTCGTTTCAATCCTATCTTTTCTTCTAAGTTACGTTGACTAGCGGTTTATAGAAAATGTCCATCCCGAGGGAAGATGTGCAAGAAGTTCAATGGATTCCGATTAGTCCTTTAAGAGTCCTTAAAAGTTCTTTACCCTGTGGCCCCCAATCAGATGAAATCAGAAAAGCTTGCAAATGAAATATAAACCAAGTTACGAGACAATTTACAATTTACTTTATACACACTTTCCATGTACCATATCTATGGATACGCAACTAGCTCCGACCGAACCCCACAATCCTTCAAGGGAAGACTGTGAGATGGTCAAGCTAGTAATAACAGAACAAGAACTGAAACGGCCTATTGACACATTTCAGTCTTATGGAGCAGCAGGAGCAGATGGGATTTTTCCTGCCCTTCTAAAGAAGGGTCTGTAGCTCCTAAAATAAAAAAAAACTTAGGAATTTTGTTTAAGTGCAAACCTAAATTATGTACTAGGATGTATTTCAGGAAAATATTTTAACTTTTATAGGGTGGTTCAAAAAAGGGTGAGTGGATCGGGATGATTTTTTTTAAACGAAACACTCTGTATATTATTGCATTTTTGGCATTCTTTCAGATGACTTTACATAATCCTAAGACATGATTAAATATATTTCGGTAATTTCAAAGATATTAATAAATAAATAAAAATTATAGATTTTTCAGCCTTTCTAAAAGAAAATATTAATAATACAAAAACTGTCCTGAAATCAAAACTATATGAGATATTTACTTTAAATTATCTGTACTTACTTTGCTATAAATATGGAAATCGTAAATCATACAGGATGTTCAAAATTCTATGCCAAACTTGCTAAAATATAAAATAATTTATTTTTCTTCGTTTTTTTTTAGATGGAACACCCTGTATATTATTTTTTCAATAGATGGAGAATTAAAAAGTGAACATTTTTTGTATTTAGAGTATTTCAAAATGTTTAACGGTTTCGCAGATATTTTTCACAGTAAATTTTGAACAAAGCCACCCAATGATTTTTCTCTCGTAGTATCTTACCATTGATTATTTATAAAATTTGTATTAAAAATAAACTTAAAGCGGATTTTTTTAAGTAAATATGAGAATATCTTAGTAACTAAAACTCGCATAAAAAATTATTTGGCATTTCAAATTGTTTTTCAATGCCCTTTCAAGAATTTTAAATTTTTCATATCTCCAACTTTACATTTTTTAAGCTCCCTGTATATTAAAATTTATATTTCGCAATTCAAGCATATTTAAATAACAAGCAAAAAAAGTTAGGAAGAGTGACTTTTTTTCAAAAAATCGAAAATAAACAAGTTTACAAGTATAGTTAAGACAATCCGTGGACACACTGTATACATACATATCGTTGACAACAAGAAACCTGAGTGAGTAAGTAAGGATAATATGCTGAAAGCTAACTTGACATACCGAAAAGAAGTAATTAATGGGTGTTCTAAAGAAAACCAACAGTTGCACGTTAATATCCCGAATTGTTTGTCAGTTTAAACCGCTCGTGATTTAAAAGTACCGACGAGGGCTTCCGCAACAAATGCGTTTTTACCCTTTGGTCATAAAGTAATCGATATCTTTTTTAAGAAACCACAATTACCCACAAATTTTCAACCACAGCCGAACAGATGCCGGCCGTTTGAACGCTTTGCGCACATGTTGTCCTGTGTCTGTTATTCCCAGAAGTAAACATCATTTTGAAGACTATAATTTCTATGTTATCGTCAAAGGCTAATACCCAAGTATAGATATGCTTATTATAATTAAAGAAAATTAGAGATATTTAAAAATCAATAAATAAATCATCTATGGTAATAATTGGATAATAAATTAGATAAGTTGAAACTTTTGGTTGAATATAGTCTTTCTAATCTTACTTGATTTTTTTTCTTATCGAGGTCTACATGACATACAAGAATATTCTTCTTTTTCTTATGTCCTATTTCTTGAAACATTACCAACGAAAATGGCACATACATTCAGTATACCATGGTATAATGGCAGGGTGTTTCAAAAAACATGTGCCATCTCTCGTAGGGCGATTCCTCACGTGAAAATAAGATTTATTTTTCTTTTCAACATAGGTCCCATTCTGCTTTGTTTCGTAGCTATGGGGAGTCTTAATATTTTTTCGATTTATTATAATTTTCTTCCAAGTACTTTTAGCGTTTTGAATGAAATTTTGAGGATAAAAGTTACTATAAATGCGGCACATTTTAAAGCTAAAAAAGTGTCGGCATATTCACCAAGGACGTGCATATGGGTTATCACTGAAATATTTTTCTAAAAAAATCATGTACGCCACTCACATTTTTTCTCTTCTTAGCGAAATAATGTAATCAATTTAATGCCGTTTAAAAGTTGTCTCTTGATATCTTGTCGATTTCGGCCTCCTTGATGAGATAAACGCAATTTTATTAATTTTTCTTGATCCAAGTCTAATAGCAATCTTTAAAAAAATTAATATCATTAACTTGAGAAAGTTTTAAATAAGTAATCATTAGATTCATAAGATTCCTCATCAAAAAATATGAAAAAAAGTCCTTATAAACATGGGTATGGAATTACATAATTTTAGAGTTACAGGATGTTAAAACTTTTCAAAATTAGTGTTTTTCAAGTTATCTTAAATACCTTTATTTTTTTATTTGAAATTGCTGTAGATTGGACTAATAGATATAATAACTAATAGTAATAATATTTAATAATAAATTAGGTAAAATAAACAATTTATTAATTTTATTTTTATTTTAATTTTATGAATTATTATATATTAATAAATTTGCGTTTATCTCGTCAAGGAGGCCGAATTCGACAAAATATCAAGTGACAACTTTTAATCGGCATTAAACTGCTTACACTATTCAGGTAACAAGAGAAAAAAAGTCAGTGGCGTACATGCTTATTTTAGAAAAATATCCCAGTGATAACCCATACGCACGTCCCTGGAGAATATGTCGACACTTTTTTAGCTTTAAAATATGTAGCACTTATAGTAACTTTTACCCTCAAACTTTCATTCGAATCACTAAAAGTACTTGGAAGTAAATTATAATAAATCGAAAGATTATTAAGACTTTAACACCCTGTAGCTACGAAACAAAGCAGAATCGAACCTTTGGTGATATGAAAAATAAATCTTATGTTTACATGTGGAATCTCCCCACGAGAGATGGCACATGTTTTTGAAACACCCTGTATAGTATACCTGTGACTTATTTTTTATTCGCTGAGAAAATAACCTGTAAATATGAATTTTACCGTTTATGATCATTTTAGTAGTTAAGTTATGCTGTTGCCATGAGATGATTCTATTTACAGTTATATGCGCGTTACAAAACTTCGGTTGCCATTTCAATATCGCAGTTTCCCATATTTTTGTAAAAAAGAACGACCACAATTACGTGCGCCCGGATTTTTTTTTAGCAACGTTTTATTTACACATTTTTCTTTTTAGTTTCCGAGGTACAGGGTATCGAAAATATCATCATTTTGTATACCGGGTGCGTCTCAAAAGTGGCTCACCCCCTATAACTTTTTTATTTCTTCAGATAAAAGAACGAGATTTGGTATGTTACGCCGCGTTCACTGGCGAACTGCAACTGTAACTGATGCAACCGTTGCTGCAACAGAATCGTCGCGAAGGTATGCACGTTTCTCTTCTCGCAAACCTCTCGATCCGCAGTGTTTGCACAGAGCTCGCGAGCACAATGTCCCATTAAAGAACCAATTTCTGTCCAAGCATCTTCTTTTAAATGTCTCTTGTAATAGTCTTTATTTTTTGGATCCCATACTATAGGCATGTTTTTGTACTTTTCAATTAGCGCCAAAACCTTTTCTTCGTCCCACGTACTCATATTTTTGTTGGTTGCGAGACTATTGGACGTACACACTGGCAAACGTCCCAAATCGACGTCCACGAACCAACCGAGAATCTCCTTGTGTTCATCCTGAAAACCGACAACTGGCGGCTCGCTGCGAGCTGTTCGAAGCTGGCTCGCGAACCTGGTTCGCAACGCGTCCACACTATAGGATTTGGATACAACAACGGTTGCAGTTACAGTTGCAGTTCACCAGTGAGTACGCGGCTTTAGTATATGACATAAATTTGGATTGAATCAATTGTTTTCGGTCACTTCCTGTTCCACCGGAAATAACTACAATTTTTGATTTTTAAATGGCACCCTCAGTATTTTTTACTTTATTCGATAGAAAATAACACTCTGAATCGAATGACCTATTATCATATGTCAACTTTTGACATATTCGTTCAAAAACAAATTGTATTTTAGATTTCCGTTTAGAGTGCAATGCCTGTGTTAAAAACACTAATCTTTAATCAAGGAGCCTTGAAAAAATAGATTTGATGGTCTAATGTTTTTATTGTCTTGTCCTGACCGGTTAAAAGATGTTCAAATCGTATTTTTAATCATATCTCAATTTTTTCAAATGGAACGAGGGGTATCATTAGCATATTTGAAAAAATCATTTTCTTACGAATAATTTGATACCACACACTTGGTATTTTGAGTCAAATTGTCGTTATGCACCGGATGATATAATATATGGTGATATCATATGCGCAATGAACCATATGCGAAAATGTCACAAGTTGACATATGATATGTCATTCTATTCAGAGTGCCATTTTCTATCAAATAAAGTGAAAAAGTACCGAGGGTGCCATTTAAAATCCAAAAGTTGTAGTCATTTCCGGTGAAACTGGAAGTGATCGAATACAATTGATTATGTCAATCAATCTTATGTCAATCAATTATATACCAAATCAATATGTTACATACCAAATATCGTTGTTTTATCTAAAAAAAATAAAAAAGTTATAGGGGTGAGCCACGCACCCGGTATTTGTGTTTCCGTCATATACAGGATCCGGCAATAGTGCGTCGGGCATCTATTCTGTAGCTCCTAGAATAAAAAAATTAGAAATGTTATATAAGTGCAGACCTAAAGTATGTATCTCAGTAAAGTATTTTAACTTCTACCGGGTGGCTCAAAAAGTGAGTGCGTCGCTTGTCGCTATGATTTTTTTTTGAACACCCTGCATATTATTAAATTTTTAGCTTACTTTCTGATCACTTTACATAATCCCAAAAATACTATTAAATATGTTTTGATAATGTCATAAACATAAATAAATAAATAATATAAAATATTTAACCTAACCTAAAAAAATATTATTAAAAATACAAGAAATATCCTGAAATCAAAACTATACTAGGTGTTTACTATAGTTGGTCTATACTTACTTTCCTATAAATATCGTAATCTTAAACCATACAGGGTGTTCAAAATTTTATGCCAAAGTTTCTCTCCATATATACAGGGTGGCAAACCTTATTAGCCTCGGTTTATTATACGAAATCGAAAAGATTTAGAAACAAAATATTAGGTATACAGGGTGGAGTCTCTCATACGACGCGGAGGCTCCAAGAAGAACAACAGTTTGTATTAAAATGAAATTTTGTGAGCTTTTGTAGGTTAATTCAAAGCAATTTTTAAAAATAGAGAGTTCTACAGGGTATCTCCAAAAAAAGATACATATCTAAGTTGTGTTTTTTATAATAACACAGCCTATATACAGTGTGGCGCACCTCATTCGCCTCGGTTGATTATACGAAAACGGAAAGATGTAGAAACAAAATATTTTATGGGTATATGTGAGAAGGCAATGTGCACAATTTAAAATTATTTTGAAATATACAGGGTGTTTCAGAACTAAGATCTATACCAAAGTTATATTTTTTCTTATGGAACACCCGCTATTTTATTTCATTTTCTCGCCCAAAAAGAGACATTTATTATAAGGGTTAAATATGTTTAAAATGTTTGTTTTTTGAGATATTTAGAGATATTTAAATTTGCATGCTTCTATAGAATAGATTATTAGTACCCTATATATTACTTTTCAGAATTAATTCTTGTGCTGAATTTAAAGGTAGAGAAATAAACTTTACTGGAAAATGTTACTTAAATTTATACAGGGGTATCAAAAATTGCTGATCTATTTTAAGGATTTATTTTAAATAAAAACTTTGTTATTTCAAATACAACACCCTGTATTTTTTATAATAAATCGAAGCAGATTCAAATGCTCTTCAAACTAGATCAGGGTTTCCTAGCTCAGATTTTTAATATAGAGCAATTTTTCAATAAAATGGCAACCAAGAGGGCTAGTGTCGCCATGGCAAGATTCTAGTGACAGTTAGTAGCTATTTTCAAAATCGCAATTAATTTATGGACTTTAAAAACGGGAAAATTATACCCGTTTACTTTTATTTCATTTACCGAAAATAGCTTAATAAATAATATTTATTAAATATGTATTTATTAAGAAGAATTTAAGAATTTATATCAAGAAGTAGTTTTTTGATTTATTTTACGATAACTTGTAGATATATGGACTTTCTATAAAAGGGCCAATTACGGCAATTTCATTTTCTTCACTTCCAACCGACAGGTTTCTGTCTAACAAGTTTTTTATAAACCACACTACCAGCTCTGCGAAATAGGACAAGTAGTTTTTTAAAGGAACGCTTATCAGGGCGATTCCTATTTTAGAATACCTTTACGCATAAGCTCTTGAGGCCAAGAAGCAATTTTCCTCACAAAATAAAATCAATAGAAACATATCCATTTGTTCCGCAAGCAGATACTGCCTTATTTTCCTTGATAAAATAATGAATACTCGGGCCAGGTTAGCTCCCTACCCGATGTAAAAAAGAACCACGGTTCACAGAACCGACACTCTGCCTCGGAAAACGACTGATTTATTGATGATGACCCACGCAAGAAAAAGGATAACGGCCTGGAAAAAGAAATGTATACTGCGCTTTGCCACCTGGAACATAAAATCATTTAACAACAAAGATCAAGAAACCCTAAAAGAACTTAAAGATAATAAAATCGATATATGTGCCCTACAGGAGACGAAAAAGAAAGGTAAAGGTCAATTACAATACGATGACTATCTAGTGATCTACAGCGGAGTTGAAAAACAAACAAGGGCAAAAGAAGGAGTAACAATCGCAGTAGCAAGAAAGTACCAATCAAACATACGGGACTGCAGTTATGTATCCTCGCGAATCTTGGTCGTATGGAAACAGAAGATCAAAAACTAAATATAGTGTCAGTTTACTCACCTGAAGACAATAAACCAAAACAAGAAAGGGAGTCCTTCTACGATCAACTCCAAAATACAATTCAATCATTGCTAAGCGATCAACAAATATTAATTCTTTAGGCACCCGGACTATAAAAAGAAATAATAGCACCAAAAGAAATAAAACTCTGTGGTTCCGCTCAGAAAAATGTTGAGAGAAAAAAATAGCATACCTCAACTACAGAACATTACACACACGAGAATCATTAGACACATATAGACGAATCCGAAACGAGACAACAGCACTAGTAAGACAAACAAAAAACCAACATTGAGAAATTTTCTCTAAATGAATGGAGAGTGACTTCTACGGACTTAAAAAACAAATTTGGCGCTTTATAGGAACTCAAAGAAAAGAGATTAACGAGTTAGTTGAAACAAATCACATAGCAAGGGAATCCTGGATTGATTATTTGTCATTGAACTAAATACACCCGAAATAATGACCAACGACAACGTACAGATTGAGGCAGCCGATATAATAACATCCCTTCGCAGAGGCGCAACTAGGGGGGAAGGGGGGGCTAGGCCCCCCATGATGACCAGTGCGTGTCGTATAAAATTGGTTTTAACCTCACATGAATCTTATCTTATAGTGACCTAAGCTCCCCCAAAAGACTTGAGCCCCCCTAAAAGTATATGTCTAGTTGCGCCCCTGTCCCTTCGAAAGCTAAAGAATAGGAAGAGCCCAGGGCAAGATGATATCCCAAACCAATTACTTAAATATGCGGCGGCCAAAGTCTCATACTGCAGCTAACATCCCTGATTCAAAAAATCCTTTACCAACACAGGATACCCTATGAATGGCGAACCAGCACCACTATCTTGATGTTTAAAAGAGGAGATACGAAGCTGCCCTCAAACTATAGAGACATAAATCTTCTAAGCACCACACTAAAACTTACGACAAAATTGATAACAACCAAAGTTAACGACTTAACATGCTTAGAAGATGAACAGCAAGGTTTCAGATCGGGCAGATCATGCACAGACGCGGTTTTTGTCATAAGAACAGAAAAATCAATCGAATATAACAAACTAGCGTATATGTGTTTTATTGATTTAGAAAAAGCGTTCGACCGTGTGCAGCTAAGAGACGTTGTACACCTTTACAATAGGCAAACCATACAAAACATATATGAAGCGAACCAAATTCAAGCTAAAATTAACGGGGTCCTGACCGAACCAATAAATGTAGGCTGTGATATCCGACAAGGTGACTCCCTAAGCCCTCTTCTTTTCAACATCATTATGGACGATATAATAGGAAATGTACGTTTACAGAAGGGATACAGTATGGGCGACCAGGAAATTACTATTCTATGCTATGCCAACGACGCCGTATTGATAGCTGAAAATGAGAACGATCTACAGCGCTTATTACATCGATTTAACTGCACTGCCAAATCACTTAATATGATAATATCGACCAAGAAAACTAAATGCATGACGACATCAAAAGTACCACTAAGATGCAAACTGGAAGTCGAGGGCAATGTTATTCAGCAAGAGATGAAGTTTAAGTATCTAGACATAGAAATCTCAGGATATGGTGATGTAGAAGCGGAGGTGCGAGAACGGACAACGAAGGTAACCAGAATAGCAGAATGCCTGAATGATTCAATATGGCGAAATAAAAACATTGAAGTGGATACTAAAGCGAGAATTTACAAGGCAACGGTACTTCTGGACAGGGAGAGAAATGAAAGCATAAGAAGAGCGTGCAAGGTGGAAAATGTAAATGAGTGGGTACTCAGCAGAAAGGAAGAATGGAACGACCATATCAGCAGAATGGACAACAGAAGGATAGTGAGAGTTGCACGCGACAAATCACCGCTAGATCGCAGAAGCTTAGGACGTCCACGAAAACGATGGAGCGACAACTTGTCAGTCTGACCGGTAGAGACGACGAAACCAAACAGGCGATTCGCCTAGTATGAAGAAGGAAGAAGAAGAAGACACGAAATCACAAAAATTAAAATATCTAAAAAAATATTTGTATGAGGGGTAAGCAATCTTGATAATATTTTGAAGATATATGAATTCCCTTCATATATCTTCAAAATATTATCAAGATTGCTTATTTTGAAGATATATGAATTCCCAATGCAAGAATTGGTAAGAAAGAAGATAGTAAAGTGGTTGGAAAACACGGTGAGGACGTCCTTAATGATTCTGGAGAGAGGTTAATTGACTTTTGCGAACTGAATGGTCTACGTATACTTAACGGCTTCTTCCCACACAAATTAATTCATCGATATACCCGAGAAAGGCCCTCTCTGCAACAAAAATCTATAATTGATTATATGATTGCTAAACAAATATCGAAACTCAAATTCAAAGACTACAGAGTTAAGAGAGGAGCAAATTGTGGATCCGACCACCGTCTGGTCGTTGCAGAATTAGTAGTACCTTTCCAGAGCAGAGCCAAAAGTATAGAATACACAACATCACAAGAACTGGAAATTGAAGAATCTGAGCGTATTAAGTACAAGCTTCATTTACTACACGATGCCAGTATTAAATGGTTGTCACAACCAAACCAAACCAGAGAAGATTAGATGTAGCCCTAGAGGAAGTGAAAGCCTCTAACGATGTAGAACTAGAGTATACCAACCTAAAAACCCTAATTAAAAAAGTAGCTTTCGAAGTTTTAGGTGAACAGAACATGCAGAAAAAAAAAGATGAACCAGCTGGATAACTGACAGCATAAAGGCCTCAATCAATGACAAACAAAAATTCTATCAAAGATGGCTCTCAGACCGAACAGATACTAACTGGAGTCATTACAAGCAAAATAATAGAGAGGTACGAGCCGCCATTGAGGTAGGAAAAACAGATATTTGGGAAAGAAGGTGCCAGCAAGTAGAAAGCCTAATAGGGGGCGCACGGAGTTCTGAGGTATGGAGAACAATCCGACAAATGAAAACCAATCAAACGGACAAGCTCTTGAATAGAATGGATATAGAAAAATGGCGCAACTACTATGCAGAATTACTGACAGAAAACCGACCAGAATTCCAAGCAGTAGAAGATGAGAACAACCTTGCAGGCACTTTAATGATAAGCAAAAGAGAAGTACATCAAAGTTTCAAAAGAATGAAAAATGGACGGTCACCAGGTCCTGGTAATATTGTAGCCGAATTGTTAAAGTGTGGAACCCAAAGACTACGCTGGCGTCTGGCAGAGCTATTTAACCAATGCTGCCTGCAAAGTAAACTACCCCGAGAATGGCGAGTGGCTCACATAGTGTCCATCTTTAAAAAGGGAAATCGTAACGACCCCACTTGTTATAGAGGCCTAAGCATTAACAGTTCGGTCAACAGACTTTTTGGAAAGGTGTTACAGGGTAGGCTCAGGGACAGTATTGGTGACAAAATCTCGGAAGACCAAAGCGGATTCACACCGGGGAAATCTTGCACAAATAACCTTTTTGTCCTGCAGCAGGTGATGGAAAAAAGATAGCAGTAGATCAAGAAGTCCATCTAGCATTTGTTGATTTGGAGAAAGCGTACGACTCTATTCCCCGCAGCAAGATATGGGAAGTCTTGAATATCTTAGAAGTAGATGGACCTTTGCTTAAGATAATAAAAGAGCTATATAAAGAAAATGAATCGTACGTTAAAATAGGACACAGGCTATCTAATCCAATTAACACCACAAAAGGGTTGCGACAAGGATGCAGCTTATCTCCTCTGATCTTCAACGCTTACGTCGAAGTAGCCCTTAGGGAATGGAAGACGAAATCTCAAGGTATGGGAATACCCATTGAGGACAACACACTATTTACCCTGAGCTTTGCAGACGATCAGGTCATGGTTGCGCAGGACTCATACGATCGAGAGTTCATGACTAAGAGGCTTTATCAAGAATACAACAAATGGGGACTTCAGGTTAGTCTAAAGAAGACCGAATACTTAGCTGTCAATTCCAACGCTTGTTTTGAAGTCTTCATTAATGATAACGTCCAATTCAACAAGTAAACAAATTTAAATACCTGGGTGCTACTATCAACAACGAGGGTTTGGGCAAAGAAGAAATACAAACCCGAATTCAGAAGAGCAAACAAGTTATTGGATGTCTTAACAGCCTCTGGTGGGACCGAAACTTATCTGCAACAACTAAAAGAGACTTGGAAGAACATTGGTGGAGTCAGTTCTTTGCTATGGTTCAGAGCTGTGGACTCTCAGTGCAGACGCGAAGCGCAAAATCCAAGTTGTTGAAATGGACTACCTTAGAAGAAGTGCAGGTATATCTAGGATGGAAAAAAAAGACAAACATCGAGGTCAGGCGTATCATGAATGCATCGGAGGAGACAGTACTGGATCGAATCGAAAAATCCAGCTTAAAATGGTTTGGACATGTTCTGCGTATGCCGGAGAACAGGTGGCCAAAAAGAGTTTTTCAATAGGCTCCCCAGGGCAGAAGAAAGAGAGGTAGACCTAGAAAATCCTGGAACGGAACGGTTAGGGAAGCAATGGAAGCTCGTAACCTAGAAGCTGATGACGCTCTAAATCGAGATGTGTGGCGTAGGGTAACGGGAAGGCAGCAATAGGCTGTAGTTGGAAATGAGTATTAAATACTTAAACCAAATCCCGTTTATATATATATATATATATATATATATATATATATATATATATATATATATATATATATATATATATATATATATATATATATATAATATATATATATATATATATATAACCGGAATAATATACTGGGTGTTCCATTTAAAATAAAAGAGTAACTTGCTTTTAAAAGTGACCAATGTTCCATATTAATTTTGTCTCACCCTCTATAACTTTTCGTGTTAAATTTTAATTTGGTTTAACATACAATGCTTATTGTAATTAAATATCAGGCTATACAGGGTAAATTAAAATATACTTAGGCAGCTATTATTTAAATTTAAAATTTGCTCTTTTTTTCACAAAATGTGAAATATGTCAAAATCCTTCCATTTTAAGGCGGCATCCCACGGCGCGTGTATCGGCAAGCCACGAGCAAGACTCGCCGATACACGAGTCGTGGGACCGGGCAGCTATGGGGCAGCTCGTCTTTTTTGGCGCGGCTTGGACGTACCCCCTTTCTGTCGGTAAACTTGACGATACTCAAAGGAAGGCGAGCCTTTTCGAGCGCGGCTAGTGTTGTGTTCAACCCGATCCAACGATCCTCAAAACGAGTACGGAGGTTCGGTTCAGTATCAGTGTCGTCTACACGCTGTACATACATTGCAAGTTAAAATAATAAAAAAAATTAAAAAGAGACATAGACAATAAATAAGTCAATCGCTATAATATCAATATAAAGTGATTTAGTACAATCTACAGCCATATTATCTTTATTTTCAATAAAACCGTTTAACTTTTAAAAATATACCAAGTTAATAAGAACTGTTTAAATTTTGCATACGTAAAATTCTAAAAATTCTTCACTTTTTTACATACAGAAGAATGACAGATACAAAAAAATAAATAGGACTAATTTTCACCCCCCTCCCTCAGTATGCTATATCAATTATTGAATTTAAAGGGGCAACCTATAAAAGTACTTATATATTGCGGCTTTTATACAAAGACACTCTCCACCAACGCCTTTTTTGCCATTGTTGCTGGTTCAAAAAAATACCCAGCATGATGTAATAAGTGGCTGCAACACAAGCTGCATTTCGTCTTCGTCGATTATTCATCTTCATGTTGGAATACCACTGGCACGACTAAAAACTAAATTTGCCAAACCAACACGAGTCTTCTTCACGACCTTTTACGCGTCGTGGGATCGCATCCACAAGCCTAGGCGAGCCTAGACGAACTCAAGCCACAAGCCAGGATCGCCGATACACACGCCGTGGGATGCCGCCTTTAAGCAAATATTCTTCTTCAATAAATATCACTTTTATTTTTTTCATACAATCCGAAAATCAATTAATATATCGGGTGTTCCATTGCAAAAAACATAACTTTGATGTGTAACTTTTTTAGGGACACCCTGTATAACTCATATATATTTTTATAAAATCTTTTCAATTAACCTACATATGCTCTCAAAATTTCTTTTCACTACCTTCTCCTTAGAGCGAGAGACGCGCCACCCTGTATGTGGGGAGGCAATGTACAGGGTGGGTCAAATTGGACGCTTTTAAAAGGAAACACCCTTTTCTATAGGAGATTGACAAAAACTAATATCGGTGTCTGGAGCTCAATTTTTATCAAAAATATGATGGCGAAAACCGCACATCGATATCTGTTACCGTTTCGGAGTTACGGGGTGTTTTTCAAAAATGTGCATTTTTAAAAAATCGCTATAGCTTTTCTGCTATGGAAAATTTTGTATTTTTGTGAAAATATTTCCAAACCACCTTTTTACGTAGAATTTAATGGTTTAAGTATATTTTTTTTAAATCAATAATTTAAGGATTATCAACAAAAAAATTGATTTTTTATATGGAACACCCTGTATATTTTTAATTAGTTAAAAATAATTTAAAATTACCTTTCCAAAAATATAGCATATTTCATATTTTGCTCGATTCCTCTTCGAGATATAGAGTTTTTAAAAATTCGCCCACTTTGAATAAGTAGGCTTTGAATGACGCTGGCTGTAATGCAAAAAAATTCTAGCTGTGAGCAGCAATTAAAACGAAAATAATATTTACAATGAGAGATGCAGAATTTTATAACAATTTAAACTATATTTAACAACAACAACATATTTAAACTATATCTAATAACAATAAAAATTAATAGCCAACCAAGACATGAGATTTTGCTACAGGTGTTCGACATGTCGACCGTCTTCTGTTATGGACAGACGGGACTGTTTTTGAACATTTCTCGCAGAATTTATTAACTCAGTGAGGGTGAAAGATACCCTCGGCTAACCGCTAAGTACTTCTAATTCTTGTTTAGATTATACGGTCAATTTTAAAATAAGAACTTTTATTCTTCCGCAAAAATAAAAAATCAACTAAGGATAACAGGCACTAAGTCCGGCGGCCTCGACAGCGACAGCCAACGGCTGGGATCTTGGTTAGCTATTCAATTATTCTCGAAATTGGCTGCAAAAAGCTGCTTCAGCGTTCTGAAGCGGTGCCTCGTCTTGCTGGAAAAATATGTTTTCGAGTTCCATTAGGAGTAGATCATCAATAAAGGGTTCAAAGCATACTATATAGTTAAAAGTGACGAACTTATAAAAATTCTGTATTTCAAAGGGGACTATAATAAAATATTAAGTGTGCTATATTTTTGGATAGGTAATTTTAAGTTCTTTTCGCTCAATTAAAAATATACAAGGTGTCTCCAATATAAAATCATTTTTTCTGTTGATAACTCTTAAATTATTAACTTTACAAAAATTATACTTAAACCATTAAATTCTACGTAAAAAAGTGCTTTGGAAATGTTTTTACAAAAATACAAAATTCTCCATAGAAAAAAAGTTAAGCGATTTGATAAAAATGCATATTTTTGAAAAACACCCCGTAACTCATAAACGGTAATAGATATCGATGTGCGGTTTTCACCATCATGTTTTGGATAAAAATTGAGCTCAGACACCGATATTAGTTTTCGTCTATCTCCTACAGAAAAGGGTGTTTCCCTTTAAAAGCGTCGAATTTGACCCACCCTGTACACAATTTAAATTTTTTTTGAAATATAGAGGGTGTTAAAACTAAGATCCATACCAAAGTTATATTTTTTCTTATGAATCACCCAATATTTTATTTCATTTTTTGGATTCTTGGGCCCAAAAAAGTCATATAAGCGAAATTAAAACAACTTTCGTTGCACGTCATCAATGACACCATGCGTCGGTCGTCTTATGGAGTTTGCTGGTGGTCGTATTATGATGTGCAACCAAAGTTATTTTAATTTCCCTATATTATAATTTTATAAATAAAAATAAACAAAATTAGAACCAAATACAAAAAAAATTAAAAATAAATGAGAGCTCTATTGAGTTTAAAACAATAACAATAATATATGCAAGTGCAATGCATGTAAAAATAAATGAGTTAAATATAAATAATCTTGATAGATTAAAGACATCTATTACAATTCAAATATTAAATTCCTATTATACATAGCGGTAGTATAGTAATTATTACGTTTATTCATATTTTAAATATTTTATGGTTATACATTTACTACTCTATTTTTTTTCTATGTTCACAGGACCAATAAACAAAGACTTCAGGGAAGAAACCGAGGACGTCTGTTTCTCCACTGAAAAAAGTCGAATTTTGAGAAATCGCAAACTTACAGCGCTTTCAGATGGAGCGGAGCGTCCGCGACTTCAAGCAAGTATCATGAGTTTATGTGAATTATGTTGTATGTGTTATGAGTTTAGATGAACAACTTCACATAAGCGCGTATGCTCCGTCCCACGGAGTTCGTCCGACGGCTATCTTGCAAAAACGCGACGGACGGTCCGCTCCACCTGAAAGCGCTGTTATACCTACATTTCCTAATTATTTTATCAACTAATGAAGAAGCATATCTATTACACTCAGCTACATTCCTAATGTAATTTCTTTCTATTTCATATCTTTCGTTTGTAAAGTAAAACTAAGTAATCTATGAACTAAAAAATTTAAACTAGCCATCTTATATTCAACACTACGATATGACTCGTTAGGAATATATCTATCTGCATGAAGATGTAGTATCCAACCCCCAACTATAAAAGTACATTCAGGCTGATGAGAGCGTCGAGCGTCGCGCTTGCGTCGCGTCCGCGTCGCCACGAAATGGAATCAATTCCTAATTCCCTTTACTTAAATTAGACCGTTCAGGCAGAACAGGTAGTGTTTGGTTTGGTTTGGTTTGGAAATTTCTAGCGTTCAGTGGTTGTCATGACGTCTGAGGACCAGCATGCAGAGGTGTTAATCGCCGAAATACAGGCAAGACCTGCATTGTAGAATGCAAAATTGTCTCAATGTAAAAATATAAATCTGCATGATCGCCTACTTGAAGAAATAGCTTCAATTTTAGGTATTTCTAATGAGTATTTTTTCACAGTACGAGTAAATATATGAGAGCTTTCGAAATTCAAGATATAAATGATAAAATTCTTCATGCAGATATCGTCTTCTGTTTATAGGGTAAATTCCTAGTTTTTTGTCCATTCTTTTGAATGTAAAATATGGTGTCTCCAATAATAACATTAGACAAACTGCTCTCCTTGAAGCCATTTTACAAAGTGAAAACCTAAAAAACAAGCTCATGTGACGCGACGCTTGACGCTCGCAGCCTGAATGGACATTAATAGTAATTACGGTAATTAAAATATTAGACAAAAGAATTAAGTCAAAAGAAAAAAGTCGGCATCCTGAATAATAATTTTACTTATTGGTAATATACCATTCTAGTAGCATCCAAATATTCCTGAAATAGTTCATAACTCATTTCCTCGCAGGTGCATACTGCTCAAAAGGAAGCGTGTCGGAATATAAAAAGGCTTTATCGAGAATAGGGCGCTGAGAAAATTTTTATTTCCAGATCTACATACACATCCGTAATTATTAAAACAATAACCAAATAATTATTATAGAACGTACGATCCGATGAATAAGCCGACTGAGTCGCGGATGTGACGGAATGCAACGTCATATTATGTGCATCAACAATTATAATTGTTAATGGTCTAGCCAACTGGTCATATATTCACTTATAAATGACGCACCGCCTTACAAACATCTGGCATCGCCGGTACCTTTTATTGCCTACCAGGACATCGTATTAGAATGTGATTAGTAGTCACGTAGGTAGGTATGTAACGGATATAAATCATCGCAATTGTAAGTTAAAGTGGTACTTAAAATAATAGAAAAAAAAACTAAATGATAAAAATTTAAAGAAAATGACTATTAAAACCATAGAGTTAAAATAGGGTTGCCAACCGTCCTCTATTCCAGTGGACAGTCCTCTTTTTGCTCTCGCTGTCCTCTTTTCTCTCACGTATTGAAAAAGTCCTTTTTTTACATACCATGCAAACTCAAAATCTAAAAAAATATTCGTCTATCACCACAATTCTCTAAAAAATTGTTAATCTGTGTCTTTCGCTACTCCAATTCGTTTGTACAGAAAAGAAAATGAAGAAATATTTATGTACAACAAATATTTGTGGAAGCGATAAACATTTTTAAATATTTTATGTTGTACTTACTCTTAGCTTATGTTTTGAAAAAAGTTTTGTTCAAAACAGTTTGTTTTATTTTAACAAGTTTTGAGTAGATATAAATATTTTAAGAAAGTATGAAAGGCTATCAATCGTATACAGTTGACATACCCTTTTGGTAAATTCTAGACGTTTGGACGAGGTTTTGCCTGTGTCTCTCTTTTGTATTTTGAAAGTTGGCAATCCTAATTAAAAATTAAAACCATAAACATGTTCTGAAACAAAAAGAATTTCGACTTCCATTTTCTTTATTTATTTTGCTTACACAACGTTTCGGTCAGAAGTATTACTGACCGTCATCAAGTGTGAACTAATCTAAATCCTAAAACTACTGAGCTTAATACCGGGTGCGTCTCGAAAGTGGCTCACTCCTATAACTGTTTTATTTTTTTGATTTGGTATGTTAGTGTTTGATATAAATTAGGAGCGATTGAAGTATTCAATTGTTTTCGGTCACTTCCTGTTTCACCGGAAATGACTACAACTTTAGATTTTTAAATGGCACCCCTGTATTTTTTTTACTTTTTTCGATAGAAAACGACACTCTGAATACAATGACATATCATATGTCAACTTTTGACATTTTCGCTTTAAAAATAATCGTATTTTAATTTTCACTCCACAGTGCCATGGCTGATGGCTGCGTTAAAAACACTAATTGTTCGTCAAGAAACATTGGAAAAATAGATTTGATCATCTAATGTTTTTCGTGTCTTGTCCTGGTCGGTTAAAAGATGCCCAAATCGTATTTTTAATCATATCTCATTTTTTTCAAAAGGAACGAGGGTGGCTCGTTAGCATATTTGGAAAAAGCATTTTTTACGTATAATTTGGTACCACACACTTGATATTTCGAGTCAAATTGTCATTATGAACCGTATGTTACAATTTCAAATAAACCATAATGCGAAAATGTCTAAAATTGACATCTGATAGGTCATTCTATTCAGAGTGCTAATTTTGTATCGAATAAAGAAAAATGCGTGTATAGTGCTGATTTTCTATCGAATAGAGTAAAAAAATACCGAGCGTACCATTTAAAAATCAAAACTTGTAGTCATTTCCGGTAAAACAGGAATTGACCAAAAACATCTGAATACGTCAATCAGTCCTAATTTATGTCATGTACTTACATTCCTAATTTCGTTTTTTTATCTGAAAAAGTGAAAAAGTTATAGGGGGAGCTATTTTTGAGACGCACCCGGTGTAAGCTCAGTAGTTTTAAGGTGCGTCCATATTGCTCGCTAGCAAACCGAACAAACACGTGATACACGAAAAACATGACAAACAGTCGGAGCGAGATGTTCGAAGCGCTCGTGACGCTCACGGTGCTTTACGTGCTTGCGATCACATGAGATGCCTATTTCGCCTGTTCGGCTCTGTCGCGGTACATCAAAGAATCGCTTCGGAGCCATGCGAGCATACTTTACGGCAACTCGAGGCACTCGAGCTGTTTGCGTTGTTTGTTTAGTTTTTAGTTTGGTTTCGTTCATAGGATTCGGTATTTACTGCAATATGACGATACTACCATGATTTTTCTTATTTTTTTTGTTCAGAATTACAAATATTTGTGTTTTGTTCTTGGATGAATAACATTAAGTATACCTTTAATAAAATATAACTCTAATAATATTGGTTACTTATCTTAATCTGATCTTTGAGAACTTTATTTAAATTTTGGCATACGCCTGGTACTATTTTTGAAATGCTTTGCTTGGAAACTTTGAATAAATAACCTAAACTGGTATGTGAGTCTCCAGTTACAAGGAATCTTAATGTTATGGCCAATCTTTCTTTAATCGGAATACACTTCCTAAAAGTTGTATTTTTTATGATCGCACAGCAGTCGCTATTAAAAATACTTCGGTATCATCTACAACATTACAATATGGATGCCGTTGCTTGCGAGCCGAAAGATCTTGAGAAACACGACAAACAGCCCAAACAGGAAGCGCAAGCACAATCAGAAACAAGAGCGCGAGCAGGATCACGAGCAATGTGAACGCGACTTTAGGATTTAGATTTTAGATTAGTTCACACTTGATAACGGTCAATATTTTATTTCAAGTCTATGATTCTTACTAATCAAAATAATAATTCAAGTAAAAATCCTTATAACTGATAGAGCCAACAAAAAGATTATTTTAAATAGACATTTTTTAGCGACTACTGCTCTGACAACAAACTAAAAATGTCTCGTTACATACAGGCCATCCATTAGTGCAAGAAAGTCCAATATGGTCCTCATATTTGAAGATAAGAAAAAAAGTTTTATACAGATGTTGCATAGTTTATAAAGGGGCATATCCTAAAAATATTTTGTTGTATACAGGGTATTCCAAAAAAAGCTATGATAAAGTTTTAATTTTTTTTTAAATTAAACCCCCAATTATTTTAGAGATTTGGATTAAAAGCATAAAATTCTGCATATAGTACGCTGTTTTTATTTCCAGTAGGTACTATGCGGTGTTGTCAACCTATTTCATATTTACTGAAACTTTGGAAAGTGGTTAAAAACTATAGTGAATTTAACTTTATTACTTAGCTAAATTTTCCTAAACACCAAGGGTAACAGAATAAATCTGCGAAGAAAAAATCTACATTATCATGTACAGGGTAATTTTTTTGGCGTCGCCAATATCGCAATATTGAAACTTTTTTTTTAAATGCACAATTAAAATATGAAAATGTTTTGTATTAAATTCAATACAAAATGCTAATTTTATTTACCATCTAATATCCTATTAATAGTTACTTTTTCACCACAATTTTTTTTTCTTATTTATAATAAAATCAGATTTTGCATCATTAATAAAATCAGGAACGGCCCATTAGATAGTTAATAAATACACTACTATTTTTCGCTTTCTTATTTTTAATATGAACATAAGTAACCTTTAACGACTAAAATAAATAAATTTTTGATATTATCAGTAGTTTTGTTACTATGTTGAACGTTTACATTTAGTAGAGAAATATCATTAGTATTCCAGTACAATACCGACATCAATCATCAAAATTTTCGATTCTATATACCGAGGCTTTTGAATAAAATTACCTGAAAATATGAATATGTTATGATTGTGTTGATATCATGAACGAAGTATAAAGAAAGCGCGCCTCTGAAGTAATCGAACTAACAATAGTAAAAACATGACTGCAATTTTATTATCCAATTTCATAATAATTTAAGTTTCCTTCCTTCAGCTAAGTACTAATCGTTTTGTTTGCCTAAATACTATAGACTCGGTTATAGATTAAAAGTAAGTAGAATTTAATGACTTTAAGGAAGAACATTTAAGTGTATCTAAGAACTACTATTGGAACATAAGGAAAGTATATCTAGTCCCATCAAAAACATAAAATGTAAAAATATGTAACAAGTCCCGTGACACAATTCTTCCACTATAAAAAGTTGTACAATCGCTTGGTTGTACCACGACAACTTATTTTATTTATTTCTATTTAAGCACCTATTCAACAATTTTGTTATACATTCTTGATATTATTATTAGACATCTATACTTCTGTATTAGTTATAATGAGTTGGCAATTACACGGCACCATAATTATAAAAGAATAATCTACCATTTCGATTACTAAGTAAATCTAAACAGTGCACTTAAGAATAAAGTTTTTTAATTACTAGAATATCGTATCGTGCAATGGGGTCCTTGCACGTGTCGGGTAAACTTCAAATATTTATGATTTCTAATACATTTTTACCTAAAACTTAGGTATATATGAAAAATGGTGCCCGGTGGCGTAGAGGTACAGGCTCTCGTCTACCAATCTGAAGGTAGTGGGTTCGAATCCCACACCCGGCATTGCATCAGCCGACTATTTTTATTATAATAAAAATAGTTTGGGTACCTAGGTCGACTCAGCCTTAAATAAGTACTTGGGATTCACAATCCTGAGGTAATAATAGGCGGTTGAAGCGTAGTGCTAGCCACATTACCTTCCTTGTATACCGAACGGCTCTAGTATGGCAAGCTGTACCTTGCTACTCCCAAGGCGTTGAACGCTATATACGGGAGCTATTATTATTATATATGTAGAATCAGTTTGTACAAATTCCATCTGGCAAGTACTTAAATTAATTACTGAAATTCGCTTGGCGCGAAAGCGAGGTCTGACGTCGTAAGTGTTAAAATTTTTCGGCCGACAGCGACCGCATGCAATTTAAATAAGGTGTTTCAGAACCAGTGTTGCCAGAATTGAAGGATTTCCTTCAATATGAAGGTTTCTGTCAGTTTTGCACATATTTTACAATACTGCTGTCGAGAATCTATCACAGCATTTTCGATCTTGTAATTTTTTAATAAAATGTTTATTTAAATACTTGAGTGTCCCAAAATTACCTACCAAAAATAAGCCTTTATAAATTTTCTTCTAATTATAAAATAGGTAAAATACACGAAATTTGGTGATTTTTCAAAATATCTGGATTTTTAACACTTTGTTGAAGAAATTCTCTCAAAATTTTCTGGCAACACTGCTCTTATCTATGCAACACCAGTGTAACACGTGCGTCAAACAAACATCAGTCTCATTAATCGTGGAAATTTAAATAAAAGTCGATAAAATCGGATAAAAATAATCCGTAAGAAAGACAAAGCAAGAAAAATAGGTAAAGGAAGTTTTAATGAGATTGATATAATATTAATGGTATTTTATTCCAGGTTATGGAAGACGATTATAGAATATAAAAACAAAATAGAATAATGAATGTGTAATTGACATCTAATGGGAAGATTAAATCCATTATAAGAAGTATTTTCCCTTTAGAAAACTAAAATGCATCAATGGCGGCTCGTTAGGGTAGGCCTCTGAGGCCGCGCCTCACCTTTAAAATGAAGGAACGAGTTATTTTTTGTATCTAGTTTTTTATTTAGTCCCAGTATAACTTATTACAATTCTACAGCATATTCAACATAATAAAACTTTTATAAATATAAATAGATCCGGTCCAGCCGCAACATAAGCCGCGTAAACCCAGCTAAAAAGAACGCTACTCGACAGAGGCGAAATAATTCTAGCTTGGAAAGTTCGAATTGCCTACCTATTAGCAGCGACGATTTAAGATCATGTGACACCGGTGAACGGAACCGAACGGAACTGGACCGGTCTGGAGAGGCTGTTTCATGCAGCAGAAGATAGAGAACTCTTCCACGAACGTCATGGAGATCGCCAACGCCTGAAGACAGGCACGGCACCGCAAGAAGAAGAAGACACCGGTGAAGCGACGGCCGACGACGGGGTACGCATACGCATTCTCGATCGCAGGGTTGAAGCGAGATATTTGACGCTTGGGTGTGTTTTCATTTGTAGTTTAAATTATCTGACTATTGAAAAATGCGACAAAGTCTCGATCTCGTATGTATGACTCAGGAAGTTAAAGCGCCGCGCCGGTCGGTGGCTGGCCTGTGTGGTGATAACAGCGTGGGTGAATTAATTAGCGTATGTTTTTGTTTTATTTAGACATTTAGGGCGAGAATTATTTACAGTACGTCTGTCCGTTCTGTAGCTACGGGGGATCCGTGAGAGGGGGAACGATATTATCTCGATGTTTTTCGTAAAAAAATAGACGACGCGTCCCATCAATAAAAATTCGACAAATTTGCAAGTAGTCAATAAAATGAGTGTGCGGAGCGATTTGCGGTGACGTTCTCGTCAAGTCGACGTATAAAATATATTGCTGTTTATTTAAATTTTTTTTGTTTGCATTCCTTTCATAGACACAGATCCAGCAGACGTACTTTAGATTGTTTGTGTTTCTAAATGTAAATTATTTCATGGCTATCAAAGTGGAATTTTAGCAGTTTTTAAAAATCAAATTTAAATTTCAAAAATATTGTTGAAATTTGAAGGTTGGGCTTATCTTCGCCGGTAAGATGTATTTTATTTACTATTTTAAAGTAGATATCTACCGAGGAAGAGTTGCATTTTAGTGTTTTCTTTAAAATGAATCCTATTTATAGCGTTATTCTTTCTATACTTGAAACTCCATTTCTAAGCCGAAGTGAAACTGAAAAAGAAACTGAAAAACTGAGTCAAACATTTTCGCAATATTTAACGATAAGAGGCAAGGTAGGTAATAGGTATTAAAGAACTTTTAAAATATCTTGGCACTAAGCCTAATAGGTTTGGTACCATTAAAAAAGGATAACGTGTCACAGAATAATACTTGATAGGTGAGAAAATGTATTCGTATTCAAACAAAATTATTAACCTCATGTAGCTTCATCTTCCTATAATCTCACGTGCCGCCACTGAAATGTATTAATTTGATATAGGAATGCAAACTACCAATTTTGGGTCAGGTAAAGAAGTGTCCATAAACTTCAGATTTCTTTCTACACCATATTATCTAATACGACATCAATTCATTCGAAAACTATTCGGTTATCCTCTTAAAAAAATATTCCGTTTAACCAAAACCTTATTCATTGAGAAAGCATAGCAAAGAACCGAAGATGCAATCGGCGAGATAATCGCATCCGCGCCGCGGCGGGAACGCATTCCAGAGCCGGCGTAGGCGTCGCGCCCCCTGCCGCTCCGATAATTGCCGAACGGGGCCACGCCCAGGGCGCGCCGCGTGCCCGCATCTCGTTACGCTCGACGACAAATCAAAATCGCGGCCCGACCGACCATAAATGGAAAACATCCAGATTAGGCGACTAATGAATGTTAATAGGGTGCCGTGGAACGAGGGGGAGACGCTGAATGGGAACGAAAAGACGGAAGCCACATTGTTGATGAAAATATTTACGAGGTTTTAAGTTCAAGTTTTTTTCTGAAGAATTAGTCATGCATTTGGAACGTATTTCTGTCGAAGTGAAGTTTCGGTATGCAGTTTCTCTCCAGAGTCTCCAGTGAAGTTATTTTTTGTGTTTTTCGACGTTTCATAGGACGCCTGGGCCGCTGTAATAAGATTTACTCAGATTTTCAAAAAAGTCCTATGGATATTGCGCCACTTGCACTGCAAGAAAATCTACAAAACCTCGGGGCACGGCAGTGCCCCCGCCAAGTCGGGCACAGCCATAACCAACCAACTAGGGTTTCCGGAACCGGAGCCGTTTGTCGAAACCGGGAATTTTGGTACCACGTCTCTAAGTAACCGGGATTTCCCGGTTTTTCGGTACTTTCGGTACTGGTTAATTTTTTGTTCAATGATGGTACATTTCGTCAATCAGCAAGTAAGGGATGGTTTTCAAAAATAAAATCGATAGAAATATTTTTAACAAAAATAATTATTAAATAATCAGTCAAATAAATGCACATTCCTATAAAAACAACATAAAATGTAACTAATATATTGAGCAACATTATAATAATAAAGTAACATATCTAAACTTCAATAATTGTTAATAAACATTATAGGAATTTCAAAAGAACTTTAGAAGTAAGAAAAATAAGAGATAACATAATTATTTATTTAGTGTTTGATTTCGACCGCTAGAAAACATATTAATGAAATTTCGCATGTAACAAAAAATTATTTTTTAATTACTGTTAAAACGAGTAAAAAAAATCGATACCGGAAGAACCGGGAATTTTTATTTTTAGCCACGGTTAGTCACGGTTTTTCGTCAATGGCTCAAAAGAACCGGAAATTCATGATACTTTCTAGACTGGGATTTCCCGGTTCTGAAGCCTAATCAACACAAATAAACACAAGTGAAAGAAAAACGAAAAAATATAGTAAACTTAAAATTTACACCAAACAACATAAATCAACTTAATCAATACATTTTCAATTAAAAATGCAAATGCATAAACATAAAACATTACAAACATTACAAAAATATAACTAATATAGATACAAAAATATAACTAATAATTACATAAAATATAACTAATATTATATTGAGTAACATTATACTTAATAGAATAACACGAGGGGTGTCTCACTCGGGTAAAAAATGTACACGTACAGCCAAAATATCCTTCCACTGCTAAGCGACTGCCAATGACTATCAAGAAGACTGCCTATGACTGCCATGTAATTATTATAGGCGACTGCCATAAGACTGCCAATGACTGCCAGCGACTGCCAAGAAAATGTACATGTAATTCCAATAGTGAGACACCCCTCGGAATAACATATCTAAACTTCAATAATTGTCAATAAACATTATAGGAACTAAACATTAAAGAACTTCAGAAGTCAGAAGTAAGAACAATAAAGAGATAACATCAGTATTTACGAGTATTTAGAAGAGTTTTTTTTTGTTTTTGAAATGTAGATGTATCGTCGGATGCTGAGGATAAGTTGGACCTCCAGAACAACAAATTGTGAAGTTTTAGACAGAATGAAAACTCGTCCACACCTAACAGGCACAATTAAAATCAAAAAGACTTCCTACCTTGGACATATAATGCGGCACTCAGAATATGAAGAAATACAGCTCATAATAGAAGAAAAAATCGATGGAAAACGTAGCATAGGGAGGAAAAAGAAACCATGGCTACCTACGTAACATAAGAGATTGGATCCACACCGACGGAAACACTCTTATTCACCAAGCTCTGGACAGAGAGTCATACGCCATATTAATCGCCAACCTCAACAGAGAAGGCACCTAGAAGGAGGAGAAGAGTTTGATTTCGACCGCTAGAAAGTATCAATGAACCTTCACATGTAACAAAAAATAATTTTTTAATTACATTTTATTAACGAGATTTCGGTACCGAAAGTACCGAAAGAACCGGGAATTTTTATTTCGAGTCCCGGTTATGTTAGGTTAAGTTGTAGTTTGAGAAACCGGGAAATCCCGGTACTTTCGGTACCGGGATTTCCCGGTTCTGAACCCTACAACCAACCCAAACCCAATCCTATTCTCGAAGGTATTAGCGGCACTCTGACCACCCCATAACTTCGTGATTTCGTTGTGGATAAAGCAAGAATATTAATTTTCACTACACATGAAGACATACCTACTATAGCAGGCTTGGTTACCAAAATATCTAGTAATTATACCTAATTGTTTATGAATTATCGCTTGTCAATTTTTTTTAATTTTGACATTGACTCACTGACAGATCATCAAAATTCTAAGTTACTTCTACCGTATGATCGAATAAAAACGGCGTCAGCGATTGCTATGAAATGACAATCGATGACATTTCCCATATAAATTTAGATATAAAATGACAGCGATCTTCATTTCATGGCCATCGCTGACGCCGTTTTTATTCGATCATACGGCAGATGTGTCACAAACTTCAAATATCGAATTTTAAGTAGCTTTAAGCTTATAACCAAAAGAAAAAGTGAAAAATTTCAAAATATTCTTATGGATTAAAAGTTAGCTGTCTAGCGGCTACCGATAACTGACTTTCCAGTCGTGAAAAATGTAAAAAACTAGAATTAATCGAAGCAGTCTTTTCTGATTTTATTTGTATATCAAAGTACCAACAATGAGTCAAGAATTATGAATTTTTTCTAGTCAAACTTCTTTGACTTCGCCAATGACACACTCGCTGTCATCAAAATTCTAAGGTACTTCTAGAAGTCTTACAAACTTCTAAATTTGAATTTTAGGTAGCTTTAAGCTTATAATGGAAGAAAAAAATTAAAAATTTCGAAATATCCTTATGGATCAAAAGTTAGATGTCTAGCCGCTACCGGTAACCGACTTTCCGGCGAGGGTAATAGGAGGACCGGTGATAGGATTGTTTTGAAAATTTGGATTTTTATATAAAAACACCTGCTTCATCTATCTAATATATGATCAGCGTTACAGTGTTGCCGGATCACTTCCATTATAAACTTAAAGCTATCTAAAATTCAAAATTTGAAGTGTGACACATCTAGAAGTACCTTAGAATTTTGATAACGGATTCGTTATAATTCTTGAATTATTGTTGGTACATTAATATACAAATAATCAGAAAAGACCGCTTCTAGTTTTCTGCCCTTTTCCCGACTGGAAAGTCAGTTACCGGTAGCAGCTAGACAGCTAACTTTTAATCCATAAGGATATTTCGAGATTTTTCATTTGTTTCTTCCATTATAAGCTTAAAGCTACCTAAAATTCGAAATTTGAAGTTTGTGACACATCTAGAAGTACCTTAATCTAGAAGTACCTTAAAATTGAATTCATTTTCACTACAGCGGTAAATAAAATTTAAAGACGTTTCAAAATGACGTCTCGTAAGTAATGTTTGTGCTTCTGCTACTTTGGTTACGCATCCCAACAATGCATTGAGGACCGTTTCGCATGTCAACATATCAAATTCTGAGGTACTTTTCTCCACTTATTTGTTCAAAATAATATCGAATAAAGCTTGATTTTCATGCATCCGTTGTCCGACGATACGATGATACGATATTAATTTTATTGGTTGAATTTAAAGACTTCGATTGCTTGGAAACGGTTAACCAATCGAAGCCTTTAAATTCAACTAATAAAATTAATATCGTATCATCGTATCGTCAGATAACGGATGCATGAAAATCAAGCTTAAGGGGTTTTCACCGATTAAAATCGTTATTAAGTCATACATATGAGTTGTAAATCAATGTTTTTAAATGAACTGTTGCCAAAATCTCTCAGAATTAGTGATAACCGACAAAAAGAAAACCCAAAAGGAACCCGAAAAAATAATCGCGATTAAACTGGTCTTGGGACTTAATCACTTATCTAAACAAAATTTATTCGAAAAATTAGATTAGCTGATTGGTCCATTTCACGATGAGGGAAATAATCACATACATATAAAAAATCGAAAATCAATATTTTTGTAGCGACCGAAAAGAATTAGCTGGGTGACCTGGATCTCCCTAAAAAAGCCGCAAGTTAAAGGTGAAGCCTCCCGCTAAGTTAACATAGAAAGTTAATAACCGAACGGTGACTTCACTAAATTTTCTATTGATCTTCATTCATGTTTTTATTTTATTGTTCTCTTTTCCCAACTGTGTTTTACTATAAGCCGATTTTACAGCCTTAATAAAACAATGAATAATTAGCATTTTTATTGATCGGTTACCTAGAGGATTTATTACGTTATTTATAATGTATAAACGGGTACGAAACAAAAGTATAATCATCCTATTTTTTCTCCCAAAAAAATATTTTCAAAATATGAAGTCAAAATTTTCTACAAATCACTCGGTCTGTCTCCGAGAATATGTGAAAATGATAAATCTATAACTGTATTATAAAAAAATATTACTATTAAATTATTATTAATACAAAGGAGACTTTTTGCGGCTCTCATTTTTTCATTCAATCTCAAAATAGAAAAAGCAATCTGCTATCGTTATTAACCATTTAAGGTTTCCTTTAATTACGGAAGAATAAAGAATAGCTTATCGTTATTCTATCCTTATAGTCTTAAATCGGCGGAATGTCGTCTTTTTGACGAACCATCAATAGATATGTCACGAAAAAAATGGACGAATATAACGTCTCCTTATGAACATCCAGTATAATCTTATAAAGATGAATTTCTATCAAACGGACCCAATTACAGCAAATTTTATTTGCAAAAACAGAAACATATTTTCAGTTTCAAAAACAAACTCGAATCTCGAATTCCAACAGAAGACGGACCAAAACAGTCTCTTTTGCTTGAAAATGTTTCCTATAAATGTATAACATTCATCTCTTGGCTATTTCTTTATTATGGTGTGTGGATTTTTAATTATTTCAAATTCAAAGTAATTAAGTGTAAAAAAGCAAACGCGGAAGATACCAACGTATTGGAATTAATTTTTAAAATGACGATTAGATTATGGAACTGGTAAAATTATATCCGGCTTGACACCCATTGGCGTAACTACAGGGGTGCCCGGGGATGCCGCCCCCCCCCCTAGGTACTGCTGGGCACCCCCCAGAGAAATATTGAATTTTGACTCTTGGCCATGTATTAATTTTTATTTGCTTGTGATGTAGTAAAAATGACGTTTTCTAGTTTTGTTTACTTAATATTATTTTGTTGTGTTTAAAAAATGTGTTAATTTTTATTTTTTTTTAGAAAATTTGTAGGTATTTAAATAATCTACGGGAACACGGTTTGATAACCAAGTCTATGAAATTTATTGATAGAGATATTCATGTAGACGTTTTATTCAAAAAACGTGTTTTTTTTTTAAATTATTCTTCATTTTTAAAAAAAAAAAGGCCTATGCCCCCCTGGCCTCAACCCCAGGTCCCCCCCAGGATGAATTGCTAGTTACGCTAATGTTGACACCTGCAAAAATAGATGAAGAACTAAGGTAATTTTTTCATAATTTTATTAAAATGGCCATTGACATTTGTGGAAACCTTGTAAAAAGTGAAAATTTCTTCCAGTTGACTAGATGCCAATGTTGAATTTGTTCTATTTAAAAAAAATCAGCCCGATCCACTCACGCTTTTTTGAACCATCCTGTAGAAGTTAAAATATTTTCCTAAAATACATCCTAGTACATACTTTAGGTTTGCACTTAAACAAAATTCTCAAGTTTTTATTCTAGGATCTACAGATGCCCAAGAAACTATTGCCGGACCTTGTATAATAAAACGTTTAGGTGAAAAACTCAAAAAACATATTTGCGAACTTTTGACATAACAACGACAGATTTTCGTCACGGCTTTGTCCGATTGGTGGAGATCCGCTTAGAGTACAAACGCGGCAAATAAGTTTTTTTTTATAAAGATGCGGTTCGTTTGAAAAACAGGGCCAATATGCGTATGTGACATGTGACGTCGTTGTCGTCTTGTATTATTATCGCGTCGATGTGCGAGTAGGCAAGGTACCGCGTCGGAATGCTAACGAGACCCGAAAATCCGCCCAAAGGACCGCTTCCGACGTTGAGGCGACGACATAACTCTTTGGCGGGAGGAGGAGGACGATTTGATTGTTTTATTGGGCCTTTCGCGGGGATTTATGCGCCCGCTGACAATGAGGCTACGTGCCCGCGGTTCGCCTCCTCGTTACGTAAGCGTGTCGGGTGATTGTTTTTACCGACATCATTTTTTAAGATTTTCATGACATGTGAAAAATACAAGAACGCAACAAAGATAAAAATATCTTTGTTTTCTACCATTAATGTTCAGTAATTTAATTTTTAACTAGTTTACCCTTTTTATTAGTGATGGGATAACTCGAGCGAAAATTCGCTCGAGTACTCAATTATTGAAATAAACGACATCGCTCGATTATGAACGAGCGAAGCAAGTGACGAGTTACGAGCGACGAACGCAAGCGATCCTAGAATGAAATAAATTGAAATCCGATTTTAATGTGACATACGCGTACTCGATAAAAAGCCGAGAGAATTTTCTACATACATTGCAGGTAGCAAATTTATACGACGTTATCGGTTGCGTATCTGAGTGACAAAAGTTTACGACCTACATCTACAATGCTTTGAAATAAACTTAAATCAAGCGAATTACTCATCGCTCATCGCTTGATACTTGCCATTCGTCACCGAAAGTATATGTGCTCTGCGCACGCTGCTTGGCGTTACGAGTACAACAAGCGACGGGCGAAGAACCGTGTTTTTAATTACGAGCGATATTTCGCTCGAGCGATCCCTCGATTATTGAAGAAGAAGAAGAAGGATTTTATATAAGCCGCATCAGCTGCTGGGCCATTTAGCGGCATTGATCAAATTAAAGTTAAATTAAACTATAATGAACCCAAACCCGATGCCCTAATAAATTGGAACAAACAATGTAGGTTATTAGCATCAAGAACGGAAGCCAGATTCAGACCAAAGGATTGTCTTAAGTTATTGAAGGAGAGACATTCTATTAAGAGGTGGTACACTGTTAATGGGTTGCCACAATGAGAGCAGTTAGGCGGGGGGTCGCCTTTTAAAAGGAAAGAATGGGTGAAATAGCAGTGATTCCGATTCCAAATGACTTCCTCACTTCTGGTCATTGACCGAGCTACAGAATCTTGAAAGAATTGAGGTTTATATTCATATAGCCTATTTGAATCTCCGGTCACTTCCCACTCTGCCTGGATACCACTTTTTATTGTGGACATATGTAGAAATTTAAGTTCAGAGATAGAAAATGCAAATGGTATAAAATCTCCATCATTTGCCGCAGTCTTAGCAATCTTATCAGCATCTTCATTACCTCTTATACCTACATGGCTAGGAGTCCATACTAGATCCACAGTTGAACCTTTAGATATTGAAGAGTGATGCAACTCGAGCGATTTAACGCCTAGAGGATGTTTTGGTGATAATTCGTTTAGGCATTGTAATGCATTCAGTGAATCTGAACATATCTCCCATTTGGAAGGAGGTAGGTTGGAGATTATTCTTAGTGATTCCTTAATAGCAAAAAGTTCGGCAGAAAGGATGCTGGTGGTAGGAAGCAAGCGATATTTATAAGACATATTGTTATGTAATACGGCGCATCCTGCTGCCTGGGAGAATTTGGAACCGTCCGAGTATATTATATTATCTGGAGATAGATCTTGAATAATACCGTAAAATGACGGTTCTTATTAAAGTTGGAGGGGTGTTTTTCTTGTCTAGTTTGGTGAGTGTATTATCCATTGATGGGGCAATTAATTCCCAAGGAGGAGTGGTGACATTTCGAAGTGGCATGTATTCAGGAATAGTGATGTTGTGATCTATGCAAAAATTGAAAAAAATTTGCCCTGGACTATCGGATCTAGAATCAAGTATAATGTTTGGAGAAACAAGTGGTCGAAAAAAGGAACTATACGTTGGGATAAATGGTTTGAATTTAAGTGACATAGCGTATTGAAATAGCAAATTGAGCCGATGGTGTTTAAGAGGCATTATACCCAATAAGCTGTGTAAACTAGTAACATGACTAGTACGGAATGCTCCAGAAATGAGTCTAAGACAGTTATTTTGAATCACATCAAGTTTAGCAAGATATGATTTTGGACTAGATAAATAGACTATGGATCCGTAGTCCAATTTAGATCTTATCAAAGTAATGTAAAGGTGAAAAAGTACGGACTGAGAGCAGCTAAATTTTGAGTGGGATAACCATTTAATGATGTTGATGGTTTTACTGCAATCTGTTTTTATATTAATTATGTGTTCGTTCCATGAAAGTCTGTAGTCAAAATGAAGTCCTAAAAATTTGACAGAAGATTTTGATGCAATGGGCAGGTTTGAGAGAGAGAGAGAGAGAGTTGATGTAACTTCAGGCATTTGCGTTTTCTACAAAAGTGTACAGATGAGGATTTGGAAGGGGAGAGGGAGAAGCCGGAAGTGAGACACCATTTAGACAAGTTATTGAGGCATAGCTGCAATTTCCTTTCAGAGACGTGAGGGGAATGAGAAGAATAATATACTACTATGTCGTCTGCATATAGTCGATGTTTTATTCCTGCTTGAAAGAGTTGAGTCACATTATTAATGGCTATGTTAAAAAGGAGTGGACTCAACACAGAACCCTGAGGAACTCCGTTCTCTAAGATAAGTTCATCCGAGAAAGAATTATTTATTTTTACTCTAAAGATCTATTTTGAAGGAAATTAGATATAAAATTTAGTGTATGACCTTTATGGGCATGTCATGCAAAGTTGACTGGGGCATGTCATGCAAAGTTTTAGTTATGTTATGTTTCTATAAGGTATCGAAGGCATTTTTTAAATCCAAAAAAACTGCTATACTAGATGGTTTCCTCTAGAAAAAGAATCCCAGATATCCTCCCCTGAGTCCTACTAAGTGATCGGTTGTAGATCTATGATGACGGAAACCATACTGGTGTTTACTAATTAAAGATTTGCTTTCGATTAGCCAGGAAATTCTAGCGTGGACAATCCTTTCCATGATCTTGCAAAGTTGGTTAGTTAGGGATATGGGACGGTAACTCGTGGCTTGAATATTTGGCTTATTAGGTTTCAGTAATGGAATTAATATAGAACTTTGCCATGATTGTGGAAATTTGCCGCTAGACCAAATATACCGGTATACTCTGAGAAGAAAGTCAAGTAGCTGAGGGGGAGGTTCTTAATTAGAGGTATTAGTATACCGTCAGGACCAGGTGCCGAAGAACGACATTTTTTAATTGCAGACTGAAGTTCTTTGAGAGAGAAAGGGGAATTAATGGGGGAGGGAGTTTTATCGTGGAAATTGAAAGGATGTTCATGAGATTGTTTAAATTTAATACAATCGGGATGGAGATTAGTGTCACTAGAGATAGAGGCAAAATGATACGCTAGAATGTTTGCAATTTCTTTGTCTGTAGATTTAAAGACTCCTTGGTCGAGTAAGCCGTGGATAGTTCTAGTTGGTTTTCCCTTGGTCCTTCTAATTTTGTTCCAAAACGTTTCTGTATCCGAGATCTCGCTAAGGGATTTTGTAAAACAAGACCAGGAGATGCGTTTGGCTTCAAGTATTTTAATAAAGCTGCAAGTACTTTTTTAGCTTTGGCTCGGTATCTTTTATAGTTAATTAAGGTTGGATTATGCCTAAATCTGTTTAAGGAAGTTTTTCTATCTCTAATGGCTTTTTTGCAATTAGGATTCCACCAGGGAACTGGAGGAAGTATTTATTAGGCTTTTTGGCATGGATATTTTGTATTAAGAATTTGATATTATTGTCTGGATCACCTGACTCAAATTCGGGTCTCTCTATGATAGAGCTATATAACAACCAATCTGCTTTTGATAGATTATAGATGGGTTTATGAGGGGGGGAGAGGGGCCAGGAAAGGGGAAGCCTCGATTATTGAAATCGCTTGGAACACGAGTACTTGATTATTGAAATTAATCGGTTTTCCCATCACTACTTTTTACCAGAACCGGTTCAAAAAATAATTATATTGTCGTAAAACATATTCATATACACCATTTAACGTATCTGTTTAACAAAATACCGTATGATCGAAAAAAAATGCCGTCCAGTTGGCTTGGAAATGACGAATCCATGACATTTACCATATAATTTTACATATAAAGTGACAGCGATTTTCATAGCCGTCGCTGACGCCGTTTTTATTCGATCATACGGTATATGACCAACAAATTACCGGAAGATTGGCTTAAATTGACCTTTGCTGTCATTCCCAAGAAAAATAACCACAAGAAATGTGAAGACTTCAGACTTATTAGCCTTATGAGTCATGCACTTAAAGAGCGTTCCTCAGAATAATTCACCGGAGTATCTATAATAAATGTGAAGAAATGACCGGAGAGATGCAGTTTGGATTTATTAAGGAACTAGGAACTAGAGAGGCCTTGTTTTCGCTAAAGCTTTTGGTGCAGAAATGTTACGACCAAGGACAGGATGTTTTTATTTGTTTTAATGATTACTAAACAGCATTCGATAATGTCAAGCATGATTTACTTCTGGCACTACTACTGGCAGATAACATATGAATGTGATATGTTTATGTGACAATAATTCAGTATTAAAACTAAAAGAATTTCTTTAAGAAACATAAAAGAAGTCTTTATTTATTTTTACTTACACAACGTTTCGGTCAGAAGTATCACTGGCCGTTATCAAGAATCTCCCATGAAACCGTTTTAATGGCAGATTAGTAGGAGGTTTATAAGATAATGTTTTGTGTAATAAAAATAAATAAAATAAAAATTGGTAATAACATAATAAACTACAAGTAATCCTCAAAATCAGAAAAAATAATACAGTAAAGCTGCAGCGAGAACGACCCGTAGCATACAAAAGGCCTCCACCATCAAGTCAAGAAATTACATGTGTTTTTGTCACATAATAGATAGTAAATCATTTCGGGGTGGATCGACTATTTATCATCGTGCTTGCTGTCCGTATGAATTACTACATCTTATTCTTATCATTGATATACGCCGAGTATTTTCGCTTGGGACATTAAGATTATTTATGGATACACTCTATCCAACTTTCAACCCCAATACCATAAAGGTCGTGCAGAAATAGAATTTTTCAAACTTTGACCTTCAGCTATTGGAATGAATAAATAAATGTGAAGTATAAATGTTGAAAAGCGTAAAGACACTTTTATAGATAATCTCATAATCAACAATTTGTCGGACCTGTTTCAGCCTTTTTTAAAAAAATCTTAAAAATACAAGAACAATCCTGAAATCAAAACGATATTAGGTAGTTTCTTTAGATGGTCTGTACTTATTTTGTGTGCTATAAATATCGTAATCTTAAATCATATAGGATGTTCAAAATTCTACGCCAAACTTACTTAAATATAAAATAATTTTTCTTCAGGTTTTAAATGAAACACCCTGTATATTATTGATGCAAACCACCCTGTATACTCTAAATGCAAAAAGTGTTCATTCTTTAATCCTTAATCTAATAAAAAAATAATATACCATCTGTGTCCCATTTAAAAAAATGTTCATATGTTCCATTTAAAAAAAAAACGAAGACAAATGATTTTATATTTTAGGAAGTTTGGCCTGTTATTCCTTTTATGGAGAATTAGAAAATGAACATTTTTTATATTTTATTTCAAAATTTGTATCTTGTGTCAATATAAATCTGGTATTTTATCGTTGAAAGTATGTAATAAAAACGCAAATATTTATATCAAAATCATATATCATATTTTTCAAAACCGTTAAAAATTGTAAGAGCCATATCGGCCATATGAAATAATACCGCGAATATCTGCGAAGCCGTTAAAAATTTTGAAATAGTCTAAATGCAGAAATGTTCATTTTTTAATTTATCATCTATTAAAAAAATAATATACAGAGTGTTACATTTAAAAAAAATATTTTATATTTATAAAGTTTGGCGTAGAATTTTGAACACCCTGTATGATTTAAGATTTTGATATTTATAGCAAAGTAAGTACTGACCATGTAAAATATACATCTAATATAGTTTTGATTTCAGGACAGTTCTGAAACTATCAAAACATATCTTAATTATCTTAGAAGTATGTAAAGTGATCAGAAAGGAAGCCAAAAACGCAACAATATACAGGGCGTTTGCACAACCTGTAGGGCAACACCCTGTAGAAGTTAAATTATTTTCCTCAAATACGTCCTAATAGGCATGTTCGGTCTTTCGGTATACCGGTACCAGAACCGGTACTTTTGAAATATTCCAGTACCGGTATCGATTTTTTCAAGACACCGGTTACCGGTATACCGGTTTAGGTACCGGTACCGGAAGACCGAATTTGGTACCGGTACCGGAAGACCAGTTTTGATACCGGTACCGGAAGACCAGTTTTTATACCGGTACCGGAAGACCGGTTTCAATTCCAAGATAACTGGAGCTTTTTTTCAATCATTCCGGTATCTATAATACGGTCAGGAACATACAATGTAATTTATTTTGATGTATGTTTAAGGCATGTGCTAGTCTAGTTTGGTCTAGTAATCTAGTTTTCTTTTTTTATTACATCTAAAATTCAAGTAAAGCTTTAACTCAAGTAAATCTTAAACTCTAGCCGATTTTCAATGGCGTCTACTCTATACTTAAAATGTGTAAAACAGCATCTTATTTCTGCTCCATTTATATCTACAAGAACAGCAACTTCCAGTAGCTTTTCCAAGAATCAAGAATATGTCTGAAATGTGAACATAAACAATGAAAATCTTAAGTTATGGCGCATTCTCACGACTCCTGTACTTACCTGTTCATCCGATATTCCGGTCTAGGGAATGCAATCCCGCACCAAAATCTCAATCCCGCAAACCCGCGGGGTTAAAGCAATCAATCCCGCGGATCCGCAAAATTGCGGGACTGTAAACGATAGTCTACAGTAGAGATAGTCTACAAAATACATTTGGTCCTAAAGGGTACAAAAGGCATTGTACAGGGTGGGTCAAATTCGACGCTTCTAAATGGAAACACCCTTTTCTATAGCAGATAGACGAAAACTAATATCGGTGTCTGGAGCTCAATTTTCATCAAAAACCTGATGGTGAAAACCGCACATCAATATCTGTTACCGTTTAGGAGTTACCCCGTTTTTCAAAAATATGCATTTTTAACAAATCGCTGTAACTTTTTTGCTATGGAAAATTTTGTATTTCTATGAAAACATTTCCAAAGCACCTTTTTACGTAGAATTTAATGGTATAAGTATAATTTTTTTAAAATTAATAATTTAAGAGTTATCAACAGAAAAATTGATTTTTTATTTGGGACACCCTCTATATTTTTAATTAACCGAAAAGAATTTAAAATTACTTTTCCAAAAATATAGCACACTTGATATTTTGTTATATTCCCCTTCGAAATACAGAATTTTTAAAAGTTCGGCACTTTTAACTAGTAGGCTTTGGACCCCTTATTGATGATATGCCCTTAATGGAACTCGAAAACATACTTTTCCAGCAAGAAGAGGCACCGCCTCAGAACGCTGAAGTTATCAGCAAATGTTTGCAGCCAATTTCAAGAATAATTGAATAGCTAACCAAGATCCCAGCCGTTGGCCGTCGAGGCTACCTGATTTAGTGCCCATGGATCTAATCCTATGGATATATTTGCGGAAGAATAAAGGTTCCTTATTCTTCCGTATAATTAGACAAGAATTAGAAATACTTAGCAGTTATGAGAGGATATCTTTCACCCCCACCGAGTTAATGAATTCCGCGAGAAATGTTCAAAAACTGCCCCGTCTGTCCATAACAGAAGACGGTCGATATGTCGAACACCTGTAGCAAAATCTCATGTCTTGGTTTGCTATTTATTTTTATTGTTATCAGATATTGTTTAAATGTGTTGATTTTGGTTAAATATATTTTAAATTGTTATAAAATTCTGCATCTCTCATAGCAAATATTATTTTCGTTTTAATTGATGCTCACAGCTAGAATTTTTTTGCATTACAGCCGGTGCCATTCAAAGCCTACTTATTTAAAGCGGGCGAATTTTTGTATACTCTATATCTCGAAGAGGAATCGAGCAAAATATCAAGTGTGTTATATTTTTGGAAAGGTAATTTTAAATTCGTTTCAATAAATTAAAGATATACAGGTATCTCATATAAAAAATCAAATTTTCTGTTGATAATTCTTAAATTATTAATTTTAAAAAAATTATACTTAAACCATTAAATTCGACGTAAAAAGATACTTTTTACTTTTTTCCATAGCAAAAAAGTTACAGCGATTTGTTAAAAATACATATTTTTGAAAAACACCCCGTAACTCCGAAACGGTAACAGATATCGATATGCGGTTTCATTTTTTGAAATATTTCAAATCATGTTTTTGACAAAAATTGAGCTCCAGACACTGATATTAGTTTTTGTCTATCTCCTATAGAAAAGGGTGTTTCCATTTAAAAGCGTCGAATTTGACCCACCCTGTACATTTTGCATAGGCCAATAATATATTGATATAGCGTGTATCTTAAACTAGCTGTACAGAAATTTGGACCGATGTATACAGAGTGTTCTAAAAATATATTTAATATTAAATAAACTTAAATTTTATTATAATTTGTCTACTTATTTTATAAATAAAAATATTATTCTGATGTTGAAGTTTTTTTAACTGGTGTTAGTTAGCTGCTTTTAGATACACTCTATATGAATAATTTTTTGGCATATGCAGAATGTACAAAGCTTTTTGTACCATTTAGGACCATACGTATGACTAAAAATGCATATTTTTCGAAAAAACGTCGTATTTTCCTTAAAACAAAAAAAAATAAAAAACCGATCTTTTTCTAAATAACCGCTCTTTTTTTAAAAAACCGAGTTTTTTCTAATTTCAATACAGAGTAGTCGTACTTGGTAAAAATGTCGATTTTGTAAAAATTGTAAATTTGCGGTAAAAAAGATCCTTGACCAAATTTTCACACTCTTATAAAACACCCTGTATACGAGAATTCACTAAATATATTTTCGAAAACCACATAGCATCTTAATCACAATAGATGCATCTAAAACCTGGTGCAAACCGCATCCAAAAATCTTTTTTAGTTCAAGAGATATTCAACTTTAAATTTACCCTAAAATTTTGCTTGTCCCGATAATTATGTACGGCGGTTTATTTGACAAAATTGTCCACAAGTACTAGTTAAACGCTTTTCTTCACTTCACATACGCCAGAAAGAAATCTAACAACTAACCTGTTTGTTTCACTTATTTTTAATGGCCAAGCCGTAAGGGGAATCCCCCGGGTTCCGAGCGTCGACGCATCGGCCCGGAACGAAGCGGTTTTATCTTGATTGAGATCGATTCGGTTACCCAGTAGTA
Organism: Sitophilus oryzae; assembly: GCF_002938485.1. NCBI lineage: Eukaryota > Metazoa > Arthropoda > Insecta > Coleoptera > Curculionidae > Sitophilus > Sitophilus oryzae. Next base: position 1,140,207 of record NW_022147349.1, on the reverse strand, counting down.
AAGTGTCGATCCCGCAGATCCCCCGCACGGTAAATCCCACAACTTTCCAAGTAACACAAATTGTTTTTTAGGAGTTCTAAAGACAGGTATATAACCATATTGGTTATATAGCAGTTCTTAGAACCCTTATAAAGTAATTTGTGGTACTTGGGTTTGATCCGGCGGAATCTCAGAGGGATCCCGCATTTGCGGGATCCAGCATTTGCGGGATTGCATACCCTATTCCGGTCCCAACCAGTATTCCAGTACCAACCGGTCTTCCGGTCCAACCGGTATACCGATTTAGGAATCCATTCCATATCCATTCCATATCCATTCCATGTCCATTCCATATCCATTCCATATCCATTCCATATCCATTCCATATCCATTCCATATCCATTCCATATCCATTCCATATCCATTCCATATCCATTCCATATCCATTCCATATCCATTCCATATCCATTCCATATCCATTCCATATCCATTCCATATCCATTCCATATCCATTCCATATCCATTCCATATCCATTCCATATCCATTCCATATCCATTCCATATCCATTCCATATCCATTCCATATCCATTCCATATCCATTCCATATCCATTCCATATCCATTCCATATCCATTCCATATCCATTCCATATTCATTCCATATCCATTCCATATCCATTCCATATTCATTCCATATCCATTCCATATCCATTCCATATCCATTCCATATCCATTCCATATCCATTCCATATCCATTCCATATCCATTCCATATCCATTCCATATCCATTCCATATCCATTCCATATCCATTCCATATCCATTCCATATCCATTCCATATCCATTCCATATCCATTCCATATCCATTCCATATCCATTCCATATCCATTCCATATCCATTCCATATCCATTCCATATCCATTATATCCATTCCATATCCATTCCATATCCATTCCATATCCATTCCATATCCATTCCATATCCATTCCATATCCATTCCATATCCATTCCATATCCATTCCATATCCATTCCATATCCATTCCATATCCATTCCATATCCATTCCATATCCATTCCATATCCATTCCATATCCATTCCATATCCATTTCCATATCCATTCCATATCCATTCCATATCCATTCCATATCCATTCCATATCCATTCCATATCCATTCCATATCCATTCCATATCCATTCCATATCCATTCCATATCCATTCCATATCCATTCCATATCCATTCCATATCCATTCCATATCCATTCCATATCCATTCCATATCCATTCCATATCCATTCCATATCCATTCCATATCCATTCCATATCCATTCCATATCCATTCCATATCCATTCCATATCCATTCCATATCCATTCCATATCCATTCCATATCCATTCCATATCCATTCCATATCCATTCCATATCCATTCCATATCCATTCCATATCCATTCCATATCCATTCCATATCCATTCCATATCCATTCCATATCCATTCCATATCCATTCCATATCCATTCCATATCCATTCCATATCCATTCCATATCCATTCCATATCCATTCCATATCCATTCCATATCCATTCCATATCCATTCCATATCCATTCCATATCCATTCCATATCCATTCCATATCCATTCCATATCCATTCCATATCCATTCCATATCCATTCCATATCCATTCCATATCCATTCCGTATTTTTATTGTATTGACGCTACGTAAGCTTCCGTTCCGTATCAGTTCCATACTTTTTATTGTACAATTTACATCATTACGAAAGTTTTATTTTAAAAATTTGTATCTTTTGAAAAAGGTAATAGATTTAATTAAGAGGTGAAAGGATGAATAAATATCAGCAAAATTTTAACAGAGCTGGTAAAAATGTAAGAACTTGACAACGCTCTTTCCGATACGCTTCAGTCCGTCCGCCAAAAAAGTATGGAAGGAAAGGATATGTAACGGAAGGGAAACGGAACGTATAGTGTGCATTGTCCTATTCATTTACATGATATAATATTTTATGTAAACGGAAGGGAAACGGAAGGGAGCTGATATGGAAGGTATAGTGAGAATCAACCTTAATTTGGTTTGGTAAATATTAAAATCGCAATCCGTAATGGCAGTTTTGATCACGAGTAAGATAGAGACCACCAGTAAGAACCCAAGCTGGTCACCGTTTAAATTCAGTGGAATTTTACAAGAATTTGAATATTTTTTTTTTTTGGAAATTTTGATCTTTTAAAGATTTTTTTGTAAGAAATTTCTGTTTCAGTAGAGAAAAAATCTAGATTGTTCGTCTATGGATACTCTGACATTATAGTCACTAGAAAATAAAAATTAAACAATGCATTGTTATGACAATTTGGATGCCTATCCAAAATAAAAAGAAAAAAAAAGGATAAATTTTAATATTTAACCGATATAAAATGGCCGAGAAAATTAAAAGTAAGCGACACTTAAATATCGACGGGACTTGAAATTTGTTAAGTCAAAAGGCATATTAGGGCGCGTTTAACGTCAAGCCGCGAGCGTCGCCGCCGTTTATACAAACTCACCCCCGAGTACGATAAATTAGTGAGGGAGTAAATTTCAGTGTCGAATTATGTAAATGCGACGGCTGAAAATTTCTCAAAGCCCGGGAGACCGACGGACTCTCGTTTCGCATTACCTCTTTGCTATACGCCGCAGATATATAATTCTCTGGAGATGTGCCGAAAAATAAACTGTCCATTATTGTTTTAAGTAACAACACGATAACCGGTCGTTGAATAAAAACGATTCTAACTTTGGTGTAAAATGTAAACCAATATACAGGGTGGTCCGAACTGTATTCCGGAAACTTCGGCAGCATATTCTGCAGATAAAAATAAGTAAAAAAGTTCGTACAAATGTATGTCCTAAAATGCTTGGTTTCGGAGATACAGGGTGTAGAAGTTGTCATTTTTATTTTGATATTTGCCAAATAATTTCTGAAATAACATCAATATTTGGATGAAAATTGGTGTCTGGTATTTTTTTGACATGAAAAATTTGATTTTGATGTCAATATGATTCCTACTAGTAGAGGGTTAGTTTAAAGAGTAATAGGACTGGTTTAAAGAGTAATAACTTTTCATTCGTACCTGTTTAAAACTAGCAATGAAAAAAATATACATCTCTGTGACTTTTCACGCAAAAGATATTTAGAATGGAAATAGTCAATACATGTTATTATTGCCGAAAAATAAACACATTGAGTAGATAGTTATATTTCACTGAAATAATAAATTTGGGAAATAAAAAAAGGTCTCTTGGTAAAAATCGCTACGAGTAAGAGTTTTCAAAATATTTGGAATCGAAATTATCAATACCTGTCATCATTGACATAAATTAAACATAATATGTTGACTAAATAGTTATTTGACTAAAATCATAAATTTGAAATGTTTTGTGCCAAAAGTTCAATAGAGACTGTTTTATCATCATTTTTTGCAGAAAATTTTATCATTAATTAAAAAAAATAAAAATGTCTCAAATTTATTATTTCAGTGAAATAACTATATAACGTTGAGTAGATACTCAACGTGTTTATTTTTCGACAATAATAACATGTATTGACTATTTCCATTCTAAATATCTTGAGAACGGTTGCTCGTAGCGATTTTTACAAAGAGATATTTTTTGCGTGAAAAGTCACAGAGATGTATATTTTTTTCATCGCTAGTTTTATATCGATGTAGGATTTTTTTTTTTGTTTTAACTAATACAAAATGATAGCTAGTTGTTAAAGTTGGACCAATTAGACAGCTATGTTGTGTGTGAAGGTAACGTCAGCCACCCTAGATTTTATCTAATAATAAAGGTTTGAATATCGAAATAATATACTGGCTGTTCCATTTAAAATAAAAGAGTAACTTGCTTTTAAAGTTGACCAATGTTCAATATTAATTTTGTCTCACCCTGTATAAATTTTTGGATCAAGTTTTAATTTGATTTAAAAAGTGCAATAGTTAATTTAACTACATATTAGGCTATACCGGGTAAATTCCAATATACTGTTGCGGACCCGTACCGTGTGAACTCGGCAATAAGTCTGGATTGTCTATTTCTCTCATATATATGTATATATAAGCGATGCCCGAAACCTGAAGAGGATAGAGAGATAAATAACCGATCGACGCGTACAGTTACAATCGCCGCGCTAATTCAAAATAAATTTCTGTCAGATAAATAATTAGATAAATTGTAAATAAGTTATAAATAGTTCTTTAAGTCTTTTAATCGTTATTGTTTTTGTTAATTAGTGTTAAATAAATTGTGTTTAAATAAATTGTGACTTTCTATCCACACGGAACCGACGAAAAACGTAACAATACTATATACTTTTTCTAATTTCCACATAACGTTTTAGAGAAAATTAACAAAGGCATGAAAACATTGAAAACATGGTTGAATGTTTTGATGTTTTAGCCATGAAACATGACTAAAATATGCCTACCCGTAGTCAGTCAAAGGATTTTGTTTATTGTTTTCTCTGAGCCAATGTGATAGCGGCGAGGTATGTTGGAGTACCTCCGCAGCCAGTGTCGGATACAGAGGGGGGCCCATGGGGCCCGGGCCCCCCCCTAAAATCTATAAACTGCGTTAAATATTAGGCTTTTGGGTTAAAAATGGCGCCCTAAATAGCATATTCTTCATTACTTTGTATCTGGGCCCCCCCTAAAATAAATTTCTGTATCCGCCCCTGTCTGCAGCGGTTTTTCGGTGGTAACGCTCGCGAATTGTGAGCTACTGCTAAACCAAGTTGCAAATGGTGCCTCGTGCCTCGTTTGCTTCCCGTTTTCTTTCTTCTTTTTTCAGGATCGCTAGTTCATCGTTGCTAATTCCTCCCGTATATATTGATGAAGTCGGAAGGCAGAAACATAAGTGTCTACGGGTAGTCATATTTTACTCATGTTTCATGGCTTTTCTTACTGTGGGTTTGCCCAATAATTTCATTCTTCATTTTTATTACATTCCCCACGATAACATATTTTGTTTATTTTAATTAACGTTATATTTTTGGCTGTTTTAAAATGATAAAGAAGGAGAAAATTTATTTAGTTCAATGCTACCGAAGATAAAGGTATACAGGGTGGACCGAACTGTATTCCGGAAACTTCGGCAACATATTCTGCAGATAAAAATAAGTAAAAAAGTTCGTCTAAATGTATATCCTAAAATGCTTAGTTTCGGAGATAAAGGGTGTAGAAGTTTAATTTTTATTTCGATTTTTTCCAAATAATTTATGAAATAACCTCAATATTTGGATGAAAATTGGTGTCTGGGGGTTTTATGACACGAGAAATTTAATTTTGATGTCAAAATGACTCCTATTTGCAGAGGGCGTCACCTACATGTGTTTTAAATGTTTTGAAGAGTAATAACTTTTCGTCCGTACCTGTATAAAACTACTAACTGAAAAAATATACATTTACATGACTTTCTACGTAAAAAATGTCTCTTGGTAAAAATCGCTACGATCAACCGTTCTCAAGATATTTAAAATGCAAATAGTCAATACATGTCATTATTGACAAAAAAATACACACGTGTTGAGTATAGTTATTTGACTGAAATAATAAATTTTTATTTTTTTAAATTAATCATAATTTTTTCTGATTAAACAGTTTCTGTTGAACTTTTGGCACAAAAAGTTTCAAATTTATGATTTCAGTCTAATAACTATTTAGTCAACATATTAATTTATGTCAATGATGACAGGTATTGATAATTTTGATTCCAAATATCTCGAGAACGATTACTCGTAGCGATTTTTACCAAGAGACCTTTTTTATGTAAAAAAAGTCGTAAATGTATATTTTTTTACCTCAGTAGTTTTATACCAGGTATGTACATATAATAACTTTTCGTCCGAAAAGTTATTACTTTTCAAACCAGTTATAAAATATGTAGGTTTCGCCCTCTACAAGTAGGAGTCATATTGACATAAAAATCAAATTTCTCATGCCCCAAAATTCCCAGACACCAATTTTCATCCAAATATTGACGTTAGTTCATAAATTATTTGGAAAAATCGAAATAAAAATGAAACTTCTACACCCTCTATTTCCGAAACTAAGCATTTTAGGACATACATTTATAAGAACTTTTTTACTTATTTAAATCTGATGAATATGCTGCCGAAGTTTCCGAAATACAATTCGGACCACACTGTAATAACATTTTACCTGGTTTGGTTTAAATTTAATGTTTGTATCATAGCTTACTTCGGTATTTTTTTCTTATCACTAATCCTATATACAGGGTGGCGCACCTCATTCGCCTCGGTTAATTATACGAAAACGGAAAGATGTAGAAAGTAAATATTTTATGGGTATACGTGGGGAGGCAATGTGCACAATTTAAAATTATTTTGAAATATACATGTTTCAGAATTCAGGAGCCATATCAAAGTTATATTTTTTCTTATGGAACACCCGGTTTTTATTATATTTTTGGATTCTTGGGCCCAAAAAAAGGCATTTATTATGTGGGTTAAATATGTTTAAAATCTTTGGTTTTTGAGATATTTAAAGATATTAATACATGGGTACCAAAAATTGGTGATATATTTTAAAGATTTTTATTTTATATAAAAACTTCGCTATTTAAAATACCCCATATTTTTTAAATAAGTCGAAGCGGATTCAAATGCTCTTTCAAACTATATTAGGGACTCCTATACCTATTTAGCTCAGATTTTGAATAAAAAGCGATTTTTCAATAAAATGGCAATCAAGATGGCTGGTATCACCATGACCATTACCAGGGGTGGATGGGCCATATGGGAAAACGGGAAAATTCCCGGTGGGCTGATGGAAAGATGGGCCGGTGGGCCGGCCGCCGGTCCCGATCAGAGCTCAAAAATAGATTGGATTAGTAAAATTTAAATGGTTAATCTTCTAACTAAAGTGACGTAAGATTCTTAGAGCCTCCATAACTAACTAATCAATTTGCATCAGTATAATCGTCAGTTGCTTTTAAACATAAACACCAATAATTTGTAAGATAACTATTGTAAGATGTCTCTGAGACACTTATAATTTTAATAAACATCTGTTGTTTGTTCGGTTTGAAAATTTTTGTTATACAAGGTGACTTTATAAGTGCAAATATTTTCAGGGCTGGTAGATCTCAATGAAAAGAACATAATATATATTCTCTTTACAGTGTTTCAAATAAGTCCAACCGAGTTATTAAAGTTTGAAAATTAAAAAAAAAAGATTTATTTTTTAAAAAAATCTAGCCACCTCAATTTTTCGGTATTTGCATCCCTTTTCGTGCCGTAATATTAGAGATTAAGAAACCGTGTATACCGTGGGAAAATTTGCGGTGAACAGGAAGTTCTAAAATGTTTTCTAAAATATACAGGAAAATTTAATTTATAACCTCATAAACGTGTTCTTGGGGTCGAAATATACCACCCCTGAAAATATTTGCATTTATTTAAGACTCACCCTGTATAGTTTTACCACTATTCTTTTATTACCTAATAACTAATAAATATGACTGACTGACAGCAAAAAAAAGAATGAATAGCATTAGGTAAATTTAAATAGTCTCGATCTAAGTGTATACTAAGAATACTGTAACGTAGATTGGCAACTGGGGACCTCGGTGCAATATTTTTCGAGCTCCTCTTTGTAAAAGATTGACGAATTTGACGCCAACTCTGCGGTTGGCAGAGAAAACATGTGATGGCTATCTCTATGCTTGAGCAGTCTAAATTGTTGTTGAAAATGTTGCTAAAATTAATTTACTAAAAATTACTGAGGCAGCAGAGAAGAGTTAAATAACGTTTAAACTAGATCAGAAAATAAAATATTAATATGTCTGGAAAATCCAAATATTCTTATTATGGACTGTAACATAGCTCAGAACACATTTTTGTCCACTGCCTAGGTCTAGGTTTTTTTCGTTGTCATGGCATTATCATACAAGATGCCAAATACAGAAAAGTATAAAGGAAAAGTGATATACCTGAAAAGCTAAAAACAATGTATTTCACAGAGGATTGGGCCAGCTGAACTGAATGAATCAGTAAGTCTTAAAGTTTTTCAAAATCGTGACTCAAAATCGTAGCCTATTCAAGATCAAATTACCTTTATCGATAATGGAAATAAAGTAGTAGAACCCTGTAAAATTGATCTTTGTGAAAATTTGATCAAGACAATTTCAATTTTTTTAAAAAACCGGAGGCAAAAGAGCTTTTTTTATGAGTGAAAAACACCCTTACTTATATATTAATAATTATATATGTTAATCTAATATGTTTCTTCGTTATGGCCATTTTGTTTTTGTGGATTTGGGCCGGTTGCCTGTTATTCCCGGGCCGGTTTCCACTTCCCCATCTACCCCTGACCATTACTGACAGTTAGTAACTATTTTGAACATCGATATTAGTTTATGGCCATAGTTTATGGACATTATTATTTAGATTTATAACAGTTTACTTAAATTAACCTACAATATTTAAAAAGTATTCACAATTTTATCAAGAAAAATAAAGCAGTATCTATTGGCGGAACGAATAGATATGTTACTAGTGATTTTATTTTGTGAGATAAATTGCTTCTTGACCTCAAGGGCTTATGCTTAAAGATATCCAAATAGAAATCTTCCTGAAAAGCGTTCCTTTGAAAAACTACTTGTCCTATTTCGCAGAGCTGGTTGTGTAGTTCAAAAAAACATATTAGGCAGAAACATGTGTTGGAAGTGAAAAAAATGAATTTCCGTAATTAGCTCTTTTATAGAAAATCTATATATCTACAGGTCATCGTAAAATACAACACCCTGTATTTGTTAAATAAATACTAAACAAACAACTACTTCTTAATTTTTATTGATAGAAAAATAAATATTATTTATTACACTATTAAATAAAAGTAAATTGGTACAATTTAAATAAAGTCCATAAACTAACTTCAATTTTGAAAATAGCTACTAACTGTCACTAGAAACTTAGCCATGACGACACTAGCCCTCTTTATTGTCATTTTATTCAAAATACCGTATGATCGAATAAAAACGGCGTCAGCGATGGCTATGAAATGAAGATCGCTGTCATTTTATATGTAAAGTTATATGGGAAATGTCTTCGATCGTCATTTCATAGCCATCGCTGACGCCGTTTTTATTCGATCATACGGTATGAGGTAGATATAGGTATATAAAATAGAAAACCCTAATATAGTTTGAAAGATCATTTTGATCTGCTTCAATATGTTTAAAAAAATACAGGGTATTGTATTTGAAATAACAAAGTTTTTATGTAAAATAAATGTTTAAAATAGACCAACAATTTTTGATGCCCCTGTATACATTAAACGAAGCAATCAAATTTTTCAGTAAAGTTTATTTCTCAATTTCTTTCTATTTTTAAATATCTCAGAAACCAAAGCTTATAAACATATTTAACCCTTATAATAAGTGTCTTATTTTGTGTCCAAGAATCCAAATATGAAATAAAATACAGGGTGTTTCATAAGACAATTGATATTTTTTACTTTTTAGGAGTAGATGCATTGTTTATGTCGTAGAATATATTACATTATTTAACATCCTAAACTTTTATATACAGAGTGGCGCATCCCATTCGCCTCGGTTGATTATACAAAAACGGAAAGATATAGAAGCAAAACATTTTATGGGTATATATATGTGGGGGGGGGGGGGCAATGTGCACAATTTAAAATGATTTTGAAATATACAGGGTGTTTCAGAACTAAGATTCTGAAACAGTTATATGTTTTCTTATGGAACACCCGGTATTTTATTTCATTTTTGTATTCTTGGGCCCAAAAAAAGGCATTTATTATAAGGGTTAGTTATGTTTAAAATCTATGGTTTTTGAGATATTTAAAAAGAAGGCTACAGAATGCCTTCTAATCATTTTTACTTAATACAACTCCACAGTTTGATTATCTTTTTGCAGATACACTTAAGCGACGCGGCTACAAAGCGATTTGCCGCAATTCCTCGAACCTATAAAATTTGAAATAAATAAACGGCGATCGCTGGGGATTTATTAAAATACTGGGTGCGCAAAACATAGAACGAATAAAGCATAGATGTAAAATAGTTAAAACCATTAAGGATTTATTGTGAAATAAATATTTTTTGAGTTTCTTTCGCATACCTATAAGCTAAAGTAACTTTGAAGCACTTTTTCATTTCCCAATTAAGACGCCAATCTCCCAACTCCGCCAATTCAATGATCATTGGTATGTATATATGCATGACATAAATTAGGATTGATTGACATATTCAAAATTGTTTTCGGCCACTTCCGGTTTCACCGCAAATGACTACAACTTTTGATTTTTAAATAGCACCATCGATATTTTTTTACTATATTCGATAGAAAATGACACTCTGAATAGAATGTGACATATCATATGTCAACTTTTGACATTTTCGCATATGTTTTATTTGAAATTATAACTTGCGGTTCGTAACGAAAATTTGACTCGAAATACCAAGTGTATGGTATCAAATTATTTGTAAAAAATACTTTTTCCAAATATGTTAATGAGCCACCATCATAAAAATACGATTTGGCCATTTTCTAACCGGCCAGGACAAGACACTAAAAACATTAGACGATCAAATCTATTTTTTCAAGGCTCCTTGATTAAGAATTAGTGTTTTTAATACAGCCATGGCACTCTGCTAGATTGAAATTTAAAAATCAATTTGTTATTAAGTTTGAATGTCAAAATTTGATATTGACATATGATATGTCATTCTATTGAGAATGTCATTTTCTATCAAATAAAGTAAAAAATTACCGAGGGTGCCATTCAAAAATCAAAATTTGCAGTCATTTCCGGTGAAACAGGAAGTGACCAAAAACAATTGAATACGTTAATCAATCATATTTTATGTAATATACCCTTCATATACTAACATACCAAATCTCGTTTTTTTATCTGAAAAAATTGAAAAGTTATAGGGGTGAGCCACTTTTGAGACGCACCCGGTATAATAACAATATTTTTTCTTGATTTACTGAAATTCATTATTTCTTGTAAGTTAATGTCAAAATAAAATCTTGACAATATGGTGAGAGTAGAAATTTGAGTGTATTAGAGATTTACAGCACTCTCAGATGGAGCGGACCGTCCATCGTGTTTTTTCAAGATAGCCGTTGGACGAACCGAAATTGTGCATATAAATTCATGGTACTTGCTAGAAGTCGCGGACGCTCCGCTCCATCTGAGGGTGCAGCCACACTATCCTAGAAACGGCGTATCGGCGTAACGGCGTAACGACCTTGAATCGATTTCCAGTAATTCTATTGGCTGAAATTTTTGACAGATGAATTTGACAGATAAAATTTCTGACAGATGAATGTTTCAGCCAATAGAATTACTGGAAATCTATTCAAGGTCATTACGCCGTTACGCCGATACGTCGTTTTTAGGATAGTGTGGCTGCACCCTGAAAGCGCTGTTATACCTATTTCTCTGTGTTATACCTACCTATGTTACGGCTTTTAGTGGAGTAAAAACGATATGAAAATGTGTCAAAAAATTTTTTGGAGGTATAACCACGGCACATAAAATAATCGGCACGCCAACTCTGCTCAGATTCCTTTATTTAAAATTTCTATAAAATTTGACCTTGACGGAGCCATTATCGTTTCCTAGTCAGGGCCGGATTAAAACGTATCAAAAAATTTCTCAGAAAATACGACAGGGACGTATTAAAAAAATACTGTAATTGACTGAAACTGAATTTTATTTACACAATACTTTTGTCCAAACAAATGAATCCTCAACCGCGCATACTTCTCGACAAGTAAAAATGAAAAAATCAATTAAATATTTCACTGTAGAGAATAGACAACTAAAATTAAAAAACATGCAACTAACAAAAACATGCCGGGAGTTACAAAAAAGAATTAAAGAAATACCAATAAAATATTTATTGAACAATATAAAGAGGCTACATACAAATTATGCCCATCAATGGGCGTAGCAAATTTTATTAATATTCAAATTTCACAAATTAATAAATCCACAATTTTTTTGAGAAACTTCTATTTTTTTCATGGCAGGAAACAAAGTAGGCACCGCATTGTATTTTATACGGTTACAAAGTGAATTGGTAAACATTTTAAATTCAAAATGAACAGAACGCAACTTGTACCTTTTGTGGGCCTTATTTATATCTTCAAAATGTATTGTTAACTTATTTTAGATATACTCATTTTATTTACTTTTATAATTATATTTAAATTAATAGTATAATGATTTTTAAATTTAATTTTTAATGTCTAGATACAACATTAAATTTTACTAAATATTTAACATTAAATCTTACTAATATTAAAGTTTGTTAAGATTTTTAATTAGATCTTCCTATTTAGCTGAGTGTCCTAATATGTATACTACTGTTTTTTTTTTTCACAACTAAAATATGTTAAAATAATTAATCACATATATACATACCTAATAGGATCTCTAGGAAACAGAAAGAAACTTTTATTGAACAACAAAAATAAAACTACTAAAACAAATTATATTACATTATAATAATAATAGCTCCCGTATATAGCGTTTATACGCCTTGATATGCCCTATTGTGGCTTAATGTGGCTAGCATTACGCTTCAACCGCCTATTATTTCTCGAAATTTCGCGTTACCTCAGGATTGTGAATCCCAAGTACTCATTTAAGGCTGAGTCGACCTAGGTACCCAAACTATTTTTATTTTAATAACTAAAAGGCGTTTAAACGACCCTACTAAGTATATTAATTACCTTAAAAAATCTTCTACTCAATTCAAAAGAAAACAATTCCCGCCCAATTCCGAGTTCTCTTTTTAGCATACATTGCCTATTCATTCCCGCGAAAATAAATCGCTAAAAAGTTAAAAATATTTTTAACTTTTGAGCTTTTTAAAAAATATTTTTAACTTTTTAGCGATACTGCAAGATCATAGAAAGCGAATATTCGCAATTATCAGTATGGGACAAACTTGGGACAAACCACAAATTGACGCAAAGTGTAAAGTAAGAAATTTAAACGAGATTTCGCTTTTCCGCTCACGTAAGGAACCACCTTCACGGGTAAAGTCCGAAATGGAAATCAGTTAATGTAATGATTAGTTTGTCATTACCTAAAAATACAAAATATCTAGGTTGATATTCTGTGCTAAAACCATAGGTACCATAAAATTTAAATTTTCGTGTTTTTATTAGTTTTTTCCACAATAAGTATGAAATATAGAAATGGCGAGCTTATCCTAGGCAAAGAGTCTGAATAAAATGATTAAGGGAGGAGTATAAAGTATAATGATATCCGTGTTTTGCAAAGAGTAGATAAAACTCTATCTTATGGTCTTATGTATCTTATGGTTTTATCCAGTCTATGTCCTAGGCACCTAGGCACTAGAAGGGCACTAGGCACATAGCCCAGATATCTCTGACATAGCCACATAGATGTCACTAGCCCTTCATATCTCTGCATTGAACCACAAAGTTAAGATCTATGGCACATGGCACATACATGACATACATCAGCTGATTATGACATATGACATTAATACATTGCATGGTAAATAAATAAAAATTATGCAAAAATATTTTAAGAATTTAAGAATACAACAATAAAATAAGTTGTGTGGTGTATATGTAGTGTATTTTTGTGTCAGATATCAGTATCGTTAAACAAAATATTCAATGTACAAAAATTGTGGTTGGTTGGACAGTATTATGATATACAATAATCTATTTTTTTCGTGAGTATTTAAAATCTATTAACAAACTTATCTTCGTTGATAAAGGTTCTTCCGGTAGTTATTATAAATCATTAATGTTAGTTTATTTTTATTCCTGTTTAGAGTATTAATAGAATGACTTCTACGTAATAAATTTTAAAAAGTTGGGATATGGATTTTCATTGCCATCATCAGAGTGAAAGCGATAATGAACATTCTTTACTTGATGATGAAAACACTAACAAGTCGTGTCTTAAATGCAGGAGACATAATAATATCAATGAACAAATCCATAGTGATTTTTTAACCACTAAGTTAATATTGGGAGACAATGGCTGTGATGATCACAATTCTGAAGATTCACCATTATTAATAAATCATAATGTAAGTTTTATTTAGTTACATTATACAAGAAGATATATTTTAGACAGAAACATACTTTTCCAAATTTGTTTCTATTTTACCAATGAATTATACTATTTTTAAATTTATTTATATGTTCAAGATGTTTTATTATACTGTACGATCAAATAAAAACGGCGTCAGTGATGGCTATGAAATGAAGATCGCTGTCATTTTATATGTAAAATTATATGGGAAATGTCATTGATCCTCATTTCATAGCCGTCGCTGACCCCGTTTTTATTTGATCATACCAATGACTAAAGAATATAAGGACATGTAACGCCCCTATACGGGCTGCAGCAGAATTTGTGACCTTTTTTTTTGTTGTTTTGGTGGCAAACAATGAGTCATCATTTGGTCACCAGCAACACTTTTAGCGATTTTTAATAGTTTGTGTGTAGTAAACTTTGTATAAGTTTTATTTCAATGGTGATTAGTTGTTCAGCTTTCAAGTGTAAAAGCAGCAGCAATAAGAAAGAGCCAGGAGTTACGTTTCATAGGTAAATAAACAGTCCACTCCAACTTTTTAGCGTTTTCTTATTGAATTCGATAATTATTCTTCAATTTCAACTAACATCTATATGTACTTGATATGTGCTATACGTCGATACTAGTTTTGTACCTTTTGTTAACAATAGAGAACAACGGCATACGGTCGAGTCGGCCGCTGCTGGCACGTATACGTAGACGTAAAGAATCTTTTACGTGTATAAAAAATAAAAAATATAAGAAATGCGCATGCGTACGTAAACGTTTACGTGTTTGTAGGCCGACTTGTTCTCTTGTTCTCTATTTTAATACATTTTTTTCGTAATTAATTAGGATGATACACCATAGGCGTAGTCAAAACAATTATCAAAAAATATAAATATTGCTTCAAACAGCTAGGTTAAGAAAAATATGTGCCACGGCACTGTTTGGTGACATCGTCACAATTTGCTCTCGGGTGTTATTTGTCCTTGGATTCTTTAGTTATTGGATCATACTGTATATTCTATTATATGGAATTTGAATTATGAATAAATATTTATTTTTATAATTGTAGCACAAATATTTTTATAGTAAATATAGACCTACAAAGTATGTTACTTAGATTAAAAGGAACCCTACTTATCTTAAATTTATCACTTATTTATCTATTAATTATCTTATTGTAAATATTGATTGGTGAAATTGCTAAAAATCATTATTTGTCTTAAAATCTATAGAATGTAAAAAATGTGATAATGGTTGACTATGAAGTCTTATTGTAAGTATAACATATTTTTAATTAAGTATATTTTAGGATTGTTTTAGAGAAACTCTTGGAGATACACATATTCACTGCCATGATTCTTTGGTTTCAATTGAAGATACTAAGGCTTTCACGAAGTTGATATTTGCGGCATTGTTTTGTTTTCTTTTCATGGTAAATTCATTGATATTGTAATGGTGACACACAGTATAAATATTTTATTTTAGATAGCCGAATTGATTGGAGGATACTTGGCAGGCAGTCTGGCTGTGATGACAGATGCTGCCCATTTATTTTCTGATTTAATAGGTTTTCTTATATCAATTTTGGCGATATGGTTATCTAGAAAATCTGCTACAAAATACATGACATATGGATATTATAGAGCAGAAGTTCTTGGAGCTTTTTTAAGGCATGTTTAAACTATTTTTTCTAACACTTGATACTTCAAAGTTGAAGTATCGCAAGCAAAAAGCAAATCACAAGTTTTAAGTTAAAACTTTACCTACTTTTTATTTTTAATTTTGAAATAAAATTACACAGTCTATTCTATCTATGTTCATAAACATATATGTAGTTAAATTAATTGATAACATAATTCCCTCTAAATCTAATCTAATTAGGAAAAAAGCAAATAATATTCCAAGTATTATATAATATAATCTGATTTAATAATTTGATTAGATAATATCACCATATCTATAATAATTCCATGTACATATTGTTACAGATTCCGTGTGTCCACTAATTTAAACTCACGATAAAATGCTTAACGAATTTATTTTTCTCACTCTGTACACACAACTTATACTATTTACAACACAATTTATGCAACTACTATTACTCTAACGGTTCTGGCACCTTCGCCAATTAATTCACAATTTAAAACTCGGTATTATCAAACTTCAAACTGTCCAACTGCCAAGCGCGAGCCTTTATATACCCCTACTGACTGTTTCTCGAACCTTCTGTAATTTTCGATACTTTTCCGCCATCTGCCAGTAAATTATATTATCTGATTCACTTACTTGTTGACTTGATTAAGAGATGGCGCCTAAAAATGTATTTTACTTTTTGGTGAATTCGCCATATTTCTTGACACGTTGCGGCAATGTAGGCAACCAGCAATACAGTTTAGCGCCACATACACCTTGACAATATTATACATAAAAAACATGTGCCATATCTCGTGGGGAGATTCCTCACGTAGAAATATGATTTATTTTTTCATATAAACATAGGTCCGATTCTGCTTTGATTCGTAGCTACAGCTACAGAGTGTTAAAAACTTAATATTTTTGGATTTATTATAATTTTCTTCCAAATACTTTTAGCGTTTCGAATCAAATTTTAAGAGTAAAAGATATAAATGCGACATATTTTAAAGCTAAAAATGTGTCGATATATTCACCAGGGACGTGCATATGGGTTATCACTGGAATAATTCTCTAAAAAAAGCATATGATAGTGTACAATTGGGACAAAGTTGCGCTTTGGGATGTTCATCAAGATGCCATTAAAAAAGTTTTAAAAATTTCAAGGATTGCTGAGTTTTCTGGAAAAAACGGATATTTTTGAAAATCCATTTTATTTTTTCCTGTCGTTACTTTTTAGAAAATTAAAAAACTAATTGCACATTCTCATAGCCACTTTATTACGGCTATCTGATAGTATTTTTAGATTTTCATTAGCTGATAATTTGTGAGATACAGAGGCCAACTTAATTTTTTTAAATACAGACCTGCATTTTTTATTTCAAGTTTTGAAAGAACTCGGTCTCCTGAGTAAAATGATATGCCACACTTGATACTTTTCTTTTGTTTTGGGTACCTTGACAACAACAAAACTATTTAATTATTATTTAAAATAATTTTAAGTCCGACTCTGGTTTTTTAAATTATTTAATCTGAGTATATTCATCGCAATAATATTGATCTGCGCCAATTAAAATTGAATAAGGAAAATCGAGAAAAATTGAAAGATCAAATAAATAATATCCAGGTCAGCAATTTAAAGATATTATTTTTAACTTTTCTCAATTTTTCGATGAATTTGAAATCTCAGTGTACGATGTAATAATATGCATAATATTAATCGTTAGTTATTATAAATACAATATGATCGGAAAAAACCGGCGTCAGCGATGGCTGTGAAATGAAGATCGCTGTCATTTTATATGTAAAATTATATGGGGAATGTCATCGATGTTCATTTCCAAGCCAACTGGACGCCGTTTTTTTTTCGATCATCAAACTAGTTTCTAATGCTCTACATGTTCGAAAGGGTTACAACCCTCCCTAATGCACAAATTTATTTTTCGTTCAATCTTATTTAAAGCTCTTTGAACATATCTTCTTTTTATGCAGGACTCCTGGCATATTATACTGTTCTACCATTTCCAATCCATCTTCCGGCGAAATGATTTGATTGTTTATATTATTTATTTCATATCATTTTTTATTATTTTATTGCATTTGATTTTCCGTCTTTAATGTTTTACCCCACGTCATTGTTAAGTTTGAAAGATTATCAGTATTGTAACGATGAATAGATTTAATATTAGAAAAAAACAAAGCCGGACTTGAAATTAGTTTAAATAAATTGTGTTCAAATGTCCGAAACATAAAAAATATTAAGTGTGGCATATCATTGTACTCAGGAGACCGAGTTATTTCAAAACCTCAAATAAAAAATGCAGGTCCGTATTTAAAAAAATCAAGTTGAGCTCTGTATCTCACAAATTATCAGCTAATTTGAAAATCTAAAAATACTATCAGATAGTCCTAATAAAGTGGCTATGAGGATGTGCAATTAATTTTTTAATTTTCTAAAAAGTAACGACAGGAAAAAATAAAATTGATTTTCAAAAAATCCGTTTTTCTGAAAAATTTCAGTAATCAGTGAAATTTTTGAAACTTCTTTGATAGCATGTTTTTGGTGAACATCCCAAGGAGCAACTTTGTCCCAATTTAACCATCTTCGTATGTATTACGGTTTCCGAGATAGCAATGCTCGTACCTCGAATTTGTAGCACCCTGTGTAATTATATGGCAGGCATAGGCATTCTTCGCAGTCATTGACAGTCACTTGGCAACACATGTACATTTTTTACCCAAGTAAGAGACCCCTCGATACAGGGTATCCCAAAAAAAAGTAATGATAAAGTTGTAGTTTTTTTTTTAAACTGCAACCCCATTTTATGTATACAATTGGATTCAGCATAAAGTTTTGCGTATAGTACACTATTTGTCCTTGAAACACTATGCGGTGGTGCCATGCTGTTATTATTTAGTGAAACTTTAGTTAAAAACAGTATATCCGAAAAGTTAAAAACTGGAGTGAATTTAAGTTTATTAATTCTTTAACTATATATATTTTCTTAAACGCCAAGGATAACAGAATAAAACATAAACCTTGTGTATTATATTTCTTTTAGATGCAAAATTAAAAAATAGATTTTTTGGTATTTATTAACAGTTTCGCAGATATTTGGGGTATTATGTTACATGTTTATGGCTCTTTCAACTATAAAATATATGGGAAACAATCTTAAGGTGCCTTCTAGTGCTACGAGTCGCCCCTGAACATATTAAAACCAATAGCAGATATTGTAGATAAAATATATTGCAGTATTATCAAAGCATATTATCAAGATAATTAATTTCCCATCCTAGATATTTGTTGTTCATTTAATACATATGTAATATTTTATAGCACACTGTACATTGTCCCTATTACTACTACGCAGTTATATTGATCTTTTATCTTATTATTAAAACTTGTCACTCACTTGTGGCGAAAAACTGTGAAATCAGAATAATTAATTGCATGTATTATGAGGATCCGACTAACATTACTTCGGTTTACTCCGCGGATATGCATTATAATACATACAATTATACCGTATGATCGAATAAAAACGGCGTCAGCGATGGCTATGAAATGAAGATCGCTGTCTTTTGTATGTAAAATTAAATGGGGAATGTCACTGATGTTCATTTCCAAGCCAATAGGACGTTTTTTTTTCGATCATACGGTACAATGCACGGTGTTCAGTTGGTTGCAGTGCACAAGCTTAATATTTTCTGACGTAAATGTTTTTCTATTTTAACTTAATATTTTTGTAGTGTTTTAACCATATGGTTTCTGGCGGCAGTTTTTCTGGTATTGGCTTTAAGGAGGCTGTATAAAGAGGAATACAGTATTAATGCAAACACAATGATTATGGTAGCATCTTTGGGTTTAATAGTCAATATTATGTAAGACAGAAGTATATTTTTATTAACTCAGCTTAAGTTTTGATTTTATAGAATGGGAGCAATACTTCATGGTGTTTGCCATGCACATAGTCATGGTCCTACTCAAAGTTCTGATAATATTAATGTCAGAGCAGCTGCTGCACATGTTTTAGGTGATTTGTTGCAAAGTGTTGGCGTTTTGTTAGCCGCTACTATAATTAAGGTATGTATGAGTTTTTCTAGCAACCTTCTTTAATAAAAGAACTAGGGAGGAAAGAGTTTGTTTATATTATATTTATAGATTTTCCCTGAGGCACAAGCAGCGGACCCTATTTGTACTTTAATTTTTTCTGTGATCATAATATTTACTACAGCCAAAGTAGCAAGAGACACTATGTGGCTCTTAATGCAAGGAGGTCCAATTTCAAGAGATAAAGTTATTTTAGAATTAAGAAAAATTCCTGGAATTAAACATATCCACGATGTTAACATTTGGTCATTATCACCTGGACGTAACATTGTCACTGCACATTTAGCTGTTGGTAAGATGCAAATAAAAATGTGTTTTCCATTTTTTATAATTTAAAATTACGATAATTTGAAACTTGAAAAACTTATATGATTATTTTTTAGATGACTACTGTGATAAAGATTTTATTGTTCAAAGCGCCACATCTCTAATAAAAAGTCAAATACCTATTTATAGTTGTACAGTTCAAGTTGAAAATTATAATACAGAAGAAGTTCGTTCATGTAAACAATGTCAAATAAGGGAATGTTGATGTAGAATCACCTTTTTTCAACTCACTTGGAACATTTGAAATCTTCAACCAAAGATTTGTCACTTTTGAACCTTGCAAGTGCCAAATATTGTAAGATATTGTTTTCATGCTTTATTTATTTAAACACACTCATTTTACAGGGTATAGTAGATCTCAATGTTAAGCAATAGCATTACTTCTTAAAAACTAGTTTCCACAATATTCAAGGTATTTTAAACAAAAAATAATTCCAAGTATATTTTTCTGGGAAAAATATTTTTTCTTTTTATTTCTTATAAAAATATTCTTATTGACAACGCAATTTTTTAAAATTTATTTAAAATTTTAGGAAATAAACGGATATAACAATTATATACTGCGCTTTATTTTGTAGAACGCAGAAACATTTTTTAAAATATTGATATTGATGTTCATAAATTGAGATAAACTATATAGTACAGTACAACCTCTTTAATCGGTATAGGATTGGTGCATTTTAGTTGATTTTAATTTTGGCTAAGCCCGTGGTTATATTGGATGCGTGTCCGTGCGTTTTTTTGGTCGTACGTGCTCGGACGTGCACGCAGCAAAAACAAACAAATGGTATCTACGCAGGCGGTTACATTGCGGAGTTTGCGCGTCCGTGCACGTACGTCGATTTCCGTTGGTCGGATGAAAACAAACGGGTTTGTTTTTTAATACGTGCACGTCCGAGCGTTCAAATTTTTATATATCTGGGCCCAATACATTCCCGAAAAATTTGAATATTTTTGAATACCAGGTTTACTTTTATTTTAGATATATTAATGTTGCTGGAAACATTCTAAAATATTCAAAAAATTTGACCGATTGCTGTTTTAAATCACCAAATATTTAACATATTCATTTTCTTCCCCTTTTCTTGTATATAAATCATTTACCTAACATTTTCTTCTGTTTATAAATAGTTATTTTAACAATAAATCCTCAGACAGCATCAAAGTAGTGGCGTCCGTTTTGACAAACTCGACACACAGGACACCATGAATGCGCATCTAATGTAACCACTAAAATAAAATAGTCGTGCGAGTAAATTCCGTCAGAGCTCGCACGTTTAAAAAAACGCACGGACCCGCGTCCAATGTAACCGCGGGCTAAGGGGGATCAATTTCCCCCTTGGATTCAGTCATGTAATACGATATTACTAATTTATTATGTCAGAAACGATTATGTCAAAACGACTCGTATGTACTTTAAGTAGTTTTGTGTGTAGCCCCCCTCTTTCCCGAATCCTGGATCCGCAACTGCACGCGTTCAGGAATGGTCAGCGGCTGAGTTGCAGAGGTAGCGACTTCCCTGAACGGCCTATTTTCACACACAACAATTTTGCTCAGCCGCTAAGCAAAATTTTCAAGGTCGGCCAGCGCATGGTCAGCGGCTGTGTTCCCTGAACGCACAAAATGTTAAACGGAAACATGTTACAACAGAATATATACTTACACCTTATTATTACATATTCCGTGATGTAACGTTGCAACTTAAAAAGCGAAGGCATTTCAAAAACTATTTGTAAAATAGAGATTTCCGCGAATCCAAAGGGTGACTTCAAAGTTTAAAAAACTGTTATACAGGGTGGGGCGAACTGTATTCCGGAAACTTCGGCAGCATATTCTGCAGATAAAAATAAGTAAAAAAGTAAAAATCGGTACGAGTAATGGTTCTCAAGATATTTGGAATCTAAATTATCAATATCTGTCATCATTTACATAAACTAAACATGTTGACTAAATAGTTATTAGACTGAAATCATAAATTTGAGATGTTTTTGTGCCAAAAGTTCAACAAAAACTGTTCTATTATCATTTTTTCTTCAAAAAAGAACGGGGAATTCATGTCTCTTCAAGGTTGTTTCCCCTTTGAGGTTGCCTACCCCTCAAACAAAGATTTTCTTAGATATTTTCATTTACATGACTTGATCTGAGTAGATCTTTATTATTTGATAAAATCTAGGTGGCTGTGATATGTCTGACGTTACTTCAACATAGTTGTCTAATTAGTCCAACTTTAACAACTAGTTATCATTTTGTGTCAGTTAAAATAAAAAAAATTCTCAGAAATTTGTCGAAAATGCAAACTTATCCTACATCCGAGAGAATTATATTCTATGATTAAGTTAGTTGGTGAATGCAGTTTGCATTCACCAATTAACAGAATACTTAAATGCTCCTGATTTTATCTAGTCTGGTTTTTTTACGGGGATATGTTAAAGACAATGCTTACAAAACTCGACCAACAACATTATTGTAGCTGCTTTTCGAGGTAGAACTACACATATGCCTTTTAAACTGAAAAGATCCTATTGAAAAGACAATCATTTTATGCAGTTAACAGGAAAGGAAGCATTTTGAGCATTTGATTTCATCTAGCTAATTTTTGTCGCATAATTATAGGTTTATATCTAGTTCTAGTTTTAATTCTGTAATAATTAAAATATGTTTTAAATGTGTATCTTTTTATTACCCTTGGGTATTTTACTCTACAATCTTTTGTTAAATTAACAAAAGATATATCACACAGCCACCTAGATTTTTTCAAATAATAAAGATTTACTGACGCAAAATCATAAAAATTAAAATACCTCGGAAAATCTTTGTCTGAGGGGTAGGCAAGCTTAATAATATTTTGAAGATATATAAATTCCCCATTGAACACTGGAAAAATATACTAGGTGTTCCATTTAAAATAAAGGAGTAACTTGCTTTTAAAAGTGACTAATGTTCCATATTCATTTTGTCTCACCCTGTATAACTTTTCGGGTCAAATTTCAATTTGGTTTAACATACAATGGTTACTATAATTATTAAATATCAGGCTATACAAGGTCAACGAAAACTTATGTAGCTGTTATCGAAATTTAAAATTTACTCTTCATTTTCACAAAATGTGAAATACATAATATGTCAAAATCCTTAGATTTTAAGTATATGCTTCTTTTCGGAAACCGACGTTATGCCACGATCCACGGTGGTTTTTGCAGTTCACAGTTCACAACACACCTTTTTAAGTTTTTAATGCCACTTTTTCACAATTATCACGGGTTTGAATAAATAAAATTTAAATTAAACTCACAAGATAGCAATAATTACTTTGAAAATGGACGCTTTAAACAGTTTTCAGTATTTTTTCAATGAGGGCAGTTTAAATTTTGAAAGATTTTATAATTTTTAATAATTCTGACTTTGACAAGAGAAAATTATATGTGTTCTTATAGCGCCAGATCTCGTACAACGGTCGCGACCCAAACCAATTATATATTTTGACGCGCATTCCAATCTAAATGTATTCCTTGTGTATGTGTTTTGTGTTTATTTCCTTTATCTATGATATTTTGTTTATATGAATTTGAAGGTACGAAATTAATTTTTCACTGCTTTCGAAAAAGTAAAATAAGTAAGATGTAAAGTAAGATGATAAAAATAATAATACCTAAAATTTGGAATAATGGAGCTTTGATAACTTTCTGCTCGTGTAATTCCTTGTTTTCATTTGGCCTGAAAAGTTGCTAAAGAAATGTCACAATCAAAGTTAAAGAAACAAAATAAGCACGTTTTTAATCGTAACCTATGAAAATTTTACTTCCCACATTAAATATGAAACGTTATTAAAAATTGTTTAAAATAATTATTTATTGTTATTACAATATAACTATAAATTCAGTTATATGGTAAGTTACCATGGTAAGTTAAAGTGCTACTGTTTGTTGAGTGTTACCATGGAGGATTCCAACTGATTCCAATAATAGAATGATCATTTGAGCAATCCTCGGTCATATTCTTTTGTTTTTTTTTTCTTGTTCAATTCTTTGTTTACATATTATAAAACTCCAGTTACTCGAAGGCCTGTATAATATCATGATCGTTACAGAAATACCGCTCGGTGCTTTTTGTTTGCTATTCGTTAACAGTGTTACCATTGTAACGCTCGGGATTGCTCATCAAATCATTCGATTATTGATATCTGATTATTCCCACCACTAATTACAATAATTTCATTAAAAATTACATAATATAATTTACATTCAGCACCTTTTTAGATAATAAACTACAAATAATACTATCACTGTTTTAAAAATCCCATTCACAGGAGTAAATTTCTAAACTAGAGAAATTATTTAAACTCTTCAGCTCTTCCAAATCATCTGAAATATACTATATAAAGTAAAAAAATAATAATTTAATAACATATCAGTACCTGTATTATATGCTACTTTATCGCTGAGAGGTAATGCAGGCTTAAGCAAATCTGGTAACGGCATTGATTTTTTAATTGTTTTAAAAATTGAATCTGCAAGTAACTGTTCTGCTGTTGGTCTATAATAAGATTCTTGATTTAAACATATTTCAGCTATTTTGTGTAAATCATCACTGAAACGTCTATTTACTATCTTTGGACTTATATCACAATCTCCTAAAAGTAGGCTATGTTGTTTCAAGCTTGTATCAACTGTGAATCAATATTCACCTCCACTGAAATCATCGCCTTCCTCTCTAGGTATGGTAGTACAGTCTAATAATTGAGGTATGCAGCCTCTAACTTTCTCTGTCAACATTAGGGTTTTGGACATACCAGCAAAAGGTTCAGACCCATTTGCCAGTTCACAAATAACCATACCTACACTATAGATATCAGATTTCTCATTATATCCTGTAGAAACAATAAAAATATTTATTTTTAGTATTAAATCAATCAAACCAGGATTGAAAAAATAGTATATTGTTTTATTAGGAGTAAAAATGAATTTTACGGCGAGGCTGTACGTTTGATATACAGGCGAGGCGCAAAAAGTCATTTTTACTCTCCTATTTTTTTTCAAACGCCACTAATAATTTTTTAAACAATTTCAACCGTTCCAAATATAAAATTTTTTAAAAGTAATGCCTTGTATGTAATTATATATCGACAAACTATGGTTACGCTCGTTGAATTGGACACTTTGTCAGTTTGATAATATAGTTTCGTACTTTTGTGCTTAGGCGTAAAAGTGCTTCACTTTTGAAAGGAAAACACGCGGCGGTTTTGTAGGCGGCGCAACTTTGATCTTCACCGCTTTGATGGACACCCTAACGCCTAACGATATCCTTATAATTCTATTTCAGATGCTCAGAAACATATCTAATTATTTTATCTAGTTAACTTTTCGAAAAAAAAAATCTTAAAAATAAGCGGTTTGCGATCGTGATTTTGCTTTACCTGATAGGGAGAGGCGTACCGGAAACGCCGCAACAGCACACCGTCCAAAGATATTTAAACTCAAACACCGTCGCATTTCTCTCACTCCGACTTAATAAGATCCCTATGCGATTTACTTCCACACATGTAAATACCAACCCAAAAGTAACAGTTGCCAGCGCGGTCTAAAATGACACCAATAACAAGCAAATCGATAAACGGAGGCATGAAAATGCAATAAATTTAAAAACTGCGTAATTTTCTAACCAATCGAAGTTTTAAATTCAACCAATAAAATTAATATCGTATCGTCGGACAACCGATGCATGAAAATCAAGCTTAATACCTTGTAAATATTTATATATCGAGAAACTATGCTTACGCTCGTTGAATTTAACACTTTATGTCAGTTTAGTAATATATTTTCGTATTTTTATGCTTAAGGTACATTCAGGCTGAGAGCGTCGTCGCTTCGCGTTAGCGTCGCGTCCGGTCGTTCAGGCTGGGAGCGTCAGCGCAGCGTCATATGAGCTTGTACTTTAGGTTTTCAGTTTCTAAAATGGCTTCAAGGAGAGCAGTTTGTCTAATGTTACTATTAGAAATACAATATTTTACATTCAAAAGAATGGACAAAAAAGTAGGAATTCACCCTATAAACAGAAAACAATATCTGCATGCATGGGCGCCGGAAGAATGAAATTTGGGGGGGCGGCAAGGTAAAAATGAATAAAAAAGTGAAACACTTTTTTTTATTATTTTAAAGGTAACACTACTACATTTTCTATAACGAGTATTTTTGCAATGTTTTTGTTTTGCAAATTTGGAGCCATATACTAGGCAACTACGTATTCATGCATGTTTCATAATAATCAAATACGTTTTATTTAAACGTATTTGATAATAATGATTATTATTATTTTTTTTTTTGATAATATTGATTTGATAATAATCATTATTATGAATTTCATCATTTCGAATTTCGAAAACTCTCGAGTAACGACAAGCTCTTGTTACGACTTTCAAATACTAACATCATTTTTTTCTCTACTTTTTTTCCTTCTAAAAAAACAGAAAACTTTTGCCACCAGGCGCCCCTTCTCATTTAATTTGTATTTTTATAGACAATTTCGCGACGATCAGGCGTATCGACTTATTTGAAGTTTTAATATCGAAGGGCCCTTTACACCCTAGAACACTTAACAGCCAACAAATACTCTTGGATTATGTTTTACATATTGTTGGAAGTGAGAATCTCTCAGTGGAAGACAAAAACTTGTGTCATCAAATGTGGGTCGTCCCAAGGTACCATTTGCTGAAGGAAGTCGACAGACGGTTCAGGCAGATTTGTCACCAAAATCGGAAGAGGAGCTTTGCTTTGCCACCGCGTGTGGCAGGTAAGCGTGATGCTGCAGAACTCCTTCAAAAAATAAGATTTTCACCTAAAAGAGCAACGCGTTTAAAGAAGCTGGAAGAAGGTCGCAACGGAAATTTAGATAAGATATCGTTTTCTGCAGAAGAGGTACTTGCCGTTTTTGTAGCTTTTAAATTTACTCGTTACATAGGTACATAGGCTTAAGATCCCTACTTATTGAAAAAGGTTTCAAAAAGTTGTTTCCTACATACGGTAAAATACTAGAGGAAAAAAAGCAGTGTTATCCTAAAAATATTCTGGTAACGAACACATATCTGTTGAAGTTCCGTTGCAATCATTATTAGATCACACGACATCTCACACCCCAAAAGTTATAATCACCAAGTCTCTGACGGAAGTTGTAGTCACAGTAGTTATAAGCAGAAATTTGAGGGAGATGATTCAACTAATTAACGACATCAATAGTACCTTTGTAATTAAATTCTACAAACGAAATGCGTTTTTTTAATTTGCCGCCATGACAGTGATCACGTAACTGAAGTCATAATAACTTTTAAAGTAACTAAATATGCAGGAGCGATCTCCCATACAAAATTTTCGCATAGCTTATAAATGAAAAAAAATACCATATGTAGCCAACATTATGGTAGACACTGTATAGGTAGACAAAGAGGGCGAAATTGTCATTTTCAGTTATTTACAGCGTAAAAACAGTTGAAAATAGGTATAAAACATAAAATATGTCTAGAATTTGACATAAAATCCACAAATAATAGGTGTTTCCATTAAAACAAAGAAGTTATCTGGCATAACTCAATTTTGGGACACCCTGTATACATTAAAATATCATCTAAAAAATGGCTTGGAAAAAATGGAATCTATAATCGAAGCGTCCGAGCGTTTTTTTGAAAAAAAATAACATTGATTTTTTTTAGTGAGAATTTAAAAAAATTCAATCTGAAATCAATGTGAAAATAAATAAACAATAAAGGCGCTCGTATCTATGGTTATTATTAAAAAAAAACTTTTGCAACATCATTTGTAAGAGTTTATTAGCTTATACCTTGATTTATAAAACTGAAAAAAACACTTACATAACAAATATTTTTGGAATCGTAGATTTGCATTTTCAATCACTGTGCAATGCTCGACGCTCTCAGCCTGAATGTAACTTTAGGCGTACAGTACGTCTGTTCGTTCTGTAGCTACGGAGTATCCGTGAGAGGGGAAACGATATTCTCTGGATGTTTTTCGTAAAAAAACAGACGACGCGTCCCATCAATAAAAATTCAACAAATTTGCCAGTAGCCAATAAAATGAGTGGGCGGAGCGATTTGCGGTGACGCACTCGTCAAATCGACGAAAAAATATATTGCTGTTTATTTAAATGTTTTTTGTCCGCATTCCTTTCATAGACACAGATCCAGCAGATGTACTGTAAAAGTACTTTACTTTTAGAACGAAAACACGCGGCTGCTTTTCGGCGGTTTATAGGCTTGATAGGCGGTTTATAGGCGCGACTTTGATCTTCACCGCTTGTATACGTTCGGCGGCCGCCGTCGACGACATACCGTGTGTTTTGTAACATTGAAGTCCCATTGTTGATTCTCACTATACCTTCCGTTTCCATTCCATATCCGTTCCGTATTTTTTATTGTATTGACGCTATACGTAAGCTTCCGGTCCGTATCAGTTCCATACTTTTTATTGTACAATTTATATCATTACGAAAGTTTTATTTTAAAAATTTGTATTTTTTGAAAAAGGTAATAGATTTAATTAAAAGGTGGAAGAATAAATAAATATCAGTAAAATTTTAACAGAGCTGGTACAAATGTAAGCACATGACAACGCTGTTTCCGATACGTTTCAGTCCGTCCGCCAAAAAAATGTATGGAAGGAAAGGACATGGAACGAAAGGGAAACGGAACGGATAGTGTGCGTAGTCCTATTCATTTACATAATATAATATTTTATGTAAACGGAAGGGAGCTGATATGGAAGGTTATAGCAGAGTACGTAGATCGCCGAGTAGCGACAGAAACCGTCGGCTCTTTTGATGTGGTGGGACCAAATTTTCTTTCTCTCTCTTTTGACGTGTTTGGCAGATAGACTACGTATTTAACTGCTCAACTTATGAAGTGGTCCTATAAACATGGTATACACTGCTCACAATTTGAAGTGGAATTAATTATAAAGTTTTATACATATCTTTTTTGTTTTGTTTTATCCTTATTTCTAAATTTGAATGTATAAAATATCTTACTGCTAATAAATTAATTAAAAAAACGATTCGTTGCCTGAGGTATACTTGAAATAAAGTATATAGAGATATTTGATAAATGGCAACAGTGGCAACTTCGCTTCTTCGTATGACAGATAACCTACTTATTTCGCGCAGCCGCAAAGAAAATTGAAAACGGGACTGTCGCTACTCGTCGGTTTAGGTACTCTGGTTATAGTGAGAATCAACCATTACTGGCCTCCATTCACGCAGTTGTGCAGCTTTGAACTGTTCAAGAACGCGATACTCTCACTACATTCAATTGAGTCATAAAGTTCAGAACTGTTCCGCGCCATATGGAGGCACCAGGCTATCGCGCACAGCTCCTTTCAGAACCGTTCTGAGTTGCGCAGGGCGTAAAGCCCCGTTCTCAGAACAGCGACTGTCGCCAGCGACACGTCAAAAGAACCAATGAGGTACTACAATGGTGAACTTGAAATTCGCGAATGGAGGACAGCAATTAAGATGCCTACGCCGCGCCGCGCCGGCGGCACAGACAATGCGTCTCGCCATGTTAAAAGATAAAATAACTTTTTTATCTGTTTATATTGTCAATCACGTCGCAAAAATGAATACTTTTGAATCGTTTGAAAAAAAAACATGTTTTTTTTAATTTTTAAACAAGACCTGTTTTTTGGTTTAAAACAGTTTTTATTGTATTAAACTCGATTTTAACTTCAAAGTTGGGATTATGTTTAAAACTTGTTTTAAACTACATAGTGTAAATGACATTGAAAATTAAGAAGTAGATTGGGTAATAATGAAGTGATGAATCTAATAGTGAATAGATTAGTAAATTAGGTTTTTCCCCCGAGCGAAACTAGAACTAGACCTCATGCAAGAAAAAAACTGCACTAGTTCATTGTCAATGGTGCGCAACAACTAGGGCAACACGCGCATTAATCTACCGTGCAGCACTAGCTGCACTCAGTGCTAAAAGTGCCGAACTCATTCTTCAATGGTATTTATTTAAAAAACTACCCTAAATTTACCAATGGTTTTTAAAAACCGCACTAGTGGCGCACCAGTGCTGCACTGATTAACAAATGGTATTCGCCATCAGTTTGATTTTTAGAGAACTGAAGGATACTCCTTGTTGTAGCACTTAACGTGTCGATGCGAGTGTGTGTCGATCTGCAGAGCAGAAGGTACTGGGTTCGATCCCCAGCCAGTACAGTCGCTTTATTTATTTAAATAAAAATATTTATTTATCTAAATAGAGCGACCAACGAGCTGCCACCTGAAGGAAGGTAATGACAAACCACCTTTAGTATATTTGCCTTGTACAGCCTCTCAAATAGTAAAAAAAAACTGTAGGTCCCGTGTACTTGTGAAACACTGATGACACACATCACAAGTACATACGAGAGGTAGCCAAAGCTCTACAGAGAGTATGGCACTGTAAGATCAGAGTTAGGTACTATTTTTTAATATAATCAGATGAACAATTTTTTTTCTAGACAATATTAGATTGAGATGATTACTTTGGGTTTTTTTGTATTAGAATTATTTTTCAATAGTTTTTTTAAAGAAAGAGTCTTACCAACTAAATTCTGTTCTAACAATTCTGGACTTAACCAATTTAAATTTGGTTTAGTACTGGAAGGAAAGGAATGAATTGTTTTTTGCCACTTTCCATTTACAATTATAGGACAAGAATACCTAAACCCTGATAAACATGCCTTTCCTAATGGTGAGATCAAAATATGACTAGCTCGAATTGCCCTACAATAAGCTATTTGAAATTAATTTTATCCAAAATAATTTTAAATACCTATGAATAAATCCTTTCTTGTGAACGTAATTTAATGCTTCTAACAAATCTCTTAATATTATAATAATAGCTTGTTCTGGTAATCCTAAAATGATTATAGATTTTGTCAATTGGAGATATGTAAATATCATTTATACCATCATTAAAATGCTGACTGAGCAAATCTTTGCAGGATCCATAGGCCATTAAAGGGCTTATTACCCATACTTCAGGTCCTTGGACAAATGAAATAAAATACTGCAAAATATTTGGATGGTGTAACTGTCTTGTTAAAATGATTTCAACCTTAAAAAAGATTCAACTTTTAAATATTTTACTGTATTATTTTTGTTTAAAATGGAAGTGCCCTTACATCGACTAAATATGAATCTTCTCTTATTGCATCCATATTAAATTTTTTTAGAGCTATCATAGATCCAGATGGAACATGTTGAGCTAAATATACAGCTGCTTTCCCTTCAAAACACTGGGACAATGGAGATACAACCTTGTAATCGTTTATATTAATGTTATAATTTATCATTATTACAATAGTCTATAATGTATCAAGAAAACAAACGATATACTCTTTCCTTACATCCATTAAAAAATTAACTCAATTAGCTCTGTTACCTATGATAAACGCTGCTCTATTTCTCAATTAATTTTGTGATTCTATAGTAATTAAAAGCTCAGTGCGTAGTTCACTGTATAAAAATCACAATAAAAATCTTTTGTAATGAAAATTTAAAAAAACCTTTATATTATAAATAAACGTGAAAACACAGTAGTGACATTAGTTGACAGCAGTGTGACAGCATGTTGATTGTTGACAGTAGAAACACCTTAGACAAGGAAAGAGAGGGGACAGGTAACCCGGCAGCTGAAAGTGAGGCACGTTGTCACCACACGAAATTCTCCAATGGCGTAGCATCAGAAATTAGCTTGTACAAAGCTGGCACCCATAATGGCGGCGTGCGCGAGGATATGCGCGTAGCGTTCCCGCCAAAGCGAGTCGGCCTGCCGTGTGATTTATATGCCGTGATGGAACAGTGCCTTCTATTAAAAGATCAGCCTACGGGCGGACTTTTGTTTACTTCATCAGCTGTACATACTTAGATATTGGGTTAGATTCCGTTTCATATTTTGTCGGTTGATTTTTGGTTTTAACTCTTTGATTTTTGGTATTATTTGTAGCAAAAACTCTACTATTTTGGTGTTGAAGTGACATAAACTACTACCAGATATATGGTCACTCGGTTTCGCATAAAAAATAGAAATTTTAAAATTACACGTTGTGCAAGTGATTTAACCCAAAAGTGCCCAAGTACATTTTTTACTTATCATGATTTTGTGTGTGTTTTTAAGACTCTAACAATTCATCAATAAAGCTTAAGTGGGTGTGTTTTTGGTGCTATGCCTCATCTTTATTGTGTTCCTGGTGGAAAGGATGGTTACTAAGGATAGTTATACTAGGCAGCCTAAAGTGTCCGGAAGAGCGAGAAAAGTGGGTACGAGTCTCGGTACGAGTTATAAATCAAGAGAATTTTATTGAAAATATCTTTACTAAATTTAAAACAATATTCTCCCATGATGGTATTAATGAAAACTGGACAATGTGTATTTTGCTCCATATTGTGAATCTCCACTCCAAGTGTTGCTGGTTCAGCTTCGATAGATTCAAACACGCAAGTAGGTATTATGATCTAGGGAAAATAAAGAATATGTGTATTAGAGATCATGAAAAAGATTATTTGTTTCGTTCATTTTAAAAAAGATTTTTGTAAAGACAAGACTCATACAGTTTAAAAGCAGAAAATGTAAGTTTTTGTTTTGATGTAATATATAATGTATGTTAAGCATAACATATATTTGTTCAGTACTTTTTAATGAATAGTATTGATTATTTATAATACCAAATTAATATCAAATATTTACCTAAGTGATGGCTGAATACAATATGAATGTAACATCAATAAAATTGGTATATTTGCATAATACAAAATTAAGTTTTTTTTTTTTTAAAAAATACTAAGAAAATTCATTTCTTTGTTTTAATTGGTCTAATATTATGATTTACTTCGCAAAATTATATGGTATCATCGAAAAAAAAATCGGCGCGTCTAGTTGTCTTGGAAAAATGAACACGATGACATTCCTAAATAACTGTACACCATAGACTTAGAATAAAATATATCTAAGTTATCTCATTCATAAATAGCTGGAAGATGCGGACAGACAACGTCTTGTTATTGTTGTGTTATTGCTTTAGGTTATAACGAGTGACACGAGCGATAGATAGATTGTCTCCGTCGTAAGGGTCGTTCCCTGACGGCCTCAGTCGCCCAACGCAACACTGTCCTTTGTTTCTTCAGTGCACCTGCACTCTCCGCCAGAGTCATAGGGTATTTTTTTAATTTTAATGAAGCTATAATTCAATTAAAAATATATTTCCGCTTAAACTTTTTTTATATTATTATATTATTCAGGATTAAAGAAAATAGTTTAATATAAAGCAAAGTTTAGACTTAGAAAAAACATGTCTTAGAGTCTAAAAAAACGATAAAAATATAAATTTAAAAAAAAAAAAAAAAAAAAAAAAAAAACGAAATTATTTTAATATTTTTTGAAATTGATGATAAATTATTAATTTAATAAAATATTAATTTTAGTCAAACATTTCTACAACTCTAATATTAATCAAAACAGGATCTATTCTATAGATATAATATAACAGAAAGAGAAAAAACTTTTATAATTGCTTGAATTTTTTTTCCGGTAAAAGGGATGTTATGTAAATTAGAAAAAACAGGAATCTGTTCCATTAAAGCTAGCTTTTAGGAAGTGAATAAAATGAAACTACATTTATTTAACCTTCGTTACTGTCTTTATTATAGAGTAAGTATAATAATTTATGGTTAATGTAGTAGACTATACTTTATTCACGGAAATATGCACCAAATTCAAAACAAATATAAAAGGCATGAGTATAAAACAGTATTACAAGTAATCATTGGAAATTATTGTTCAAAAAATATTACATTAATATAATACAATATTACTGTAGGTATTACTGTCAACATGCAAGCTTGTTTGAAGCTTGATGTATTTGTATGCGCTTGGTACATCTTGGCGTTGAAAACGTGTATAGAAAATTATTATGAAAACTAGTACGTAATGGGGGATATCTTTATATACAGAGTGGTCGGAATTGTATTCAGGGAAACTTCGGCAGCATAATTCGCAAATAAAATCAGTAAAAAAAAAAAATAGTATAAATTTATGTCCTAAAATGCTTCGTTTCAGAGATACAGAGTGTAGAAATTTCATTTTTATTTCGCTTTTTTCCAAATAATTTATGAAGAATGTATTGATTAATTCGTTTCCAAATATCTTGAGAATCTATACTTGTGGCGAGTGTCAACAAGAGACCTTATTAAGTAAAAAACGTTGGAAATGTAAATTTTTCTCAGTAGTTTTATGATACACAAAAAGTATTACTCTTCAAATAACTTAAAAAATATGTAGGTGGCGCCCCTATTAGTAAAAGTCAAATCGACATCTAAATTTAATTTTTCATGTCAAAAACTCCCAAACGCCAATTCTCGTCCAAATATTGACGTCACTTCAGAAATTATTTGAAAAAATCGAAATAAAAATGAAACTTCTACACCCTGTATCTCCGAAACGAAGCATTTTAAAAACTTACAAGTTCATTTTTTAGAAAGCCAATGCAACATTTCTTGAGTTTTAAATAAAGATAAAAACAGTAAAAACATATAATAATAATATGTAAATTATTTTCTTGATACATACATATATGGCAAATAATAACAGATTGTTTTATTAAAGCATTTACGTTTTGGTTAATTCTAAAACTATCTTCAGATTATATGTGATATTACTTAAGTGATATTACATTATAAAAGAAAAAAATGAAAATTATACCTTATAATCGAAAAAACGGGCGTCAGCGATGGCTATGAAATGAAGATCGCTGTCATTTTATATGTAAAATTATATGGAGTATGTATCGATGGTTTTTTCCAAGCCAACTGGACGCCGTTTTTTTCGATCATACGGGTATATACAACACAATAGATTAACAGTCGAGAAAAAAAAAGAAAAACTTTTTTTTTTAAAAATTGGATAAATTTTAAAATTGCATATTTATTTTTTTTATCTTTGTTTAATATAAAAACGAAATATCTACCTTGTTTACATAACCCTGTATAATTTGTGAAATAATAATGGACAAAAATGCAAGTGAAAAGAAAATATTTACAAAAAATATGTACTTGTTTACATTTCTTGACCATTGTTCGTCATTTTTGTTATCATAATGGTGACCCTATCATAAAAACGTAGTTATTTCTATACCTGATGTGAAACTATAGGGAAAAAGTACGTTGTAAATATTTAAGTCTTGAAAATATAAGAATGTTTGGTATTTCAAAATGTTTGGTAGCTTTGGTAATTTTTTTCGACTTTTTATAATTTTCTTCCAAAAACTTTAAATATTTTTTGTTGTTTCATAATGGAATATCATTCTGGAATTCCTGTATGTTATTTTAGATTCTAAGGATGGTTTTAGAATAAAATGAAACACATTTTTCATAGCAAAAAAAAGCATTAAAATTTAAACAATGCCCAAGAAAATAATGTGTCTACTTATGTACTTAATAATGTATCTACTCGTTATATTTTTCAATAACGAGGTTAGTGGCTTGAACCTCTTTACGTAAATGAGGCTGTTAAAAAATACAGATTTTCCAGGGTTTATAATTTACTAAATTATTATCTAAATAAGCGCCTTTCTACAACGCCACTGACGCCAAAATAGTAAATTTGACTTACCTGTGGAATGTTGTTCCAGGAATTAAATAGTCCAATTTCTTACAAATTTGACACTGACGAACCATGTTTTATAGTTTTTAAATAAAAAAGAATCAAAATAAACACTAAACCGACACTACACACTAAGAAAATCGAATCCAAAAATACAAAATCAAAAACATCCAATAAAACAACAATAAAATAGCCATGGAGAAACTGTGACAACAAGGTTTTACGACACGTGCTTTACTCTACTATGGCTCTACTACGAGAGAATAAAGAATGAACAGGCGACCCTGCGATTGATGGGTGTTGCCAAATTGTAAAGAATTTGTCATTTTTAAATAGTCTCCTACTTATAATTTAGTAGTATAGGGACTATTTAATACATCTTTTTACTATTAAACACTACTTTATTAAAATACAGTTTTAATATCTCAATATATGTGTATAACAACAAAAAATATTAATAATATTTTAGACGTGACAACATAGGCTTGAGGCGAAAGACTCAGACGGCCGAGGTCAGCTGCACCCAGGAGTAAACATGTTTACAAAAATTAATATTGGACCGCGCTTAAATGTAAATAGTGTAGTCTATATTTTATCTTAAGTCTATGTTCGTTAACATTTTACCTATTATATAATGTTACTAATATAATATACTTTGAAAATTAATGTTGTATCATAAAAGAAGATTATTATTTCTTAAAAATATTTTTTTTTTTTTTTTTTTTTTTGGATTTTTTTTATCGAAGAGTGTGTTGTTGAGACTAAAATAAGCTTTATGTTTTATCTCTTTCTCTTTAGAAGGGAGAAGGTTTGTGTCGTAGAATAAATTACAGTATTAATATCGTGTACTGTCATTCTTTCTTTTAATTACTGTAATTTCTTGTTATAATGCCAAATCTTGACATATGGTGAAGGTTGAGGTTTGATCTTATCATTTATAAGATAATATAATAATTAAAAATACAAGACTAAATTAAGACTTAGTTTTGTGATCTATATTAAGATCTTTCTTATATATTTTATGTCTCATCTCTAATTACATATTATGCTTGGTCTGAGAAAATAAAATGTCTAAAATAAATTGCATTATCCTTAATTCAATCCTTTCCATTAGGAAAAATATGGTTTAAAAATCATATATGCTAAGAAAATCAAATAAAATACCAGGTGTTTAAGAATAGAGAATTCTTAATGTAGCAGAAAAAAATTTAATGCAATTATATGTATAACAGAATTAAAACAAGTAACTGTTAATGTTGCTGAGGCTGATTCTACAATTTCAATTACGGAGGCTAAAAGACCTTTTAAGGCCTCCGTAGTTTTGATGGCATAATATTAAAACAAAATCTCATTATGAAAACATGACAATGGAGCTACAGCATTTAAAAAATTAATTAATTTCCCGTCTTTAATTGTTCCCGAATTTTTAATAAAGCACTTTTAAAACTGGCAATATATTTAATCACTATGTAGTAGGAATCAGTTAGAAGTTTTATGTTTTCTATATAATTGTGACGAAATGATGAAACATTAATACAGCTTCTTTATCCGTGTGGTGTTTTAGTGGTCGAAATATTAAATATTACATATTTTATATTTTTTTAAATTTGAAAATATGTAATAATGTGAATAATATGACACTCTAATAGAATGACTTATTTGAAATTGTGTTGAGGAATTCGGGCTGATAATTTCAGTGTGTTTATTTGGGAAAGTCCTTTTTCTGGAAATTTCGTCTAATTATTTCTGCCAGGACGAGTGATCTTTTTGGTGCTTGGACGCCGTTTTTGGTGCTCGATCATTTGGACTTTTTTTTTTTTTTTTTGGTGGTGTAGGGTATATTAGATTCATATGATTAAAGAGACATCTGGACTATATGATAGCACATATTTGTTTCAACTGATGTAACATTTTTGTAATTCAAAAAATAACTTCACAATCTGTTTGGTGCGCATACCATTCTCTGTTGTATAGATTTCTTTTCTTATTTGCGCAGCTTGTGGGTTTTGTTTGCTTGTTGTGGTTGTCATTGTTGGTACTATTATTGCTTTTCTTTCGACTATAATGAGTTCGGTGGTTCGAAGTTTACTCATTTGCTGTCACCTAGGATATCCACACCATTACCAAATTAATTTTATCATATTATATTTTTTTTTTTGTGCAATAAAAGTGGTTTCTTTCTGTTTTTTTATGGAAATACAAAATTTACGATATTTTCAACGTAAAAAAGAAAAAAAAAAAAAAAAAAAAATTTATTTTTTATACATTTTCTAATTTTTTTGAGTAGCGTTAGTTTTATGTCTATAAGTAGTCATTATAAAATTATTCAGAAGCATATCTTAATTAAGGGGAGAATAGTACTATATTATTGTCTATCCAACATAATATAGATTTTTTTATTTCTTAAATATGGAACAATCAAAAAAGTTTTTTAGAGGTAAGCGTGGGGTTCCTTGTTATTGCCGGGCTGTGTTTTAGTGTTTGTCTGACTCTCGTTGCTTAAAGTGTCCAATTTTTATTTTCTGCTATTCTTGTTCTTGATCTTCGTGCTATTAATGGCTACGCAAGCGCACATCCGCGATGTTGCCAAATTGCACTCTTATTTCGATTCATTTGCAGCCAATGAAAATTTTTTTTGTGTGTAATCAATAATAATACAATCGCTACATTCATTTACTAATTTTGCACCGATTCTATCGGTTTGAATCTCCGGACCAACTCTAATATATGATATCTAAATTAGATAAGATAGTTTGAGTTGACTTTTGTTTAAAGATTAATACTTATATTTAACACCCTTTTAATCTTATCTACCTTATTTTCTACACTTTAGAATTTATAATAATTCATGCTGATTTTACGATTTTTTTTGTTTTCATTTATGTATGGTTTTTTGTAAACTTTGTATATTAAATTCATTTAATTTATATTCCCTTTCAAGTTAATTTAATTTCTAGTTATTTTACAGGCAACAATAGTTAAATTGATTATATGTCGTATTTGATGTTTGAATACCGTACAATGCACGAGTCTAGTAATAAATAACTCAATTTACATTGGGTCATTTGGATGGGATTGAATTATGGATTGTGTTGTGTTCCGTCTAACATTTACCTATAATGTATTAAGTGTATTAAATAATATTACTGTCTTAATAGTAATGTTGTTATCAATTTAAATTTCTTAATAAAAATAAAAAAAAAAAAAAAAAAAAAAAAAATTTTTAAGACAATATTAGTATTTATGTCTTTATGGGTTAATGAGGGGTTGTGTGGTTGTGATATATCAAGAATATTTGGTGCTTTATGTTTTATCTTTTCTTGCTTTAGAGGGAGTGTATGGTTTGATGTTTGCTAGAATTCATACTATTTGTTTAGTTATTTAATTATTCAGTTGCTGTAGGGTTTTTGGATCATTCACTTTTACTTAATTTTACTCTGGTATATTAATTTAGTTCTTTATTTTAATGCTCTAATAAATTTAATTTTTCTATATATTTGTGTGAAAGGGTTTTTGAGTTGATTATGTTTATTTTCATTTGGACATTATTAATTTAGTTTTTTTATATACGACGTTGGTGATTTTTTAGTACAAGATTGACCAATTTTTAAGACTTAAGTTTGTTTGATTGTTAATATATGTAAGTATTCTTTTCTATTTTATTAATTTATATTTATGTTTTATGTTCTTTAATTACTTGTGTAAATATCTGTGAGTAGTTATGGCTTGTCTCTTTGTGAAAATGATAGAGTGTTAAATTCTTAAATGGTTTTGCATTACTTCTCTTTTTTATCCATTCGCTTTTTTTATTTACCATTAGGAGTAAAAAATAATGGGTTTTTTTATTGTAAATCATTTTAATTTTTAAACTCACAAAAAAATACAAAAAAAAAATGTTTTTAAATTTTTATTTGTGAAGAATAGGGTGAAAGAAATTTTTTTGGTAGAAATATTGGCTTGTGGTGAAAGTGTCTTGGTGGCGTTTTCTGGGATTTGTAGGTTCGTTACCTATATGTTATGTTAGTTTGGGTTAGCCTAAGTAACCAAAAGTAGGTAGTGTTACCTTATTATATTATTGTCAATATTATTTGAAATTAAAAAAATATTTTTATACAAAATTTTTCTGAGGTATTGGTTATTATTTGACTGTTAATTTGGCTGAATGCTGATTACTTATCGGACAATTTTTGTAATTTACGGTAGGCATTGGAAGTTTTTGAGCCTTTTTAAGGCGCGTCTCTTGATAGTTGTGTCGTATGACTTATTTGGTGGTGTTGGTTTGGTTTTGGTAGTGTATTATTGGTTATGTTGGAATGGTTTTAAAAAAAACATTAAAAAAAAAAAAAAAAAAAAAAAAAAAGTAAAAAGTTTTAAAATAAAAAAAGATGTAATAAAAAAATAAAAAATTTGGACACATCCCTTTTAATTTCGCCGGAATTGGGTTTGAGATAGAGCCCTTGTGTTAAAGGGTAGGACGTTGAATTAATCTTAATGAAGGCGAATGTTATGTTTGTTGCTCTATTTAATGGTTTATATCAGGAGTAATCTAGTCGCTTTTTAGTTTTACTTATTTTAATTTACTTGACTATGAATAAGATGGATTACATATAGTAAGCGTTTCAACGTTCGTGGTTTCGTTTAGTGCGAATGGATATTTAAAATAATTAAATAAGTTAGTTAATGGCCGTGTGTTATGCGGATACTATGATTGAAAATAAAATAGCGTCACTATGAACTTTTGAAATTAAGATCGCTGTGTCATTTTATTATGGGAAATGTCCTCAGTCGTCATTTCCCAGCCAGCTACCTGAACGCTCTTTTCGTTTGTTTGATCATACTGTGTATTTCATCATTGTGACTCAATATAAAACAACCTGACTTAAAGTTTCATTATTATTTGTTTTTCTGACGTGAAAATAAATTCCAAAAAAACGAATTGCAATTGACGCAAACATTGAAGAGGCCATTTGTTTAGGTGGCTTTTGGACTATTATGCAGCGGAAAAACTCTTCTTTGCAAGTCAGCCAACCGAGATCCTATCACTCTATTACCGTTTTTAGATTTTTTGTATGTTTTCATTTGTGTATTTTAAAAAACTACATTAGTTACATAAACTACACATTCTCGACTAGTGACATGTAGTAAATGTAGTTTATTAATTACTACGTGTAGTTTAACAACTCTGCTGATGACCACAATCAACACAATCACAACTTATTCAGTTCAAAATATGCATCTGTGGTAGTTTAATTTGTAAGTATCATTGATCATTCGTAGTATTCTTTGTAGTATTCGTACAAGACCCTGAGGGTTGGTTATTCTACATGAAAGCTGTATGACCTATGTTGGACGTATGGTTAAGCCAGAGATATGGAAGTGGGAGAATGACTCTGAGCCTAGTTCATGCACTTACGAATTGCGATTTACGATTTGCGAAATGCGTTCTGTTTGCCTTGTAATTGGTCCCTTTCAAGCAGGTTTCGGAAGTAGTTAATTAAGACGTAATTTACCTGATTAACTACGTGTAGTTTTTCTTCAAAAACTACGTCTTTTCCCGTTCATTAACTACATGAAACTACGTTAATAAACTATGTATTGATATTATGAATAATTTTCCTTTATATGAGGTGTAATAGAGATAATATGATGTAAATATTATATTTAAAGCCATATTTCTTCTGTTTTCTTAAATATATTATGTGTTTTTAAAGCTTCAACTTATTATAACCTCACCTCAAACCTTTGATATTTGAAAGTAACATACATAGGTTACATAAACTACACCCTCTACATAAACTACATTAACTACATGTAATGTAGTTTATGTAGTTTTTAAAAGTAACATGTAGTTTTCCGAACCCTGCTTTCAAGGTCTCCCTTGAAGGCAACCAATTAGAACGAGAACAGAACGTATTTCGCAATTCGTAAATCGCAATTCGCAAGTGCATGAACTATGCTACATAAAATTACGGAGTTAAGCCTTGGGAGCATTGGGAGCAGGGTTCGGAAGTAGTTAACTAAGACGTAATATTTACCTGATTAACTACGTGTAGTTTTTCTTCAAAAACTACGTCTTTTCCCGTTCATAGATAACAACGGCATACGGTCGAGTCGGCCGCTGCTGGCACGTATACGTAGACGTAAAGAATCTTTTACGTGTATAAAAAATAAAAAATATAAGAAATGCGCATGCGTACGTAAACGTTTACGTGTTTGTAGGCCGACTCGACCGTATGCCGTTGTTCTCTATTAACTACATGAAAACTACGTTAAGGTAATGGTGTGGATCCGGTGGCTGACCTTGAAACGAGTTTTTGCTGCATATAGTCACAGACACTACGCATGCGCACATCTTCGATGTTGCCAGTTTGTAAGTTATTTTGGAATTATTTTCAGTAAAAAACAAATATGTGCTTTTCAGTGTTTTTTTGTCAATATATACCGTATGATCGAAAAAACGGCGTCCAGTTGGCTGGGAAATGACGATTGAGGACATTTCCCATATAAAATGACAGCGATCTTCATTTCATAGTCATCGCTGACGCTATTTTTTTTTCAATAATAGTACGCCGTATATTATTTATATTATTATTTTAATATTTCGCATAACACGTGAACGCTTATTATGTATTTTCATAATCAATAAAATTAAATAGAAATAAAACTCTAGATTCCTATAATTAATCTAATTGCTCTAGATTATGATGCTACGTGTAAAAAGGATTCGGGAAATTAAATGGGATGTGTCCAAGTTTTTTCTTTTTTTTTTTAATTTTTAAATGCTGTAGCTCCATGTCATGTTCATAACAGTTTTTTTTAACATTCCATCAAAACTACGGAGGTCTTTTAGCCTCCGTTATTAAAATTGTAGAATCAGCTTCAGCAACATTAACAGTTACCTTGTTTAATTCTGCTTATACATATATTGCATTAATTTTTCTGCTACCTTAAGATTTCTCTATTCTTACACCTAATTTATGTGAATTTCTTAGCATATATGATTTATAAACCATATTTTTCCTAATGGAAGGATGGAATAGGATATGCAAAATTAAGATACTTTAACATTTATTTTCCAGACAAAGTATAATATAGTATTAAGATTAAGACATAACAAATATTATAAGAAAGATCTTAATATAAATCACAAACTAACTAAGTCTTAATTTGGTCTTGTATAAACACAGGTATAAAACTAATAAGATCAAAACTCAACCTTCACCATATTGTCAAAATTTGGCATTTTAGGAAACAAGAAATTGCAGTAAATTAAGAAAAGAATATCAAAGTACACGATATCAAATACTGGGTAATTACCAAATAACTGTAATGTATTCTACGACACAAACCATCTCCCTTCTAAAGAGAAAAAGATAAAACATAAAGCTTATTTTAGTCTTATCAACACACTTTTCGATAAAATATATGTCTAAAATTGCTATTAATCCACTAACTTGATATTTTTAAGAAATTATGATACAAACATTATAATCAAAGTATATTATTTTAGTAACATTATAGGTAAAATGTTACCTCTATCTCCCATTGACGTGGATTGTTCTATAAGACTCGTCATGGTAGTACTTCAATACATCAATACATATAAGCAAAACTATTGTTGCCTGTAAATAACTAGAAATTAAATAACTTAAAAGAAATAAAATAATTCTAATAAGTTTAAAATCAAAATAAAAACACTAAATCACCACAATACACCAAAACACTTTTACTTTTACACTGGACGCGCGTTTCGCTAACCATGTTAGCATCATCAGCAGATGATTATAAACTAATAAAACCATTAAGAAAAAATCCGTAAATGATAATTTGTAATTCTAATGTAAATATATAAATAAATGTTATTATTATTACAATTTTATATATTCATAATACTTTCATTTCACAATCTTCATTATCTTTCTTACCTTAATTTTGGATATCAAGATAAATCTGAAATTATAAAATTATTTATAGAATTTGTATTATTATTGATTAACACTCAAAAAAAAATTCAACTGCAAATAATTCGAAAATAAACTACAATTTGGCAACATCGACGATGTGCGCTTGCGTAGTATTGATGATCAAATGCAGCAAATATGGGCTTCAAGGTCAGCCACCGGATCCACACCTTTACCAAACTATGTATTGATATTAATGATATTATGAA
Source organism: Sitophilus oryzae (assembly GCF_002938485.1). NCBI lineage: Eukaryota > Metazoa > Arthropoda > Insecta > Coleoptera > Curculionidae > Sitophilus > Sitophilus oryzae. The sequence continues at coordinate 1,096,211 of NW_022147349.1, read as the reverse complement.
TAATTTTCCTTTGTATGAGGTGTAATAAATATGATGTAAATATTATATTTAAAGCCATATTTCTTCTGTTTTCTTAAATACATTATGTGTTTTTAAAGCTTCAACTTATTATAACCTCACCTCAAACCTTTGACATTTGAAAGTTACATACATAGGTTACATAAACTACACCCTCTACATAAAATACATTAACTACATGTAATGTAGTTTATGTAGTTTTTAAAAGTAAAGCCCCGTTCTCAGGGTGCAGCCACACTATCCTAAAAACGACGTATCGGCGTAACGGCGTAATGACCTTGAATAGATTTCCAGTAATTCTATTGGCTGAAACATTCATCTGTCAGGAATTTTATCTGTCAAATTCATCTCAAAAATTTCAGCCAATAGAATTACTGGAAATCTATTCAAGGTCGTTACGCCGTTACGCCGATACCAAAGAGTAGATAAGACTATCTACTCTTTGCCGATACGCCGTTTTTAGGACAGTGTGGCTGCACCCTCAGAACTACATATAGTAGTGTCGACAGCGACACTGATTGACACTTCAAACGACCAATGGGAGCTGTACTAAATTTAAAATTGACAGCTGTTTGAATTTTGTACAAATCTGATTGGTTCTTTTGTCGTGTCGCTGGCGACAGTCGCAGTTCTGAGAACGGGGCTTAAAGCCAGCCTTAAGCCCCGTTCTCAGAACTGCGTCGTGTCGACAGCGACAATAATTATTTTTTAAGACATAACCTAAACGAAACGAAATCAGAAGTCGAGAAAGATAAACAAAACTGCCGAATTTAGAAACGAATATGACTTTTTTCCTTTTTTCTTGTCACAGTTGAAACAAACAAGGATAAAGCTATTTTCGTAAAACATGCGTGAGACGTGCTAATAAGTAGCCTAAAGCCCCGTTCTCTGAACTGCGACTGTCGCCAGCGACACGACAAAAGAACCAATCAGATTTGTACAAAATTCAAACAGCTGTCAATTTTAAATTTAGTACAGCTCCCATTGGTCGTTTGAAGTGTCAATCAGTGTCGCTGTCGACACGACGCAGTTCTGAGAACGGGGCTTTAAGCCCGTTCAGCTGTTTGAATTTTGTTTTGTACAAATCTCATTGGTCCTCTTGACGTGTCGCTGGCGACAGTCGCTGTTCTGAGAACGGGGCTTAAAGTAGCCCAATAAGCCCCGTTCTCAGAACTGCGTCGTGTCGCTGGCGACACAGTTTGACATTTCAAACAACCAATGGCAGCTGTACTAAATTTAAAATTGACAGCTGTTTGAATTTTGTACAAATCTGATTGGTTCTTTTGTCGTGTCGCTGGCGACAGTCGCAGTTCTGAAGCCCCGTTCTCAGAACTGCGTCGTGTCGACAGCGACACTGATTGACACTTCAAACGACCAATGGGAGCTGTACTAAATTTAAAATTGACAGCTGTTTGAATTTTGTACAAATCTGATTGGTTCTTTTGTCGTGTCGCTGGCGACAGTCGCAGTTCTGAGAACGGGGCTTGAGAACGGGGCTTAACATGTAGTTTTCCGAACCCTGATTGGGAGTTAAAAACTGGTTTAATCCTTGTTTAATCTATGGGATGGGCGAAATACCCGCCAAAATATCATAAGTTGACGTATGATCTGGGTCTGATCTGGTCTAATCAAAAGTGTATCATTTTTTGCGGAAATTTATTTGAAAATATAATTGATATATCTTTAAGTTTTCTTCTAAATAATCAGCTGAAGTCTATCAACAAAATCTAATTTCTTTGTGATTGTATTTAGTTTAGTGTAGACAATTTATTTTCTTTTGCAAACATGAATACATGGAATCCTGGTAAACACGTCTTAAGAGTCTTAAGTTATGTTTAGCATAAATTAATATTTCTTTTAAGGCATGAGGGACACGACTGGCGCCGGAGGCTTTTTACATAACACAATAAATGTTAATTCTCCTGCTACCAAACCAAAAAGAGTATGTTTTAAAATATTTATTTCACAACTTTTGGTAATCAATTTTCCTATTACAGGGTAGAAGAATACAGAGTCTACTTCCACTTGTAATTAGACAAATACGAGATTGCAACCATGATGAGTTTAAGCTTTTTGGAAGACAAGCACAAATAGTAAGGGATTGATTATGTTTTTTAAGTTATTTCATTATTATTTCATAAGGTTATACTTGTTGGAATTATTAAAGAAGTGGAAGTGCAGTCTACAAAAGCAACATACAAAATAGAAGATTATACTGGAAGTATAAAAATGGTATGGTGGCTGGAAAATGATTCGAGAGATGGTTCTCCCAAATTGCCTTCAGTGAAAGAAGGATCTTATGTCAAAGTTTTTGGAACTATTCGAAGTCAAAATAATGATAAAAGTATAATGGTATTAAAAATGTTTCCAGTTGAAAATTGTAATATTATTAATACACATTTATTGGAAGTTGTACACACAAGACTACAAGCAGAATCTAAGCAACTAAACACAGTAAGATTAATTACTATATAGATTATTACATATTAGATATCTATGTTATGGTTAAGGTCCGAAATAAAGTTAATCTCAATATTAATCTGTTAATCTTGAGAATATCATAAAACAAAACAACCAAAAAGAAAACCTAACCCAAACATTAATATGATATTAACTCTATTTCGGACTTTATCCTTAACATACCAGGTGCGTCTCGAAAGTGACTTGCCCCGATAACTTTTTTATTTTTTCAAATAAAATAACGAGACTTGGTACGTTAGTATATGACTTCAATCAGGATTGATTGACGGATTCAATTGTTTTTGCTAACTTCCTGTTTCACTGGAAATGACTACAACTCTTGATTTTTAAATGGCACCCTCGGTATTTTTTTACTTTATTCAATAGAAAATGTCATTCTGAATAGAATGACATATCATATATCAACTTTTGACATTCTCGCTTAATTAAAATAAAAAATTGTATTTTTAATTTCAATCTAGAGTGCCATGGCTATGTTAAAAACACTAATTCTTAATCAAGGAGCCTTGGAAAAATAGATTGGATCTTCTAATGTTTTTAGTGTCTTGTTCTGATCAGTTAAAAATTGCTCAAATCGCATTTTTAATCATATCTCAATTTTTTCAAATGGAACGAGGGTGGCTCACTAGCATATTTGGAAAAAGCTTTTTTTTACGAATAATTTGATACCACACACTTGGTATTTCGAGTCAAAGTTTCGTTACGAACTGCAAGTTATAATTTCAAATAAACCATATGCGAAAATGTCAAAAGTTGACATGTGATATGTTATTCTATTCAGAATGTTATTTTGTATTGAATAAAGTAAAAAAATACCGAGGGTGCCATTTAAAAATCAAAAGTTGTAGTGATTTCCGGTGAAACAGGAAGTGACCGAAAACAATTGAATACATCAATCAATCCTAATTTATGCCATATACTAACATACCAATACTCGTTTTTTTAACTGAAAAAATAAAAAAGTTATAGGGGTGAGCCATTTTTGAGACGCACCCGGTATATGTACACCGATGTACACATAATATTTTAAAAAAAATTAAAGATTAACATGTTTTTTCTAATATTTTTTTTTTGAAAGAATGGGTTTCTTAGAAGGATCAGGGTTATAGTAGAGAGAATGTTCGCAATTATGAAGGAGAATGTTCTTGATCATTCAGGATCAATATGCATGAACGTCCTCTTGAGAGCATGTATTATGAGCAAAAACGAGTAATTTTTACATTTTTTAAAGTGATTCATTATTTTTGAGACTAAATAGCTTGCTGTAGATAAATGCTAATGTTTATCTGTGTCATCTGTACTGAAGTAACGACTTGCTCTAGTTGCTTTTTTTTACTAAAAGATAGCTAATGGGCTCTTCTAAAAACTGTCGTCGCCGGATTTTTTGTTTTTCATTTAATAAAAAAAATATATGTTTTCTTCCTGATGCGATGTAGTGGCGGATGCGCCAGGCTTCAACTGGTTACTGATATATAGGTACTGACTCTCCACATCAAATTGTTCAGTGTGGTTGTGTGTTATTTAAGGTACTATGAGAAATAGGTTTCCAACTTCGGCAATCTCATTCTAGAGTGCTTGGGGTTCTTTAAACATTAGTGTCTAGTTTCAAGTCAACATTTTTCTACAAATTTTTAAAAATTCTTGTTTACCTTGGTTAAACAATGCGGAAGTTCTGTCACAACCAGTTATTGCGTGCACAGTAAGTGTGCGAACACAGTGCAAGCAGGTTTGCCGCTTACTGGTAGTCAGCGCCAATCTGGGCACCTATTCTTGACATCGTTCGCAACTTTGCGTATACGCATCACGTGTATTGTTATAAACAGGGTATCCCAGAAATAAGTGCAAGTATTTTAAAGGGTGGTTGATCTCGATAAAAGAAACATATTTTCTCTTTATCGTTTTTCAAATAAGTCCAAAATAATGGAGTTATTTTACTTTGAAAATTTCCAAAAAAAAATATTTTTTGCTAAAATTTTGAGAACCTTCTTCTTCATGTGCCTTCTCCTCATCGGAGGTTGGCGACCATCAATTGGAATTCCTCCCTGTCTTGAGCCAAACGGATAATTGCACTGGCCTCTCCTATATTAAACCACTGGCGCAAATTCCGCAACCAGGAAAACCGTTTACGCCCGATGCCTCGTCGTCCTTCAATCTTTCCCTCAACGATCAGCTGTAGGAAACTATAATTGTTATTTCGGAAAATATGACCAAAATATGCTGCTTTCCGTCGTTTTATTGTAGTCAATAGTTCTTGGTCCTTACACATTCTTTCCAATACTTCGAGATTTGTTTGAGAACCACTGGATCTTTTCTGGATTTTCTTTCTTGTAAATTTAATCTACTACCTATGTTGCCATATTATCAAGAAATTATTTTTTTAAATAAAAACTAAAAAAAAATTGCAAAAAACAAAAATATTTTCAAAAATTCCGAATTTTCAAAAAAAATTATTTAGAAAAAAACCTCATAGGCGTGTTTCTGGGGTTGAACTATACTACCAGTTAAGTTAAAATACTTGCACTTATTTCTGGGACACCCTGTATATGGTTACATAGTAGCGCCGCGCCGCGCCGCCTCGCGCTTATAACCTTGAAAAATTAAAGCGTGTTATCAAATCGGCTAGTTCACAGTGAAAGCAGGCAGGCACCGTCAACCAGCGTTCATCGGCGTTCTCGCTTTTACCGGAACGAAAATTTATTTATTTCTGCTTTTGCACGCGCCGACGGCGCACAGGGGGTATTAAGAACTAAAAGTTGGCCAAAATTATGTTTTATGATTTTTTTGCTTTTTTGCTAGTAATATTAATTATTAATTAGAGGAGAGGTTGCTAATATGGAACCCCATTTTGTTTTTCCTACACAATATTTTTTCCTCTACTCTGAAACCCTTTCCACCGATCAAATAGGGCCATTCTGTGCAAAACCAAGCAATTGGATGAGGATGCTAGAACAAGAAAGTAATTTGTATATTATAGACGATATTTGAGCGAGGATGGGTGTTAATAGGGTAAAGACTATTTCCTTTAAGAATCTATTTAAATCAATGTTTTTTTTGGCAGTGGCAAATATTGGCAAGATTTTTGTGCATATTCCAATGCTGGAGACTTTAAGCATTGAACGGATACTAATTTCCATGCGGAATATTGCCGAATAGTCTTACACCTTATAAAAATGCCACTGATTTTTTAAATATAAAACATTATAAAAAAATAGAATAGAAGGAAACGTTTCAAAATAAAAATATGGCATAAAACAGAACAGAGCCAACAAACAAAGCTGGCTCTGTATCCATCATGACAGTTATTATGAACAATTTGCAAAAAAAGCACTACAAACAATTCCACTATTTTTATAATCTTAGAAATATTCAGAATACACTCAAGATAATTCATACTTTTAACTGAAATATATTATTTATTTGATAGTCAACTTACGACTTAAAAAAAGCTAATAAACGTGCTTACATTTAGTATTTATAGATTTGTATTCAGTTAAGATAAAAAATGAAAATAAAAAAATATCACTTTTGGCCAGGTTTATAAACCAAATACATCTATGTGCGGCCCCGGCGAGGCGGGCGCGGCGTTTGAATATGGTTTGGTTAGGTTAGGTTAGTTAATCAGGTAAATTTCCTCTTAATTATCTACTTCCCGTATCCTTCTCGCATCTCCGAAATAGCCATATACAATACACGTGATGCATATACGCAAAGTTACGCATCTGTGTATTGTTATATGGCTTTTTAAGAGATGCGAGATGCGAGCGATATTTGGTGATGCGAGTGGTCAAGAATAGGTCCCCAGAGACGGCGCCGGTTGCCGGAAAGCAGAAACCTGCCTCCACTATGTTCGTACCCTAATAATATATGATCAAACACACTAGGAGCGTACAGTGTTTCACATGTAGAATGTTTAGGAGGGGAGTTAATCACCGCGACCTTATAGATCTATTGTGTTTCACATATCATTCGTTCGTTTCTTTTCAATAAGAGAATTCTACGATTCTGTCTATTCTCTATCCAACCCAGGCTTATCAAAACCACCAAAAGATTGATATATTTTCCCTCTACTATGATACTATAGTAATGTATTTTAATTAATGGGCATGCACATCAGGGTCCTTTATACAGGGTCGCTGTTATGTATGGAAACGGTTGATTGATGCCGAAATTAAATACAAAAATTATAGGGTTTTTAAATGTCTATGGGCGAGTAATTAATTTATATATACATAAGGTCGGTCATAAAGTCGTAGCACATCAAAGTTTTAGTTTCATTTAATGATGCCATTCTGCCGCATAATCAAAACCGGTTCCGAAGAACTAACGATTTATTTGTTAATGGTATTGAGCATTGTTTTTTTATTCTGCTGCTTGGCTGCTGCCTAACAGTTTAAATAGGAATGGTGCTGTTAAAAATGTATCATACAAATATATAAAAATCTGACTTAAGCCTTTTATAAAAAGACTTAAGTCTTTTTAATGATTTAAGTCTGTTCTGATCTGACTTAAGTCTTTTTCATGATTTAAGTCTTTTCTATAAAGACTTAAATCTTTTTCTATTTCGGAATAAAGATTTGACTCACAAGTCATTATAAAAAAGACTTAAACTTTAGTCTTAAGTCAGCTTTTGAAAAATGACTTAAAATCAAACGACTTAAGTCATTAAAATGATTTAAATCAAAAAAAGGCTTAAGCTTGCAGCTCTGTTTGTAATGTAATTCGATTCTTCAATCACTTTTTGCAAATTCGTCAATAACGTCATCATAAAAACATGGATGTTCCGACATGTTTTGAAGGAGTTAATTTTCGATGGACATCAGCGATATTTGCGAAAGTTGCTCCTAACCCGATGAATTTCTCACGAAATTTGTTATATGTTTAAGTGTCGAAAAATTGCGTTAAATTCTAATTCACACAATTTCGACACTTCGGTGTAGGCATCTTCTAGCTCCTTGTCTTTTAAAATTGCATTAGTTCTCTAGCGTTATTTTTGCACTAATGTCATCAGTTTCAATCAGTTTTAGTTCAGATCGCAGTAACTCTCAGTCAAAGAACTGGCCATATTGAAGAAGAGATTTAAACGCATCTTCTGGAAAAGTTTTTCCTTTATATGGATCAAAATTGCAAAACAGTTTCTGTTGATCTTTTGGCACAAAAACATTTCAAATTTATAATTTCAGTATAATAACTATTTAGTCAACATGTTTAATTTATGTCAATGATGATAGGTATTGATAATTTCAATAAGTCACTTGCACATACTTCAATTTTTACCTGAAAACTACTTAAATACCTTCATAAATACAACACATAGCACCACCACGATATACACACATAGCACCATACTCCCGACAAGAATTAGAACAAGCGGTTATGCGAGGGTTTGCATCTCTCACCCCTATTGAGTTAATGAATTCCGCCAGAAATGTCCAGAAACGGTGCCGTCTGTGCATCAGAGAAGACGGTCGACATTTCGAACACCTCTTGTAGAAAAATTACTTATTATTATTCTGGTTTGTTATTTTTATTTTATTTTAAATATCACTTTAGTTTAAATGTGTTTTTGTTGTTAAATATAGTTTAATTTGTTATAAAATTGACCACATTTTATTGTATGTATTTGTTTTTTTTAATTACTGATTACAGCTACCGGTAAACATTTGATTTTTGCATTATATTGTAGCGCTGCGCCGTCCAAAGCCTACTTATTCCAAGTGGGCGAACTTTTAAAAATCTCTATTTCAAAGAGAACTCAACTAGCAAATCTCCCCCAAAAATATTGAAAAATTTTCAACATTTTTGTGTTTTTACGAAACAAACCTTATAGACATTTTCCTGGGTCGAACCTTAAAAATATTTGCACTCATTTAAGACTCACCCTGTAGGTATATTATCATCCGTTGTACCTGTTCATGAATTTTCTCGGTAAAATTAGATCAAACGCATATTCAGTTAAACCAGCTGAGTTATGCTTGAAATCTCTTTAATTTTAATACGCCATTTAACAGACTATAGCCATATGTCAGGGATCATAGGCTTCAGCCGTCAGTAGTAGATAACGAAAAAATGGCAAAGGCTTTTCCAGAATTTTCAAAGGAACATTATTTCTGACTCCATTAATACGATAAACATGTTTGACAGTTAATAATAAGTTGATATTTGTTCATACATAGTGCATCATGATAGTGCATTCTGACATAATCAATTTCTAGAATGTTTAAATTTTTTTGTAGAATATTTAATTACTATCTAAGAAAGGGTAACTAAAATTCCTAAAAAAATAGCTCCATTAACATAAAAAAGTCAAATCTGTACAGGGAGTTCCATTTTTGTATGTTTTACAGGGTTTCTCGTTTATGAGTAGAGATCCAAAGATGCGGTTTTTACATCACTGTGCTATTTTTTATGAAGCTAAAGATTTAAACACAGCTTTGTCCTAGTCCTTTTTGTCCCTGAAATACCGGGCGAATTTGCAAATTTTGCATATTTCGAGTCGAAAGGTGATAACTCAGGCCCATAGAGTTTTTCACGTAGAATCCAATGGCGTTACTAGTTTTTTGGTTGGAACGTCATTTTTAAAATATGATTCAAACTTATGTTTTTTCCAATGATTAAAAAAATTAAATAATTTTTTATATAGTATATTTTCTAAAAATATACTATTAATAATAATTATTCCAATATATTATATTATATTATACAGAGTGTCCTAGAAATAAGTGCAAGTATTTTAACTGGTAGTATAGTTAAACTTAATTTCGATTATAAACTTCACCCGGGACCTTTAAATTTGACGTCACACGAAAACGTTACACCACTGTTTGTGACGTCACGAGGTACGATTTTGGTAAGGCAGTTTACACAAGCGGATAAAGTCTGCCGTTCTACTAAAATATTCGGAAACAGCAACAAAAAAGCAAAGAACCACTTATCAAAACTCACGCGTGCAACTAAGTAAAACTCAAAATCACTAAAAAAGGTTCAAATAATAAAAATAACCTTAACAGCCCAGTTTAGTCCGAGCACCTGAGTAGACAGCAGACTTTATTCGCTAAATCATTTTACTGCCGTTTTACCAAAGTCTATACAGGGTGAGTTTCCTACGATGTTCTCTATGGGTATCTCGGAAACTACTGGAGATAGAGAGTCGGTTAAATGGGGAAAGAATTGCAGTTTTGTGGGGTCATAAATATGCGCTTTTCAGAGTTTTCAAAAAGTTCATGGCTTATTAGATATTTCGAAAAAAACAAATTTCGGCTATTTTAAAAATTGTCCCTAATTCCATTATAAGCTATTTTAGACAAAAAGTTTTCAGATAAAAGTTGTAGATAATCACATCCTTAATGAGATTGTGTCCTCCGTTTTTTTCTAAAGCCTGTCATTTTTGACATATGACACAAACATATGTTTTTTTAAATGGAAACTATAGTTGGGTATGACTTCATAAAAAGCGCCATTTTTTAAGCTTTTCGGCGATATAAGCTATAATATGTTTTCTTCGAAAAATTATCGAGTTATAGCCAATTCTTATCATTTTTAAACAATTTCACTTAGTTAGCCATGGAAACAAGTTAATCGTCTTTGCTCTCATAAATGTGAAGCTGTCACATCCAAAGTTTGTAAATTAAAATAAACAAAAATTGTAAATATGATTTTTTCAAATGATGAAAAGCGTGTAAGATTATTGGTTCAACTTTTCTTGACCATACATTTTCGAGGATACGTTGACGTTTTTTGATGTTGACGATGTTACGTTTTTTAGAGAAAGTTTTCAAGACTTGTTAGAAAAGTTAAATTTAATTATAGCCAGTTATTACCTTTTTTGACTAATTTCACTTAGATTGCATGGTATCCTTATTCTGTTATGATTTATAACTTATAAAAAATCGGAATATATTACTAAACGGTTCTTTAGAATTTACATTACACTAACTAAAACTTAAAAAAATAATATCACTGCATACACTTTAAGTTATTTTAGGAAATGTTCAAAAAATCTGCCATTGCTTTGAGTTGCATCTTTTTAAAACTGAATTACTACTTATTCTCACGGAAGGACCGGTCGACTTAATTAAACTTCTCTCGTACCGCCACTTCGAGTGCCTCTCTTAATACATAAGTTCTTTTGTACACCTTATTGTTAACCATACCCCATAAGAAAATCTAAAATGGATAGGTGAGGTGATCGAGCAAGCCCATGCAATTAGTCCATCTCTTCCTATCCCTGAGTTTGCATAATTATGATATAAATAATTTTTAACATTTCTTTCAATATGAGGGGGGGGTTACAATGGGGGGGGTCGTCTGAAAACTTTTTGTCTAAAATAGCTTATAATGGAATTAGGGACAATTTTTAAAATAGTCGAAATTTGTTTTTTTCGAAATATCTAGTAAGCCATGAACTTTTTCAAAAATCTGAAAGGCGCATATTTATGACCCCACAAAACTGCAATTCTTTCCCCATTTAACCGACTCTGTATCTCCAGTAGTTTCCGAGATACCCATAGACACGTAACATCGTAGGAAACTCACCCTGTATACTATTTTACGTTGTTCATAGGTACTATTAGTAATAATACACAAATTTTAATATGCTTATTGCTTTCAAGTTAGCCATTGTAGTTGGTCATATTGTTCGATTTACATATATAAAATTTGATTAATACATAATAAAACTTGAGTAAAACCATATTATTTTTTTAAAAAAGTTATAAGCAGTAAAAAGTGGGACAAAATAAAATGATAACACTATACACTATGTAAATATCTATTATGTAAATATCTTGACAAAATATAAACATTTATTATTAATATAATTAAAAAAGCTTGTTTTTTGTGAGCTTATTAAGGGTCGTTGTGTATTCACTAAACCACAGGCAATATATGTAGTATAGTCTAATTGACAAATCAAATTAATGTGGATGTAAGCATAATGTTTTAACACTTCAAACTCTCTTAAACACCTTATAACTCTTTCGATATGGATTCTTAGACTTAGACTTTTGATATAGCTTCTACGATGCCTATCCTGTAAAGGATTTCTTCTTTCATAATATTTACTCAATAAAACTTACCTATATGTTACCTGTTAACTATATGTGTATAACACAATTACACGTCTCGTTATATTTCGTACATTATAAAAATTATACAGATCATACTATGAATAGTTCTGACTGACAACGAAACCCATTAGCAAGCAACGGGGATGTCAGTGTTAGTTGGGAACTATTGTGAACTAAAGACCTAGTTCAAGGAACGTTATTTCCTCCACTATAGTTTTCTGTCTGTCCATGTTTTCTCTGATTGTCTCGTTTCATACTCTGTCTAGTCTTGATGTTCATGCTGATCTTATAGCGTACATTTTTACCGCCAGTAATTTTCTTTCGTTGTTCTCTGTTAAACTCCATGGTTCCGCCCCAATTAACAAATTGCTCTTCATTATCGCATCAGAAATTGTTAGTTTTCTGTCTTTACCTATTTCGTTGCTCCAGAACATGTTATTCAGACATTTTATTGCATCTCTGGACTATTCTCGAGGTGATTTCTTTGTTGTCTTTTCTGAATTTGTCGAAAGTAACGCCTAAGTATTTGTTATCGTATATAATCATTCTCCAGTTGCATAGCTATGTGGCAATTGTACTGCTGTTTGATTTATTCTATTTTTTCCAACCTATTTTGTTTACGCTAATTTTTCGACATTGTGCTTTATTCTCGACATTTACTCGTTCATTCTCTGGGAATAAATTCTCAAGCATTTTACAACACTAGTTTCCATATTGAAAATTCAGAATGCAGATTGAGATACTTAAATTTTAGACTAAGAAGATCCTAAAGAACAATCCAGGCGCCCAGCTAATAAACTCTATGAAATGTTACGACGAAAATGTAGCAGGTGCTGCAGAAGTTAAATTTACAGACATGCAAAATAAGGTATACAAAATTCTAAAAGCTAATACTACAGATACTGGTACTAATCGAGTTTCAGTATTATCGAAGTTCTCTGCAAATGAAAAAAGAGCCGCTAAGTAAGTGTTAGAACGTTCCAATTATTTTTTTATTTATTTTTATAAATTTGCAGTGAAGCTTTGGAATTTTTGGTGAATGAAGGACATGCGTATTCAACTATCGATTCCGAACATTTTAAATCTACTGATGGAGATGCAAATTGAAGCGAAGTGAATTTGTTATATTTAAGTTGGATCTGATCATATAATAATATAATAAATCAGGATACTTTTGATTCATATATATTAACTAATTGTTTAACGTTTTATTTGTTATCATTCCTTGAGAAAGTAATACACAGAATAAGAGCTCAAAAAAAAGAGACGGTTTGTGTAGAGTCAAGCACCGAATCGGCGTCTCCTTAATGACACTTCTATTGTACAAAATAGGCGTTGTCTTGTTGATGGGGACAATCGTGCCGGTCGCCGAACGTATGGCCAGCTAGGAAGCTCTGTTAGCAACGCAGTTGCACTAACGAACTGTATGTTTTGAAACGCCTTTTCGCTAAATCGGTGGCTGACTCGTCATAAAACGCTTCGTCTGATGCTGAAATATGGGGATGGGTCAAAAATATTCAGCTCTTAAAGGTGCGTCCAGTCTGCGAACATAGTTTTATTTGTCATTGCGCGAGATACATCCAAATAGGCTGCAGTAGACATTTGCACGTTTGCTAGTGTTGGTAGTTTGGTTGTACTACCTGTAGTTTGGTTGTTTTGAACTATCCAAACTAACTGCTCCAAAACGCGCATTGACTGGGCGCACCTTTAAAAAATGTTAATGTATGAATGATTTATAATTTTTGGATTCAATTTTGTTTTTTGAAATTATATATTAATCCCGAATGTTTCTGAAATGCCAGTATATATTTACTTATGATCATATGTTTTGTATTTCTTAATTTAATAAAAGTATGATAAATAAGTTCTCTATTTTAGTTGTATATAAATGTACCGGGAGTGCAAAAAATAACTGTGTAGCAAGTTAATTATCGAATGTAATACCATAAGATGATTCGGGATTACCAAATAATACTTTTACCTGACACGAAATGCGTTACTCGGCAACATTCGACTCCGGTACGACTCTGAAGGAGAAGTAGTGTTGCCGGTATTGCATTGATTGTCAGGCAAAAGTATTAGATAATCCCAAAACATCGAGTTGTATTCAAAAGATTATACAACGAAATAAAATACATATATATATATATATATATATATATATATATATATATATATATATATATATATATATATATATATATATATATATATATATATCCTTATCTTAAATTTTACCAAATCTTTCTTTTGCCATTTTGTAACAAGAATTGTCGGGATATTTTGTGGAGCTGACAGAACTGACTTCTGAATTAATATTTCAAAAAATGAAAATTACAATATGGCCACCAAGCGATAATCACTTAAATAATTATCACTTATATGATATCACTTATTAATCACATCCTTCTATATAGGAAAAATATACATAGAGTTGTATAATCGAAAAAAGTCAAAGAAAAAAGTTGTTCCAATTTTAATTTTAGGTCTATATACCAAGTTCTATAAATATAGGGTGATTCACTTAGTATGTGAATAGTAACGTAGTGCAAGTGTACGTAGAATAAATTATAATTTTCCTTCGGAAATATAATCGGCCATTGTAGTATATTTTAAATAATATTTAAAACCTATGAAAATTTTAACCTTTTCGCCGTTTAGGGAAACCGGGAAATGTCATAAAGCAATAATATTTAAAACCTGTGAAAATTTTAATCTTTTCGCCGTTTAGGAAATACCGGGAAATGTCATAAAGCAGTCAGCGCAAAAATTCGCTGGAAGTTAGCCGCTGTGTCCTCTTAACGCAGCCATTACAAGTTTGATATTTTAAAAATTAATATTTTTATTTTTCACGATTTAGGGGGCATTAAAGAAAAAAATGGCGTTATAAATTATTCTTGCTAGAATTACTTTGTTTTATGCAAAATACAAAGTGTCGCAATATTCCGTGAACAAACAACTACTATATATTTTTTCAATCAAAATAATCCCATTCGACCTATACAAAACTGTTTCGTTTATCCGTTAGTGGGCATCAAACTTTAAAAATATAAACACATTTTTTAAGATATTTTAAGAACGGTTATTCCGATTTGACTTAGATTTGGGGTGAGTATGTTTGGCTATAGAGTTTTAATATTGGACTTTTCCAAAAATCAAGAAAAAGTACGGGTAAGGTGAAGATTACCTCCACCCTTACATAAATTTTAGTAGAAATGTTTCCAACTCCACTAAAGACTGATTTTTTTTTGTATAATGGTCCTTTTAATATTCAATAAATTTTTTGTCTCTTGTAAAAAAACGATACATACTTTTTGAGAAAAAAGTTTTTCCGAAACTTACTCTTCACATATAGTCTAAGAGCTAGCAACATATTCGAGAAAGTATTTTAAGACGTCTGGCTCTTTGATATATCTTTTATTCTCTCTGGAACAGCGTGCAGGCCGTCTGGCTGCCGATACACGTTGCGTTCACTACTGCGCATCCAAAGAAGATCCTATATTTTTTATTTAGCGCTTTAAATTCTAGTATTGAATAAAAACCGAGTAAGTCTCCATTAGCTCGGGGCGTAGAGCTTTCGCCTATGAAGCGAAGGTCAGTGGTTCGATACCGGCTGGGGGTGTGCAACTTTTTTTATTTTTTTTTTTTCGTTTATATTCTGATAGTAAAGTATTAAATATTTGTTTTTTTATCACCAGAACGGATGGCGTTTATAGGTTTATGATCCATAGTGTATATTAAGTAGAATTTGATACTTTCATTTGTTTTGAAGGATTATTGTGGTAATTAATTATTAGATAGGTTTAGGATGGTCTGGCTGCCGCACCGGTAGGTTGCGTTCACTACTGCGCATCACATGGGTACAGGGTGTCTTATTTTCGTGCGTTTTTTGGGATTTCTCGTTTATGAGTGGAGATACAATGATGCGTTTTTTTCACGTTACTTTGCTAGTTTTTTGTGTAATTAAATATTCTACCCATAGATTTGGGCATTTTCTACACATTAACATTAATCAATCTTGATTAAAAAGTATTGTTATTTTTTCTTATTTAATTTAACCAGATCATTTTGTTTTCCATCGTTATCTCAACAAACTGAACTGAAAATAAACTTTTGTAGCTTTTAGATAACAATCTGTTAAAAAAAGTATTATTAAAATGATTATTAAAATAATAAACAACAGCTGAAAAAAATATTTTGAAGAAAGACAGGCAGAAATTACGTTAATAAAGCATTAAAATGTTAATTTTTATATATTATGTTTAAATCTTTAAAATGAAATTATAAAAGATTTAAATATTTTTATGAATGAGGCAAGAAAAAATTACGGCCAACATTTTTAGTTTTATTTTTTGACATTATGTTTAAATCATTACAATCTAATTATTATGATTGAATTAAATATTTTTATTTAATATTAGTGTTAGCAAATATTTACTACTTTACTATCAGAATATAAACAAAAAAAAAAATAAAAATGTTGCACCCCCAGCCAGTATCGAACCACTGACCTTCGGTTCATTGGCGAAAGCTCTACGCGTCGAGCTAATGGAGACTTGCTCGGTTTATATTCAATACTAGAATTTAAACAGCTAAGTAAAAAAATAGAGGATCTTCTTTGGATGCGCAGTAGTGAACGCAACGTGTATCAGCAGCCAGACGGCGTGCACGCTGTTCCAGAGAGCATGGAGAGCATAATAAAAGATATATCAAAGAGCCAGACGTCTTAAAATACTTGTTTTCCCGACGTTGCTAGCTCTCGTACTAATATGAAATGACAGCGATCTTTATTTCATAGCCATTGCTTACTCCGTTTTTTTTTCGACCATATTGTATTATTTGATAGGAATGTAAAATTAAACAAATACCTATGTAAAAAAATCTTTAATAGTGTTAATATAGTAAGAAAAATTTAAACTAAAATAGAGCCATAATAAATAAATATATAAAAATCTTAGAAAACAATACATTAATATTAAAAGAAATCCAAGCCCATAATCTCAACAACCATGACTACATCAAAATTGCGGTACAAATTAAATCCAAATTGTTAAAAAGCACTGGGAATGTATGATTTGTCTAGATAGAACAGTATAAAGGTAGCACTTTAATTTTAAAACTCAGTCTTTTTACGTACATAAATGATAAAATAATATTTGCTTAATTATTGCTAATCACACATTTTCTATAACTAATATCTTTCGCCCTTTATAAAAACTATAAAAATGTTAAACATGTTGCGCACTTGTGCTAAGCGCGGCGCGTCGAAAAATCAGAACCATGCAAAACCAAGGAACGTTGCTTCGCACTAGTCCGCGGACCTGCATTATATTACATACAATCAATCCAATGCACGGTTTTTCGCCACGCCGCGCTTCGCGTAAATGCATGGCAAGCTTTATACTTTCAGTAACAAATGTATATTATATTTTCCCTAAAAAAAAGATAACATGGAAAAATTTATTTCAATAGACTGAGATTTCTAACGCATAAAAATGACTGTTACTTTCATAACTAATATTAACGTTATAATTGCTTCACAAAGATCAGTGACTTTTTAGAAATTTTAATTAATCAAGCTACTGTATTATTTGCATGTGTGTATAAAAACATAAACTATATTATCTGCTACATATTTTATAATTTAACGTTATTAAATATTGAGGTTATAAGTTACAATATATTTTAATAACAAAAATATATATTTAAAAAATAAGTTGAGTGGTATATTTTGAAAACTTAAATTTTATTTAATTTGCATAGATTTTATTTGGTGAGCATATTATTTATAAAGGACTTTTTTAAATAGTAGTTCCAAGCTATATCATTATAACACAGTGTTGCAATTTAAAATTTTGCCTAAACATTTGACAAATTTCAGCTAGATTCTGGTACATATATTTCAATACTAGGTTGGCTTGATTGTTGAGCAGCTTTCATAGCTTTCCGCCTCTCTTCAATCATTTTTTTTCTCTGTTCTTCCCTCTGTTTTCGAGCTTCCTCATTGGCTGCAGAAGCTTTTGGTTTTGGAATAGCTTTTCGGGGTTTTGCTGCTCCATTAACTTTGTTCTCAACCTTTGTAATTGTATCCTATTAAATAAATAATAATAATCAATTACTTACCAGAAAAAAATATACACAGGGTGGCCCAATGTGCCGAAAAAGCTATACCGGGTGCGACTCAAAAGTAGTGATGGGATAACTCGAGCGAAAATTCGCTCGAGTACTCGATTATTGAAATCGAGTTTAGTACTCGAATATCAGCAGTACTCGAATATCAGCAATCGACATCGCTCGATTACGAACGAGCGATGCAAGTGACGAGTTACGAGCGACGAACACATGCGATCTTAGAATGAAATAAATTGAAATCCGATTTTAATGTGACATACTCGATACAAAGCCCTGCAAATTTTCTATATGCATTGCAGGTAGCAAATTTATACGACGTTATCCGTTGCGTATCCGAGTCACAAAATGTTACGACCTACATCGACAATGCTTTAAAATAAACCAAATCAAGCGAATTACTAGTCGCTTGCTACTTGCCATTCATCACCGAAAGAATATGTGCTCTGCGCAACTTACTCTTGGCGTTAACGAGTTGCCAGTACAACAAGTGACAAGCGACGGGCGAATAAACCGTATGTTTAAACACGAGCGAAATTTCGCTCGAGCGATTGCTCGATTATTGAAATCGCTTAAAACTCGAGTACTCGATTATTAAAATTAATCGTTTTTTTCCCATCACTACGAAAAAGTGGCTCATCCCTATTAACTTTTTTATTTTTTTCAGATAAAAAAACAAATTTGGTTTGTTAGTATAATATGACATAAATTAGGATTGATTGACGTATTCAATTGTTTATGGTCACTTCCTGTTTCACCGGAAATGACTACAACTTTTGATTCTTAAATGGCACCTTTATATAAAATAGCAAAACCATAGTTAAAGCTAAAATGATTTACCTCCTTCCAGTTGTTTTCTTTCAATTTATTAATTTCTTCAAAAAGTTTATCGACTTGATCTACTTGTAAATTAACCATATCCCAAAATCCTTGTAAATCTTCATTTGTTGTTGGGAATGCTTCTCCTTCACTCTGAAAAACCACAAAAATAAGTATAAAAAATAAAATAAAATAAATGATAAAAATATGATACAACCCAGATTTTTCGCCACATATCTACATGTTACTGGGTATGTGTATAGCTTGATTTTCATGCATCCGTTATCCATTGATACGATGGTCCGACGGGGCTCTGATTCCACTTTTCATCCGTAATTTTTTTACTTCAGCCCGTCAACAGAGAAAGTTAAAATAAATTTAACTTTTCATCATTTTTCTTACAATAACGGACGTTTTGACACTTATTTGACAAATTTAATGTAACCCAAAGGTAAAATTATAATATTGGTATATAAATCAAAATATAAGTAAAACAGAGAAATCGTTATGGAAATGAAAATGTAAAATAGCACCAATCACAAGTAATTCGTATATCCGATAAACGGAGGCATGAAAATACGGGGTGCGTCTCAAAAGTGGCTCACCCCCTATAACTTTTTTATTTTTTCAGATAAAAAATTGAGATTTGGTATGTTGTATATGACATAAATTAGGAATGATTGACGTATTCAATTGTTTTCTGTCACTTCCTGTTTCGCCGGAAATGACTACAACTTTTGATTTTTAAATGATACCCTCGATTTTTTGTTGCTTTATTCGATAGAAAATGATACTCTGAATAGAATGACATATCATAAGTCAACTTTGACATTTTCGCATATGGTTTATTGGAAATTATAACATGCGGTTCATAACGATAATTTGACTCGAAATACCAAATGTGTGGTATCAAATTACTCGTAAAAAAATGCTTTTTCCAAATATGCTAATGAGCCACCCTCGTTCCATTTGAAAAAACTGAGATGTGATTAAAAATACGATTTGTGCATCTTTTAACCAGCCAGGACAAGACACGAATAACATTAGACGATTAAATCTATTTTTCCAAAGCTCCTTGAATAAAAATTAGTGTTTTTAACACAGCCATGACACTCTAGATTGAAATTTAAAATTCAATTTTGTTTTAAACAAAAATGTCAAAAGTTGACATATGATAATGTCATTCTATTCAGATTGTCATTTTCTATCGAATGAAGAAAAAAATACCGGGGGTGCCATTTAAAAATCAAAAGCTGTAGTCATTTCCGGCGAAACAGGAAGTGACAGAAAAAAAATGAATATGTCAATCAATCCTAATTTATGTCATATACTAACATACCAAATCTCGTTTTTTATCTGAAAAAATAAAAAAGTTATAGGGGGTGAGCCACTTTTGAGACGCACCCGGTATATAATTTTCTAACCAATCGAAGTCTGTAAAATCAACCAATAAAATTAATATTGTCAGATAACGGATGCATGAAAATCAAGCTAATAGTATGTTATATCAGAGTATGTGGATTTTATGTTATTCGGGATCCCCACCCCTTGACGACTTGTGTAAGCGTAAAAATGAATTGTATATGGTGTATGTTAATCAAATAGTCCAGTAACTGAAGGTTGAAACCACGGCTTAATTCGCCGACCGAGACTTTTCAGGCGAATTGTGCACTTTTTGAGGAGTAGTTTTAGGGGAAAAAATTGTAACACCGTGCTCGACCAGATTTAGCCAATTTGGTATAAAAAAAGCTTGGTAATTACCTACAAAAACGGTTCTTATCCTTTTTTACATAGAATTAGTAGTTTTCGAGATATTACGCCTTGAAGATCCCTGAATTTTTTCTCCAAGTCTTAACGCTCCGGAGATCTAGGGTGTTTCAAACTAAAAATTTCTTATTGTGTTAAAAAGTTGAGAGTACATTTAAAAACAAAAATTTTGGCGCCTAGTAGAACCCTTAATATTAATATTAAGGTTTGCCTCAATTTATTTGTTGTTCTTCCATTTAAATAACACGGATTTTTTTTTTATTTTTGAATTTTAATAATTTCGGAATGGTTTGTTTCCGCAACATCCTCGCGAGAAGATCTATAGGAAATTTCACGCTCTACAAAAAACGTCTGAAGGTCAAAGTTCCTCAGATCAGCCGTCTCAAAGATATCTGCGATCAAAAATAACACCGATCGAAAATTTCAAATATTTTCCAATAAAACTACAAAAAAAATCATACTCGATATTTATAATTTTTCCTGTAAAATCACCTCAATTCTGTTAACCTATGACTGTAACCATTTTTTTTTTGTTAATTTACTCAAGACGTACCTCACAAAATGCACAAATATCGGGTGTATCTCAAAAGCGACTCGCCGCTATAACTTTTTATTATTTTTTTTTAATAAAAAACCAAGATTTGGTATGTTAGTATATGGCATAAATTAGAATGATTGACGTATTCTTCTACAACTTTTGATTTTTAAATGGCACCCCCAATATATTTTTACTTTATTCGATAGAAAATGACACTCTGAATAATCATATGTCAACTTTTGACATTTTCGTTAAAAAAAATCGTATGTATTTTAAATTTCAATCTAGAGTGCAATGGATGTGTTAAAAACACTACTTTTTAATCAAGGAGCCTTGGGAAAATAGATTTGATCGCCTAATGCTTTTCGTGTCTTGTCCGGGCCCGTTATAAGATGCCCAAATCGTATTTTTAATTATATCTCAATTTTTTCAAATAGAACAAGGGTGGCTCATTAGTATATTTGGAAAGAGCATGTTTCTACGAATAATTTGGTGCCACACACTTGGTATTTCGAGTCAATTGTCATTATGAAGCGTAGGTATGTTACAATTTCAACTAAACCCTATGCGAAAATGTCAAAAATTGACATATGATATGTCGTTCTATTCAGAGTGTCGTTTTCTATCGAATAATGTAAAAATATACCGGGGGTGTCATTTAAAAATCAAAAGTTGTAGCCATTTCCCGTGAAAAAGGAAGTGACCAAAAACATTTGAATACGTCAATCAATCCTAATTTATGTTATATACTGTTACGTTTTTCGTCGGTTCCGTGTGGATAGAAAGTCACAATTTATTTAAACACTATTTATTTAACACTAATTAACAAAAACAATAACGATAAAAGACTTATAGAACTATTTACAAACGATTTATAACTAAGAATTTATTTTGAATTTTAGCGCGTCAACTGTATATTTATAACTGCCCTCTCTAGACCACAGCCGCCGGCTTTTATATCTACAGCAAAAGAAATCTAGAATAGTCCATAGATCGTTAGGTGCATAGAGAAAGTTTTCGAATGTTCTCGTATGTACTAGTCCATTCCAGTGGGACTCGATTCTTCTCGAACGAATGAATCATTACGGTGTCTATTCTTTAATGCGATGTTAAGGTCATCTGAGGGCGGAACATATAGTTAGGTTAGGTCGAGTCCACACGGGTCCGCAATACTGCCCCCTTCTTAGGTACATGCTCGTCCCAAGATGTACACGGTGAGTGAAGGTATTTGCAAAGCTGGCCCCTGGTACATTGAGAAGTCTGGTAGAAATAGCAGTCTACAGTTTTCTCTCCCGATCTCAGCTTTGGGTTGTAGCAGTAAACGAGGATCTCGATTCCCGTAAATCTGAACAAGACTTCAATCATGTTCCGGATTGTACGCCAACTCAAACCATCGAGTCTACACGCCAGCTTCGGAATGGCTAATCGTGTAATGTTGTTGTTTAGCAGGGCTTCTCTCAGTTCAATCAGGGTCTTCCATAGATTGAGATAAGTCGGCTTACTTGAGGACCATTCCTTGGTGACTAGGTAGAAAATGTGCCTTGCTTGACCATGTTCATTGTCGGTTAGCCTCAAGTCGGCGTAGTTCTCCGACACGCCCAAACTTCTCATTGAACGTCGCAGCGATTCCTCTGGACATCCGCAAATCTCGGGCCACACAATGAGCGAGCGAATAATCAGGAGGCACGGAAAAGAGGTCTCGTTGATCTTCTTTGGTTACACCATAGCGAGCCTTTTCACTGCTGTTGTATCGGGCCATGAAATCGTCAAAGGACATCTCCGAATCAGGGGGATCAAAGCTGCAGGTTCTCACGATCCCAGCACGATCTTCTATTTCGCCTTGGTAGGGGCTCAAACGGTTGAAATGGACTACCCTCGGTTTTCCTTTTGGCAATTTTCTGATACGGTATACGACGTCATTAATCATATCCATGACTTCGTATGGCCCTTCCCACGAGGATTGTAGCTTCGGAGATAACCCACGACGTCCCTGCGGGTTGTATAGCCACACCAACTTCCCTGGTTGGTATCCTCCATGCTCAGCTTGAATGTCGTAGTGCTCCTTCATTCGGTCACTAGCGTTTTGAATATTTAGGCGGACTCGCTGATGGATGTCGTCCATCCTTTGCCGTAGTCTATGTACATAATCTTCTCCGGCGATATCTTCTCCCGGTCGGCAACCAAACTTCAGATCACAAGGTAGGCGCACTTCCCGTCCCATAACGATGCTGGCTGGAGTTTGCCCTGTGGATTCTTGGACGGATGAACGATAGGCCAACAGGAACAGGTGAAGAAATTTGTCCCAGTCTCTTTGGTGGTCAGAGACTACTTTGGCCAAATAACGGTTGATGGTTCTGTTCATGCGTTCAACCATCCCATCGGATTGTGGATGCAGAGCAGTCGTCCTGGTCTTGCGGATGTTAAGGACCTCACATACGCCTTGGAACAGATTGGACTCAAAGTTTCTTCCCTGATCTGAATGAAGCTCCATGGGAACACCAAACCTGCAGATCCATTCTTTAACAAGGGCATCAGCAATGTGGACAGTGGACGCTTCTTGAGTTGGCCTCGACCCATTTGCTGAAGTAATCCATTACGATCACAATTTATTTGTTGCCATCGTTCGTCTCCGGGAAAGGACCAGCCACGTCGATCGCTATTCGTTCGAAAGGACAGCCTACATTGTACTGGCGCATTGGAGCTTTACCACGCTTTTGTGGTCCATTGATAGCAGCGCAAACGTAGCATTTCTTACACCAGGCCCTCACGTCTTCTGTGCAGTTCACCTAATAGAACCGTTCACGCAGCTTGCCAATGGTCTTGCTAACACCAAGATGTTCACCGCTGGTTCCATTGTGAACTTCCGCCAAGACTTCCGGGACCCTCTCCTTTGGAATGACGGTCTGCCTTCTCTCTTCTTGTCCCTCTGGTCTCTCAATCACACGGCGAAGTAATCCGTTATCTATTACCAACGAATTCCACTGGGACCAGTACGACTTCACGTTCGGCGAATATCTGCAAACTTCCTCCCACGTTGGTCTCTGGTCCGCGTTTTTCCAGTTAATCACCAAGCCCAACTCTGGATCGCTGATTTGGTCATTTGCAAGATCTTCGGTTTGCCAACTATCCCCAACCACGGTCGTCCTTAAGACTTTCACTTCTTTCTCTTCTTTGCAACGATTTCCCATCTCTCCGCAATTCCAACAGCGAATCGGTCCCCCTTCTTGCTCATATACTGATCCAGTACTTTCCGCACAATCCTTTCCACTTTGGAATCGTCGGTTTGGAAAACACTCCTCAACAGCTCGTACAAATCCTAGAGACCTAGAGCATTCTTTCGCGGCCTCAAATTCCAGGGCACGTGCTAGGGCATCTCCCAAACACGTTGGATGAGCTAAAAGAAGTGTTTGCCTTGTCTCGTTGTCACGTAAACCATCAATAAAAGCCTGTACTTTTAAGCGCTCCATAACATTTTCGGGCATAGCAGGGTACGCAAGGCGCACGAGGCGGGCTACGTCGGCTTCAAACTCCTGCAGAGACTCATTTTGAATGCGATTTTTGTTTCAAATGAACTTGGCCGTACCTCATTTCTAAATGTCGCACCAATTGCTGAAATCCCTGTTCCGATGGTGACAGTGTCTGCAGGATATCCGTCGCATCTCCTCGCAGTGCGACAGTCAAAGCGGTAGCCTTTTCAGCGATTGTCCATCCGTTCGCTCTCGCAGCGGCCTCAAACTGGCAAAAATAATTGGCCCAAGCGGTTTTTCCGTCAAACCGTGGAGGTTTCATAACTGATTTTGAGGTATACCTATTTTCGACTAGTTTCGGTCCCTCCGATGTTTCTTGACATTTTGGTGAATTTGACTTCGTTATTTCGTCCCGTAAAATTTCGATTTTTCTGTTTACATCGTCCTCAATTTGTGTTATTTTGTCTTGTAGTTCCGTAGAATTCTCTATAATCTTATTGTTTAAACTTTCTTCTAAATTAATTATTTTATTATTAAAGCTGGCCTGTATATCTTTAGAATATGATCATATCTTCTAATCTTTGGGAATTTTCTGTGATTTTATCTTCTAATTTTTGGGAATTCTCACTGATTTTATTATTTAAACAATTCAAATTGTCGTTTAAGTTTTGTAAGGACGAGTCAAGGTCACCTTCCAGCTCAAAGCAAAATGTGTCAGGATCCTCATATTCCTCAATCACAACGTCTCTCAGTCTGGCTTGTAAAATGCTTTTCTTTCCATCTGTTTCGCATTCCCTCTCTTCCAGTACGCATTTTAATTCCGACACTTTCAAGTCTTTCAACAATTTTTTCGTTGCCATTGTCTGTCTTTTTATTTTCCTAGTCTATCACACACGCCACACTTGACACCAATTGTTACGTTTTTCGTCGGTTCCGTGTGGATAGAAAGTTACAATTTATTTAAACACTATTTATTTAACACTAATTAACAAAAACAATAACGATAAAAGACTTATAGAACTATTTACAAACGATTTATAACTAAGAATTTATTTTGAATTTTAGCGCGTCAACTGTATATTTATAACTGCTCTCTCTAGGCCACAGCCGCCGGCTTTTATATCTACAGCAAAAGAAATCTAGAATAGTCCATAGATCGTTAGGTGCATAGAGAAGGTTTTCGAATGTTCTCGTATGTACTAGTCCATTCCAGTGGGACTCGATTCTTCTCGAACGAATGAATCATTACGGTGTCTATTCTTTAATGCGATGTTAAGGTCATCTGAAGGCGGAACATATAGTTAGGTTAGGTCGAGTCCACACGGGTCCGCAACAATACTAACATACCAAATCTCGTTTTTTTATATGAAAAAATAAAAAAGTTATAGGGGGTGAGCCCCTTTTGAGACGCACCCGGTATATAAATAATATTTATATATTTGTGAGTTTTGTGAGGTACGCGTTGAGTAAATTAACAAAAAGAAAATGATTACAGTCATAGGTTAACAGAATTGAAGTGATTTTACAGGAAAAATTATATAAATATCGAGTCTGATATTTTTTTGTAGTTTTATTGGAAAATATTTGAAATTTTCGATTGGTGTTATTTTTGATCGCTGATATCATTGAGACGGTTGATCCGAGAAACTTTGACCTTCAGACGTCTTTTGTAGAGCGTGAAATTTCCTATAGATCTTCTCTCGAGGATGTTGCGGAAACAAACCATTCCGAAATTATTAAAATTCAAAAATAAAAAAAAATCCGTTATTTAAATAGAAAAACAACAAATAAATTGAGGCAAACCTTAATATTAATATTAAGGGTTCTACTAGGCGTCAAAATTTTTGTTTTTAAACGTACTTTCAACTTTTCAAAACCATAAGAATTTTTTTTTCATTTTGAAACACCCTAGGAGATACATTTCATAAGCGTATCACTGATTGATAGGACAAATTGTTTAATAACTCGGCTATTTTAAATTTAAGATTTTTTGATGATTCAAAGTTCATTTAAAAGGTATCAGGTTAAAAACCTATTCCATTTTTACAAACTTATTCGTATTTTCAGTAATAATAGCTCATTTGTCAAGATTTTTTTCTGTGTGTTCCAGATATCACAAGCATTGCCATACACAGTTTTTATTAGTCATGTTCCACAAAGCTATTCCATTTTTACAAACTTATTCGTATTTTCACTAATAATAGCTCATTTGTCAAGATTTTTTTGTTTGTGTGCCAGATATCACAAGCATTGCCATACACAGTTTTTATAAGTCATGTTCCACATGACTTATAAATAGAGACCCCTAGACCAGTGTTGCCAACTCTCCTCGCAACTATCTGAAAGAGAATTTCCCACGAAGACGGTCAAAATTACCCCCGTTTTTCTAAAAATTCCCAAGAATTACTCAAAATTAATTATATCGTCGTCGAGAGACAATATTCGGTGGGAGGGGGGTTCTTGTTGCTGTTTACCCAATTTGGTGAATACAATATATCTTTTTGCGAATAATACATGAACTGTAAAATTTCCATTTTTCCCCTGGATATTCAGCTGATTTACCACTCTAACATAGTTATGTATGCTAATTTGCTGACGATACTAATTACTTCACATTTTTGATTTTTTTGGTTCGAACTCAACTTGGCAAAAGGTAAATAAAGCTTTAGACCTAGTATTAAAATATACAAAATTTTATTCACTAGACATTAATCTGGATAAAACTAAAACTTCTATTTTTTAAAACTTCTATTTTTTACATGCAGTATTATTTTGTTTAAGATTTCACAAACATTATATTTTAATGTATATTTAAGTCTAATCATTATTAAATAAATGTTTTTTAATATAAATATTATGTTGTTTTACTATTCTCAATAGAAATTAATTTAAGCTCCTAGCTCCAGTTAGTCTTAAGTTTAGCTATTAGAACTTGTAGCTTAATAGTTGTAAATCAGATTATAAAAATGGAAAGAACAGCGATTCAAATAAAGGCGGTTAATGATGTCTGTAATATAGATTTCTTTAATGTGTAAAAAACTATTCCTTCTCCTACTAGATGCCGCTAAAATACGGCTCCTAAAATAGCATGTGAGTGGGCAATCTAAAGTTATCTAGGGCTAACTACTCTATCAGCTGACGTCTTTCGGCAATGTAGATGCGAGGGTTTTGATGTAGTAAGCAATTTTTTCGTTTGCAGAGTAAAACTTTGTCCCGGTAGGTTTTACAGATTTGCTACTGAAAAATTCAATTGTAGAGAATTGAATTCTCTTCGTTTTTTGTTCCATAAAATTTTATATTTAGCCCACTTACGACTGGCAAAGCATGAGAGCGGCGGTAATTTAATGAGAGTCTAGACCTTTTTTGATGCAGATTGACTGTACTATATTCTACAATTTAAATAATAAAAACAAAAGTATGACATAATCCATACCTGAGTTATATTATTTGTACAGAGCCCCTTGAATTGTTGCATCTTTTGAGACACCAACAGTCTTGCTTTTCCAGACGCAGATCTAAGTTTCCCAATAACTTCTTCTGAGAGGTTTGGTGTATTCAGTTCGTTTTCAGCCTTATCGGCTAATTCCAATAATCTGGCGGTTTGCTCTTCCAGTATTCTAATAAAATAATGCCCATCCTTCTCACCTACAGCAAAAAACCTCGTACAATACCTTAAAATCACTTCGGACAGATTCATTTGCATTTTACATAAAAAATATCTTAAATAATTGGTTACATAGTATGTTACACTGACTAGTTTTGTGCTAAAATTAATTTTAGATATGTAATACATGTTGTCATTATTTTTCTAAAAAAAAATATGAAAATTTTCCGTATATAAACAAAATTGAAAAAAACTTGTTTATTTGAAGGTTATCACTACTGTCAATACAACAATAATAAACAGTTTGGTTGCAGTTGCCAATTCAATTACACCTTCAATTTTTGGTAATATATAGGTAATAATTTTATATACAAATAAACAAAAATTACCACAAATTTCTTTTCTAAAAACAAATTGAGTAGAATATAGCATACCGGGTGTTGCATCGTCGGACGGGACATAGGAAATCCCATGTAAATTTTAATGGGGTCAGCAATTGGCTTCCCCAATTATTTTAGAGAATAATTCTATTTAGGTTTATTGAAGAGCACTAAAACCCACATTCAAAAGAATAACTTTAGATATTTTTGATTAGCTCGTTTACGAGTCATCGCCGATTTCTTTTTAAATAGTTCTCCTTTCTTATGGCCCTGTATTTACTTATCAGCACCAGTCAAGGTAAAAGATAACTGTCAAATGAAGTTGTCATTTCAGAAATTTACCTATTTAGTGCTTTATTATTATTGAAAACTCATTCCTACATCGGAAATCTTAAAGATGTATTTATAAATACAAATTAATATGAATTAAAGTAAAATAAAGTAATCAGTTACAAGGTTAATTATAGTATTATTACAATATTCAATAACCTATTAATTTGGGTACTATTAAATTGTTAGAACTTTAGGATTTAAGATGTTCAAATATTCCTCCATTGACTGCTAGACAATAACCCAGGCGATCATAAAATTCTCTTCTTACATTCGCTAGTTGGTAAACTGAAATTCTATTGCATTCGGCAGAAATAGCATTTTTTAACTCGTCTAGAATTGGGTATTTTTTATCCTTGTATATCATGTTTTTTAAATGGTCCCAGAGAAAGAAATCATTTGGCGAAATATCAGGAGACCTTGCTGGCCAATTTACTGTATGATTTAGGCCAATAACGTTTCCGTTAAAACTATTGTCTAAATATTCCCGAACAGCCAGGGTACTATGTGCCGGGCAGCCATCCATTTGGTACCAAACTTCCTGATTTTCCCTAGCGGCATAATGTAAAGCAGGTAAAATATGATTTTCGAGTAGTAATATTCTGCATTTAAATTTCGCGTAAGAAATAATGGTCCGATAATATTGTGTCCGAATATCCCTGCCCAAACACTGTGGATATTGCGTCCTTGTTTCGACAAACCTGTATTAGCTTTCTTTGTTCCAATATCAATAATTTTGAACATTGGGTTCATTATTTAAGGTAAACGACCATTCGTCAGTAAAACATATGTTTTTTAAAAATCCCCTATTCGTGTTTGTTCTTTCCATCATATCAAAACAAAACGCCTGCCGCCGTATTTCGTCCCCATCTCGTAGCTCTTGGTGCTTTTCATATTTACTACTATTAAGGAATAGTATTTATGTCGTTTCAAAATTCGAAGCGCTGTAGTCCTCAAGTTTCCTATTATTTTCATCCTCAAGTTTCCTTGTGCTGATCTTTCCATCATTCTTTTCCACGCACAATAAAACTTCCAAGTCGGACTTCCAATCATTTCTTACATCCTCTCTTTGTTCCTGCCTTGCTTCACATTTCACATCTGCAGTTATTCAAATTTCTGGATCGGTCTCAAATCTCTGGATATTCCTTGCGATTGTAGATTTTTCAGGTAGCGGTCTATTTGGATACAGAGCAGCAAACATGTCCGACACCTTTTGATAAGTATTTCCTTGAAATACGCTTGTTTATATATTCTTAAAGTTGTTCAACCGACTAGACAAAATGTGCTGTCAACTGGAGGACAAATCGTGAACCTTTCGGGGCGGAGTCAAAAATATCGATTATTTTCGTTATTTTCCTCAGAGTAATGTAATAATATAGCCCGGATTTCTGCAAACTTTAATAATGATCAGCTGATTAAGAAATTTAAACGAAACTTTTATTTTATTGTAAATTGTGGATTATTTTTGCCTGTTATTTTAAGAATTCTAAACCGTATTAACATACAACCGTACAACATATCGAAATAATGATTTCTTTCATAATTTCGATATGTTGGTACATTATTTATAATTTATGATAATGCTAATTGCTGTTAATTAATATTTAAAAAAAAGTTACATACATATTTTAATTTGATTTAATGCAGGTTTATAAAAGAATCATTTCATTCTTAGATTATTTTATTCTAAATTGAGTGCTTTACGAATTTGACGATATTTTTTTTTTGAAAACATAAAACTTTTTACATTTTTGATGCCAACTAATTGGCATGGTATTATTGGTATGGGAATGAGCCAAGAAAGAAAAGAATTGGCTATAACTTGTAATTTTTCGAAAAAAAACATATTATACCTATATAGCTGAAAAGCTTAAAGAATGGCGCTTTTTATGAAGTCATGGCCAACTAGGATTTCCATTTAAAAAAAAACATAATGTTTGTGTCATATGTCAAAAATTACAGGCATTCGAAAAAAAAACAGAAAACACAAACTCATTAGGTATGTGATTATCTACAACTTTTATCTGAAAACTTTTTGTCTAAAATACCATATGATCGAATAAAAACGGCGTCAGCGATGGCTATGAAATGACGATCGATGATAATATCCATATAATTTTACATATAAAATGACAACGATCTTCATTTCATAGCCATCGTTGACGCCGTTTTTATTCGATCATACGGTAGATTATAATGGAATTAGAGACAAGTTTTAAAATAGTCAAAATTTGTGTTTTTCGAAATATATAGTAAGCCAAGAACTTTTTCAAAAATCTGAAAGGCGCATATTTATGACCCCACAAAACTGCAATTCTTTCCCCATTTAACCGACTCTCTATCTCCAGTAGTTTCCGAGATACCCACAGAGAACATCGTAGGAAACTCATCCTGTATAGTATTTAGAAACTAACTATTATTTTTATTTGACTAGATTAATTTGATTAATAAGACTCGATTAATTTAATTTAAAATAAATTTGATCAGATTTTTTTTTCGTATATTCTACTACCAGAAAACCAAAATTATATGATAACGTACTTTTCAACGAAGTTGAAGGAATATATAGCGTATCAGCGTATCTATCACAATACTTAATAGAATTACTACAATTAGAAGAAAAACAAAAAGAAAAAAATACCCAAATATCTTCACCTACTACTCATCTACAAAATAAACGAATATAATCCCTTATAAAAACACTACACAACTACTTCTTGTATTTTACACTGAAAAAATTATAAACTTACTAATTAATCAAACAAAAAGAAAAAATAACCAAATTATCCCTTCACCTACTACTTAACTACAAAATAAATAAACTATAAAAACACTACTAAACTATTTCTGGTATTCTACACTAAACATTATAATTAAACTTAATAAAATTAATATAATTTTACACTACAACCACTACAACTATAAAGAAATAAGAACATTTTTTAAAACTAGAAGAAACAGAACTTCGATACGTGCGACCAATATAATAGATCAAGCGGACAAAGAATATAAAACACTTTAAAAATGTGCATTCAGAAAGAAAAACTATCTCGAAAATTATCTAAACACATTTTTTTTTCTTATCAGTGAAAAGCATCGGCCTTGCGGAATTTGTCGGGTATTTACAATGGTCGAATTGTATAATTACCAGCTTTTATAGCATATCTAATAGACAAAAAGTATCTGGTCGATTAGTAACCAATTGGCACGGTCCGAAAATTATCGATTTTTATTTTCTCTGTTTTTATTGGTCGCTTCAAAATTCAGAGTAACAAAAAATATTTTTCTGTAGTAAAAGACTGTGAAATACGCCCCGCCATCTGGTGCTTTACATCCATAAACGTCTTATGTTGAGCTACTTTAAAAATTCATATACAAGGATAATACCATTCAATCATCAATACTTTTTCTTCGGTAGTGTAATTCATGGCTAATATTTTCGATGTAGGAGTTTTTAATAATAATAATAATAAAGCACTAAATAGATAAATTTCTGAAATTACAACTTCATTTGACAGTTATCTTTTACCTTGACTGGTGCTCATAAGTAAATACAGGGCCATAAGAAAGGAGAAATATTTAAAAAGAAATCGGCGATAAGTCGTAAACGGGCTAATCAAAAATATCTAAAGTTATTCTTTTGAATGTGGGTTTTAGTGCTCTTCAATAAACCTAAATAGAATTATTCTCTAAAATAATTAGGGAAGCCAATAATTGACCCCCTTAAAATTTACATGGGATTTCCCTGGGATTTCCTATGTCCCGCTCGACGATGCAACATCCGGCATATTAGCTGAGAGAAAAACGGCCTACACGCGTAACGATTTATCGTACTGCGCGTTGAACTGCAGATGGTAAAGAAAATCGTACGGCTTGCAGTACAGCCATTTTTTGTACACACGATGCAACACATTGTACTGCCGCAGTTCAGATTATTCACTTTTCGTCGTGAAGGGCTACCGTTATGTCAAGAATTTCAAAGAAGAAAGCTGCCGTGCTTGTAGCTGCGATATTGCTGATAGATGAAGATGATGAACAAAAAGAAATCAAAAAGCGAAATGGTGTAAAAAGTGGTTGCAATTTTTTTTTTTCATTTTATTTGCATAATCTTTTGATTTCACGTCCCATAGGCATCTATTTTCTCTATATAAATCAATAAAGTCTTCCCAGAACGTCTAATTTTTTAAATCCATAATATTGATTAAACCAAAAATAAATAAAAATTATATCGTAACTGCGCGCTGCGGCAGGGAATACATTCCACGCGTTCAAACCCCACCCCAGACACGACCCGTTGATACGATATTTTACGGAAGCTCCGTACTGCAAACGATTTGACGACTGCATACTGCAAACCATCCAATTTCCCTACACACGCTACGATTTATCGTTAATGCGGCAGTTTCGATGGATATCGTACATCGTACTGCATGCAGTACGATAAATCGTTACATGTGTAGGCCGTTAAAGATAAGTGTTCTGTTATTCCAAAAAAGTTGATTATGTAGTATGTAGATAAAAAGAAAAAAAATTAGAAATTGAACATATAAATCGGAACCACTGAAAATATTTAACCAGAATAGATTTCTTTTATATAATTATGATCAGAATATCAGGAATTAAAAATCTTGTAATAATACATATATGGGATATTTTTTTATTCAAACAACCAGATAGTGAAATTGCCTTCGAGTATCCAATCATTAAGAAAAGCAAGTTGACGGTACTAAAAAACGATATATCGCCTAAAAATGGCAGTAAGTCACACACAGTTACATACGAAAATCTGTTAGTTACATATAGTCATGTAATTGGAGTATTTATATGTATAGTGAGAGACACTATTTTTGCACATTTTTATAAAATATACGGGGTGTATATCAAAAATGGCTCACCCCTGGAACTTTTTTTTATTTTTTTCAGACAAAAACGAGATTTGGTATGTTAGTATATGACAAATTAAGAGTAATTAATGTATTCAATTGTTTTTGGTCACTTCCTGTTTTACCGAAAATGACTTAAACTTTTGATTTTTAAATAATCAAAAATACTTTATTGGATAGAAAATGACACTCTGAATAGAATGACATATCAAATGTCAACTTTTGACATTTTCGCATATGATTTTGATTTTTGCAATTGAAAAATGGAAAATGCGATTTATAACGACAATTTGACTCGAAATATCAAATGTGTACCAAATAATTTGTAAAAAATGCTTGTACCAAATATGCTAATTGAGTAAAAAAGAGCCACCCTTGTTCCTGGAAAAAATTGATATATAATTAAAAATACGATTTGGACATCTTTTAACTAACCAGGACATCACACGAAAAATCAAATCTACTTTTTCAAGGCTCCTTGATTAAAAATTAGTGTTTTAACGCAGCCATGGCACTCGAGTGAAATTTAAAATACGATTTTTTTAAAGCAAAAATGTCAAAAGTTGACATATACATATATGTCATTCTAGTCAGAGTATAATTTTCTATCGAATAAAGTAGAAATATACCGAAGGTGAAGGTGCCATTTAAAAATCCAAAGTTGTAGTCATTTCCGATGAAACTGGAAGTGACCGAAAATAATTGAATACGTCAATCAATCCTAATTTACTTCGTATATTAACAAACAAAATGTCATTTAACTAACATAGCAAATGTAGTTTTATCTGAAAAATTAATAAAGTTATAGGGGTGGGCCACTTTCGAGACGCACCCGGTATAATTCATTTAACAGCACATTACGAATAAAAACTTGAATAAAAAACTATGCGACCACGTTTTGCATTAAATTTCTGCATTTGTAGAGCATGGGTCAAAAAACAAGAGCAAAAAATGGAAAATAATTCTTCTAATTTTTTTTTAATAGGAATCTATAATTTTAACAGTCCACAGGTACTTGTATTTTGTCGCAAACTGCAACCAGTAATAATTCGATAGCATAAACGTGACAAATTAGTAAATAAAAAATAGAAAAATACTCACTAGATGAACATTCATCATTAATAGGCACTTCAAGGATTTTTCCATTTTGCAGACTC
This sequence comes from Sitophilus oryzae, assembly GCF_002938485.1. NCBI lineage: Eukaryota > Metazoa > Arthropoda > Insecta > Coleoptera > Curculionidae > Sitophilus > Sitophilus oryzae. Next base: position 1,061,573 of record NW_022147349.1, on the reverse strand, counting down.
ACAGATGGTTCACTTAAAAATTCCTCACTTGGTTTATGATGGCCATTCACTTTCACTTCATCCGTTAATTTAGGAACTGTAACACTTTTTTGTATCGAAACATCTTTGGTCTTTTTCGAGTTAGCGATAGGCAACTGAGCTCGAAATTCGGGTCTTAAATGACGCAACACCGGTAAAGATGGACTGCTCAAACTCTGCTTCATCGATGGCTCCACATCGTCATCTAAAAATTTGTCAGGCAACGTTTTATTATGCGCGTCCCTATCTTCTTTATCCGTAGTATCTTCAGATTCGGACAGGGGATTCTTCTTCCTTTTAGATACAAAGAAACCTTGTGCCAAAGCTCCAGGTCCGTACAGTCTTTCCACTCTCTGTTGTATAAAAGATTTAGTTTCTTTTCCATTAGTGTACTCTTTGCTTATGGTGGTACTCTCGATGTTGCATTTGTTTTGTTCCGATAATCCACTTACCTTTTTGCTTTCGTAAGTCATACACTGTCTTTGGATCGTGTGATGAGAGTTACCTATGCACCCGTCTGTTGTGTCTTTTGTAAAAATATTAGATGAGAAATGAGACTCTTTGCTACTCATAAACGTCATGGTCTGTGTGGAATTGTAAAATTTTTGGGTGTGATGGGTTTGGAGGGCGTTCTCTGTCATGTTTGTCTTCGGTGTAGGAAGAGGCACTAGGTTTAGCGGTGACAGAAGATTATTGGTGACACTGTACGTTGGCTGAGGGGGTGTCAAATGACTTCCAGTATCGAGGCGATGAGGCGAAGCATCTCTGGATCTAGCCAACCGGACGGGGTCGTAGTTTGTGGTAGTAGAGTAACCATTAACGGTGCAGGCCAAACTCAAGTACGATGGCAGATGATGCTGTTGTAGGTCAGCCGGCGTCAAGACACTTGCACTGCGCAACGTTCCGGTGGAAGATACCTCGGACCAATCTGAAATAACGCAATAATATGAAAATAAAATAATGTGACATTTATTTAAGGTAATCTCGCTGTAGGTTATTCAACCTTGACTCGACTAAACTACCACGCCTACTAATATGCTAATCGAAAAGTTTGAAAGAGAAATTTTTCTATTTATAATTGTAGATCAGATTTCGTATGGCGCTGGGTACAAATATTTATGGAAATTTCAAAAAAAATCTTCACACAATGCCTACAAAAAGTGCCATTAACTATAAAACCTTTGCATTTATTATACCAATTTAAAACTTCACATAATAATGAATTACAATCTGTGTAGCATTATTTTCTACTTATTAAAAATATATACCTATATTTTATACCATTTGCAAACAATGCTATACTTATTTGTATTACCTAATTTCTAATAAACTAATTTTCATTTCAAGTCAAGAATTAACAACAAATAATATTTAAAAAAACGAATAACATGCATGTACTTCTTGGATAAATAAAAATTGACTAAAAATCAACCAAAGTTTGATTGGGAGTAAAATAATATTGCTACACAATATTCAATGAAATAACTTGACAAATACATTTAAAATAATAAAGCCATTTTTAACTATTATTAATAATAATATTTATATAATACAATTACCAGTTAAAACATCAATATACTGTCAAAACAAATAAAGGTTGCACAAAAGTAAAATTGAAGAAACAAAAAATAGCCAAACACAGTACTGCCGATATTTAAAACTACCTACAATAAAACTAGACGGAATCGACCCGTTCATGCAAAATGAATGTCTCATATCCTAAAATACCAACCTTTAACACAAGCGCGGTCACAAATGTTAATGTTGATAATTTAAGTATTAAAATGCGTGATCATTTAACATTGGTTGTTAAACAAGACACTGAAAATTAATAAAGTTATCAATTCTTACAATGTTGATAACATTTTAGTAATGTTATTATAATAATTATATAAAATATAGTTAAAAAATAATATTTACACATTATGTATTTAATATTTTAAATGTTTACATAAATATATTTTAAGTCAATATAGATATACAGGGTCCGGCAATAGTGCGTCGGGCATCTTTAGCTTCTAGAATAAAAAACTTGAGAATTTTGTTTCAGTGTAAACCTAAACTATGTACAAGGATGCATTTCAGGAAAATATTTTAACTTCTATAGGGTGGCTCAAAAAAGTGTGAGTGGATAGGGATGATTTTTTTTTAAATACCATTTAAAAAACCAAGAAAAATTATTTTATATTTTAGAAAGTTTAGCGAAAATTTTGAACATCCTGTATGATATACAATTACCATATTTATAGCACAGTAAGTACAGACCATCTAATGTAAATATCTTAATATAGTTCTGATTTCAGGACATTTCTTGTATTTTTAATAATTATTTTAAGAAAGGCTGAAAAAAATATATTTTTTATTTATTTATTAATATCTTAGGATTATGTAAAGTGATCTGAAAAGAAGCCAAAAATGCAATAATATACAGGGTTTTCCATTTAAAAAAAATCATCCCGATCCACTCACTTTTTTGAGCCACCCTATAGAAGTTAAAATATTTTCCTGGAATACATCCTAGAACATACACACATAGATTTGCACTTAAACAAAATTCTTAAGTTTGTTATTCTAGGAGCTACAGATGCCCGACGCACTATCGCCGGACACTGTATAAGTCAAGAGGCCATTAAAGCTGAGGATCGCGGTTTAGATCACGAGTAAAATACTAAGTCCCGTCTAGTTTCCCTAGTTAAATAGTAAAAAGAGGCGTAACTATTTTTTATAATATTTTTATGAAAACCCTACCTAGTTACAATTTTAAGTATATATAAGTAGGTATTTTATCTTTTATGTACTATTTTTTTCAAACTTCAAGCAACAAAAAAGAGAAGTAGATGTTATAAAGTACATAACTGCGATATCGAGGTAGTAGAAGTATCAAAGAATACATGACAAATTAAAAAAAAACAATGCAGATTGATTTATTGACACTTCTAACACAGTACTACTAGCTTAAGCGGGCCACTCATGGTACTGCGCCGTCGTGTCGTACGACAGAGTAAAAATGTCAAATATTACGTGGTATGACAGAGTAAAATGGCAAAATTTTTAGCTGTCAATAGGGCATAATGGGCATATAGCAAATTTGTACCGACGAATATATCTACCGCGGGGTTAACAAGGGCACGGTAAACTCGTCGGTACAAATTTGCGATATCTACCCTATAACCTATGCCTATAACCGATTGATAACTATGACAACAACAATTAACATATTTTTACTATACAGGGTCGCTTTTATGTATGGAAACCAAATGGAAACGGTCGATTAGTAGGTAAAATATAGGAGGTACCGCAAAAAGTTAAATACAAAAGTTATAGGGTTCAAATATCTATTAGCGAGTAATAAATTTAAGTATACAGGGTCGTTCATAAACTCGGGGCAGATCAGATTCGTTTTTATATAATAATAACGATGAAAACTAGTTTGCAACTTTTGTTTCAAAATAGTCGAAAGTGAAAACAAATTGACTGAAAAATGTCTGAAGTTGGTTAAAAAAAGAAAAAATACTCGTAAAATGTAAAATTAAAAACGCAACTTTTTGATATAAAGTTTTTCAAAATTCGGCCAATAAATCCATTTTTAGTCATTTGTAATAATTGTCATATAATAATGTCATTATAATATAATGAAAATACCCAAGGGCAATAGGTAAGAATTTATTATCATTTTTAAAAACTAATGCTAAAGTCAAATTTAACCTAAATAAATTAATAAAAAAATCCTATATGATGCGAACTAATACAAAAATATATGTAGCACTGTACCTATAAGCTCAACATAATGATATCCGGAAAGATAGATACAAACAAGGTAACCTGATAAAAAAGTTTTAAAAAATACAAATTTCTTAAGAGTTAACTTTTATTAATTATTGTAAAGTGTAAAACACTTGCTAGAAGTATTATAAACATTGTCAAGATATTTATCCTTTTAGTTTATTATTTTTTTAATGTAATAATAACTAAAAAATGTACTGTCATAAAGAACATTCATTTAATTAAATTTTATAGCTAATGCGTGTCTAGAAACATTAGATCATTCTACGTTTCAAAATGTAGATGGTAATATCTAACACATTTTTTATAGTTTTAGTTCAATATTTTACTTTTTCTTTCCAAATGTTTAATAATGTAACGTGATGAATAAATAATACCAATACTTTAAACTCAATTAAAGTAGGAACTTAATAAATATATTTACTATAACATTAAATTTATTGATATACTTCAATAAATAGCCTTATGATGAAGATATGTGACGATAGATAATTCTTTAACAATAATGATATTTTTTTAATTATTTAAATGCTTGACTGTAAAAATCAATGTTCTCGCTTGTTCATTTTTTTTGATCATACGACATCTACACAATAAGATAGTACAAATTAACGTACCTATGATAAAAAAACTGCGCCACAGTAGCTTTTGAAGTTACAACCGATAATAATTTCTGTCGAGTCAACCCTTAAGCTAGATTATCACTTGAAACTGCGCGAAGCTGTTTAGCGCATTTTGTATATACGTAGGCTTCACAAAAATGCAACAATTGATAATTTTGCATTATATATGCATACATTTTATGTGGAAATAAGGTAGAAAGCTAGTGGAATGTTAATATAAATAATTTGTATGCAGTTAAGTTCAGTGGCGTTTCCTAGCACGTTTATCGCCCTCTTCGATTCTTTTTAGTCAATAAAAAATAATCACCGAATGCAAAAAACTGTTGCGATATTGTAAAATAAGTTTCATATTTTTGGTTTAGTTAAAATTTTGAAAAACTCTTATTTCGAACCTGTTTAGCATGATCTGATCGCTATTATGCTAAAAAACTGTAGTTGTAACAAAATTCTAAAACTAATCGAAAATTGAATCATTCTATACATTCCGTTTTTAAAACAGATGTCATTACTCTGTGCTTGAATGACAATAATGATGCAAAAATCTGCTTTACGCAAAATCTATACTATACTAAATGTTTAATCAATATTTAAAAGCCAGGATATCACGGTTTGTAAATGCTATTTACTTACAGATTTTTTTACCCTGCAATATTCTAATAATTTTTTCTTTATATTTCCATAATAATGATCCTTACCTATAGTAAGTTATTAAATTCACTAGAATACATCAATGAAAACAATTTACATTTAAAAACAATAAATAAAACAATTTTTATGTAACCTAAATAGTACAATTTAATTAAAATTAATTAGTAAATGACACAAAAATAAGACAAAAATCTGTATCTGCTCTTATAGTTTCTAATGCAATAAAACGTTTAATACGTTTGATTTTGTAGCCACAAATACTGAAAATCAGCTGGTGTTGAAAATATCGTCACCTACTTTTTATTAGACGATTAATGTGCATAAAGATCTATGTATAATAGACTACAAACATAAAATTGTTATAATATCTAGACCGTAAAGAATAAAAATTTTCTTTAATACTATAAAATCACATGTTATAATAGCATATATTCTTGATTTCGGTAGATTGTTCAATTAACAATAATATCTGAAATTCATATTTGTTGACACCAATCATTTACACACCTGTTAATATAATACACAAAATTAGTTCGTAAAGTGCACGTAATAATCAAATTTCTTGTTACTAATACACCTTGACATATAAAATGTATTTACAGGTAAAATTAGTACATACGTATATATTTTAAAATACATATTACAAAAACCCATAAATACACTTATTCTTAGATATATTTTAATAAAATTAATATCAATAAATACCTGGCTTATATAGGGCTCGAAAAGTACTGTTAAATAATGCTTCTTTAGCAAACGAACACTTTTGAGTCACTATCTTCGGCAAACGCAGGAGGAGAAAAAAACAAAAAGTAAAAGAACGCAGTCGTATTTTTAGTCTGTAAAAGCAACAATAACCGAGTCCCACTATTGCCAACTATTTTTTCACGTTACTTTAGTATTTTTGTCCTCATTCCAGATTGACAATGAAAAATTAGCTATCCTTTTGCACCACAAGTAAACGTGCACGCCGAATAAATTGTCGAAATTTAAGCACTTTTACTAGTCGCGGCGAAGTAGGTGTTTGACCGCAATCATTTCAATACAATAAAATCGAGTATCATATAGCTGAAGCCTTGAACTACAAGCAAATAAGCAACGTAAAAAAGTGAAATATTGACTATTTTTTTTTATATTATACGGGTGATTCCATTCTAACCGTGATTTTTTATGATATGTCTCTTTGCTCTCACTGTTTGTGATTTATCTATCTATTATATATTTACATTTAAATCTTGCAATATATCACTTAATAATCAGTGTTATGCCCCTCTCTAGTCTCTAGGACTTGTCTACAAATCGGTTATTTTTTGCCATAATAAATAATTTAAACTAATTAACTGATAAATCCTAAATCAAATTATTACATTTATATGGCTGTCTTGAGTCGAGAATGAAATTAGTACCATCTAATGTTCAACGTGCAAAGTACTTACTGCGGTATCGTACTACGAGTATCGTCGTTCGTCGTATAATGTTTCTGTGATAATCAAAAAAATTTAAAATTAAAATAAGATTGTATGGTTATTATGGTATAGGTCTTTTATTTAGAATTACAATGAAAGGTTTTTCCTTTTGAGAAAGTCCCGAAACATGTCGCCCCCTGCTTTTTTTGAAGGAATTAAATTTAAGTAAACATCTTAAAGATTGTGAGTTATTTGTCCCCTTACCCCTCTTCAAAGGTTTTACTTTGATATTATGTACTCACACTAGGTTGGAGAACGTTTATAAACTAAATCATAAATCAAGCGAATTACTCGTCGCTTGCCCATCTACTTGCCATTTATCACCGAAAGAATATGTGCTCTGTGCACGCAACTTACTGCTTGGCGTACAACAAGCGACAGGCGAAAATCCGTATTTTTAAATAGGAGCGAAATTTTGCTCGAGCGATGGCTCGATTATTGAAATCGCTTGAAACTCGAGTACTCGACTATTGAAATGAATAGTTTTTCCCCATCACTATAATAGGATATATCTGTTATAGGAATAATTTTACAGCTTTATAGGAAACATTTTTAGGACTTTTACCATTATTTTTCGATAAGTTCTTAAACTAGTTGATTTTTTTTAAATCACACAATTAAAATTAAAAAATCGTTTGAGCTAAATCACGATTTAAATGTTGATTTAAATCTTTGCACCTGCACCCTGGTTTGCAGGACTCGTGCTTCATTTACCTCGAGATTAGCGAAATAACTAGAATACCATATTGAAAGAAAGTCAGCTCAGTAATGTTTACAAAAATTAGGCAAAAAAAATTATGAAACAATTTGGTTCATTTTAAAATTCAGTTTTCAGAAAGGTATAGCAAACTATATTTTAGTTGCTAACCATAGACATGTATAAAAGACAGAGACTAACCATATAAAGTCTGTCCAACAAGAGGTTTCATGAAAGTGACAGTTGTAGTCTGTCCTCTTAATTCAGTGATAATAATAAATCCAAAAAATGGCAGTGGTTCAGTCACCTTTTATATGTTATCTGTAGTGGATTATTGTGCGAGAACGGTGTATTATAAGAACATGTATAAGCATAATTGAAAACGTTCCCCTTTAAACATTTTTTTAAGTAATTCTTTATTTTTGAATCTAAACAGCATAAGGCATAAACTTTTTATAAAAATAGTATTTTATCAATATTATTTATAATACACCCTACTATGTAGACATTTAAGTAAGCGACAACGTGATAACACTGGAAAAGTTATGACCCGTCCTTTTTCGCCGAATTTGGAAGTTCAGGGATTTCCCAGTACATACCAGGTGCGTCTCAAAAGTGAATTACTCCTACATCTTTTTATTTTTGAAGTGAACTTGTGAACTTGAGAACTTGAAGTGAAACTTCTTTACGCGCGATGGGAGTAAAAAATCAAGTCCGTGACACACGAGACGCGTCAGGAAAAGTGGTAACGATCGGAGGTTAAAGATGCGTATTCATTATCCGAACGAACGAACGAACGAACGAACGAACGAACGAATGAAAGTGCGGTATATTTAGACGGGAACCGAACGCATGCGGCCGTTCGTTCGTTCGTTCGCTCGACCATCCGTTTCGAGTCGGTACATCAAAGGCGTTCGCCAACAAATGCCTCCGGTCTTCTCGTGCGGTCCCCGTCCATACCACTAGCGTACATTCGTTCGTTCGTTCGTTCGTTCGTGCGGATAATGAATACGCACCTTAAGACGAAGCGTCGTAACTCGGGCCCTAGGTGAGCTAGGGAGCTGAAACTCGGAATGTAGATGGGGCTCGAAGAAATTGTCGATAGATTGGACCAAGGCCAACTTGACAGTGTACGACACGTGTCACTGTGATAGTTTTGACGGAAGAAAGTCAAAAGTTGATGTCGTTCGATCGCAACCAAATTTGGTGGGTAGGCTATGCGACGGTGCAGTGCACACCCTGCAAAGTTTGATACGACATTTTGTTTACATCTTCATCAGGGTGGGACTAACTATTTGATATTGAAGAAAAATGTGGGTCGATTTCGGCATAATTAGGAGCGGGCTACAGGATGACGTTTTGAACTCCTGAACGTTTTGAACCGGTGCCTCGAAATGGACGAAATCATCAGGATTTTTCTTAATTATAGGTCGATTGGAAAGAAACTCGGCACGTGGATACAGGTACCCGAATGGAGTTCTCAGACAGGCAGACGAATAGACCGACAGACGAAAGTAAGAAAGTTTCACTTCAAATATGTGCGCATAAATCACACACAATCTTTTTTTCAGATAAAAAAAACAGATATGGTATGTTAGTATGTGACATAAATTAGGATTGATTGACGTATACAATTTGTTACGTATACAAAGCGTACCAATTGTTTTGGCCACTTTCTGTTTCACCGGAAATTACTACAACTTTTGATTTCTAAATGGCATCCTCGGTATATTTCTACTTTATTCGATAGAAAATGACACTCTAAATAAAATGGCATATCATATGTCAACTTTTGACATTTTCGAATATGGTTTATTTAAAATTGCAACATGCCAATTCATAACGACAATAATTTAACTCGAAATACTAATACTAAGTAGCAAATAATTCGTAAAAAATGCTTTTTCCAAATATGCTAATGAGCCACCCTTGTTCCGTTTGAAAAAATTGAGATATGATTAAAAACACGATTTGAGCATCTTTTAACTTTATTCGATAAAAAATGACACTCTGAACAGAATATGGTTTATTTGAAATTGTAACATGCGGTCCATAACAACATATTGACTCGAAATACCAAGTGTGTGGTATCAGATTATTGGTAAAAAAATACCTTTTCCAAATATGCTAATGACCTGCCCTCGTTCCATTTGAAATTTGAAATTGAAAATTGGGATATGATTAAAAATACGATTTGGGCATCTTTTAACCTGCCAGGAGAAGACTCGAAAAACATTAGACGATCAAATTTATGTTTCCAAGGTTCCTTGATTAAAAATGTCTAGTTTTAACACAGCCATTGCGCTCTAGATTCAAATTTAAAGTACCATTTTTTTTAAAGCGAAGATGTCAAAAGTTAACGTATGATATGTCATTCTATTCAGCCATTTTCTTTCAAATGAAGTAAAAAAATACCGATGATGGTGTTATTTAAAAATCAAAAGTTGTAGTAATTTCCGATGAAACAGGAATTGACCGAAAACAACTGAATACGTCAATCAATCCTAATTTATGTCATAAAGTAACCAAAATAAAATCTCGTTTCATTATCCGAACAAAATAAAAAAAGGCATAGGGATGAGCCACTTTTGAGAAACACCCGATATACAAGCAAAGGCAATATGTAAACAAGCCGTTTGTTTATTCACAAGAGAAACACTAAACCGCAAAACCTGACATGAAACTATGAAACATTCTCTTTATTTTTCAAAAAGCAGTCACTTTCCGATTTGCTTCGCACTTCTAAATTACTATAAAACCCTGTATGTGTTAGAAATGGGCATCGACTCGAAAAACATGATCAAAAAAGTTACAGTTGGAACAGAATCACTCATATACACACTGTTTATCGTTAAAAGACCACCGGCCCGGCGCGGCGTACTGAATATGGTACTTGGTACTGCTTTTATCGTTTTTAGCGACAACCGGAGACTTTCGAACTGTTTATCTTTCGGAAAATAAAACTGTGCTGGCTTAGGCTGGTGGTAAAATGAAAGCAACCCGCAATTTTAATACTTTCTATTGTTTCTTTTATCAAACGAGATCGACGAATGTCCGAGAAACGTGGAGTCGTGTCTATTGAACAGCGGAAATAAATCGTAATTTGTAATAGCCTACAAGTGTGTTGTTGTATCAACAGAAAAGTATAACATTGTCTTTTCATAAAACTTCATGAATGAAATTGTTTATAGCTGCTTTGTAATTTTCTCAAGGAGAATGTTGAGTGAGAGATTAATATAATTGGTATGATAAAGAAATAGATCAAAATGTATTATACAGGGTGTTCCAATATTCCGTGGACATAGAACAATATACTACGTATTTGGAATCAAAATAAGTTCATTGGACACAATTTACCTTTATACAATAGTGATTCGTTTGTTCGTTAGAGAGCATCAAACTTTAATAACGGCAATCGATGATAATCTTAGCGAGGTCAATCTCTAGGCGTCAGTTACTAAAAATTGACATAAAGCTTGTCAAAAATTTAAAACTAATTATAGAAAAATAAAAAAGGGCAGAAAGATTCCAGACACACAAATTAATTTCTAAAAAAATAGTTTATCGAATTTTAAACTACACCATTTAAAAGTAATTTATACTCAATATACCTTAAGACCAAATGACAGTAAGCATCATTAAAAAATTAAGAAGAGTATGATACAAGTAAGGTAACGTCTAAGGCTTGACTTCGCCAAAATTATCATCGATTGTCTTCCCCAGCTGTCTTTGACACCGTTTTTTTCGATCGTATATATCTATAAGAGAATAAATAGAATCTGTTCCGTATATAATGTGAAATGCTATATAATATATTAGCTATATGATCCAGACACAAAGTACCTGCGAAAACGGACCAAAATACCCACTTTACCCAAATATGTACTAACTACTCCTAAATACTGACTTCATGAAAGGTTGTTTTAAGTTTCTTTGTGATTTCCACAAATCATAATATTTATACTTTACATCGCACATAATTTTCAACGTCTTCGTAGTTCAATTCAGTCAACAATTCGCAGGTTTTTTTTTACAAAAAAAAAACGTAAGATGAAACTTAAAAATGTAAATGAAACAAAAACTCCAACACCTTAACATGTAGATAAACTCCCAAAAGACTCAGAGAAGATATCGACAGACAACATCTAAAAAATGGCAGAACATTCAATTTTTCTATGAGTTAAAATAACAGACAATTATTTTCTCGTTGGACAGACTTTAACAATATACATAAAACCATTTATACCATACTTGCAATTTGGAAGGATAATATATTATTTCTCAAATTCAAGTTTATTAAACATAACTTAATACAAATTCATTCATTTTTAGGAATGACTTCACACAAAAATAATATAATTCAAGATTTTCTAAAATAATGTAATATTTAATATTAATTTTGCTTGCCTCTAGTAATAAATTTTGTGATTAACATCACTTATTTATGAATATTGGGAGATATGTATATATTTTTTTTTAATTTCTTAAAACGACATTTGTATTTTGACCTTAGTCACTGTTTATTGTGTATTTTCTTGACCGAAATACACCTATAAAACTTGGACCAAAACAAAAAAAAATAAATACAGGAAAAATGTTTCGATAAAAAACAAAGAAAATCAAATTTTAATGATTAAAAACCATACAATATTAAAGAATATCAGCTAAAAAGTGTTTTAAGTGTCTTAAGTTTTTGTAAACCACTGTTCCTATGCTATTAGAGACATAAGTACAGTTTATTGTGCATATACTGTATGTGCATGTGTATGATCAAAGTATACAAAATTATGTTTGTTAATAAATCAGGCAAGAGCAAGAATATCAGACAGAAATCAGGCAAGAGCAAGAATATATAATCATTGCATGCAAAGGTAAACAAAATCGAATAAATTATAGATCTATACTTGATCTATACATAAACTATTGGAAGTCTACGTCAAAAATTACAATAGTGAATCTTAAATAAGTGCAAATATTATTAGGAGAAATAGTATTTCGAGTTTGAGTTTTTTTCGCGATTTTTTTCTTATAATTTGAATTCTTTTGAAAAAAAAATTTCGAAAAAGAAAAAAAGAAAATTTAGAAAACCCGTGTTTTTAGGTTTTTCTAAAGTTTTAGGACTAAGTTTTAACACTTTGCCATTGTGTTTCTTCTGTTTTACCTCCACGTAATACCAACTTTCCAAAATAGCGAGGTTAATATGTCAATCCGACGTTTTAGACAATTATTGATAAATATGAACCTGGAATTTTTATTTAATTTTCAATGCCCTTTAACTACAAAATAAAATGAGATATAAAAGTCATACAATACCATTTGACATTTGAGAGATTTCTTGAGAAAATCAGTATCATTTGGAGTATCTCGAAACAATAACCTAGTAACCACTGATAAAATAATTATAGTAGAGTTTATAACTGTACCAGTAGAGCAAAAGGAGTTCTTTTTTTCGACACGAAGTTAATAAAAGTCGGTTCACCCAAAACAGAGATGTCATCATTTTTTTTAAATGTAAAAATACTTAACCTTCCCTCACCACGTTATTTTTGACATCAGACAAAAATGGTACGTAGCATACTCTTCTCAATAATTGATTAAAAAATACAGCGCTTATAATTTTAACATATCTCAATTCATAAAATTTAAGAGAAAATTGGTATTTCGATTTTGTTTTAGCGATCAAACGCTTTAAAAAAGTTGGCCGATCGTTTCCTGCAACAATCAGTTCTCTGAATATAACTGTACATAAATGACGACGTTAGTTTTAGCTGCCTTGGTCTGGGTTTGCAGCGAGGACCGAGCAGCTCTTTTGCGATTTTCCACAAATTTCTTAAAATGGAGCTGCCTGGTTATTGCAGCCACCCCTTCAATTGGCCGTTTTAAGACAGTACATATTTACAAAAACTTTCAGTATACTAATATACTTTAACAATCCAGAAAGTATTTTGGGATACTGACAAATATCCAGTACTGTCAATAACAGTGATCGTGTGAGGCCCGATTTACGTAGTAGGCTGCACGTAGCTTATTTGCTTGTAAATATGTTCTTCCTTAACCTCTATCATTCACAGTTCCCGATTTACAGCCGAAGTCCTATATTATTGGAACAACCGTTAAAATTCATAATTTTTTGTGGCCTTGCAATATAAAACATGCAGTATTTCATCCAAAAATAAAAATATATATACTAATCACAACATGCACACAACTTTACACAAAGCAACTGTACCTGACTGTAATTCCGTCGATGCTTCCATATCCAAAGAACAGGTTCCTATAGAATCAATCGACGTTTCCATGTTGACCATAGAAGAACTGTTATCGTCACCAAGGTTGGACAGAGAGCGAAATGACGAGCATGTTGATAAAGGTGGAAGCGATATAGTTGGAATAGTTGATTGTGAACTGTCTAATGCCGAACTAAATTTTTTATACGTAAAAGATTCTGAATGATCTTCGGTTGCGTTATTCTTGATTAATTTCGTGTTTTTTTGTTTCGGGTCAAAATCATTTTGACGTCTTTCAGTGGATTTAAAGAAAATATTTTTGAAACGTCCAACGCTTGGTGACGATTCAGAAGAGTTCTGTTTAAGTTCTTCACGAGAGTTTTTATTGGAAAAAAGTCTCTTCACACCATTAATGCATGCACTATTCTTCTCGGAACTTTGAGTTTTGCATACCAACTTCCCTAAAGATGCAAATGAAATAATGAAATATACACATATATGAAATGATAATTTTATATGAGAAATTAGTGTATGAAATTCCCATGACAGCCATCCAGTATTTTATCGTCCGGATCATAAAGCGCAAAGTTGTATATTCTTTTAAGTCCCGTCTACACATAAAACATGTCCAGACGTAGCTGGCGTTACCGTCAGCCTGGCCGAAAATTCCCAAATTTAGTTTAGCTCTGCGCCGCTGTGCGCAGATTTACGCGTCGTTTACGCAGCGGATAAAGAATACTGTACCGCAGTTCTGCTTTCAGTCGACAGAGTGAGTAGTTGCCGTAGATAAATACTATAGAACTACTGATTAATCCATCGATTTACGGATTTTGGGAACAGTACGTTTCTATCATTAAACAATTTAATATAATATTATATGATTAAACAAAGAGTGGCATCCGAGTTGGCTTGGAAATGCAGATCGCTATTATTTCATATGTAAAATATTATGGTAAATATCAATAATCGTCATTTCCAAGCCAACTAAACCTTATTCAATCATACAACATGTTCAATACATATAAAGGAATTTTTATTTTTGTTTATTCTATGTTTAACACGAATACATTTTCAATACATAAACGCAGATTTTTCATCCAAAGATATTTTCGTCAAATATATTAAAGATATTACACATTTTAATATGGCAACACTGTCGCTTTCAGATCCACACCGACTTCGACTTCGTTGGCCGAATTAAAGAAAATAAGTGTTTTATGCGTTGACCGCAAAGCGACTGGTGTCTCTAGTGATGGAATACCGGTTCCACGTGAGTCGCGTTATAATAGCGACCGTTCCAGAAAAATACCGCGATTTTGTAACCGAGTTTCCGACTTCCAAAGTGTTGCGGTCCTCGCTAAAAATATATCTAACTTATCTATATTTGTAGATTAATGTAACTTTTATCCGCCACTCATTTTCCAAATATCGAGTTTATAATGGTGTATAGTCAATCTATCTCATTTTTAGAAAAACAATGACATTCCTTGTTATTTTTTTTCTTTGTCAATTTTTAATTTTAATTAAAATGAACGGCTCATATTTATATGTATTGCAATATAATATATTTAATCTTAAAATCAAGAACAAAGTCCAAACTACTGTCAAAAAAATTGTTTATTGGTCTAACCTAACCTTAAAAATAGATATAAACAATAAAACTTATATAAATGTATAAAAGCAAATAAAATATTTTTATTTTATTTTATTTGCTTTTGCGTTTCATCTTTCAAACCACACTATTTTATACCATGCCAGTAGGGTAAAGTAAGGTAAGTTGGTGATATTTTTGTTTGAACATGGACAATTTGAATTCATCCGAACTTACCTATCCGGAAGGTTTATGTTTCAAACAATCGTTTATATATACAAAACGATAAGATGATGTCAATTTTGACAGAAAAAATGCATTTGAAAAAAATACAAATTGGTTAGGTAATTTGGTTATAGGTAAGTTAATTTGGTGATAGTGGAAAGGTATTTTGGTGATATATGAGATTACGAGCAGTTGAAAATAAAATGGCTGAAAAATTTTAAGTTTATTACAAAACAAGTATTTTACCTAGTAGAAATAATAATATTTTTTATTCTGAGTCGTTTGAAGACTGCTCATCACAACCGTCGCACATAAAGGTGTCTTCATCGTCAGGTCTCGTTTGACAATTTGTGTGATACGGAACACAGCAAAAAGAGCACTGAACTCATAAGGCACCATTTTTAGCGTTCACATCTTCTCGATAGCTGATTCCGCAGACACCACAGTGCCAATCATCATCATCCTGTTCTTTCCTGTTCTTTTTTGTGGACTTTCCTTTCGAAGAACATTTTATGTTAGACGCTCTAGAGTTTACTATTCCCGAAGGTCCTGCTTGTAGCTGTGTTGGTAATTCCGGCCAAGTTGCACTGGAGTCTCTGGTTTTAGTCCGTCGTGTTGCTTTGCTGGCTAAACTTGCAGAAGGCAGTAAAAACAAATTGTCGACGCTGGATTTCTCCAAAAGGGGATCAGAAAGAACAACGTCATCATTTTTAGTAACTGACTAAAACACTAACATCCTTAAAAAGTGTTCTAAAAAGTGCAATCATAATTTTATTTAAAAGTCTGTGTCCTAACATTCACGTTTTGCATGCAAAATTGCTAAGTAAATGGCCGAATAACTTAAGCCCTAACAAGAGCAAAAACAATATTTTAAGTTCATTATTATTGTACCACATTAAAAATAGCATATTCCCTATGGGATAACACAGGAACAAACTCTTACCTTTCAATAATTCGCCAACTACAAATAAAATCAATTTATATCACAAAAATTATCAAATCGAATGACTTTATTTACAGGCACGAAGCAAACGTTTTCCTAAACGTAAACAAATGAACCGAAGTTCGCCACAGACTATGCAGCATGTAGGGGATATTAGATAGATTTAACCGACATGTTTTAAGGCCTCCCACTGAATAGGCGAGTTGCTGAAAAATTATTAAAGAACTATCACCAATTTACCTATACCACCAACATACCTTACTTTACCCTACATACCAAAAATCGCTATTTCGAAAGTAACGAAGCGACGGCGACGGGAGCACTAACGCCAATAGTAACCGACCAAATCGCGACAGGCAAAACCGAAACCCTAGAGGCGCTCCAGCGACTGCTGGAACGAAATACGTGGCCGCCGAGGTCGAGCGTTGATAATCAGTTACAGCAGTTACTCCTGTTCGCTACAGGGAACTAAAACTCTAGGAGCGCGAAGCGACGGCTGGAGCGAAGTAGGTCACCGCCGAGGTCGAGGGTCGATGCCCAGTTACAGCAGTTACTTCTGTTCACGACAGGGAACTACAATTCTAGGAGCGCGACCGACGGCTGGCTGGAGCGAAAACGTCCCGATCGAGATCGCGCGGCGCTACGAACATACCAGTCCCAGATACTACTGTTGGCGACCGATGAAATCGCGACGGCTGGTTGTGACACGTCGCTATGCGGTTATTACGGTTCGAGCTAACTTCAAGTGCGATTATAAATAATTTATAATTTTGTCGTCATTATGATCGTCGTTCTTCAGTAACAGGTTCCTGATTCGTTGTGGAGCGCGACACGACGTTAAAAAAAAAAATACCGCTCCAAAATCGCGTTACTCAAATACCGACACATCACTAGTCTCAACCGTACAGCACTTGTGACGTAAGGTGAAATCAAATCAACCTTGTCACGAAGTCGCTCATTAGGTTGTGTATCTTTCCAATTCATTCAAACAACAGTAAAACGTTATGTTTAGACGCAAGGGCGTATACAGGAATTTATTTTAGGGGGGCCCAAAACAAAAAAGTAATATAGAATTTGCTTTTTAGGAGCCATTTTTAACTCAAAAGCCTAATATTTAAAACAATTTATAGTTTTTAGAGGGAGCCGGTGCCCCATGGGCCCCCCTCTGTATCCGCCGCTGTTTAGACGGGTTTAAAACGGAAGACAGTCTACAGAATAGTTACGATTTTTTAGACGATTTTCCTTTTTAGTTGAAAGACAAAACGTTATGTGTAGACGGGGCTTTAAGATCGGAGACAGCGCAGTCTCTGGACCAAACAAAGACAAAAGAATTTTTCTAGTTTGCAAATAAAATTGCAGCATTTACGAACGACGCGTATATCAAAACGGAGAGGATTATCGAATGAATTTATCACCGTCATACCTGCATCAAAGACTACACCTGCATTTGTTAATTCAATAGAATATTTAGTATGATGCATGACGCAATCGTCACCGTTCTTGAATCAGACTATCGTTAAGTACTATTTGATCAAAAAAATTTATGACCTTATCCTTATAGGCTTTTTTCGCACTTCTTTGACATTGATTTGTTATAAAATTATAATGTAATATATTATAGGAATTGTTTCTCTTCACTTTTTCAAATTAAAATTCTAATGTAATATATAAGAGTTGTTGTCTTCACTTATTCAAATAACTTTTTGATCACACTGTTAAATATTTTATTAAGAGTGCCAATTTTAAATTTGTGTACAGCATTAGTTCCAAATTGCAGCAACTTCAAGTAACTCTGAAGATAAAACACCTCTATTGGCAAGATCGAGAATTTTAAAAAATAACGTAGAAATTTTGATCAGAAATATGACAGACAACCAAGAAGATCAATGTTATCCAAATTCGAAGAGCAAGTGGCTCAATTAAAATATGATAGAGCAATGTAAATCCTACGTTGCTCAACACATTTTAAAAGGAACCATTGCATAGACGTATACCGGATGCGTCTCAAAAGTGGCTCACCCCTATAACTTATTACTAACACTCCTATTACTTCCTGTTTCACCGAAAAGGACTACAACTTTTGCTTTTTAAATAGCACCCTCGGTATATTTTCTACTTTATTCAACAGGAAATGACACTCTGAATAGAATGACATATCATATGTCAACTTTTGACATATAATATTCGCTTTAAAAAACATCGTACTTTAAATTTCAATCTAGAGTGCCATGGCTGTGTTAAAAACACTAATTTTAATCAAGGAGCCTTGCAAAAATAGAAATGATCGTCTAATGTTTTTCGTGTCTTGTCCTGGCAGGTTAAAAGATGCCCGAATCGTATTTTTAATCATTTCTCAATTTTTTCAAATGGAACGAGGGCAGCTCATTAGCATATTTAGAAAAGGTATTTTTTACCAATCATTTGATACCACACACTTGGTATTTCGAGTCAATATGTTGTTATGGACCGCATGTTACAATTTCAAATAAACTATATGCGAAAATGTCGAAAGTTGACATGTGATACGTCATTCTATTCAGAGTGTCATTTTCTATCGAATAAAGTAAAAAAATACCAGGGGTACCATTTAAAAATCAAAAATTGTAGTCATTTCCGGTGAAACAGGAAGTGACCGAAAACAACTGAATACGTCAATCAATCCTAATTTATGTCATATAGTAAGTAACATACCGAATCTCGTTTTTTATCTTAAAAAATAATATATAATATAAGATATAGGGGTGAGCCAGTTTTGAGATGCACCCGGTATAATTTAAAATTAATCAAACATCTAACAAAATATAACAAGTGCATCCAAAATTTAAAGTGTTTTGGTATCTTTTATTAGCTATACCGTTCCTGAAACTCATCATTTTTAAAATTAAAAAAACAAGGTTATTGACATTTTTATATTAACTGCAAATATTAAAATGTGACGATATTTCTACATCGGGAACTATACTATTATTTAATTTTTAATAAAGCAACGATCATTAAAGCACCCCAAAAGACAATTACCGTAGTAAAAGTGTAGTTGATTAATTTACTATGGATCACTCCTAGTTATCTATACATATTAGTCTTGCACCGGGTTATTTTTACATATGCCATTAATTAATTTACAGTACAAGGTGTCCCATTTTCGTGTGTTTTTTTCTCTTTTATGAGTAGAGTTATAAATATGCGGGTTTTTCACATCACCGTGCTACTTGAATGTGACAGCCCCAGCTCCTAGTTACGCCTAGTGATGGGTTGTTATTTAACTATCTGTTATTTTATAACAATTATTTAGAAATAACATAACGCAACCGTTACTACTTCTAAAAAATAACAGATATAAAATAACGACACGTAGAGATCGGCCGCTCGTGAAACGAAAAACGAAGTCGGCGCTCTGCACCGCCCCGAAATTCTATGCTGCTCGAAGCAATTCCAAAAACAACTAGTATGATGGAAAACCTGTTATTTCGTCAACCATCGATACAGGCGGCGAGACAACGGACAACGGAGTGGGGAATGCGCTACGGCGAACGTAGCTGCTTCGGTCGATCCCGTCGACGGTCGTATTGCGCTTATAACAGCTTAAAAATAATAGGATATAAAAGAAGCAGGTTTTTTGAAACAGTTGCGGGCATAACGCCTGGCGGTCGAGATAACAGGAGTGGGAAAGGAAGGCTGCTGCATCGGTCGATTGTCGATGGAAGTTCGAAACAGGTTGGAGAATAACGCATCAGTTGTTTTAGATATATTGTTTTTCAACCTGTTACGAGCATAACGGGCGGAGGTCGAGATATTATGGCGCTGTATGTTTCAGTACGTTATTAAGTTTCAATATTTAGGTATTTATTTATTCTGAAAAATTTTCAGAATAATATTTTAAGATTTTTTAAAAATGTATACAGGGTGTTTTGAAAAATCTGGTCATTGATTAATCACGATCCTGCTTAAAGCCCTTGACGTAAAAAGCTGATTTTTGGAAAACGGATTGACTTTAGGGTGTAGAGGTTCGATAAGAAGGGATTTTTCGAAACTCGAATTCAAAGGGGGTGAAACCACCCTCAAATATTAGAATATTTTTTATTTAAAAACCGGTGAGTTTTCCGGAAAAACTCTTAAACACGTATATTTTATTTCGTTGTTTTACATATTTTAAGATTTTTTAAAAATATATACAGGGTGTTTCATAAAATGTGACCATTGAGTAATCACGATTCTGCTTAAACTGCTTGACGTTTAAAGCTGATTTTTGGCAAACGGATTGACTGTGGGGTTGAGGTTCGATAAGGAGGGGTTTCTCGAATCTTAAATTCCAAGAGGGTGAAAACGCCCCTCAAATATTACAATATTTGTTATTTAAAAAACGGTTAGTCTTTCGGGAAAACGCTTGGACACGCATAATTTATTTTGTTTTTTTACATATTTTGAAATTTTTTAAAAAATAATACAGGGTGTTCCAAAAAGTTGAGTAATTGATTAACCACGATTCTGCTTAAACTGCTCGACGTTTAAAGCTTATTTTTGGCAAATGTGAGAAAATTTTATCCAGTTTGTATGTCAATAGAAATTCTTGCTTTGCTTTATCATCACCATTACAAATTATTAATTCGACGCGAACGAAGTCGCGGGTACACGCTAGTTTAAGTGTAAAATTAATTCGAACTCTAGTGTATAGTTGGTTTACTTATGAAGAATATACTACACATTTTCTTATATTGCTATTTTTTGACCACAAATGGTAAAATTATAACTAAGAGCTTCTTGCCCGTCGAGTGAGATGCACCCTGTACACTGCTACGCAATTCAGGATCTACGCCGATCGAGGGGCAAGGCGTAGGTAGATCGGAATGTATACGTATAGACGAGTGGCGGAATTTTGGCTTTTTTATATCGCAATTTGTAAACAGCGCTTATTTGTAAACAACGACCGTTTTTAGAGAGGTATTTTAGATAACAATCGATATTTAGAAATTTTTAGACACCCTGGAAATACTACCACCGAGCATGTCATTGTAGCAACTTGCAACTGCGTTAATACGCCTGGCGGCGACCGCTTCATACTCTTTCAGATATTTAGCAATAAAATAAAGAAACCTGTTATTTTTAAGCTGTTATTTTAAGCTGTTTTTTATAAATAACTATAACAGTTTCAACTGTTATCTAAAAATAACAGTTTTGCCCATCACTAGTTACGCCACTGGTTTCTACGTAAAATGCTCTATGGGACTCAGTTTTCACTTTTAACGTTATAAGATAACTAAAATAGAAGGGAGTCGGAAAATGCAGCTTTTTCAAATTCGCCCTGTTTTTCAGAAACCAAGGAGACTAGGACAAATCTATATGTAGCATCTTTAGTTTCATAAAAAAAAAGTACCACAGTGGTGTGAAAATCGCATCTTTGTATCTCTACTCATAAACGAGAAACCCCATAAAACACACAAAAATGGGACACCCTGTACCCGGACTACAGTATATTTATCAGCAAATTCTTAAATATTCCTATGGAATACATTTTAACAGCGCTTCCAGATGGAGCGGACCGTCCGCGATTTCGAGCAAGTACCATGAGTTTATATGAACAATTTCACATGGGTCACGTATGCTCCGTCCGACTGATTTCGTCCGACAGCTGTCTTGAAAAAAACACGACGGACGGTCCGCTCTATCTAAAAGCGCAGTACACGGCGCGTGGAGTGCCGCGCCTAGACCGTCGACTGCCGCTCCACGCTCCGTGTGATTGGGTCGACGCGCCGATTTTCGGGCCACGGGCCTGGTATACGAGCAGTTACACGAAGTGTGGAATCCCGCGCCAGGACGCGCCTGAACCGTGAACTGCCGCTCCACACGCCGTGTGAATGGGTCGGCGCGGGGATCGTCGCGTCGGGCGGCGAATTACTGTATTTTTTAATAATGTTTATTGCACTTCTAAAGATGCGGTTTTCACATCACTATGCTACTTTTTATGAAACCAAAGATGCTACAAGAGTTGTCCTAGTCTTTTTAGTTCCTAAAGTACA
This sequence comes from Sitophilus oryzae, assembly GCF_002938485.1. Taxonomy (NCBI): domain Eukaryota; kingdom Metazoa; phylum Arthropoda; class Insecta; order Coleoptera; family Curculionidae; genus Sitophilus; species Sitophilus oryzae. The sequence continues at coordinate 1,039,338 of NW_022147349.1, read as the reverse complement.
GGAAGAATTTTAAAGTGTTGCATTTTTCGATCCCATCGTATATTGGTTAACTTATCGAAAAGGTGAAAACTTAGTCTCGTTGAGTTTTTATATAGAATCCAGTGACGTTAACTAGTTTCGCTTGTAACTCTCATTGTATTATTCTTATTTTTATTTTATTTGCCTTGTTATGGCTTTCTGAAAATACGACATACTCTAACTATTTTCATAATTAAGGTAAAAAAATCATTATTTAACTTTTGATACATAAATAAACCTGGTTTAAAAAAGTATTATTATCTTATTTAATTTAATTTAACCAGATGATTTTGCTTTCCACTCTGTTATCTTAATAAATTGCACTGAAAATAAAGTTGGGGAATAAATTATTCGATGGTATTAATTTAAACCCAATTTAAACAGATAATCTATGTCAAAAAGTTATATAATGCATTTTTTGTATCTGCCTGCCGGCCGGTCGTCCCACCGGCGCACAGTGCGGTGGATGATAAGTCTAGCGGGACAAAACTGTTTTGTTTGTAAAAATAAGCCAAAAAATGTGTACTAATAAGAATAAATAGTGTTCATTCCGACTGATATAAAAATGCATGAATTATTTTTTGGTCGTATACATTTTTATCAACCAAATTTGATCGTTTTCTGCTCAGCCAGGTAGAGGTCATACGAAAACAAAATATTTACAAGTACATACATTCTATTCCAAAACCAAATTATGTTGGAGATGGCCAAAGGTATGTAAAAAGGCGTTTTAAAACCACCATCATCTCTTGACCGTTTTGTGGGATATCGTAATGCAATTTTTAGATCCCAACTCTCTTAGTAACGAAGAAAAGAAGGGTGTTAAGACCCATCGACGATCATTTTACCTTGTTTTTTTAGAGTTCAAGCTTAACATGTGGACGCCCAAAAGTTTTATTTCAATTGGCTAGTATAATAACGAAACAAAGACTCATTAAAGGGTTAATTGAAGAGCATTGAAAAGAAGAATTAGGTTTTGCAAGTACTGCTTTAGGGCTAGTGGGAGTAGGGATGCTGTTGTAATCGCTGAAACCTTAACTGAAACTCCATCGAAAGACACTGAGGTTAAAAAATCAATGAATGACACCGATAGTCAGTTCAAAAAAAACATTCAAATGATGTTCTAGTTAAATAAAACATGACTATATGCAAAAGCCTGTTTTAATTTCTCATAATTTCTAATAAAAACTAAATGATTATTACTAGTTTTAATAAAAGTTTTAAATATTGTCTTAGATACTTACTATATATGAATTTACAATTACAGAGTGTTAAAATTAAAATTAAAATAACTATTTTATTTATTTTTAAATAAAAGAGAATTTCTTAAAATAAAATATACAGGGTTTCACAAGATCACAAAGTAATTAAAAAATAACTGCTAAAATATATTTTTTTAAGTATTTACCTGATATCATAATTTTATTTATTTAGCAAAAGTTTACAGTACGGTTTTTGTGTGTCCCGTACGAATAATATAATAGTTTTATTATCTTGTATTTATTTATTTATTAATAAATTAAGTTGTTAATAAATAAATAAATTTTACTCATATGGGTGCTATACATATATTAAACCATTTGCTACGTTAGATTTTAAGTCCCAAACATCGCTCCTGAGGTTTTGTCCCGCTAGAATTACCATCCGCCGCACTGTGAGGCGCGTTTTGGCGCGCCTTGGCGCGGCGCTCCACGCGCCTGGAGCGTGGATCGGCGCTCCACACGCCGTGTAATGGCATCTTAAGAAACATTAATAAAATAGAGATAATAATATATCAGTATTTATTGTGTTCATATACAGTATGTTGAGTATGTCCCCGAATTACCTTAACAAGAGGAAAAACTTATTTATTATTGACATTTTGAGAAAAATATATTCTTTATAAAAGATTTTCCTTGTTCACAAATGGTTAATCCTGTTTATACTATCGCAAATTTCCATACCGTTTTAAAGAAAACTAATAGTCTAAGAGCTAGCATCGTTTTCGAGAAAGTATCTTAAGACGTCTGGCTCTTTGATATATCTTTTACTATGCTCTCTGGAATAGCATGCGGTCCGTCTGGTTGCCGATACCCGTTGCGTTCACTACTGCGCATCGGAAGAAGATCCTATATTTTTTTTAAATTTAGTCCTATAAATTCTAATATTGAATATAAATCGAACATGTCTCCATAGCGCAGTGCGTAGAGTTTCCGACTACAAACCGATGATTCAGAGTTCGAATCCCTGTCAGGGCAAAGACTTTTTTATTTTATTTTCGTTTATATTCTGATAGTAAAGTATTAAATAATTCTGGCGATTCCAAAAAAAAAACAAATATTTAATTCTTTACTATAAGAATATAAACGAAAATAAAATAAAAGTCTTTGTCCTGACCCGGATTCGAACTCTGAATCCTCGGTTCGTGGCCGGAAACTCTACGCACTGCGCTATGGAGACATGTTCGATTTATATTCAATACTAGAATTTAAAGGACTAATAAAAATATAGGATCTTCTTTCAATGCGCAGTAGGAAACCCAACGTTTACCGACAGCCAGACGGGCCGCATGCTGTTCTAGAGAGTATAGTAAAAGATATATCAAAAATCCAGACGTCATAAAATACTTGTTTTTTTCCGCGACGTTGCTAGCTCTCGTACTATAAAGAAAACATGAAAATATAGTTGAATTTTTCAAAAGGTGTTTCTATGGTAATATAGTTTTGATTTCATTGTTTGATAGATGGTAATTATTAACATTGATTAACGTCATATTTTTTGGTGTTAAAGTATATTTTCCAATAATTATTATCACACTTTCAGTAGCATAGAAGTATAGCTGTTATATCTTAAAACAGCAAAACATATGACTTTAATTAAAATTCTATCAATAACAATCTATCAAAGAATGAAAATGAAATTATATTACCATAGAAACGCGTTTTAATTTTTAGGACTTTTTTAGAAAAACATTCTACTATATTTTAAACGGCATGGAAATTTGGAAAAGTATAAACGGGATTAACTACTTTAGAACAAGCAATTTTTTTTTATAAAGAATGCATTTTTCTCAAAATGTGAATAATAAAAAAGTTTTTCCTCTTGTAAAGACAATCCGGGGACATACTGTATGTATACTATTCAACGCTGGTAACTGGTAAATAATGTATTTTATTATTTTGCTATCATAATATTTATCTCTTAGTGCATGTAAAGCCATTAATAATAATAAAATAGAAATAGAACATATAAAAATAGAAATTCATTTTATTTTTAGAAATATATTCAACGAAATCAGTTTTCGTAATAACTAAAATAAACAGTGAATAGTTTGTCACACGCCAAATGATATGAAATTGAAAATACTGTTCAATTTGCAAAGTTTGAGTATTTCGTCACATATTGTCATTCTCTCTCTTATCCATGTTTACCACATGAAATGGAAATTTTGTGTCAAAAACGTAAGTTTATATTTCTTACATCATACGATTATTTTTTTCGTTTTACATACGGATCACCTTCATTACGTATAAAGAATCGTACTTCCTTGTTTAATGTGCTTGAATAGAAAAAGGCAAACATCATATTTATTGTATTACCCGCCGAAATCGAACAAAAGAATATCGCCGACTGTCAACGTTGTCGTTAAATGTTAACGACTCCGATAGTTTCCCGTAAATGTTTGTGGCATTTTCTGTGTTTATTTAGTTATTTGTGATTTGATTTGTGTTTAAAATGCCGTCCCGTTTTAGTGAAAAAGAACAACGGCTCATATTAAAAGTTATCGAGTATCTGAAACTCGAAAAAGATGGTGGAAAAAACCCTTTTACCTGTGTAGGCTGTTTACGGTGTAATTGGACAACTACCGAGTTAATATTTTGTAACTGAATCGAAAATATTAACGTGTTTTATAGAGAGCACCGGAGGCTTTAGGAATTTCATGCTCGACTGTGCAAAGAATAAGTTCCCGAGGAATCGTGAAAGATAAAGAACAAAAAGCAGCAAAACAAGTCACAATATTCGATTGTCCCCTGGAATTCCTGCTAATAAGATCCATGAACATATTAATAGAGGACGTATTTATTCATTGTATACACTGCGGGTAGGCTACAATAAATAATTTGTTATTGTTAGTTTACAACCAGAGGTATAAACAACTCATGGACCAAGGCAAGAAATACGTGAAAACCAATATGGCGCCGAAAATGATGACGAAATTTTCAAACTTCGCAAATTGAACAGTACAATTTAGACAGAATACAAATAGAATACATTCAGAATATATTTATAATATTTATTTTATAGTTCTATCACAGTTCTCCTTTTATTGTATTTTTGGTTTATATTGAGTTTCAATATAAAATTAGGCAACCTATTAAATTAAAACTTCTTTCTCTGCTTAAAAAAGAATTATCCTAAAGAAAATGAATGCCATATTTAGAAACTGTGTTATTAACTGTGTATATTTAATTGCCAATAAGATTAAACTTATATTGATCTAAAGTTATAATAAAGTTAATAAATTGTTATGGCAGAAATGTTTAATGTAGCAGAAAGTCGAAATAAATCCAGTCTGTTGATTGATATACGCAGCTATTAATTCAAATCAGTAAAATTTTCAATTAGAAAACGTTGAACGCCCATATTTATATAATGACCTTAAATTATTATTACAATAAAGTAGGGTAAACTATTTTAAGTTGTGTTCATTTTTCAGTAATCGCTTGTTGAACACGATGATATCGTAAAATTGACAAGATATAATTATTAATGTGTTTCTATTAAGGATTTAAATATTTGGTTTAAAAATATATCTCTTCCGTAAATCAATAGAGGAATGATTTATTCTTGTTTTCCGAAAACGGTTGAATTATTATTTTTATGTACATTCAGTTCTCATCTGTTTTCAAGCAAAAAGTGGATTAACAATAGGAAAAAAACACCAAATATTTTTGCCGTACTAACATCCCAATAACCCCCCATACACCAGCGGATAACTTAACCAACTTGATATGGCACGAGCCAAATACGCGGATGAAACTTTGTGTGTATGTGGCGAACCGAGCCGAATCGGGCCGTGCACAGATGAAATCACAGGTTTAAACCCGTCAAATTATATTTGGATTTGGCTCTGTTTTGCGACGCGTATCAAGTCTTCGAACTTTGTACTTAGCATATGACCTAGTTCATCTCTACGAAAAATCCATTTTTTCACCCGCTTGCTTCGTTTTTTTTACTTTTTGTTTATTGGCGATAAATACATACGCCATGGCGCAAGCTATGATTGTTATTCATTTTTACTATTCACTGAGTACAAATATGCCGAGTAAATCTAAGACAACTGGTTAAATCTTTCAGGACTTCCAAAAGATCGCGAGCCAAATCAAATCTGTTATAAAACGTCAAATTTTGTCCCATTAACAACACGATTTAATCAGGCAAATCTAATCGGACTATAAAGTCGGGTAGCCAAATTCGAGCTCAAAAATGACGAGAGTTTTGGTATCTGGCGAGCCTAATCGGTCCAACTTATATGTTAATGTATGGGGGGCTAATGGCCCTATTATTGCCATGGCAACCAGTAAAATCAGTATATATTTTGATACCGACTATCATGGCTAGGTATGATGATATGATCTGTTAACTGTTTTGTGCTCTGCAAATGTCATTTTTAGCATATTGAGAATATCTCGTATTAAATGGTTACTAACAAAAACGCAAATAAAACAATTAATAAAGGGTTCTACGGTGCATATCAAACTTTTAATTACGTCATCAAGAGCGCGATTTTAAATTAATTGTTACCAACTATGGACATATTCGGCGCCGTGTTGACCAAGTGGAATTTAAATTTCCCGCTGAGGATTCAGGTGGCAGCTCTGCTGTAAAAATGTCAAGTTGCCACATTTATTTATTTATTTCCTGATATTGTCATTCGTTTTGACACTTTAGTTTTATATTACGAGTTTTTGGTTTAAACAAATAGTGTTGTGTTAATTTAAGCTTAAAAATGTTTACTAGCAGACCTTACAGTCGAACATTGTTCTTTTTTTTAGTGCTAAGTGTACAAGATAGATTAATAGCCGTCAAAAACTTATCGCAACTTTATTAGAATATTTTGGGAAAGCGGTAGTAAAGGCCCTTTATGTCCCTTAAGTGCTGTTAAGAAGGTGAGTTTTGTAGATGTAAAGAATAACTGTTTATATATTTATAATTAATTTATTTTTGTTTCCTAAAATATTTTGATTAAAAGAAAATATATAAAAGTGACCAACGCTGTGCCGGCCAAGCGCGACTAAAAGTTTATTTAGTATGAACTGTATTTTTACAGCTGTTACGATTTTTTTGACCATATTCAAAATTTTCAATTAAAAGTGACGAAGGATATAAGAAAAAAAATAAATTCATTTTCGATTTTAAAAAAGTTAAAGGTAGCAAAAAAAAGTAAAAAAGTACAAGCAAAAATCGGATTAAAAATACGATTGCCATAAAATAAAAAATATTGTCGATAGCATCACACCCCAAATATAGTATACGCTGCATTAAAGTTCCTTGCATCAAAAAAGTGCTACACGTTTAAAATTTAAAATACTAATCGACGTGCCTAACCATAATTCCGAAAAACAAATATCTTTGATTTTCTGAATTTATTTATTGAGAACGACTCAATTATTCTAACAGCTTAATATATTATATTTATTTAATTTGGCAATGTGCAATAGTAAACCTAAATATATTACTATAAAACAAATAATCCCCATGCAACTCTTACCGTTATCGATGCTACTGGAATGCGTCTGTTCTCCGGCTTGGTGGCGCCCGAACCGCTTTTCCGGGCAGTCTTCCGGTTTGAATCTGGGGGGTCGCTCCCCTTTGGCGACCAGGACTCGTCTGGAGTCCCGACGGGTGATCGAGGGCCGACGGCCGTTGGATGCACAGGAAGGATTCCGACTGATCTGAAATGAAAGATATAATAAAACTAGAGCTAAGTATGAAAATGCACTTAATTTAGAAAATCAATACCTATTACGATGCTACCAAACACAAAAATGATCTGTTAAAATATGAATAAATTTTACTACATTTTTATGCAGGACGGCAAAAGATCATCCATAACAAGATATATTCTGCGACAATTGTCTGATCTCAGCTTTTCAAATCTGTTGCTGAACCGGTGTCTGCAAGAATCTACTTCTGTAATGTATGCAGTTTTGAAGAAGGTCAATATTTGGATTAGATTCACTAGAAGTGTCGAGGATTTTCGGGAAACCAAACGGTTTTGGTCAGAGAAATACCGGTTTCTAACTGCTTTTTGCGCCATAAGACATGGACTACGACATAGTACGTATATCAGAATTCCAAAATTTGGTGAATTTGATGATGAACATATAAACAGAAAAGAATATTAGAGCATTAACGTACAGGCAACTAGCATTGCAAAAGAAATTTTTACAAGTGTAGACTGTTAACGGTAAAGCACTGTGCACGATCGAAGAACTTTCAAAAATTGTAATATAAAGAATCTTCTTAAAAATACCACAGAAGAATGTGTTTTATTAGGATGGCTATTCTACAGAGTGGTCCGAACTGTATTCCGGAAACTTCAACAGAATATTCTGCAGAAAAAAATAAGTAAAAAAGTTCGCATCGCATAGATGTGTCTTACAATGCCTACTTTCGGAGATACAGGGTGTAAGCGTAGAAATTTAATTTTTATTTCGATTTTTTTCAAATAATTTCTGAAGTAAAGTCAATATTTGGATGAAAATTTGTGTCTGGAAGTTTTTTGACCTGAGAAATTTGATTTTGATGTCAATATGACTCCTAATTGTAGGGGGCGCCACCTACATATTTTTTAACTGGCTTCAAGAGTAATAACTTTTCGTCGGTACCTGTATAAAACTACAGAGTAAAAAAATATACATTCACGACGTTTTTTACGAGGACACCTTTTTTAGGTGTCTTGGTAAAAATCACTACGGGTAATGGTTCTCGAGATATTTGGAATCTTAATAATTAAATACCTGACATCACTGACACAAATTAAACATGTTGACTAAATAGTTATTAGACTGAAATCACAAATTTGAAATGTTTTTGTGTCAAAAGTTCATCATTTTTTCGAAGAAAAATTTAGGATTAATTTAAAAAAATAAAAAGTTCCCAAATTTATCATTTCAGTCAAATAACTATCTACTACTCAACATGTTTATTTTTTTTGTCAATGATGACATGTATTGACTACTAGCGTGTACCAGCGACTTCGTGCGCGTCGAATTAATCATTTGTAATGGTGATGATAAAGCAAAGCAAGAATTTCCATTATCATACAAACTGGATAAAATTTTCTCACATTTATGTCAGCATGAGAAAAACAATATGGCGATATTATTATATAACTTGGTAATATTTGAGGAGTAGTTTCTTCTCGTTGGAATTTGACTTTCGAAATATCCGTTTGCCAAAAATAAGCTTTTTACGTCAATCAGTTTAAGCAGAATCGTGGTTAAGAAATTACCCAACTTTTTGGAACACCCTGTATGATTTTTTAAAAAATTTCAAAATATGTAAAAAAAACAAATAAATTATGCTTATCCAAGCGTTTTCCCGAAAGACTAACCGTTTTTTAAATAACAAATATTGTAATATTTGAGGGGCGTTTTCACCCTCTTGGAATTTGATATTCGAGAAACCCCTCCTTATCGAACCTGAGTCAATTAGAGAACCTTACACCCCAGAGTCAATCCGTTTGCCAAAAATCAGCTTTAAACGTCAAGCAGTTTAAGCAGAATCGTGATTACTCAGTGGTCATATTTTATGAAACACCCTGTATAAATTTGTAAAAAATCTTAAAATATGTAAAACAACAAAATAAAATATACGTGTTTAAGAGTTTTTCCGAAAAACTCACCGGTTTTTAAATAAAAAATATTGTAATATTTGAGGGATAGTTTCACCCCCTTAGAATTCGAGTTTCAAAAAATCCCTTCTTATCGAACTTCTACACCCTAAAGTCAATCTGTTTTCCAAAAATCAGCTTTTTACGTCAAGAGCTTTAAGCAGGATCGTGATTAATCAATGACCAGATTTTTCGAAACACCCTGTGAACATTTTTAAAAAATCATAAAATATGTAAAAAAAACAAAATAAACTATACGTGTTTAAGCGTTTTTTCGGAAACTTGACCGTTTTTTAAATAAAAAATATTGTAATATTTGAGGGGTGGTTTCACCCTCTTGGAACTGGAATTTTGAAAAATCCCTTCTTATCGAACCTCTACATCCTAGAATTAACCTGTATGCCAAAATTGAGCTTCTTACGTTGAGTGGTTTCAGCAGGATCGTGATTAATCAGTATGTCAGTCACTTAAGGATTTTATATATTAGTATAGATTTCCATTCTAAGTAAATTAAGAACAGTTGCTCGTAGCGATTTTTACCAAGAGACATGTTTTAACTTCTACACCCTGTATAGAAACTAGGCACTTTAGGACATACATTTATATGAACTATTTTACTTATTTTTATTTGCAGAATATGCTGCCGAAGTTTCCGGAATACAGTTCTGACCACCCTGTATATCTCCTTGGATAATGAATTCCTGGAGAAATCCTGCAAACGAAAAGCAGCAAAATTATTTTAACGTTTTTAGCCAAGGACGAGTAATAATTGAACGATGTTTCGGAGAAAAGCAAGGTTTCCTAACATTCAGTAGAAACTTAGAAATAAATAAGAAAAAATACCATCAATATTAGCATATTTTGTATGTATTTTATAATATCGCTAAAAGTTTAATTGATGAAGATTTTCATTACCGGATTGAGAAATATAATGTTCAAATTAACATACAAAATAACGATATCCTAACATCAAATATAATTCACCAATTAGGACAGAAAAAAAACAGAACAGTAGCTTAAATGCTGTTCAATTAGATATCTACCGTATGTTCTAAAAAAACGCCGTCCAGTTGGCTTGGAAATGAACATCGATGACATTCCCCATATAATTCTACGATGACACTCCTCATTTTTTTTTCATTTCATAACTATCGCTGACGCCGTTTTTTTCGATTATACGGTATGTATCTGGGGGCCGCGCCAAGTCGAGTACAGCAGTACCATCCTTTTCTCGAAGGTATTAGCGGCACTTTTGACCACCCTGTAACTTCGTTGTGGATAAAGCAAGAATATTAATTTTCACTAAACTTGAAGACATACTATAGCTGGCTAGGTTACCAAAATATCTAGTAATTATCCCTCATAGTTTATGAATTATCGCTTGTCAAATTTCTTTAATTTCGACATTGACTCAGTGACAGATCATCAAAATCTAAGGTACTTCTCGATGTTTTAAACTCCAAATTTAGAATTTTAGGTAGCTTTAAGCTTATAACCAAATGAAAAAATTAAAAATCTCGAAATATCCTTATGGATTAAAAGTTAGCTGTCTAGCCGCTACCGGTACCGGCTTTCCAGTCGAGAAAAAGGTAGAAAACTAGAATTAATCGGAGCGGTCTCTTTTGATTTTATTTATATATCAATGTACCAACAATAATTCAAGGATAATGATTTTTTTCTAGTCAGACTTTAACTTGTAACGAAGTCTCTATTTATTTTTTTTAGTTTAATATGTTAAATGCTAGGCTTGAACAAATATCGAACATGGGTTGATAGCGTGGCGCGAAAGTGCTGGTACACCGGGTGGCCCGAGTTCGAGGATGCCTCGGGGCATATTTTTTTATTTTATTTTCGTTAATATTCTAATTGTAAAATATTAAATACATATCTTAAACAATAATTCAAGGATTATGAATTTTTTCTAGTCAAACTTCTTTAATTTCGCCAGTGACTCACTCGCAGTCATCAAAATTCTAAAGTACTTCTAGATATGTCACAAACTTCTAGATGTGTCACAAAATTTTGAATTTTAGGTAGCTTAGCTTATAATGGAAGGAAAAAATTAAAAATCTCGAAATATCCTTATGGCTCAAAAGTTGTCTAGTCGCTAGTGGTAACCGACTTTCCGGTGATGGTAATAGGGGGACCGGTAATAGGATTGTTTTAAAAATTTTGATTTTTATACAAAAACACCTGCTCCATCTATCTAAAATATTATCAGCGTTACAGTGTTGCCAGATCATTTGAAAAGTGGTAGCATATTTGTTATTTTAAATGGAAGTATATTATTATATTTTTGGAAACTACTCTCATATCTCTTATAGTTTTCGAGATAAAAAATAAAATATGTGTAAAATTGACAAAAACATAATTTTGAATAAGCATTAGTAAAATCATGAATTGAACATTTTTAAAGTTGATATTTGAGTTATAACGAAAGTCGGAAACACAAGTCGTTAGAAAAATAGAATTAATTCAATTGATATTATCTGACTTAATTAATTATACGATAATTCAATGTTTATGAATTATAGTCAAACTTCTTTAATATTATTTTGAATGACTACAAAAAGAAATAAGATCGCTCATCAAGATCAAAAACATAGAATGTAAAAAATGCCAAGTCTCGCAATACAATTCCTCCGCTATAAAAAGTTGTGAGATCTCATGTAAATCCAAGTCAGTTTATTTATTTAGTCTCTCTTTAAGCACCTATTCAACAATTTAGTTATAAATTGGTAGCATCAATATTAGTCATCTTTATTTCTATAATAATTATAATGACTTGGCAATTGCATGCACGGCACCATAATTATAAAAAAGAATAATCTACTATTTCGATTACTAAATAAATCTAAAATGTACACTTAAGAATACAGTTTTTTAATTACTATAGAATATCATATCGTGCAATTGCCAAGTCATTATAATTATTATAGAAATAAAGATGACTATAATATTGATGCTACCAATTTATAACTAAATTGTTGAATAGGTGCTTAAAGAGAGACTAAATAAAATAAACTGGCTTGGATTTACATGAGATCTCACAACTTTTTATAGCGAAGGAATTGTGCGAGACTTGGCATTTTTTACATTCTATGTTTTTGATAGGATATACAGTATGGTATCCTATACAGTATATTTTTATTATATATAGTATATTTGATAGGATATACAGTATGGTATCCTGGTACAGTATATACAGTTACAGTATGTAAATATCAATTAATACTACGGAGGACAAAGATAGGGTTTCAATACGCAAATTAAAAAAAATATTTCAAATACTTCAAAAGAGGGTTGAAAAAAAACATGTTCTATTTATTTTTAAAAACGAAACGTGTTATTTATGGTTTAAAACAGGTTTTATTGTTTTAAACACGGTTTTAACGGCAAAGTATGGATTATGTTTAAAACTCTTTTAAAACACTTGTTTCCAACTACTTAATGAAGATGGCATTGAAAATGAAGAAGTAGGTTGGGTAACAAAAGACGCAAAAGTTTTTTCGATTACTAGAAAACTTCGAGTTGCAGCACAAAATAGTAAAACGTGTGTAGACGCAAAAGCGGTCTGTTTTACATGAAATTTATTATAACAGAAGACATGATATAACAGGGTATTTAGATTATTCTAAAATTTTATGATTGAAACAGTTTCTGTATGTATGTAGCCAGGTAATGAATGAAGAATGCCGACGCTTTTCGATCGTTGGACACATGTATTTTGTCAATAAATCGCTAATAGATGTCGCAGAATCTGAAATATCTATCACTGGAAACTATTCGACACATCGTGTAACGTCTTGACTTTAACGAAACATGAATGTTTCTTACATTCAATGTTCTTACATTTGACGAAAGAAAATCATTATTTTAGAGTCGCAGAGTCGTAAATGGAGACACGAATAAACCACACAGACGACAATGAACTGCTTTAAACCAAATGCCTCACTTGCCTTTAAATAAAATAAACTAAACCACATTCGTTGTTCGAATTTCATCTGCATTTCCGCAGTACTGCGTCTTCGCGGATAATTTGTGATGAAAAATTCTTTCACTTCTTCATAGCGGTTAAATTTATAATCGCTCTTAAATTGAGGTACGCGAAAAAGCAGTTCCATAATTGAGTTAAATGGTACTTCGTTTAAATCGTTGACCGGATGACATTTCTATTAATTACTACACAAAAGGCGCTTCTAAAGACTTTCAATTAAAACATATACAGGGTAAGTCAAATTAAATAAGTGCAAATATTTTCAGGTGTGGTATATTTCGACCCCAGGAACACGTCTATGAGTTTTTTTTCGCTAAAAAAAGATGTTGAAAATCGTGCATTTTCTTTTAAATTTCCCTGTATATTTTTCGAAAAATTTTTAGAACTGCCTGTTCACCGCAAATTTTCCCACGGCATAATTTCTTAATCTCTGATATTACCAATAGTTACGGCTTTACTCTATGGTTACGGCAATAAAAGGGATGCAAATACAGAAAAAATCCGGTGCCTCTCAAAATGTTTTCAAAAAAATAATTTTTAATTATTTATTATTTCTATATTTTTATATATTTATTAACTTAAATAACTCGGTTATTTTGGACTTATCTGAAAAATGGTAAAGAGAAAATATATATTTTTTTTCGAGATCTACCAGCCCTGAAAATATTTGCACTTATTTAAGACTCACCCTGTATAACTATACGGGTTGCGTCTCAAAAGTGGCTACCCCTAAAACTTTTTAATTTTTTCAGATAAAAAAACGAGGTTTGGTATGTTAGTATATGACATAAATTAGGATTGATTGACGTATTCAATTCTTGGCCACTTTCTGTTTCACCGGAAACGACTATAACTTTTGATTTTTAAATGCGCCCTCGGTATTTTTTTACTTTATTTGATAGAAAATGACACTCTGAATATAATGACATATAATATGTCAACTTTTGCCATTTTCGCTTAAAACAAAATTGCATTTTAAATTTCAATCTAAGGTGCCCTGGCTGTGTTAAAAACATTAATTTTTAATCAAGAAGCCTTGAAAAAATAGATTTGATCGTCTAAAGTTTTTAGTGTCTTGTCCTGGCCGGTTAGAAGATGCCCAAATCGTATTTTTAATCATATCTTAATTTTTTTAAATGGGACGAGGGTGGCTCGTTAGCATATTTGGAAAAGGCATTTTTTTACGAATAATTTGGTACCACACACTTGGTATTTCGAATCAAATTGCCATGTTGAATCGTATGTTGCAATTTAAAATAAACCATATTCGAAAATGTCAAAAGTTGACATATGATATGTCATTCTATTCAGAGTGTCATTTTCTGTCGAATAAAGTAACAAAATACCGAGGGTGCCATTTAAAAATCAAAAGTTGTAGTCATATCCGGTAAAACGGATCAATCAATTCCAATTTACGTCATATACTAACATACTAAATCTCGATTTTTTACCTGAAAAAATAAAACAGTTATAGGGGTAAGCCACTTTTGAGACGCACCCGGTATTTGTATTACCTTAAGAGATATGAGCCGAAATGAATTAAAAAGATATAGTGGCATTACTAACCGGTAGGATTCAAACTATTTGACGTTTTATTTAGTCCTCACATAATTTCTATCCAGATTTAAACACCTTGCATAAAACCATTTATAGAATAAAACAAGGATCATCGGCATCCTATCTTAGTCCAGGGCCAGTACTGGGGAAAAACAGCAAATAAGACTCCTACAATCGCCGAAAAGTTTAAAATATTAGATTATCTTGATTCGGGAAAAAGAAACTCATCAAATTCGAGTTTTTGACAATTTTTTAAGTTGTTTACATTTTCTAAAGTAATAAATATAAGTGGCTTCAGTAATCCGGATGCCTCGATAGATATGTCGGAACGCTATCTGCCCGGACTACTGAATAGGGTTCAGAACCGGGAAATCTCGGTACCAAAAATACCGGGAATTCTCGGTTCTTTTGAGACGTCAAAGAACCGGGACTCGAAATAAAAAAATCTTTCGGTACTTTCGGTACCGATTTTTTTTTACTCGTTAATAAAATATAATTAAAAAATTATTTTTTGTTACATGCGAAAATTCATTGATACCTTCTAGCGGTCGAAATCAAACTCTTCTAAATAAATAGTAATGTTATCTCTTATTATTCTTACTTCTGAAGTTCTTTTGAAGTTCCTATAATGTTGCTCAATATGCGGAAACCCTACTACTGAAGTTACTCTGTATATAAAAATAGTATTTTTAACTACCTCATTATTTTTTATTATGATTCCACACGAATTTGTCGTAATGCATGTTGTATACTTTATTTACATTTATATTTAACATACCGGGTGGTGCAATTTGAACAATTTTGTACAAGTCGATTTTAAATAATTTAACAAAAACTGCATCTAATTTTAAATTACGATTCATAAGCCGGTATAAATAGTATCTAAAAGAAACAAATTTTTTAGAAACTAAGAATGTAAAATAGTTTTAACATATAATATTGCTTTGAAGTGCCGTATGATCGAAAAAAAAAAAAGAAATGAAGATCGCTGTCAATTTATATGGGAAATGTCATCGATAGTCATTTCAAAGCCAACTGGACGCCGCTTTTTTTTCTATCATACGGTATAACGATGCTGTAAAAAGTCAACTAGTAAACACAAGTATGCGCGAACCCTAATATCACTTCTACACCATAGATATAGATAAAAGAAAATAACCATCTATTAAGATTTCTACACCAACTGTCACGGCATTTCATTCAATCCCAGAGTTTACTTTAATTAAAAGTAAATTCTAAACCCGCCTCTGTAAGTGAAAACATCAAATTTCATTACACTAGGCTTGCAAATATGTTGATGTGGGAGTAAGTAAAGAGCGCTAAAAAGAATATGGAATAAGGTGTCGATGGTTTCCTAATCGCCAGACAGGTTTATTGACCTACATTGATTCATCAACATATCATTTAAAAATAAAAGTAAGCCTTGCCAAATATTTAAAATAACTCTAGTACTACCTAGCACATAGTGATTTGATTGTAACCGATTTCTCGTGACAAAGTGTCTTGTCACTAGAAATGTCTTGCTTCCCAGCCAAGACTTCTTAAAAAAATGTTCAATGTGTATTTAAACTATCAAAAGTGGCTCACCCCTATAACTTATTTATTATATATTATAACTTTTTTAGATAAAAAAAAACGAGATTCGGTATGTTAGTATATAAAATAAATTAGGATTGATCGACGTATTCAACTGTTTTCGGTCATTTCCTGTTACAACTTATAATTTTTATATGGCAGCCTCGATATTGTTTTACTTTATTCTATAGAAAATGACACTCTGAATACAATGAATTACAGTCAAAACACTCTGAATACAGTCAATGAATGACATATGATATGTCAAAGGATTAGGACTGATTGACATATTGACGTCAATCAATCCTAACTTATATCATATACTAATATACCAAATCTCGTTTTTTTTCTGAAAAAAAAAATAAAAAAGTTATAGGGGTGAGCCACTTTCGGGACGCACTCGGTATAGATATCAAAAATATGGAGATCATTCAATGCAGCCGCAAGGATAATTATTGTAACTTAGAGAGTTTCACAATTAAATTATATGTATACCCATTTTTGAATAGATGGATCAAGAATAATTTCGTATTTTCGAAAAAAAGACGTCTAGTTAAATGATGATCGATGTCATCCCGATATAATTTTACATACAAAATGACAGTGATCTTCATATCCAAGCCATATCTGATGCCGTTTTTTCTCAATTGTATGGTATATAATTCTATTGATAATCATATACCATACAATTGACCATACCACGACCTATACCATATTGATGGTATAGGTCGTGGTAAGCATTTTTTTGTTACTCGAACTCAATGTCTTTAGATAGTAACAATACCTGAGATGACTTAGAACAGCTTGAAACTACCCCTAACGCTAGTGGAAGTGAAAAGGGCCTTTTTGAAACTTTTGGAGATGATGGTACCTTTCTGACGCTGAGTAAAAGGACTGAAGAACGATCCTCTGGCAAATCACTGTAAGAAAAATAAAGTATATCACTATCAGTAAAGAAAATAACTTTATAATAACAATCAAATTGACAAAATAAAACAAGTCTCTATATTAATTTTAATTCAAAAATTCTATTTTAAAGAAGTTATTTTTTGTTTACTTATTAATATCCATAGACTTAGAATAAAATATAGACTACACTATTTACATTTAAGCGCGGTCCAATATTAATTTTTGTAAACATGTTTACTCCTGGGTGCAGCTGACCTCGGCCGTCTGAGTCTTTCGCCTCCAGCCTATGTTGTCACGTCTAAAATATTATTAATATTTTTTTTGTTGTTATACACATATATTGAGATATTAAAACTGTATTTTAATAAAGTAGTGTTTAATAGTAGAAAGATGTATTAAATAGTCCCTATACTACTAAATTATAAGTCGGAGACTATTTAAAAATGACAAATTCTTTACAATTTGGCAACACCCATCAATCGCCGGGTCGCCTGTTCATTCTTTATTCTCTCGTAGTAGAGCCATAGTAGAGTAAAGCACGTGTCGTAAAAACCTTGTTGTCACAGTTTCTCCATGGCTATTTTATTGTTTTTATTGGATGTTTTGATTTTGTATTTTTTTGGATTCGATTTTCTTAGTGTGTAGTGTCGGTTTAGTGTTTATTTTGATTACTTTTTATTTAAAAACTATAAAACATGGTTCGTCAGTGCCAAATTTGTAAGAAATTGGACTATTTAAGTCCTGGAACAACATTCCACAGGTAAGTCAAATTTACTATTTTGGCGTCAGTGGCGTTGTAGAAAGGCGCTTATTTAGATAATAATTTAGTAAATTATAAACCCTGGAAAATCTGTATTTTTTATATTTATCATTTACGTAAAGGTTCTTACTAACCTCGTTATTAATATAACGAGTAGATACATTATTAAGTACATAAGAAGTAGACACATTATTTTCTTGGGCATTGGTTAATTTAATGCTTTTTTTTATGAAAAATGTGTTTCTTTTTATTCTAAAACCATCCTTAGAATCTAAAATAACATACAGGAATTCCAGAATGATATTCCATTATGAAACAACAATTTTTAAGGCTTATTATAAACTATAAACAATCGAGAAAGTCGAAAAAATTACAAGCTACCAAACATTTTAAAATACCAAACATTCCTTATTTTTTTTCAAGACTAAAATATTTTACAAACATTACTTTTTCCCTATAGTTTCACATCAGGTATAGAAATAACTACGTTTTTATGATAGGGTCACCATTATGATAACAAAAATGACGAACAATGGTCCAGAAATGTAAACAAGTACATATTTTTTGTAAATATTTTTCTTACCGCTTGCATTTTTGTCCATTATTATTTCACAAATTATACAGGGTTATGTAAACCAGGTAGATATTTCGTTTTTTTTATATTAAACAAAGATAAAATAAATATGCCATTTTAAAATTTATCCAGTACTTACCTAGAGTTTTTTCTTTTTTTTTCTCGACTGTTAATCTATTATTAATTTGTAATACCGTATGATCGAAAAAAACGGCGTCCAGTTGGCTTGGAAAAAACCATCGATACATACTCCATATAATTTTACATATAAAATGACAGCGATCTTCATTTCATAGCCATCGCTGACGCCGTTTTTTTTCGATTATAAGGTATAATTTTCATTTTTTCTTTTATAATGTAATATCACTTAAGTAATATCACATATAATCTGAAGATAGTTTTAGAATTAACCAAAACGTAAATCTTTAATAAAACAATCTGTTATTATTTGCCATATATGTATGTATCCAAGAAAATAATTTACATATTATTATTATATGTTTTACTGTTTTTTATCTTTATTTGAAACTCAGAAATGTTGCATTGGCTTTCTAAAAAAATGAACTTGTAAGTTTTTAAAATGCTTCGTTTCGGAGATACAGGGTGTAGAAGTTTCATTTTTATTTCGATTTTTTTCCAAATAATTTCTGAAGTGACGTCAATATTTGGACGAAAATTGGCGTTTGGGAGTTTTTTGACATGAAAAATTAGATTTAGATGTCAATTTGACTTTTACTAATAGGGGGCGCCACCTACATATTTTTTAAGTTATTTGAAGAGTAATACTTTTTGTCTGTATCTATATAAAACTACTGAGAAAAATTTACATTTCCAACGTTTTTTACTTAATAAGGTCTCTTGTTGACACTCGCCACAAGTATAGTTCTCAAGATATTTGGAAACGAATTAATCAATACATTCTTCATAAATTATTTGGAAAAAAGCGAAATAAAAATGAAATTTCTACACTCTGTATCTCTGAAACGAAGCATTTTAGGACATAAATTTATACTATTTTTTTTACTGATTTTATTTGCAGATTATGCTGCCAAAGTTTCCTGAATACAATTCCGACCACTCTGTATATCAAGATATCCCCCATTACGTACTAGTTTTTCTTAATAATTTTCTATACATTTTCCAACGCCAAGATGTACCAAGCGCATACAAATACATCAAGCTTCAAACAAGCTTGCACGTTGACAGTAATACCTACAGTAATATTGTATTATATTAATGTAATATTTTTGAACCAATGTTCAATATTACTGTAGTAATACTGTTTATACTCATGCCTTTTATATTTGTTTGAATTTGGTGCATATTTCCATTGAATAAAGTATAGTCACCATTACCATTATTATACTTACTCTATAATAAAGACAGTAACGAGTTAAATAAATGTAGTTTTCATTTTATTCACTTCCTAAAAGCTTGCTTTAATGGAACAGATTCCTGTTTTTTCTAATTTACATAATAAGACATCACTTTTACCGGAAAAAAAAATTAAACAATTATAAAGTTTTTTCTCTTTCTGTTCTATTATATCTATAGAATAGATCCTGTTTTGATTAATATTAGAGTTGTAAATGTTTGACTAAAATTAATATTTTATTAAATTAATAATTTATCATCAATTTCAAAAATTAAATAATTTCGATTATTAAAATTTCTTCTATAACACGTACTTTATTATTTTTATCGTTTTTAGACTCTAAGACGTATTTTTTTTCTAAGTCCTAAACTTTGCTTTATATTAAACTATTTTCTTTATCCTAAATCTTAATAATATAAAAAAGTTTAAATACGATATATTTTTAATTGAATTATAGCTTCATTAAAATTAAAAAAAATACCCGCCTATGATACGGAGAGTGCAGGTGCACTGAAGAAACAAAAAGACAGTGTTGCGTTGGGCGGCAGAGCCGTCAGGAAACGACCGTTACGACGGAGACAGCCTATCTATCGCTCGTGTCGCACTCGTTAGAGCCAAAAACAATAACACAACAATAACAAGACGTTGTCTGTCCGCATCTTCCAGCTATTTATGAATGAGATGCTCAGTCTATATTTTATTCTAAGTCTATGTTAATATCAGTAACTAAACTTGTACTGTATCACAGAATATCTAGCTACGCAACAGAAAAATACTCGAAATGAAAGAGCTAAAATTGCACAAATAGAATAATAGATGGCGCGACAATATCATAATCAGAATATAATTAGAAATTTTGAACTTTCGGTTTTGGATCGACGGCTCGTCGACGGCCTTGTAGCTCGGCTAAATATGCACAGTTGCCAGATTCAAAAAGACTTGAATTGGCATCCCATTCTTTTATTGTGTATAATGCAGTATGTGTTTCTTTCTATTCTTCTTTTCTTATCAGGTACACTTATATTAATTATTCCTTTGGCTATTAAAATAGTTTTAAGTATATTATTACAAAACATATACATTTTTAATATACACTACCTTATAATGTTAACTAAGAAAATACCTTTAATTACCTTTAAAATTAATAATATACAGGCCGATTAATAGTGATATTTATTAATGCTGGAACGTTAGTAATGGTTAATAATTTATTAAAATGCAGTACAAAAAATGTTAACTGACTAAAAAAATACTATAATAACAAATTTCTTCCGTTTGCCACGTTATTTATATAGACCTAGGTAGATTTTAAAAAGTGACACAGGTACAATTAATAATATATTAGTTAGATACGTAGTATACCAAGTTTGAGCCCAATCGAAAGCCAGGAAATGGTATCGTAATATGGTACTATATTAAGGTACCACTTTATATGCATCATAGTACCATCATATTACAATGTCACCGAAAATACGTAGTATCCCAAGTTTAAGCCCAATCGAACGTCATGTATCGTAATATGGTACTATATTATGGTATCACTTTATATGCTTCATGGTACCATAATATTGTAATGTCATGAAAAATAGTATATATCAAATACCGTATGATACCGAAAAAAACGGCGTCCAGTTGGATGGAAAAGGACGATCGATGACATTTCCCATATAAATTTACATATAAAATGACAGCGATATTATTTTCATAGCCATCGCTAACGCTGTTTTTCCCAATTATACGATATGAACTTGGTATGAACACAATCGAACGTCAGGAAGTGGTATCATAATAGTAGAACAATACTTTATTATATTGTCGCCGAATTACCATGAAAATTCAGGATTCAATTATACAATCAAACGTCAGGAAGTGATTGTAATTTAGCTCATAAGATTTAATTCCAACTAACATGGCAAACTGAAAAAATCAGCTCTGATCTATTTTAATATGTTTAAATGATGTAGCAAATTTGAAGGTAGGCTTTATCAGGAAGTATTACGATATGAATTACAATAATGGCAACACTGCACAAAAATTATTTTAAATTTTGTTTGTAGAAAACTGTTTTCTTTTAAATTTATTGCCCTCTATTATGTAGTAGCGAAACTACCACATCAAAATATCTGATTTGGAGACAGGCTTTAAAAGCCTGTCTCCTTTTGCTAACTACAATTTTATACATGTAACGAGGCTTCTGTTGCGTAGCTAGATATTCTGTGACTGTATGATCGAAAAAAAAAATGGCGTCCAGTTGGCTTGTAAATGACGATCGATGACATTCTCCATATAATTTTACATATAAAATGATAGCGATCTTTATTTCATAGTAATCGCTGACGCCGTTTTTGGTTTGGTTTGGTGTAATATTGTACGGTGTGGTCCAAAAAAAGCGGCCTCCATTTGGGTTGAAATGAACATCGATGAGATTCCCCATATAATTTTACACATGACAGCAATCTTCATTTCATAGCCATCGCTTACGCCGTTTCCGTTTTTTTTTTTTTTGATCATACGGTATTTTGTCATGACAGTTGTACATAAATAGACGATGAACGGTATTTATAAACATTAAAATATATAAAATAAATCATATATGTTAGGTTTTGATAATTTATTTAAAAAGATTATAAAGAAAAAAGGTTTGTTAAAAGAGCAATAGCATAAGAGATCCAAGATCCGAGACTAAACAAACCGTTTAATCAGAGTGTGGTTTAGGTTTAATTCTAAATTAAGCGGAGACTTTAAATGTACCTTTTGCTCACTAGCCACGTCCACACTTTGCATTAGAGGTTATTTTTAAGCCATACGGATGAATATTGGGGGAACGAAAGTTTTTTTTTCTACAGGGATAAAAGCGTAGTAAGTATTGCCACCGTACATAAAACTCTGAGTTTTATGTACGGTGGTATTGCTACTATTACTTATACCGGGTGCGTCTCAAAAGTGGCGGATAAAAAATCGAGATTTGGTACGTTAGTATATGACATAAATTTGGATTGATTGACGTATTCAATTCTTTTCGGTCACTTCCTGTTTCACCGGAAATGACTATAACTTCTGATTTTCAAATGGCACCCTCGGTATTTTGTTACATTATTCGATAGAAAATGACACTCTGAAGAGAATGGCATATCATATGTCAACTTTTGACATTTTTGGAATATGGTTTATTTGAAATTACAACACGCAATTCATAACGACAACAATTTGACTCGAAATACCAAGTAGGTATGTGGTACCAAATTATTCGTAGTTGTTAAATGCTTTTCCAAATATGCTAATGAGCCACCCTCGTTCCATTTAAGAAAATTGAGATATGATTAAAAATACGATTTGGGAATCTTTTAACCGGCCAAGAGAAGACACTAAAAACATTAGACGATCAAATTTATTTTTCCCAGGATCCTTGATTAAAAATTTGTGTTTTTAACACAGCCATGGCACTCTAGATTGAAATTTAAAATACAATTTTGTTTTAAGCGAAAATGTCTAAAGTTGGCATAGTAAGTAATGCACCGCCTACCGGTAAGCGAAAAACATTCTTAACCCAATTTCTAATTTCTTTTGAAACAATATTTTCACCATGAAACATTTTTATTAAGATCTATTTTCAGTCTGAGTAAAGCAGTTATGATAAAACTTGTTTTATCATTTACAATATGAAATTCTATGATTTTTGTTTTTTTATGTTGTTAGTTGACAAATATAAAACACTGATATAACGAAAATTTCATAGTCAAAATCAAAAACAATAAAAACCATCTTTAATGGCTACTCCTACCTATCATAGAAACAGTTCTTTAATTTGCCCGATAAATAGTTTTTATTTATTATTATTTCGAAATTTTGTAAGTAGTAATTTAATAAATAGTGTCCGTTCAAAATCGCCCAGGTATTAAAAAATTCTCATTAAACATGAACAAGTAGGAATTCATTCAATTTTAAAGTGATGTCCCTTATTTCAGAACTTTAACAAAATCTTATAAATATGTAATACAAAAGATCAGACTCTACGCCAAAAATAAACTATAAATACGACTGAGACATATTTTGTTGCTATAAATACTGTGTGATTCCCTTTTTTCATTACTAATTACATATTATATATTACTGCTTATAAACATTTACAAAGTATGGCTTTTCCCTAACAAGCTTATACTTTCTTACTCCCTTGCTCACAATAAGGCAGAATATATGCATCAATTATTACTACCTTTTTATCCACTTTGAGATTAGTTTATTAAGTCGCTTCTTTTTCCCCATTTTCGACACAACTTTAATCACACTCGATATCAAAACGAAATTAACAAACTCTAAAAAACGCGTGTTGCGATTTACCACAGTTGAATTTCGAATGAGACGGCTTTTAGAGAGCGCAAACTTCAGGAATTCCCATAGATATTCCCGTTTATTTTTAGCTACCCTACAAGCAAAGCGCGCCTTCTTAAACCTTCTGCATTCGAAGCCAAAATAAAATGCTTCGAATATTTTAAAATAGACACCTACTTAGCAGTATCAAAAAGTACATTAATTAGGTCTATTACTATTATTAAATGAAACATGAAAATTAATAAAAATATTCACTCAATGCGATTTCTTGTTTGAAAGTGGATAAAAAAAAGAAAGTGGACAAAGATAATGTTTCATTTAAATGAAATATGTTATGTCCTCAAACAAATAATACAAATAAAAAAAAACCTACTGTACAAAACGAAGATGTCCAATATATTATACGAATACCATCCAGATATAAACAGAAAAATGCAATGTTTCAATTTATTTATTAAAAAAAGTTGTATATTAACAATATAAAACAACTCAATAGTTCCCAACTGGCGTACGACAGGAAGACGCGATATCCCCAAAGCTGTTTACAGCAACACTAGAAGAAATCTTCCGTCAACTGGACTGAACTAACAAAGGATTAAAAATAGATGGAGAATCTCTTGACCGTCCAGATTCACTGATAACGTAGTCCTAATTGCCAATAGTTCTGAAGAACTACAAGCACAAATGAATGAACTAAATACAGCCAGCAATAAAGTGGGCCTCAAAATAAATTTAGCAAAAACTAAAGTAGATAGTGTACAACGAACTAGTGGAAAGAAAAGACATTCTAATAAATAACACGACACTGGAAATAGTATATTTGGGACAACTAATACACAGTTCGGGATCTCTACTACCAGAAATCAACAGGAGAATTAACTCTAACTAAAGAAGAAAACATTCGACCAATGTGTACTACCAGTCAGAACCTATGCATGCGAAACCTGGACACTTAAAACGGACATCATAAGAAAACTGCAGATAGTACAACGCTCAATAGAACGAAATATGCTGGGAATAACCAGGAGAGACCGTAAAAGAATAGAGTGGATACGACAAAAGACCCAGGTAATAGATGTCATCCACAGAGTCAAATCCCTCAAATGGTAATGGGCAGGTAACCTGGCAAAAAACAGACAACAGAGTACCCACGAGGAATTAAGAGACCTAGAGGAAGAGATCCCACCTGAGGTGGGATTATGATATTAGGAAATTAGCAGGGATAACTTGGGCCCGTATAGCCATCAATGAACCATGGACCCAACTGCAAAGAGAGTATATAAATATGTGAGGGAGGCTACACCATAATTGGAAATGGTTGAATAAGCTGAAAATTATGATAATGATTATATTCTTCTTCTTCTTTCTCAGCCTGGTTCCATCCAGTGTTGGATATAGGCCTCTTCTAGGTTTTTCAATGCTTCGCGATCTCTAGCCAATCTTATCCATTGTCTTCCCGCCACTGCCCTGACGTCATCGACCCATCTCTTTTTTGGTCGGCCCACACTTCTTGTTGTTCCCCTAGGTCTCCATAGGATTATTTTTTGGGGCCATCGGTCTGGATCCTGTCTTGCCACATGTCCTATCCATTGCCACTTCAGACTTGCCACTCTTTTAACGACATCTATTAATTTTGTTTTTTGACGTATGTGGGTATTCCGTATTTTTCCCCTAATGGTGACTCCCAACATGATTCTTTCCATGGCTCTTTGTGCTACTCGTAGTTGTTCTGCTGTTTTTCGAGTAATTGCCATAGTCTCTAAGCCATACGTAAGCACAGGTAGAATGCAGCTGTCGTAAGCCTTTTTCTTTAGGTTCATGGGCACCTTTTTATCCTTGAAAATATCGCTCATATTTCCAAATGCTACCCAAAGATATTTCCAATGCTTCCCAGGACTTTCACCTTGTCGTGGTGGGAGGGCTCAGTAACCTTCAATATCCAGGGAGCAATGCCGGCGGTAGCATAGCTACTGGTAGGGCCACCCATGCCGGTAAGGTCTCGAAGTGATGAAGGTGAAGCTAAGGAAGTCCATAGCATGCAGCGTCTGACTCAAAGTGAGCGGCTGCAAACAGCGTCTGTATCCATAGTGGGCGGCTGAGATAATACTCGCCAACACGCTCGGCAAGCGGGGAGTTCTAACTGCCATTTACCTTCTTAGAACATGATTATATTAACGAAGTATATAGTACTGTATGATCGGAAAAGTACGGCGTCAAGTTGGCTTAGAGTTAAAAAACAACATAGAGAAAACAAATCATTCATAAACTCCATATTTGTTTTGCCCAGACATAAGCTTTAAAGATTCATATATCATAGAGTTAAAAAATATATACAATATTCGGGACTTAATATCTAACCGACACTTTCCGACAAGTCGGAATTAACTATCTCTGCGCTGTGGTTGTCATTTTATGGATCTGCCCAAGCTCACCTGATGATGGAGTAGGGCTCCGAAACCGGTAGTGAGAGCAGGTTGATCCACATTATGACAAATACAGCGTAGAATAAAATTTCTATATCAGCAGTTAAGTGGCAAGAATCCTTATATAATTTTATTAAAAAATATAATCCCTATATAATTTTATATATAAAATGACAGCGATCTTCATTTCATAGCCATCGCTGAAGCCGATTTATTTTCGATAATAGTGTAGGTATTTTATTTCAATCATATTGAAAATACAGTGATTTTTTGCAGGACTTTTTTTATTTAATTATTTATACAGTATGTCCCCAGATTCTCTTTACATAGAGTTTCCATACGTCTAGATTTTTAAAGTGTCCGAGGCGGTCCGGCCAGGATTTGGAAATGCGTCCGGGAAACCTGACCGCAAAAACAATTTAACTTAGTAAAATATTTTACAATTACAGTTGAATTAATGTCGCAGCAGTGGCGGCTCGTCAGGCTAGGCAAGGTAGGCGGCGCCTACCCTAAGATTTTGGCAGAATTTAAGCGATTTATTACATTACATTATTTACTCTCTATAATCAATACATAAAAATACTGTTAATACACGGAAGTGTGTTTTAATAATCAATATTATTTTAATATTTGTGGTCTTGTATATTAACATATTCACTACCGCTGTCGTACGCTGACCGCTGACTGTGCCGCTGCGTTAGAAAACAAAATAATTTTGACCGTTGGAGTGCCTTTGTTCGGCGATTTCTACATCGCCTACTATCAGAGCCAATGCACGACGTACAGCAGTCTTCTGTCTCTGTCTAACTCATCGTGCGGTAGCGACGCGACGTAAGTCGGATTTGTATCATATTAAGGCGGAACTTAGGCGAAATCTCCGATCGCCTTCGCATGAAGTCGTGAAGGCTCGGTAGGCTTAGATGTTAAGGGGATATTCCGGATATTTCATAAGGAGATATATCATATTTCGTTAAGGGGATATTTTATGATTCATTATATGTAGCATTTAAAACTTTTATATGAAAATTCAAAAAACTTTTAAGCAAATTGGAAGCATTTTTTCGGGCTTGTCCGAGAATATTAAAAATGATATAACCGGTTGTATTTCAGAACACACCACAGAAATAAACGAATCCGAAATAAAAAAGCGCGTTATTTTATTCGGTGCAAGAAGACGATACAACAGATATTACAGAAAAGTCTCTTTGCTATTTCAATTCGATATGTTAATAAAAGCGGCTAAGTCTAAATATCTTTGCTAATTTTATTTTATGAAATATTAGATAACATTGTTATACATTTAGAAATAAGGTTTGCAGATAGGTACTCGTATATCTCAATTATTTTTATTTATCTCTTGCGGATCCAAAATTTAAAGAATCCTATAAAAATTTCCAACGCATTTAACATCTGATTTAACAAACTTGTTATATTGATACTTTTCCAACGCATTTAATAGTGATTTAACAAAGAAAAAATGTTATTGACCAGCATAAATTAATGAATAAATTGCAGGTATTAATAATAGTGTTATGTTTTTCGTCGGTTCCGTGTGGATAGAAAGTCACAATTTATTTAAACACTATTTATTTAACACTAATTAACAAAAACAATAACGATAAAAGACTTATAGAACTATTTACAAACGATTTATAACTAAGAATTTATTTTGAATTTTAGCGCGTCAACTGCACTGGTATATTTATAACTGCCCCCTGTAGGCCACAGCCGCCGGCTTTTATACCGACAGGTAAAGAACTCTAGAATAGTCCATAGATCGTTAGGTGCGTAGAGAAGGTTTTCGAATGTTCTTGTATGTACTAGTCCATTCCAGTGGGACTCGATTCTTCTCGAACGAATGAATCATTACGGTGTCTATTCTTTAATGCGATGTTAAGGTCATCTGAGGGCGGGACATATAGTTAGGTTAGGTCGAGTCCACACGGGTCCGCAACAATAGATATGATAATTTCGAGCATAAAATAATTTAGAAAAATAATCCTGGAAATATATTTCCAGAGGCTTTCAAATTGTTTGTTTTGTTTGTTACTACACCATTTACAAGTACTTGGGTTGAGAGACATTTTTCATGTTTGAAATGCATTAAATTTATAGTAGAGATTTCATGAAAAATAAACGTTTATCGCCACTTGCCTTACTTTCCATCTAAAAAGATCTTTTCACAGCTCTTCAACAATCTGATGATTTTACTGATCTTAATAAATAACTTTTCTTTATTAAGAGACCGACTCATCAATTTAATATATAAAACATAGTTATTCTTTCTCTCAATACTACCAATTTTTAAGTTTGCGTAAATAAATAAAATTCTATGATGTACTCCATAGTAATAGATAAAAAAAATAATAGATAAAATAGATTAATAAAAACAATAAAAACTATACTTGTACATTATGTCTACGTTGAATGCTGTTATTTTTGCTTTAGTTGTGTCCTAAATATTTTTGAGCTATATTTTTAACCCAAAGATAACATATACATATTTACAAACTGGGCTAGGGTATTATGTAAATTAGGGGGGGGGGGGGTTAATTAGACGCATCTAAAATTTTGTCGCCTACCCAGTCACACGGGTCACGAGCCGCCACTGTGTCGCAGTTACTTTGTTGAATATTTTACTATCTACGATGATAATATAGCTCTATTAATTTAACCGACGCATGTTCGAAAGACCCATTTCTATACTTGGCGCTCAAATTTTTCGCTATTGGTGCACTCCTGGAAAGCGAATGTTTTTTTGGTTTATATTTTGTTGATTTCGGGGCTATTATCGGGTGCCTATAAAAGTTCATAAATAAATTTATAGTTTCTTTTTTGCAACATCCGGATTTCAAAGTTTATTTGTCCGGAATTTCCAAAAGCCTTTATGGAAACCCTATCTTTACAAGAGGAAAAACTTCTTAATTATTGACGTTTTGAGAAAAATGCATTCCTCGTAAAAATTTTTGTTTCTTCAAAAATGGTCAATCCCAGTTTTTTAATTTCCATACCGTTTTAGAGAAAATTAAAAAAAACATGAAAATAACATATACAGGGTATTTAAAAAAAATGTACCATCACGTCATCACGTCCCTGGTGAATATGTAGACCCTTTTTTAGCTTTAAAATATATAATATCGCATTTATAGTAACTTTTACCTTCAAAATTTAATTCGAATCACTAAAAGTACTTGCAAGAAAATTATAGTAAATCGAAAAATTATTAAGATTTTAACACCCTGTAGCTACGAAACAAAGAATCGGACCTATGTTGATATGAATCAGAATCGGATCTATATTGATATGAAAAATAAATCTTATTTTTACGTGAGGAATCTCCCTCAGAGATATGGCACATGTTTTTTGAAACACCCTGTATAATATTTGATTTTTTTCTAAAAATCAGAACGCGTTTCTATGGTAATATAATTTCGTTCTCATTCTTTGATAGATTGTTATTGATAGAATTTTAATTAACGTCTTTTTTTTTGCTGTTTTAAAATGTTAAAGAAGCACAAAATTTATTTAAATCAATGTTACGGAAAGGATGATAATAGTTATTCGATAATGTGATACTCTAACAATAGCAAAAAAATTACGTTAATCAAAATTAATAATATCCATTTATCAAAGAATGAAATTGAAATGCTATTACTATAGAAACGACTTTTAATTTTTAGGACTTTTTAATTTTAAACGCCTTTAGTAATTTTTAGCAAAAAATTCAACCGTATATTCACTTTTTTTTTCTCTAAAAAGGTACGGAAATTTGGAAAAGTATAAACGGGATTAGCCATTTTAGAACAAGCAAAATTTTTATAAAGACTGCATTTTCCTCAAAATATCACTAATAAAAAAGCTTTTCCTCTTGTAAAGAGAATTGGAATCTACATACTGTAGATAGATTTTTATATATTTACTAGTTGAAGCCTGGCGCATCCGCCACAACATCAGGAAAAAAATACTTTTTATTTTTTTTAATTAATGAAAAACAAAAAATCCGGCGGCGCCAGTTTTTAGAAGAGCCAATTATGTAGCTATCTTTTAGTAAAAAAAGCAATTCTCTAGAGCAAGTCGCTACTTCAGTAGAGACGACACAAATACACATTAGCATTTTATATATGTAGAAGATATACTATGTTTGTTTAGTTACATATATATGTTGTGAATTGAAAAATCATACCTGTTACATTTTTGATCAATTCGTCATTTATTTCATCAATTCAAAATTTATTATGAAAACACCACACTTGAAGGCCTTGGAGTTTTGTATATATTTTTAAATGTTGTTGCTTTAACATTTTTTAACTTTCACAAAAATTAAGAAAAAGTACGGGAAGGGTGAAAACTACCCCCACACTTACATAAATTTTAGTATAAATATTTTCCAGCTCAATCCCCGACCGATTTCTTTTTCGTAAAATGGTTCTTCAAGTATTTACTACATTTTTTGTCTCTTGTAAAAAAACGCCAGATTGCATAGTTTTTGATAATTTTTTTTTGAGAATTTATTTTTCCAAACCAGACCTACAAAATATACAGGGAATTGCAATATTCCGTGGACATAAAGCAAGTAATATTTTTTTGGAATCAAAATAAGTTACAGCGCTTTCAGATGGAGCGGACCGTACGCGCGGAGCGTCCGCGCGGATGTTTTTTCAATATAGCTCATCCAGACGGAGCATACGCGACCCATGTGAAATCGTTCATATAAACTCATGGTACTTGCTCGAAGTCGCGGACGGACCGTCGCGGACGGTCCGCTCCATCTGAAAACGCTGTTAACTAGTTGAAGCCTGGCGCATCCGCCACGACATCAGAAAAAAATACTTTTTATTTTTTTAATTAAATGAAAAACAAAAAATCCGGCGACGACAGTTTTTAGAAGAGCCAATTAAGCTATCTTTTAGTAAAAAAAAGCAACTTTCTAGAGCAAGTCGTTACTTCAGTAGAGACGACACAGATAAACATTAGCATTTTATATATAATCCATTAGTAGATATTGTAGGTATGTTTGCAGGATTTAACATAGATAGTGATAGGCACAGATTGTAGGCATCGCCGTAGAGCATAGGGCATATCTTGAGTAAATCTCAAGATATTTTATATTATTCGAAGGGTAAGGGGAAAAAACAACGATGTCCATTTTATAGGAACTTTTAAGCAATCAACTTAATCTGTTGAGAATACCAAGTCCCAAACACATGCTAAATTGTAACTGAATATAACAAAAGATGTCCAAATAATAAAACATACAGTAATAACTTTTTGTATCATTAACATGATATTTGGCAACATTAAATCAGTTTTCTCCATAAAAGTCAGTTTTGTGACATCGTCTCTTTTCACCCTTGTCCTTCATTTATATTATAATGTACCTGATATCATTTATAGAAGAATGAGTAACTGTATTATAATGTAGTATGCTAAACCTAAGTTATTAAAAATGCCTGGTCAATGATTTAATTGGAAAACTAAGTGGTCTGGCATTTGTCCCATTCAAAAACTACAAAATAAACTTCTATGTGAACTTATTTCAAAATCTACAGTTTTCCACAAACAACTAGGTATATGTATGCACTTTGACAAGATATCATAGGATATTTCCTTAACAGTATTCTCTTCATTACATTGCAAGCAACACCTACCTGTAAGCATAAAAGTAGGCTGCTAAACATATTTAGAAACCACATAAGAAAATACTTCTGTTTTAACATATTATTTAGTACGCACTTACAGAAATATACTATACGAGTAAGACATATCAGTGATTAAAAACTATCAGAAGAAAAAGACACCATAAACAAAAATTGTGTTAATAAAAAATATGAAAAACATCTACCACAGCAATCAGCAATAATTGATAAATAAAATATGTACTTACCAAAAATTTACAGTTGTAAGTAGTCAAATAAGGTTTTACACTAAATTTAAGACATACACTCGCTTCAAGTCGCCCGAAATTTTAAATTAATCAGCATTCATTAGTATGTAAAAACATGAAATATGAAAAAATCGGACATTTTTGACCAAAGTGACGTACAAATGACACAGCTGACACCTAAACCTGACACTGACAGTTCATAGAGTGACAGATCGAGAATAGATCCAGAGAAAAAATATCATAGATCTATGGAGTGTAGAGGCTTTGTCACAGCCAAGGATATATAGAATAAGGATATTCGACTGGCCCAAAAAAAACGTGCCGTATTTTGTCGAGGAAGACGATTTCGTCACGACCAATGGGCGTCGAGTATTTGAAATTGAAAACATATAAATTGACGGTAACCTATGTTTTTTGACTCATTTCACTGACAAATGTGATGAGATTGTTATTGTAATTTATAGATCCAAAATCCAAACGTTTTTTGAATAAATAATTTATTTTAAAGTTATTTCCTAGAGGTTTGGTTTGGCCTTCTATATTCTGGTATTTGTCTACTAATAAATAATATCTTATTTTGTATTTCGATGTATGGAAATTCGCAAGTTTTGTATCTGAAGCCGCAAAGAAATTTCGCTCTGTAGTGAGAAAAATGTTATTATATCTTTTTAGACGTGTAGAATTACAAAATTTCTTATTTCAGATGTTCTAAATGTGAGTGCTTAATGTCAAAAATTAAAATATATACTTGAAATATTATTTCAAGTTACATGCTTTGACATTGTTTGGAAGTAAACAAATATTGAAGAAAGTGTTGTGCCTTCACAGAATTTAAATTGGCATTAGGAATAGATTTCCTTGATTTAGTAATGATATTGCTCATAGAAATTGATGATATACTATTTTATATTCACTCGTTCAAGTGCTGATCTATTTTTAAATTGAATATTTATGTAAATATTATGTATAACACGATATAAATAATTTAAGGACATAAGAAATTAATATTTCAAGTGTCAATATTGATTATTTTTCCAGTTTTATTCAAATATATTGAAATTAATATGGAAACAAAAGTTCATAAATATTATTCTTAATAACAAGAATTGAGATTTGGGGATAAGTTTGAAAAGCCATGTCAGAAGAGTAGGATTAAAGACAAGTATTAAGGTAACATATATTTACATAAAGTTTTAATAACACTGACAATTTTATTTGTTTATGTTTATTAATTAAAATTTAGTTGCAATTTATTTCATATTCTAATATTTTTGAGAAAATTTTACTTTTATACATACCTGAATATTATGCTGCTTTTTTATTTTAAAGTGTGCCGACTGTGCTGTTATTTTTATACTAGTAATATTGTATACTGTAGGTATCGTATTCATATATAGTTATATATATATATATATATATATATATATATATATATATATATATATATATATATATATATATATATATATATATATATATATATCAGTAGTATAGATACTTACTTTCTTTCTATGTGTACTTATATCCTTTATAGTCTTTCTAAGTGCATATAATACTACTTTTTTAAGAGAAGGCAGTTTTTAATAATCTATTGTTAATTCCTAGGGTTCCCAACTTGAGCATCGGCGATTCCGGGACAATTATTTTTAAGCTTTTAAATAATTGAAACAAAACATTAAATATTAGAAAATAAAATAAATTATGTGTGTAGTACACATTTTTTTAGTTTCCAGGTCCCGGCCAAGGCAAAACTTTCGCCGGGACACACTTTCTGATTCCTGGTTAATCCCGGCCAAACCGGGACGGTTGGGAACCCTATTAATTCCCCTAATTCTGTGTCCCCTGGTTCTGCTATACAACAATTATATATTTTCTTATCATTACTGATTTTAAAAGTTTCTTTTCAAAGAATTTGACCATATATTTTTTTTTCAGAGTAATTGGGCTGTTCCTGAACAATATTGAATATAAATATTCAAAAATATGATTAACTGCATATCCTACTAAGTAGATCAATACCAAAATTCCATTAGAGAAATAAGTTAAAATTATGTTTTACTTGTATAATTTTCTTGCTATTTGTCCACCATTATTTGTGACTTAGAAATTAAATAGTCAAAAAGAATTTAGTACCAGTTTTTATTTCCCAAAAAAAATAATTGTTAAATAATTACATATTGCTTAAGATACAGTATATTATATTGTGTTTATAGTTGATAATTCTAGTCCTTAGTTGTTTATAGTTGATAATTAACAATATTTCTGATGTTAGATATTATATTAGATAAAAAATTTAATTACCAATAGCTACCTACCTATGTAGCTGCAGATTATATATTGTGTAGTAGGTAATGTATAATTCTTTAGTTCAAGAAACAAATATCAGTACAAGTATATAACCAAAAAAATGTTGATGCAAATTCTTTGTATAACATACTATGGTATTCAACTTTTCATTGTTCTTTTATTAGATACACAATAAGCACATTAATTCGTTTATTAAACAACCAAAACTAACTACTTAAATTCACAATATAAATATCACAATAAATGTATAAGCTTTGATCAATTCCTATTATTAATACCTGACGACTTCATACTTTATAACTACCAATGGCTATCCTACTAACACACTAGCCAACTAATAATAAATCTGTTCTAAAAAATACAACATAAAGACATCGTTATTGCAATAATATAGAAATATATTCCATGTATCATTAACTACCTAGGTATAAATACAATACCCACATCTTCTTTTAAGCGAATAGTGCGTTAGGAGGCAGAAATATTGCCTGCATTGTACATCGTACAAATTGGCTAGAATTTATTAATATCCATTGCAAACATTTCTCTTTCAAAGGGTCTAAATGTTTTGTCTTTTTACTGTGTCCCTGTAATATGTTATCAATTAACAACAGTTATCAAATATGACCTGGACAATAATAATTGTTTTAACTTTTTTTCATACTAAACTCTTTAAACAAACTATATAAATAAAATTTATCTCATAACCTAACTTGCTGCTAGAATTTCTTTCTGTTATTCTATGTTCCTGTATTGTTATTCTTCACATTATCAATTTCTATGAGCAATATCATTACTAAATCAAGGAAATCTATTCCTAATGCCAATTTAAATTCTGTGAAGGCACAACACTTTCTTCAATATTTGTTTACTTCCAAAAAATGTCAAAGCATATAACTTGAAATAATATATAAAGTATATATTTAAATTTTTGACATGCACTCACATTTAGAACATCTGAAATAAGAAATTTTGTAATTCTACACGTCTAAAAAGATATAATAACATTTTTCTCACTATAGAGCGAAATTTCTTTGCGGCTTCAGATACAAAACTTGGTGGATTTCCATACATCGAAATACAAAATAAGATATTATTTATTAGTAGACAAATACCAAAATATAGAAGGCCAAACCAAACTCTAGGAAATAACTTTAAAATACATTATTTTTTCAAAAAACGTTTGGATCTATAAATTACAATAATAATCTCATCACGTCTGTCAGTGAAATGAGTCAAAAAACATAGGTTACCGTCAATTTATATGTTTTCAATTTCAAATACTCGACGTTCATTGGTCGTGACGTAATCGTCTTCCTCGACAAAATACGGCATATTTTCCTACATAGCCCGCTATAGGGAGTTGAATATCCTTCTTCTATATATCCTTGGTCACAGCATTGTTATATAAACAAGGTTATAACTGATCTACCAATTACCAGATGTCGCCCAGAGTTTTGTTGGCAATTGTTTTAATATAAAAAATTTAACTGAAAACTTGAAAAGTAAAAAAATTCAAAATATCTACAATTGGTTGATTTTCTATCGTTGATAATTGTAAAAAAATGTCGAACAATAATTCAGATTTATTAGAATCTATTCTACAAGGTTTAGAAGAAAATATTTCTCTTCTGAAAAACTTGTTATACTTCATAGAAAAAATTGTTGCAAGTAAAACCAACACAATTACCAGTCAAAACGGCCAGTCATCAGAAAAATCGTTAACGAACTCTAACGAAAAATTACTTAATTGTATTACTCAACCTACAGTTAGTGGACTACACGAAATAGCTGGATTAAAGGATATCAAAAGAATACTTTTCACACTAACAATTTTACCGCGGCAGCAACCTCAGTTATTTAATAACTGTAGCATTAGCAACACTATTTTACTATATGGTCCTCCAGGAACTGGTAAAACGAAATTAGCGCATGCTGTAGCAGCCGAATCAAAGGCCGTTCTGTATTCTGTATCACTGAGTGATGTTTTATCATCTTATGTAGGAGAAACTGAAAAGTAAAGTCAGCATTTACATGAATACACTATTTTCTATAACATAAATTCATATAAAAACATGTACCTACTTATTTCAAATTCAAAGATATATATCACCTTAAATATTTATACTATTTTACCTTTTTTAGAAATATCCATGAGATTTTTGCACATCTAAAATTAACTGATAAATACTCTTTGTTATTTATAGACGAAATTGATGGTGTATGTCGTAAACGAAATAGTTCAGAAAATGAGTACACTAGAAGGTACTTTTTTGCTATGTAAAAATTATACTAAACACCAAAAACTATAAGAATGTTATTTTTTGAGGGACAATTATTATAAATAGTAATATGTTATATTTACAGGATCAAGACTGAATTAATGACTCATTTATCTAATATTAATAACTGTCCTAACATAGTTATAATAGCAGCCACAAATCGACCTTGGGACTTAGACTCAGCAATATTAAGACGATTTCGGAAACAGCTCTATGTGCCGCTTCCCAACAGCGAAGATAGATTAGAATTACTTCAATTATTTACTAAAAATATTCCTATATTAAAATCCATTGATGAAGTAATAAAACTTGTGGAATTGTCTGATGGTTTATCTGGATCTGATATTTCCAATTTAATACAAGATGCTTTAAATATGCCTCTAATGGAATTACAAGATACCAAAATTTGGAGAAAATGTATAGATGCAACTTATGAGCCCTACCAAGGAACCAATTTATTAATCCCAGAAAATGATTTATTCGACACAGAGAATATATTTCTTTGTGAATTAAAGGATATGCCGCCAATGTCCGTCAGAGCTAGAGAAGTAACAATGTCAGACTTCTACGAAGCAGTAAGTAATATACCGACCACTGTATCGTCTGAAGAAATAAAGAAATATAACGAGTTTCAGAATACGTTTACTAATTTATAAGATAATGAACAGATTCCGACCAGAGATGGGCGTTTACGCGTCTTTCTCAGTTTTTTAATGTTTGGCGGAAAACACACATAAAAAGCGTAACAATGCAAAAAAAATAAAAACTGTAGAAAACTAAGAAAAAGCTGAAGAATGATATTTCGATCTCTTTCTTCACAACATACATTTTCTGTTGTTTCTACCAAAATTTTGATTTCTACACAAAATAAAAAATATATTATCGATAGAATTACGTAACAGTGAAATAAATTAAAATATCTGTTTTAAGCCCCCCATACAATTGGGTTATTTTGCCCGGTTTTAACCGGACAGGTAGGACTATAATTTAAAAACCCCAGTGTATAGTGTTCGGTCCAGTTTTATTCGTTCGTTGGTATCTGTCAGCGATTGTACGCACAAAATAAAAAACAAAGGTGGCTATGAAAGCATTGAAAAATTTCAATGTTTTGTTTCCATGTTACTTACTCGTTATACTCGTTCAATATCTTTTGACAATAAAAATAAAAACTTATATTAATAATTATCTAAATTTTTTTGATAGTCCTGGATAAAGTATAGTATTCTACTCGCATATAACGGCTGTTATTCACATGGATGATTTATGACACTCGCCTGCGGCTCGTGTCATAAACTTCATCCGTGTGAATAACAGCCACCATTATATGCTTGTTGAATAATATAATATCAGATAATACCGTATGATCGAAAAAAAAACGGCGTCTAGTTGGCTGGGAAATGACGATCGATGACATTTCCCATATAAATTTACATATAAAATGACAGCGATCTTCATTTCATAGCCATCGCTGACGCCGTTTTTTCTCGATCATACGGTATTTCGTCCTTACGTTCAACAAAAATTACCATTGAATTTATTCAGTTATATACCGGGTGCGTCTCAAAAGTGGCTCACCCCTATAACTTTTTTATTTTTTCCGAAAAAAAATTGGTATGTTAGTCTATGACATAAATTAGGATTGATTGGCGTATTCAATAGTTTTTGGTCACTTCCTTTTTCACCGGAAATGGCTACAACTTTTGATTTCTGAACGGCTACCTCGGTATTTTCATTTTGTTACTTAATTTATTCGATAGATAATGACACTCTGAATAGAATGACATATCATGTCAACTTTTGACATTTTTAAATATGGTTTGTTAAAAATTACGATTTGGGCATCTTTTAACTGGCCAGGACAAGACACTAAAAACATTAGAAGATCAAATCTATTTTTCCACAGTTCCTTGATTAAAAATTAGTGTTTTTAACACAGCCATGGCACTCTAGATTGAAATTTAAAATACAATTTCGTTTCAAGTGAAAAGTTCAAAAGTTGCCATATGATATGTCATCCTATTCAGTGTCATTTTCTATCGAATAAAGTAAAAAAATACCGAGGATGTCATTTAAAAATCAAAAGTTGAAGTCATTTCCGGCGAGACAGGAAGTAGCCCAAACAATTGAATACGTCAATCAATCCTAATTTATGTCATATACTAACATACCAAATCACGTTTTTTTATCTGAGAAAAATAAGAAAGTTTTAGAGGGGAAACGCACCCGGTATATTTCTATGCCTGGAATGGAAAATTGAATCTGCGGGGAATCATTACAAGGGAAAAGAAAAACGAGGTCTATAATAAATTGATAGCAAAATGCTAGGATATAAACTATAGACTCTCGGGCAAACAGGAAAAGTGTAAAAAAAGAAAATTGACTCTAAGATTTTTCCACAAAAAAATTGTATGTGCACTGTTTGCGCATATTTGAAGTAAAACATCTAACTAACAACTATTAAATTGAACGACACTGTTCGAAAAAGTGTAGTTTCAAATGTTGAAAAAGTAATAAATTAAAAATAATGTTTTTTCCGCGTATAAAATAGTTTTTTACGTGTAACAAATAGTTGTTTTTAGTGTAATAAATAGTTTTTACATGCAAACATATTTTTTTGAGTGTAACAAATAGTTTTTACGCGTAAAAAGTATTTTTTTACACGCAACAGATAGTTTTATACGCGTAAAAATTAGTTTTATTACGTATAACAAATAGTTTTATATGCGTAAAATAAAAAAAGAAAATATTGTTTTTTACGTGTAACAAATAGTTTTCGTTACGTAATAATTAATTTGTATTAAAATATCAATATTTTTGATAAACACGAGGGTTGCTCATAAATACACGTCGCGTCACTACGTATTTCTAAGCCGTAGGCTGTCCTTATAGTCTAAGAGTTAGCAACGTTTTTGAGAAAGTATTTTAAGACATCTGGTTCTTTGATATATCT
Organism: Sitophilus oryzae; assembly: GCF_002938485.1. Lineage (NCBI taxonomy): Eukaryota > Metazoa > Arthropoda > Insecta > Coleoptera > Curculionidae > Sitophilus > Sitophilus oryzae. The sequence continues at coordinate 999,520 of NW_022147349.1, read as the reverse complement.
TTTACTATGCTCTCTGGAACAGCAGTATGTCGTCTGGCTGCCGATGCCGATACCCGTTGCGTTCACTACTGCTCATCGGAAGAAGATCCTATATTTTTTATTAATTTTTAGTCCTATAAATTCTACTATTGAATATAAATCGAACACGTCTCCATAGCGCAGTGCGTAGAGTTTCCCACCACGAACCGATGGTTCAGAGTTCGAATTCGGTCGAGTTCGAAGTAAGTCTTTTTTATTTTATTTTCGTTTATATTCTGATAGTAAAGTATTAAATAAACATGGTGATTAAAAAAAATATATTTAATACTTTACTATAAGAATATAAACGAAAATAAAATAAAAAAGTACTTGTCCTGACCCGGATTCGGACTCTGAATGATCGGTTCGTGGTCGGAAACTCTACGCACTGCGCTATGGAGACGTGTTCGATTTATATTCAATACTAGAATTTATAGGACTAAAAATTAATAAAAAATATAGGATCTTCTTCCGATGAGCAGTAGTGAACGTAACGGGTATCGGCATCGGCAGCCAGACGACATACTGCTGTTCCAGAGAGCATAGTAAAAGATATATCAAAGAGCCAGACATCTTAAAATACTTGTTTTTTTCCGACGTTGCTAGCTCTCGTACTATTACTACTTTTCGTTACAACTAGCTTGTGTCACGGCCTTGAATTTTTACTCCCAGCGCGCGTAAAGAAGTTTCACTTCTAAAATAAGAAAGGTAATTTCTGAGGAAAGCTCCTTTAATAAATTAATATGCGAAAATTGTTGCCGTTTAAGTAGCCAACTTTTGTAATATTCTTCTTTAGCCTCATTTTTGGGTTTCCTTTTTTTTATAGAGCAGTTAGTACAGCCACTTCGTACGCAAATTCTTTCTCGCATCCATCGTTCTTGTAAATAACGCGGATAAACCGGGCAAAATGATACAGTATTTGGAGGTTGCTTACCCGTGCTTTCTACCCGCGCGTTTTTAACTGCGCGGTTAAAACCGAGCAAAATAACCGAAGTGTATGGGGCCTTTGTAAACTACATTAAACAGTTGTTAACAGCGTTTTTAGCGAAGCTTTACCAATCCGTGAGCGTCCTTTTTTATGCCATGTTATACTCGTCCATCCTCTGGTCCAAAACTCATTTCAAAAGAAAAAAAAATAATATTAAGTATCAACCATGTATAATTTAAAAAACATAATGGTTTTTAATAATCGTGAGAAATAGAAAAAAAATATTTGTGGCGTTTGAAAAAATAAATAGCATGTTCTATTCAGAGTAAAAATGTGTCTTTTTGTGCCTCGCCTGTACGTGAAACGTACAGCATCGCCACAAAAGGTGTCATTTTTACTCCTACTAAAACAATATAGTATTGTTACTTTGAAATAAAATTAATATTATGCCGATCTAATTGTATTAATTTAATATTTACAAAAACACATTTACAGAGTAAGAATTTTATTCTAAAGTATGGTGTCTAGTCTAAACAATATTATATTATACACTGTGATCCTATGTTAACGGTTTAATAAAATTAAGGTAATTTTAATGAGAGAACCCAAAAAACAGAGCACCTTGAAAACCTTTTTTATCTGTTCAGTTAAAACGTATCGATTAAAACATTGTGCGTAGGGTTTCCAATTTTCGGAATCGGGATCACGTTTTGAAATCCCGGGATTGGAACCTATAATCACGGGATCCCGAGATTGACTATCAGAATGAGAAATGTATAATAAAGATATACTAAATAAAAATGCACACTACATATATCAAAAAGAAAATGAGAAAAGAGCTTTATTAAAATAGACAAAACAAAGTAACATTCATATTTAGTAAGTAAAAAAATACAATTTTTGTTGCAAAAATAAAAAATATAGTATACACGGAAATATAACTTTTAAATATTGAGACGTTATGCTTAGTACAAATAAAATATGATCTTTAAAAGACTAAGGTGTATAAAGTCGAATCATTTTAGATTGGGCATTTAAATGTTTCGGGATTTTCAGGATCTCGGGATTTAATATGGGGATTTCGGGATAAACATATACCGGGATCTCGGTTTGGAAACCCTAATTGTGTATAAACGAAAAAACGGGCGGTTTTACTTGAACTGAAGTGAGATGAAAGAGCAGTGACGGGATCATTCAATTTTACATAAAATAAAACCGTCGTTTTGCCTACAACTGAACAAAAATATAAGTAAAGTTAAAATATTATAGCATCTTTAATATGAGACTTTTAAAATCTAATATTTTTGTATAGTTTCACAAAATAATGTAAAGTATGCAAAAATTTTAGTTTTTAACACAGAATAAATAGTTTTTAATAATTAAAAGTAATCTGCCAAGTAGTCTGATTGTGTAAATTCTTATTATTTCATTTTTGTATTTGGTATGTATTTTGGTATGTTGTAAGTATTTTTATAAATCATAAATATGCAAAGAGCACCTTTTGATTAATGACAATTCTACACAGTCTGGTTATAAATATGTATATGGGATAAGTATAGAATTAAAATTTAGTAAGAAACAATAGAACAAAATTAAATTCTCATTTCCAAGTAGCGTCACAATTTGTTTAATATAAAAATGATTATAACCAAACCAGTATGTTGTTTTTCTCAATTTAGATACAAAGTAAAGCGTTTTGCAATTCAAAAAAATATACAAAATTATACAAATCAACTACAATGTATAATATGGCCATAATAACAGGATAATACAATAAGACAGTTAAGTCTGTAATTTTTTTGTAATGCCCACTTCAAAGTCTTCCTTGATTCGTTGGAGAGATTTACAAAAAATGTTGACGCATTATTTTGTGTAGTTTTTTATTGCAATACCAAAGGTTCTAAAGGCGGATTCTGACAATACTTGATACTGACGTACTTGGAAAGTACGCCAATATTTGCATACTTGGCAAGTATACTATCTTTGCAAACATCTTTTTGGAACAAGCTTTTCGCTCAGTCGGCGCGACGAGTGACAAATAACTACAAGTAACCCGCCCACACGACATGGCAAGTATATGCCAATAGCAAATGTTTGTCAAATTTTGTGAGAGTCCGCCTTAAACCTAAACTATACAAAAAATATTTAAAAATATATCAAATATACCCAGTTTTAAACGAAATAAAAAGCCAAATTTTAAATGTATTTATTTATAATATTAAAATCTAATATTAACATTAGTTTTCATCATACAAATAGTAATTCTACGTATACAGCTTACTTTTATATTAAATGTTCTTCCAATATTTAAAAACTTTGTTTCAAAAAAATAATTCATTTTGCATTTAAACAATTAATTGAACTTTTAAAAGCAATTATATCTAACTTTTTATCACAATTTCAATAAAGACCAGCTAACAAAAATAGACAAAACATAAAACTAAAATAAAATAAAGCTTATAGCATAGTGGAAACAGTATACATCTCTATTAGGAGTATTATCAAATAAACTACCATCTATGATCTGTTTTTTTACTGCTTTAATATCAAAAACTGTTTTAAACTACAACTACCTTATAGTTTATATGTATGTATACACAAAGGCCTCAGCAAGTAGGCATCTATAATGTTCTTGAAAATGAAAAATCTTATTAAAGAGTACCTAACAAGTATTTCCAAGACTCTAAAATTATAAACATTTTCTCTCGTATATCACAAAAAAACATACTAAGTACGTAACAAAACGAAATTTAAACCACAGCGGATTAAATAAGACAAAATATTTATTTTATAATAAAAAGTATTTTTTCAGTCGTATAGTCTATTTGGGAATAAATTTGATTGACATAGAGAAAAGAAACACGGTGTTCATATATATTTCAATTAATAGCAATGCCCGTGAAAATTGGTTTCAGAAAGAGGTTTAAATTATGAAAGTTTTAGATATTTGTCTCTATCGCCATATTCTAATTTTCAAAATAACAAAAAATCATCTAATTAAACGTTCTCCAACCCAGTGTGACCCCAGTCTAAATTACAATCAAAAGTCTCCCGGTTACAACCCAGTATAAATTACAATCAAAAAGGGCAATAATACTCGAGTATTATTGCCCTTTTTGATTGTGATTTAGTTGCTTTAATTTCAAACTAAGCTTACCATAAGATGTCTGCGATTAAGTAATTGTGATGAAAATAATTTTTAACCTTTTTTATTTTTTTTAACCTTTTGAATTTGTTTGTGATTGTATTTTATAACCTGACCTCTTTATGACTATATTAGGATTGTTTAACTATTCTGATTGTAATTTGATTATTTTAGCTTTCTGGGCCTGAAGATGGGAATTAAATGAATCCCGAAACATGTCGCCCCAATTTTAAATCAAATTAAATTTTGAAATATACATCCTAAAAGATTGTGAATTTTGAGTCCTAATCATCTAATTGTAAAATGTTGACATAAGGTGACAAAAGTCTAAGGTGGCCATGGATAAATACATATTTAAAATTTACAAAGATGGATAAATCTTAAGGCGATAAGCTTTCTTCAAGATACCCATGGAATTTGCAAAATTTTAATAATTCAAAACATAAAGAGCAAAATTGATTACCCAATGTGAAATAAGTATTCTTTTAAACCTGATGAAACACCTAAATAAATATGTGAAAATATTTAGTTTCAAAATTGTTATATCTCTAAAACTGCTAAAGAAAAAAACAACAAAGCTTCTATTTATGACATCTGTAAAAAATTATGATGAATATTATAATGAATTAATATTAATTATTCATTTATGTCAAAATTTGACAGTTCAGATTTGTTATTTTAAAAATTAGAATTTAGTAGTGGTTGAAACAAAACCGTATTTTTTCTGAAAGCGATATTTACAGAGATAGCAAAGTTTTTGGTACAAATCAGCTTTGAAAAATGACAGCGACACATATTCTAGTACAATTTCCTGCGAACGAAAATGTTATTTTTCCTATTAATCAACGGACAAGTAAAATTTTTAATAATACTTGTATACTTTTCTAAAAATAACAAATAATTGAACGTAAAATACAACAATACTAAAACGCTACCACAAAGTATAGGGATCATTACATTTAGTAAAGGCACTTTAAATACCTATACATATTAGTTTTTAATTAGGTATCCCGAAATTAAGACTTAAAATTGACGTTTATCAATGAACTAGAGTTAAAACAATCTACTGTAAGAAAGTATAAAGGCCTTTAAGAGCAAAAATCAAAGTGTGAACTTACTGATCACTTTATTGCTCAAAAAAATACCTTACAGTCTCTATATCAATCAATGTTAATACCCAAGTGACATCCTGTATATTAACTTCACCCAATAGTACGAAACAAATAAATACAACCAAAAGCTTGTTTCCTATTTAAGAGCAAAACATTTGTTTCATAGTTATTTATAAAATAAACAAATTCGACAAGAGTAATAACAACAATTAACTATTATTTATAATATCCTTTAAAAGAATACATATACAGTGCGAGAACAAAATCCAAAATGACTTCTGTCATATGACACACAATGAAATATGTACTTACGTTATACTGCAGACTAATATTACAAATAATATTTTTATCCCAGTCAAATTACTTAAAAAAAGGCCCATCGGTGGAAAAAAGTCCCACAGTTTTGAAAATGGTTTTAAACGATTTCTCTAGATTTGGGCTAATATGTGTCAAAAGACCTCGAACATAGACGATGAGCTCGAGGAGTGGGGAGGAGTTAAATGTCATTTTTTTCACTTTTTTGCTTATATCTCGGAAACTCTGAAATCTACCGAAAAACACTCTATATATAAAAATAAAACTGGCAAAATTCTCTATAAAAATGAATCTATACATTTTTGTTTCTGGACTTATGGTTTCCGAACTATGCCCTTCAATTTGGCATATTCCAAATCCGTACAATCACATTTCTTTTTATTGCAAGTTTTCCGTTCAAATAGCGTTGAAGAAGTACGATATCCATAATTTTTTAAGTATTAAGTATAACTTTTAGTATATACTGTGATTTTATAAATTTTAGGTGTGATGGGTTCACATAAATCACTCCTTGACTGCGCAAATTATTTGTTAACATGGATAATGTTTTCTGTTAATTTATTTTGTTTTATATTTTTGTGTAATTAAAAGAATCAAAACCGACATTATGTACATAATATATTAAAGAAACAAAATAAATAATAATACATTTATAAAATAATAGTGAATTATTATGTTTCTGAATTAATTTTTGTGTCGGAAAGAAGAAATATTTTTTTATATTTTTATTTTTTATTGTAGACGTATCAAAAAAACGTTTATTGTAGACGTATCTGTTTTAAAAAAGTAAAGTGTTCTCGAATAGTTGAATTTAAATATTTTAAATAGTTTTTTTCTTTATTCTTTGTATTTTTTTTTGCTTCCGACGACGGAAAGATAAACTTTCCGAAACGTTACGCATTTTTTTCTTTGTTAGGCAAATTTGTATAACTGTAAACATAACTTCTGACAAGTAGTGTCCGTTTGGGTTTAACGCAGAAGTGTTTACAAAAAATAACTATTTTATTTTGTAGATTTTCTTGCAGTGCAGTGGCGAAATGCCCATATAGGATTTTTTTTGGAAAGAAATACCTTCATAAAATTCTTCAATTCAAAAATCATATAATGAAAATTAAAGCACCTTATCTTTAATAACATAGATTTTTTGTAGTTTAAATTTCATAATAATTATACGATATTGTACAAAATTAAAAAATAATTATACCTACTAAATTAAAAAAGTAAACGATACATGCATTATTATAAATAGTAAATTAGAATCACTTTTTTTATTGAATACAAATTACTTGTCTGCAACGGATAATGTGGAATAATATAGATAATTTTAAAGTATGGGGACTCATGCTATATGTATGTGGATAACATTATTGTATTCAATTATTGTAAGTTGAGAAGATTCAGAAACCACACTTTCATATATGCGCTTTTAAGATTCTTCGAAATTCTGCGAGGGAAGACTGATACTATATTGACGAAATGAATTGGGTAGTGCAGATACGTAAATATTACACTTACGTTAACTGTATCTACAGGAAGAAATCAGTAATCCGGAAAAGAACCAGACTTCAAATGCTTCGTGCACAGTACTTTAACATTAGAAATATCTACAGTACGTCTGTCCGTTCTGTAGCTACGGGGTATCCGTGAGAGGGGAAACGATATTCTCTCGATGTTTTTCGTAAAAAAATAGACGACGCGTCCCATCAATAAAAATTCAACAACTTTGCAAGTAGCCAATAAAATGAGTGGGCGGAGCGATTTGCGGTGACTGAGTTTAAATCGACGTATAAAATATATTGCTGTTTTAAATGTTTTTTGTCCGCATTCCTTTCATAGACACAGATCCAGCAGATGTACTGTACTGTAGGCGGGGACAGAAATCTTCAATTCTGAGCACTCATGGACTATAAACCATTATTCTTGATTTTTGTATACTTTCTACAATATTTGCAACTGCGGTATACTTTTTTTACCGTAAAGCAGGCATGCATTAATCTTTAACATTTGCAGTTATTATTAAGTCCTGTGTGCACTAGTGCTCTCCAACGGAAGACAAAGTCACGATGCAATGAAGACTTGAAAGATAACATAAGAATCCCTTAATATTACCATTATTAATATGAAAGGTTATATTTAGACTTTAATAATTGGGTTTTAAATGCGAAAATACAATATGAGAAATAGTGTCAATTTTGTCAGCCCTGTAACTCTTAAAAGGTAAAACCTATGAAAAAAATGCATTCAACCAATTTTGTAGAGAATTTTGTTAGCATTATTTTTATATATAGAACGATTTTCGGTAGATGTCACAATTTCCGAGATATAAGCAAAAAAGTGAAAAAATTGACATTTAACTCCTCCCTACTCCTCGAGCTCATCGTCTATCTTTGGGGACTTTTGACACATATCAGCCCAGATCCAGAGAAATCATTTAAAACCATTTTCAAAACTGTGGGATTTTTTCCACCGATTTTTCTAATTTGACTGGGCTATTTAATGGATTTTGATTTTCAGTTTTCTATTACATCTCAATTTTCGTAATCATTTATGTATTACCTATCAATAATTATACATATACATTAACTTACTAGTATTCTTTATCCTATATCTGAATTTTGAAGTAAAATAGCGAATATGTTTGTCTGAAGAACTGTATGTTTAATTGAAATAAAACAAATGTATGTTGTTTAAGGTTACGTTTTTTACGGGTCCAGACTATAGTAGGAAAAGCAGAACACAGGATCAACGTATCGATTTCAAGCAATTCTACTGGCTGAACATTTTCGAAAATTCATCTGCCAAAAAATTTCACTCAATAGAATTGCTGAAGATCGATACGCCGATCTGCCGTCCTGCTTTTCCTGCGATGGTGTGGATTCACCCTCATAAAATGAATGTATTGAGTTTTTATGCAGTTATACCTTATCCTCACGTTATGCGTTATACTGCTCATGCATACTTCTAACGAAATAATGGATTAGGTTTTACTTGTCATCTCATTTTTTACCGTTGTTTATTTGAAAGGTGACGTTTGTTCTAGTCCAAGCGTCAAATAAATTATAACCATGAATCAACCATTGAATGTTTAGTCAAGAGGTTTAGACTTATTTCAGGATTTTGTGATTGTTGCTAAAAAAAGTTAAACTGCTTTTCTGTGATGTTTTTCGTTTTAATCCAAGTTGAAGACGGTCTCTATTTTATTAAAAAGATCATTAATCTGACGAAGAAATAATTACAAATTCATTCCAAATATAGATTTATCTATATTTGGAATCAATTTGGATAAATTATTGCAACAAGGGTAAGTCAATGATAAAGTAAAGATCATTATTTGTTTTCAGAACTATTAAAAAAGGATCCGTTTCAATTTAAGTCTGTGAAAATTAACACATTTTCTATAAAAATAAAGTAGATATTCTGCCTTTTTCGATAAAAATAAAGAGCTTGGGGTGAGGAAAAAATCGATTTTTTTAAGATAAGAGAGAAAAATTTTCTAACCTCAAAAGTGTTTTTGCGCTTTATAAAAAAATGCAGAATAGCTAGGGCAAAAAGATAAATTTTAAGATATATTAATGTTAAACCAAAGCAATCAAATTCGTATTAAAAAAGAAAAAAAAACTGAGAGTGAAATCAACGCAATCAAAACACAGCTTCCAGCGCGTTTTGATTGCTAGATCTATATTATTGCAAACCTAATTCGTATTAAAATTAAGAGAATTAAAAACTAGAGAATAAGATAAAGAAAACAAACAATATATTTTGAACACCCGACATTACTCCGCCGCGCCGCCTCGGTGTCGAAAATAGTACCAATTTGTGTTATTTTGTAAAAAGTATTTTAACAAATCGTTATCACAATCTAACCAAGTTCACCTAGTTCTGTCACAAATGCCTTTTATTTTGTTTTCATTGCAAAATGTTTATTTTAAATGCAATACTCGTGACACCAGAAGTGAATCGTCACCTTAAAAAAATGTTAAATAGGGAAGTTATCGGGAAGGTTCAGTTGCACATTTTAAAATTATTACAGGGTGTACAGAGAGGTAAGTTAAGTTACCGGTTTCGTAGCTCTATTCTATCATCAGGTGAGCTTGGGCTGATTCCACAAAATTATTTGATGATGGAGTAGGGCTCCGAAACCGGTAGTGAGAGCAGGCTGTTCCCCATTATGACAAACACAGTGTGGAATTAATTTCTATATAACAGTTCAAGGCAAGAAACTCTTATATAATTTTATTATATACCTAAAAACTGCAAGAAATATTTTTCCATTTTATATTTTTGGCTAGCCGAAAACGCCTCTTTTACTATTGATATTTGCGCCTCGGTGCTACGAAAGTACTACCATTGCACGCAGGTTGCTATCTCGCCATGCGGGCACTAATATCTTACCGCTACTTTACGACAAGTCGGATTTAGATACTCTCTGCTGTGTTTGTCATTTTGTGGAATCAGTCCAAGCTCACCTGATGATGGAGTAGGGCTCCGAAACCGGTAGTGAGAGCAGGCTGTTCCCCATTATGACAAACACAGTGTGAAATTAATTTCTATATAGCAGTTCAAGGCCAAGAAACTCTTACATAATTTTATTATATTACATACAGAAATTATACGGAGAATCTAATAATAAGATCAAATGTTGAATGATAATAAGATGATAACATGTTCTAGCACCCATTTAAAAAATTAAATGTTATATCTGCCACGCTTTTTTGAAGCACTCTGTATACTCTATAATAATTTTAAAATGTGTATATTAACATTTCCTATAACTTTTCTATTTAATATCTATTAATAATCTATTTAATAGAAATAAATTTATTTCTATTAAATACATTTTATTGTAAATCTCCAAACAAATGAGATGGACTTTACTCTATCGTTGACGCACCCTGTACAAACTTTTACGATATTATCGTTTGGTGTATCGCTTATTAGCGTATTCGGTTATTTAATTAACAATGCGCAGCTCAGTATAACTTATAAGATATAACAGAATAGGTTCAGAGGGCCTAAAAACTCCCTATTATCTACTTTTATATTACCTATTGTAATAAGTTTCAAAATTCGTAAGAGCAAAATATGTTAAATGATTTGAGTATACGAGTGTGACTATCGCTCAATGAATATGAATTTTTACAATACAACAAAACTTGAGGTCAAAAAATAATGCTCTCATATAATGTCTATTCTCATGTCATTTGTAGTCTATAATTATTAATTTAAAAGTAATTAAATCTCCTAAATCAAAATTTTAAAGTAAAATCTATTATCAGCTTTACTCTAAATTAATTCACTTAAAATTAACATTATATATTATAAGAATCAGCTATTATAAGCATTTTACACTCCTCTCGAATATAGCAACTCAGCATTTTATCAGAAAATTGTTTTATAGGCTATGTAGACTATAACTAAAATTGAGATCATTAATATATTTTGGGATTAAAAACTGGATTACAAAGTCTATTTTTCTAGTTATTATCCAGCTTGGCATGTATTTTATATTCCAAATTCTCACTCCCATCTTAGTACAAAGAAAAAAAGCAATATTTTAGTTATGGCTATTTTTTAATTAATAAAAAAAATCGAATAAACTATGTATTCTAGAACTTATAGATTATGTAAAATTATTTATTTTATTTATTATTAGTCCTTGCACATATTTTATCATAATTTATTATAATAAGTGTGTCGCCTGTAAGATATTGTTTTTTTTTTGGTAGAAAGTATTTTTTGTCTCAGAATGAGAAAAATTCATCTCTTTATACGGATAATAGACTGTAATCTAGAATTTATGATGTAGAAGACATTGTTTCCTTACAATGTACCGGGTGATTGGTTATATTTTGTAGCTCCACCTACCTCATTTATTTGAAAATTTAAATTATTTATTTAACAGTTGTCTTTATCTACAATGAACACAAAAAAATAGTTATTTCCTTTAAAATTTTCCTACAAGAATAACAGGTGATATACAGGGTGTTTCATTTAAAAAACAACTGTATTTCCTGTCAGTTTTGGGATACTCGTATTTTTATTCTAATATCCATAAAAAAGAAAATAATATCAAAAAACCTACAACTTTAGTATTTAAAGCTTTTTGATAGCTTTGCAAATTAATGAGGTGGTGTGCAAAATATAACTAATCATATGATACGGAAAGTTCCAAGTAAGATTACATTCTGTCAGAACTTTTAATCTTCTAGATGTTATATACATGGTTTATTTTTCCTTATTTCATATACCATTTTACCATTAGGAAACAGCTTGTCCATAAGGGGATTCTATGTTAGAACACCTCCGCCCCAAGACCCATAAAAAGGACATAATTTTAAAACAAAAACCCTAAATATTCTATTTTTTCATATTAGGTCATAAATTTGTCACATACAAAGAGTTAAATATATGGCAACATTGTCACATTTACATGTGATTGAATATATACCCTATATTAATTTTGTTAAGCTTATTGTTGACAGTTTTAGTATGTAAGTCTGTACAACCATCGTTCGATGGTACGTCAATTGTCATACTCTTTCTTTCGCCTAAAAATGAGATGAACATCATTGTTTCTAGTCATTTCACCTTTGTGGTTACATTACTGTCCACGGATGTCAATCAATGTCAAAATTAAAAACCTATTACGTGTTCAAAGAAAATTCAAATTGGTTTGATACTAAAATGTTTGTTTTACTAAAACTGGCATATGCCTAAAATTAATTTATTATTAATAACACGACCAAAATTAATATGCGCCAAACATACCTACTTGAAATTAATAAAATCAGAACGTGCTCTTATACTAATTTCAGAATGTACCTGAAATTTTCTAAACAATATAAACTAATCTCAGGCACACCTTAAAACTGATATTAGAGAATAATCATAACGTAATGTTGACCGATCGTTGTACAGACTATACATAAATGATAACATGTATCTTCGAAATTTGTAAATTTTAAAAACTACTCACACTGGCGCTATTCTCTTGATTTATCTGAGGTTGAGTTAGATGGACTGGAGGATCCAAATCGGGGGCACTGCCCCATTGTCCCCTGGTCATCATTCGATCGTCGTATAAGGAAAATCTTGCGGAATCGGTTGCGGCCTTTCCTCTTGTTTTCCTGACAGATGGCGGAACATCACCAGGAGTTTTTACTCTTTGAGAAGGATCTTTTAACCTTGACAGGTCAGACGTGGATGAGAACACCTGGGAATGAGAAAATACAAAGTTCTTTGAATTACTATTTAAAAACAAACACGGTATACAATGTTAAGTAATGACTAAGGGGGAAGTGACAGCTCCGACAAACGACATACAAAAATTAACAGAACAAATAATTTACTATTGAACCACAATATAAGACAACTGTCACTATCATGTATATTATCGTTGAACATACTAGACTAGAGAATCTACAATAGGTTCAATAAGTTCACAACAAATAGGAAAAAATATTGTTATGACCTTTTAATAAAAAGATTAAGGAAGGAGTATAATGCTTTCCATGTATTCATATTTATGCATGGTCGACGGAAAGAGGACTCTAGGGTGGGGATCCTTGACGGTTCTGTTTGACGATTCATTTGACACATTTTAATTTGATTTGAAATTTTGTGAATTTGTCAGTCTTTACTGAGTATATTTTATGTTATTTATTCTACAACTAGTAGTTGTTTAGAGGTATTACGTCTAGAAGGATTTTTGTTGGGCATAACTGAAATTACCAGTGACACTATTGCGATTTATCGAAAAAGACTAAAATAGTTGGTTGTGTAGCGGTAGATCTCGGTCAAAAATCGAGAGAAATAATGGAATAACTTTTCGCTAATAAGTGACTATATCAGTGGCGGCTCAGGGTAGGCAAGGTAGGCGGCGCCTACCCTACAATTCAGATCAGATTTTTTTTACATTATAATATTTATCTTTATTAATGTTACCAATACACATATAAATACTATTAATACAAGGAAATGAGTTGTAACAATTAATATTAATTTAATATTTGTAGTCTTTTTCACTTATATTAATATATTAACTACCGCTGGGCGTATACAGCGTTAGAAATCAAAATAATTTTGGCCGTTGGTGTATGATGCATTCATCTTTGTTCGGCGATATATAACATCGCCTTTCAAATTAATTGTTGATCTCCCACTCTGTCGTCGATGTGTTTGTCTTTTGTCTCTCTCTAACTCACCGCTCGGTAACGATGGAAATCGATGACTACGTAGAATTAAGGCGAGGTTTAGGCGATATCTTCAGTCGCCTCGGCATGCGCGTGGAGCTCGATAGGTTTTAGAAATTCGGTGGTTTCCATAGTATATTATTCATCATACGTTATCAGTATATCAGTATTTAAAACTTTAATTAAAATTTGTTTATGGACTCCCTATTATTGACTTGAATTATTGTGTACAGTGCATTTGGTGTTCCTGTTAGTGTACATTGCATTTGGATGTTAATTTCTAAGTTAACAAGGAGGAGATACAGATAAGTATTAATTTAGATTAAAAAATTTGGAGTAATTAATGTTGATTTTCAATATGGACAATCGAGTTCATGTAATTTATGCGACGTATACAATACATTCATGCCATTTACAAGTATTTCGGTTGAGAGACATTTTTCATGTTTAAAACGCATTAAAAATTACACTAGAAATTCAATGAAAAATAAACGTTTATCGTCATTTTCCTTACTTTCAATCGAAAAAGATATTTTCATAGCCCTTCAACAATCTGATAACATTACTGATATAATAATAAAATTATTATTATTAAGAGATCGGCGAATCAATTTAATATATAAAAAGTAATTATTCTTTTCATTTGTTAATGAGTCTCGAAATATGTATATGAATAAGATAATCTGTTTTTCTTTGTAAATTTATTTGTCTAATTTGTCTTTGTAAATATATTTACTTATTGTTAAGCTACGTAAATAAATATAAATAAAATAAAATCCTATGATGAACTGCATGGTAATATTATCTACCTTATTTATCAAGCATTAGCATTTAGCATGCTATCTGAGGAAATAAATAAAACATACATATCCATTATGTTAATCATTATCTCATTATGCTGAATGCTGTTAGTTTAGTTTTATCCTAAATATTCTTAAGCTATGTTTTAACCCATAAGCTAACATATTGGTTTTTACGAACTGGGTTAATTAAAATTTTGTCGCCTACCCAGTCCCACAGGCCACGGTCTTGGCCGGAACAGCGATTTTTTAATAACAGGTACAAGCTGTTCCAGTTGCAAAGGATACCTGTTCCAAGAAACCTGTTCCAGTTCCAAACTGTTCCAAAACGAAAATTAATACCGTACTTGCGTCATTCTGATTCGGTTGCTATTTCTCTTTTTAAATTTATATAAAAGAATATTTTTTGCTTAAATAATGAGAACTACTGGGGATTTTTCTGTTTTCTCCAAATTTAATCTACTATCTATGTTGCTATATTACCAATATATAATGTTTTTTAACTAAAAATTAAAAAAAAACTATCAAACTTTCGAAAAATATAAACTTTTCAAAAACATGTTTTCTCGAAAAAAACTCATGAGAATCGAAATATATAACCCCTAAAAATATGTGCACTTATTTAAGACCCACCCTGTACAAGAACTAATGAATAAATATAGATTTATAATTTTGTTATATACTTAAGGCGTAAATTCTTGGAAGAGTTTAATTCTTTTTAATATCTACTATATTTATAATACAAAACAATAACCGACTGTTCTTACACTGTATTTTAAAAAAAAACTACTAATACGATAATTATATTGCATTTAGCAACATCGCCAGCATTTTTTTATAATAAAAAATGTTCCTTACCTATTCTGTTTCTGTTTACATTAAAAAAATAAAATATTTTAAAAAAATTATTATAAATTTAAAATTTATAATAAGAATTGTATTATAAAATATATAATATAATATATATTATAATAGTTGAATTTTAATTGTCAGCCACACTTGTTTTTTACGCCCCTGTATCCCGATAACAGATAACGCCTGAACGGTCGCGTCCGCTAGACTTGGCTAGACTAGCGAAACATTGGGCGAAACCGATATACGATCTCCATTATCAACTCAAACCAGTTCTTTTTACTTAACTGTTTCAAACAGTTCCAAGTTCCTAACTGTTCCAAACCCTGAACTGTTCCAGGTCGCAAACTGTTCCAAGTCTCAAACAGTTCCAAGTCCCTAACTGTTCCAAGCGCTAAACTGTTCCAAGCCCTAAATTGTTCCAGGTCGCAAACTGTTAAACTGTTCCAAGTCCCACTGTTCAGGTTGGGACTTGGAACAGTTAAGTAAAAAAAACTAGTTTCAGTTGAGGAACGAGGTAGTATATCGCTTTAGCGACGCGGTCGCTTGGCGTTATATTATCGAGATTGAGTGCGAGTGCACTAATATAGTGCGTAGACCATAGACGTAAAAAAAAACAAGGGTGACGGTTTTTGCAGCGTTGCCGATATTTGATATATTTAATTAAAATTCAACTAAATTTTTATTATGATTTTAAATAAGTAGTTAATTTAAGTTGCAGTGTTTTGAAACAGCTGGAACAGTTGGAACTGGAACTGGTATAGGATAGCACATAAACCTGTTCCAAGCCTGTTCCAAAACAAACCTGTTTCGAAAATAACAGATCCTGTTCCAAAGCGTCATCACTAGGCCACGAGCCGCCACTGGACTATACAGGGTTGTTCACCACATACGACACGGAGTATTGTAGCTAAACGATTAGATTTTTACAAATTGTAAGTTTTGGGTTCGTTGAAGGACTATTAGAGCTACAATTTAAAAATAGTTTTACAAGATATAGAGTGTCCCAAATAAGTAAAACATATCAAAGTTGTATTTTTTTAAATGGAACACCCTGTATATTATTACATTTTTAGTTTCTACGATTAAAATAAAGGTAAATTTGAGTAAGGTTTATTACACTTAAACCTTACCGTTTCTGAAATATTTTCAATTTTGCGAAATTGCAGTATAAATTTTAAGGCTTCATTTCTCCGGGGATATCAAAGTTTTTAATACTAAATATTTACTGAAGTTTATTTATTGATCAGTTATTGTGTTGCAATAATAAAAATTATACTACCTTATACAGAGTGTCTAAAACTTTATTTTAAATAATTACTAGGTTTAAACGGCATTAACTTGTTTGATTTAAATGGAACACCCTGTATATTTTATGAGAATGAGATGTACAATTTAATTGTCTATCAAATTGTATTATACCACTTCTTACCTATTCCTTCAAGTTTTCGTAGAAAATGCATTTTCTTATAATTTAGACCTCATTTATCAATATACCCATGGAATATTGACATTTTAGATTGTTTTTAAAACAACAAATGTACAAAATGTACAGGCTAGTAATATTATCGTTTTTAGTAAAACGATAATATTACTAGCCCATTTGTATGCAAAAAGAAAACTATTTAAATCTTTATAAAAGAGTATACCATTAATTAAATAATATACCACCAGTATATCCGCCCAAATACTAATTAACTACATACTTAATCGTGTTCGTTAATAAATTATTCTAAATAAATGTGGATTTGAATCAGAAATCAATATAATAATAAGTTATGAAAATGAACGTATCTGTTGTTATAAATAAGCATTTGCCAAAAAATTAAATATCATTTTTAAGGTGTTACTTTTTACCACAGTGTCTAATACATATACATAATTCAGCTTTTTAGTATTTGAAGCAATTATTATTAATCAACGCAAACAGTCAATTAATGTAGTTTGAATACTGGAATCATATTAATTGGTCCTCTTTAACAAATATTTAAACAGTTTTTTTTTTATTTTTTAATGAAATAAACGAACTATATAGACAATATTAGTATCTGTACTCTTTAAAAATTTGGTACATCTTTAAAAATAATCTAAAATGTCAGTATTCCATGGGTATATTGATAAATGAGTTCTAAATTACAAGAAAATGCATTTTCTACGGAAACTTGAAGAGATAGGTAAAAACAGTATAATACAATTTGATAGACAATTAAATTGTGCATCTCATTCTCATAAA
Organism: Sitophilus oryzae; assembly: GCF_002938485.1. Taxonomy (NCBI): domain Eukaryota; kingdom Metazoa; phylum Arthropoda; class Insecta; order Coleoptera; family Curculionidae; genus Sitophilus; species Sitophilus oryzae. Next base: position 981,925 of record NW_022147349.1, on the reverse strand, counting down.
ATATACAGGGTGTTCCATTTAAATCAAACAAGTTATTGCCGTTTGAAGCTAGTAATTATTTAAAATAAATTTTTAGACACTCTGTATAAGGTAGTAAAGTTTTTATTATTGCAACACAATAACTGATCAATAAATAAACTTCAGTAAATATTTAGTATTAAAAACGTTAATATCCCCGGAGAAATGAAGCCTTAAAATTTATACTGCAATTTCACAAAATTGAAAATATTTCAAAAACGGTAAGGTTTAAGTGTAATAAATCTTAATCAAATTTACTTTTATTTTAATCGTAGAAACTAAAAATGTAATAATATATAGGGTGTTCCATTTAAAAAAATAAAACTTTGATATTTTTTATTTATTTGGGACAATCTGTATCTTGTAAAAATATTTTTAAATTGTAGCTCTAATAGTCCTTCAACGAACCCAAAACTTTCAATTTGTAAAAATCTAATCGTTTAGCTACAATACTCCGTGTCGTATGTGGTGAACAACCCTGTATAATATACATACGTGTAGTAAAAAAAAATTATGAAATTCACTTAAAATTAACTAATTATATACTTTTTCTTGCTTTTATTTACTACTTGTCAAAAATTAGATGTCAAAGAATTTAGATACGTCAATTTGACTTACCTACTTCAGTAACGTATCGGATGTGTGTGTTAATAAATAATTATTATAACTTCAAGTCTATTTTTATTAGAATTGTATATTTTTATAACTACTATATAATTTAATTTTAATAACTAATAACTACCAACATTATTTATTGATAAGGTAAAATAAAACAACAAATTATTGAGTCTACCGTACATCATATTTTTACATGTTTTGACTAAAATTAGGACGGCACTGATAAACCGGAATTTAAATCGGCCATTTTAAAGTCCCGTCGCGTTCGATCTAATGGTACGTATACATAGGTGCGCTGCGCCGCTAACGAGCAGCGCGCGCGTCGAGCGTTGTCCGCGCGTTACTTTTATTGTTTTAACGAACATCCCGCGATCCATAAAAATCGTAAAGTCTATCTAGTCGTAAATCATGTCTCTATCGTCCGAGAAGAACTACGCAATTTTAATCATGAGTAGTGCGACTCTTTAAACACTCCATTAATAAACAATATTTAAAGAAAAACACAAAGGGAATTTATTCAAAGAAAATACACATAGTCACTGATAAATGCGCGCGGAATGCGCGCGGTGTCTTCACCGGCCGTCCCAATTGAACAACGAACATAAAAAGCGGAGAGTCGAAAAACCGACTGGAGATGGTTCGCCGCTAGCTGTTTGCGCGCGGAACGCGTGCAACTTGAAAACACGTACCAATAGAGGAGAATCGGAGGGCGCGTGCCGCGCGTTCGCGGCGCAGCGCGCCAACGTATACGTACCATAAGATTTCTGATATGCTCCTTCCTTATTTTTTTTATTCAAAGGTTACGATAACGACAGAACCGCCAACGACATTTCTCTGCAAGAAATATAAACCTCAGTAAAAGCGCGTCGAGTACCATCGACCTGCGTCTGGATGAACAACCAAACGAAAGTATATGTAAAAAGAGCGTCAAAGCGTTCTCTTAGACAAGTATAGAACAACATATAGAAGGAAAAGTAACTTCCAAAAGAAACTAGAAGTGGTAATTGCGACTATATAAAAAGCAGTTATATATATGCGACTATATAAAAGCTAGGAAAAGAAACCGATCGAAAGTGACCGGAAATTAATAGTTAGTCGTTATAGTAAAATTTTTGTGTTGTGATACATAGTTAAATGTGTTATCGCCTGTTTAAAGCTTCATTCAGAACCTCCCAATTAGAGGAATAAATTAGTGGTTTCAATTACACTTTATACTTTTTAGTCTACGATCATTCACAATGTCTAAAAAACACAATTAAAATTAATAAAATATCCTAGCGACAGCTTGCGATAGTCTGTTGTATCCATAGAGAAAGCATAATATTTAGCTTATAAAATAATAAACTTTTGATTTCTAACCAAAATTTTTCTTGATGGGTGATAATCAAAGGCCAAAATGACATTCCTCGCAAATTTTGAAGTATAATTAGTGGAAAAGTCAAAAGTTTGTTAACTTTTTCCAATAAATGAAAATTACTACCACTAATTATGACGTTCTGAATGCTTACATTAAAATTAGGTGAACAAACCTCTCTCTATGGCTGATTGAAACTACTAATTTATTCCACTGATTTCGAGGTTCTGAATGAAGCTTAAATATATAAACCTACGAAATCGTTAACAATATATTTTAAGGAAAATTCCAAATTGAAAAAAGGTATAGACAAAAATACCCTATATACCTTATTTTTACCAAGTAATTACCTGCCGAATCTGTTTCGCATATTCCTTTACAATATTTGTAAAAACAAGTACGAAAAAAGATACGATAAGAATTGTTACTTACCTCCGTAAATTGTTCCAAAGACCTCTGGCGTGATAAGCTGTTTTTCCGCTTTACAATTTGTGCTACTCCACTGTTATTAGTAAATTCCTGAGGTTTAGCAAGTGATAGACCCAAAGTACAAGGTCTTCTTACTTCAGTCTCGGTCAATAAAGATGTTGTCACTTCAGGCTGATTATGGTTGTTAGAAATTTTAGTCTTTAATTTAACTTGCGTTTCTTTATGAACATTACCACTATCAGAGTACTTTTTTGAATAAAGTAGTTTTTTAAAATTACTCCATTTGAATTTGTTTCTCCTATTAACCTGAGGGACAGCTTGAGCAGTGTTTTGTTGTTTTGGAAAGCCATATACAGCATTTTGTACATACGGAATCGGGTTTACTCGATGATTAACTTGATAATTTAAAAATTCATTGGTAAGTAAATTATGCGATTCCGATGAAGTACAATGTTTTGATGATTTATCTATCAAAAGACTATCGCTGGATCCAGTAAGAAGATTTCTTTCCAAACAAGGGTTTCGTCCTTGGTAAGGTTGCAAGGGCAGAATACAAGCAGCAAGTTGATTGGAATTTTTACAGTATTCATCTGCAGATGGTGATAGAAGCGTCTCAATAGTAGCAGCAGAATTATCAACTTGGTGGTCATGCAGGTGGTTATTGTTGATTAATGGTGTTGGGCTTGCTGGAGGATGCATAGGATGTAAAATGCGCCCTTTCAAATTTGGAAGTTCTAAAAACCTTTCAACCACACATAAGGAGGTTAAACGAGCTTCGGCATCCTGAAATAAACATATAAAATAATAACGATGTGGAATTAAATATGTTTTCTTGATAAACAAACCTGATCCCAACAATCTTCAGCAGTTTCACACAACAATCTTGCTGCCGCCGTGTCTTTCCATGATACAGGCCAAAGTGGTCTGATTTTTCTTCTACTAACTAAGTTTTGCATTAATTCCAATGTTGGATTTTCTCCGGTTTCTTTGAAGAACGGTAGAGCATAGGCCTGTGGTTCAGCATTCTGCATGTCAGTGCATCTAGTTCCTAATTCCCATAAAACTAGACCCATTGCATAAACGTCAATTTGTTTGAGAGCGCTTTCACAATCACGTAAATTAACAGCACCCTCTAGCACTTCTGGTGCCATATATCTCAAAGTACCTAAAATAGAGAAATATAATTAAAGCCATATAAGGAAAGAGCCAAAGATTAACGATTCGTCATAAAAAAAATTGAATTTGAATTGAAAAATATTAATATTTGCTGATAACTTTTAATGGCAGCTTAAAACCAACTTTTAATAAAATCGTTCAACTCTACAGAATTTGCTAACAAAAATCCCTAGAAAATAAATGATAACAAATGCACAAGGATACATAAACTCGTGCTTATTAAAATGTTATAAAGTCGCATCATTTTATAAACCTATGTCAACATGTCATCAATATCGTCCTTCAGACTCCAAAAGTAGTGGACAAACGAAATGTGTTAGGTACTCTAAATTATTTAGAGACTTTATACCTAACCACCACAGACGCAACAGGGGCGATTTTTTCGTTAAAAGGTTTAAAATTGACTTAACGTCTCCCTTTTGCTGCTATAGCTAATCTTGACCTTCATTTTTTAATCCGAACCGAGGTCGTCGGTCATATCATTGTCAATGGCCTTACTCTTAACTTAGTGAGTGTCTAAATCAACACACGATATATTCGATCTCATCCGGCATCGAACCGAAGATTTTACAGTCTTGCTACGTAACAACAATACGACAGACTTTCCAGACGTTCACCGGTCCATCCACTCGCGTTGTCTAACGGTAAGCTATCGGAAACTGGTATCTCGACGCAGCTGGGTTGTTGCCCTGACCAGAAGGTTTATCGCATTTCTAGGCTAAAAACTTTAACATAGAATTTCAATAACGCCAATTGTCAAATTTTGATTAGTTGATAATATTAACTATCAACTCATATCGCGGATAATCGTTCCTATAACAAGACTATTATACACTTGGATTTTATACTCCTGTCGTGTAACATGGCAAAAGTATAAAATATATTGAGACGCGCACTGCTCATTTGCGCTGGTTAAATTAGGTTAATAAAGATTTAAATACTCGTAGACTCGGTAGACCATTATATAGCTGAAAACCGCGGTTCGGAATCCGCGTAAGCAAAGTAGGTCACGTCCAAATTAAAGTCTGTCCAAAGAGGCAGGGAATATTTCGACAGACGACATCGAAAAAAACAGACAGCGGCAACTGTCATCACTCCCGTTCGGTCAGTCGTCGTGGCAACATCGAATACTTTCTGATGACTGATTGTTCGGGTGTCGGTCTTTGTTTCTTGTTTTCTGTTAATATTCTTGTAATCGTTTTTGTAACTCTAATATTTTTTCGGTGCAAGTGTTAAAGTGAATTTTTCAGATACATATTTTTCTGAAATATTTTAAAAGTCATCCTACTTTGAAGTGCCATGAGTAATCTACACAAGTTCGCCTACTTTTAAGTGCCATGAGAAAATGTATTTAAAGGACAACTCTTTTTTCATGTTGTCAAGGGGATAACCAGGCCCTATGCAGCCGGCTGCTGCCAGTCTGGGAGAAGCTTTCGATTTGATCATTGACTTTTTTGTGTTTTGTAAAATAAAAAAAAACTATACAGTGGTCGCAGCATGACGAAAGTCAGACGGTCTGCGGTCACATCTAATGTGCTGGTAAATTGCGCCGTAATAGAAGCAGAGCCAGTCGAGCTGTCATTTTAGACAGTTCTTATCAACCAACCGACAACTACCTCATGTATCCTCTCGTTAGACAGACTATGGCCTTAGCAACAAAAAAAAAGACGTTAACTCAACTTTAAACTTTAACTATTAAAGTAAAAGTCAAAAATAGCTAATAACCCCAAAAATATGCCAATCTTTTTCCCAATTAATTAAAATATTACCTGCTTCACTTAACGCCTTATTTTCAGCTCTCCTTGGTATAACGGCCAATCCTAAATCGCATATACAACAGGACAAATCTTGCCTAACCAAAATATTTTTGGAATTAATATCTCTATGCGCAATGCAAGGTTTTCCCAGATCGCTGTGCAGATGAGCTATTCCTTTAGCTATGTCCAAGCTCATTCTACTGAGTGTGCTTAGGTCTAGAGTGTTATGTTTCAAGTATTCTTGTAAGCTGTCCCGTTCAAGGCTAAGCAGTAAAACATAATCTGGATGGCCTTGAATTCTGACAAATTCCCCACCTCCGAAACATTTCAATACAGCAGAATTTTCACCAACTACTTTATAAATTTCATGTTCGTTGAAGAAATAATTTCGGTTGTGACCAGGGAAAATTTTTACGGCCAATTCTTGATCATCGATGATTCCGCGCCAAACACAACCGTATCTTCCTTGTCCTAAAAATAAATAATAAAAGAACGTTGTATTATTCAATACAATGTAAGTACTACTATTCAATACATTATAAGTATATGGGTGAATCTCAAAAGTGGCTCACCTCTATAACTTTTTTATTTTTCCAGATAAAAAAACGAGATTTGGTATGTTAGTAGGGCATATATTAGGATGGATTGACGTATTCAATTGTTTCCGGTCACTTCCTGTTTCACCGGAAACGACTACAACTTTTGATTTTTAAATGGCACCCTCGGTATTTTTTTACTTTATTCGATAGGAAATGACACTATGAATAGAATGACATATCATATGTCAACTTTTGACAAATATATTTTAAATTTCAATCTAGAGTGCTATGGCTGTGTTATAAAATAAACACTAATTTTCCATCAAGAAGCCTTGGAAAAATAGATTTGATCGTCTAATGTTATCCGTGGCTTGTCTTGGCCAGTTAAAAGATGCCCAAATCGTATTTTTAATCATATCTCAGTTTTTTCAAATGGAAGAGGGTGGCTCATTAGTATATTTGGAAAAAGTATTTTTTACGAATAATTTGATATCACACACTTGGTATTTCGAGTCAAAATGTCGTTATGAATGGCATGTTACAATTTCAAATAAACCATATGCGAAAATGTCAAAAAACACAATTAAAATTATTAGAATATCATAGCAACAGCTTGCGTTAGTCAGCTGTATCCATAGAGAGAGCCTAATATTTAGCTTATAAAACAATCAACTTTTGATTTCTATATATCCACAATTTCCCTCGACGGAAGATAATCAAAGGCCAAAATGATATTTCTCGCAAATTTTGAAGTATAATTAGTTGAAAAGTTAAAAGTTTGATAACTTTTTCTACTAATTGAAAATGTCTATCACTAATTTTGACGTTCTGAATCTTACATTGAAATTAAAGGAACAAACTTCAATACTAATCGGAACCACTAATTTATTCCACTAATTGAGAGGTTCTGAATGAAGCTTTATAAATAAATTTTCTTTTGAAGCAGTGCGTTTATTTATCTACGAAATTTATATTTGAATTTTAAATTATTCTATTAAAGGGTTTACAGTGTACGTTTCGTAATTTTTCATAGATGATATAATTTAGGATATTTTTGACAGATCTGCAGAAGAAAATTTTAATAGATTTGACATATTGTGACATAACTTCTGATTGTTATGTTTCTTTGATCAGGACCGGATTATTGGACTTCAGGGCCAGGGACGTGCATATGGGTTACCACTGGAATATTTTTCTATAAAAAGCATGTACACTACTGACTTTTTCCCTTTGTTAGCGAAATAGTGTAAGCAGTTTAATACCGATTAAAAGTTGTCTGTCTCTTGATATTTTGTCGATTTCGGCCTCCTTGATGAGATAAAGGTAATTTTATTAATTTGCCTTCATACAAGTCAACAGCAACCTATAAAAAATGTTAATATCATTAACTTGCGTAAGTTTTAAATAAGTATTCGTTGATTCCTCATCAAAAAATATGAAAAAAAGTTCCTATAAACATGGGTATGGAAATGCATAGTTTTAGAGTTACAGGATGTTAAAATTAGGTTTTTTGAAATTATTTTAAATACCATTATTTTTTATTTGAAATTGCTGTAGGCTGAACTAATAGTAATAATATTTAATAATAAATTAGGTAAAACATATAATTTATTAATTTTATTTTAATGATAATTTTATTAACTATTGTGATTAATAAAATTGCATTTATCTTATCAAGGAGGCCGAATTGGACAAAATATCAAGAAATAACTTTTAATTGTCGTTAAACGGCCTACACAATTTTGATATAAAAAAAAACTCTGGGGCACATGTTTTTTTTTGAAAAATATTCCAGTGATAACCCTGATGAATTTATCGACATTTTTTTAGCATTATGTAGTACTTTTGTAATATGTAGCACTTATAATAAATTTTACCCTCAAAATTTCATTCCAATCACTAAAACTACTTGGAAGAAAATTATAATAAATCGAAAAAATATTAAGATTTTAACTAACTACAAAACAAAGCAGAATCGGGAATCGGATCTATGTTAATATGAAAAATAAATCTTATTTTTACGTGAGGAATATCCTCACGAGAGATGGCACATGTTTTTTGAAACACCCTGTATATGATTTTGACTTTTTGACAGTCTTCTAAAAATTACAGAAAAACAATCTACTTTTGTAAAAGGTATATTCCTTTTTCTTATATCAATTTAAATAAACTTTGTTTATTACAAATACCCACAAATTTTGTTATTATGTACTTTGTTATTCATTTTAATATTATTTATATTCTTGATAATAAATCACATTCAATTTTTGGATGATTCACCATCTTGAATTACTAGCTAATCTAATGTGCAAAACAAATTGATCAGCAGACATCATAACAGACAGATACTTTGATAATCTGTAATACGTAATAATCAAATAAAACATACAGATTATTCTATATTTTTTATCTCGGAAATTGCTTAATAATTATTTTATTCCATTATTTTCTGAAGGCCTGTTATTTTTGATGTATCAGTGTTCAAATTTATATGTGTGTTTAATGGTGGGTTGGTCAACTCTCAACATTAAGCTTCATTGAGAACCTCGCAATTAGTAGAATAAATTAGTGGTTTCAATTAGCGTAGAAGTTTGTTCCTATAATTTGAATGTAAGCATTCAGATCATCAAAATTAGTGGTAGGAATTTTCAATTAGTGGAAAAAGTTAACAAACTTTTGACTTTTCCACTAATTATACTTCAAAATTTGCGAGGAATGTCATTTTGGCCTTTGATTATCATCCGCCAAGAGAAAATGTTGTTAGAAACCTAAAGTTTATTGTTTTATAAACTAAATATTAGGCTTTCTCTAAGAAGACAACTGATTACTGCAAGCTGTTGCTAGAATATTCTATTAATTTTAATTGTGATTTTTAGACATTGTGAATGATCGTAAACTAAAAATTATAAAGTGTAATTGAAACCACTAATTTATTCCACAACCTCGCAATTAGTGGAACAACCAACTCGCCCACTTTTAATTAAAAAAATATATGAAAAATATGTTTTTTAATTAATGCTAGATTGATGCAATTTTTTAATTTATTGTCTTAATATGATTTTAAGACCAAATGAAACAAAGGTAGAAGGTAGAAAGATGCAAGCAAGAAAGAAACAACTACAAAAGATTAATATAATATTTGTAATCTGACTCCTTAGTCCAATTTACATATACTACATCACCTTAGTATTTCTTGTATAGGCTTGGTGCATTCTCCGCCGGTGCTGCCACCATAGGAGAGAGAATATCGTAAGCAACTAGTATTTACAAATACACGGGATTAAATAGCGAGTATACGAAAAATTTACTATATAATAATTATTCTAAATGTTAGGAAGTATAATTTGTGAAAATTTTAAAAATAAAAATAAAAAAGTAAATATTTTGATATGTTCAGAACCTCCTACCTGAGTGTTTCATAGTCTCAAAACTGCACTATCAAAAAACTAAAATACTTAAATATTATGACATAGCCACGATTTCAATATTCTTTTAATGCGATCAACATGAACTGTAACCGGGACGGCGGCGTGAAATACGTACTGATAATTTCTGATTTCTTCCGTTGACGCGCTGCGGTCGGAATTTGTTGAAATCAACGGAAATGCACCAAGCCTATACAATTAAATATTTATTTATACTCTGATACCAAGAAATTGATAAATGTTAAATATTCTTCAGAGTACAATCCAAAAAATCACTATTTTTTATTCATTATTATTTTAAAATTTAAAAAATATATAAAATACGTTTTATTTTCGTTAAATTGGAAATAAATAAAATTGTACTAACCGATAATATTAACCAGTTTTAACTTATCCAAACTGTAATCAGGAGGAGGTGGCATAGATAAGCTATTTTCAACATCACTCTTCTTTGGCTTTTTTTTCCAAAAATAGTACGACACTCCTCCAATAATGAACGCCACGATACTAAAAATGACTCCAATGATCAACCAAATTAGTGGATTCACAGTATCTTTTTTATTGGGATCATTTTCCATGGGAGGCGGATCAGATATTGGAATATAGACATCAGAATAGTTTCTATTACACATATTGCCAGAACAACAGCAAAATTTAGTGTTATTTTTGGCCCTAGATGGTGGTTTGTCAGCAAGACATTCGGATTTGTCGCATTCATTGGGATTACCAGAGAGTGACCAACAGCCTGAAATAAACATAAATTTTTTATACATCTAATTTATAAAATATTAACCCTGCATAGTCCAGTAGGGGGTATACCTACAGGTGTATATCACTAATATTTTTAGAAATAAATAGATAGTAAAGTGAGCACCAGAAAATCTGTTTAAAATATGAAATTATAGCCTAAAATAGTATACATCCCAAAATTTATACATCTAATTTATAAATATTAACCCTGCATAGTCCAGTAGGGGGTATACCTACAGGTGTATATCACTAATATTTTTAGAAATAAATAGATAGTAAAGTGAGCACCAGAAAATCTGTTTAAAATATGAAATTATAGCCTAAAATAGTATACATCCCAAAATTTATACATCTAATTTATAAATATTAACCCTGCATAGTCCAGTAAGTGCTATACCCTATAGACTCATATCACTATTATTTTCAGAAATAAATAGCAAAATAAAAAAAATTGTTTAAAATATGATATTATAGCCCACAAAATAATATTAGACACCCTATACTTACTTTAGACCCTCTCATGGTGTTTTATTCCTTCAATTTCCTTTTATTTAGAAATCAGTTTGTATAATCTTAGTTAACTTAAAATTAATATAAAGAGAATGATTGATATGAATATCATCACACATACTTTTGAAAATCACATTACACACAACATATACAGGATGCTACAAATTCGAGGTACCAGCATCGGTATCTCGGATTTATTTATTTAGCGTATGGCGTACATGGATTTAATTACAACATCAAATGTATATATTCAAACACAATATAACATGTAAACAGATTGTCACAAATTGTAAAAATAAAACTAGATATTTAAAAAGTTATACACAAAACATTACAAAAAGTACACTTAAATTTTAAAATCTAGGCTATTGATCCAGTTCAACACGGTGTCTGTGGCTTCAAAGAAATCACTCGCTTCTCCTCCATATGCTGTAAGAGGGCATTCAGTTACAATGTGATGAACAGTTTGACGTGGCTCTCCGCAGTCACAAGTCGGTGATCCGGTCAGTCCCCATTTATAAAAAGAATCACGACATATGCCATGAGTCGTTCTTACCCTGTTGAGTACCTTCCACTCGTGGCGGGGCAGCTCCATCCCTGGTAGAGCTGCTGTAGTGTCGATGACATAAGCTGCTTGATCTGGTTTCAAAGAGTCCCAGTACTCCCTCCATTTATCATTTATACTGAAGTTTTCTCCCAGAAGTTGTTCTGCTAATAGTAGTGCGGGGGATCTAGACTTCAGTCTTCGCAGACGGGCATCTGGCAAGTCGTTGTGGACTGGAAGATGGGGATTTGATAATACTTTCTGATATTCCTTAACGAGTCTTTCCTGTCTTCGAATACTGGGAGGTGCAATATGACTCAGAGTGGGCAGCCAAGGTAGAGGTGTGCTTTTTAAACAGCCGCTGACTATTCTCATAGTCTCATTAAGTTTGGTGTCAATTATCTTTACGTGGCAGCTGTTTAGCCAAACTGGAGCGCAATATTCAGCAACTGAGTAAACTAGGCTGAGAGCTGATGTTTTAAGAGTGGATGCGTTTGCGCCCCAAGTAGTACCGCAAAGTTTGTGTATTATATTATTTCTAGTAGTTATTTTAGCTGCGGTATTCTCTAGATACCTTTTATACGAGAGTGTTCGGTCCATTGTTACTCCTAGATATTTTGGATAAGGGTTATAACGTAGCAAGTTGTTATTGAAGTATACTTGGGGCTCCAGGCGTGCTTGTTTATTATTGAGATGAAAGCACGACACTTCAGTTTTATTCATATTTGGGATTAGTCTCCAGTTTGCGAAATATTTTCCCAGTACAGACAGGTCTTCTGACAGTAGGCCATTAGCTTCCTCTATAGTTTTACTGCGGATGGCAAGAGCTAAATCGTCGGCATACCCAAATTTTGTTGACGTTGCATGTGGAATGTCGGAGATATATAGATTAAACAGTACCGGTGCGAGTACCGAGCCTTGAGGGAGCCCATTATTAAGGTGTCTTATTTTACTCCTGTTTTTTCCTGTTATTATTTGGAAGGGCCTGTCGCACAGCATGTTGTTTAATAGAGATGCTATTCTACTGCATGGTACTACGTTGAGGAATTTGTATAGAAGACCTTCTCTCCAGACCGTGTCATACGCCGCAGTCAAGTCAACATACACCACAGTGGTCTTCAGCTGTTTTTGGAATCCTGCTTCAATGTGTGTTGTTAGGCTGAGTACCTGGTCCACACAGCTACGATGCGGTCTGAATCCAGCCTGCTCAACAGGAGTATGTTCCAATATCAATGGGCCTATTCGGTTTAATAACATACGTTCTAGAAGTTTGTAGCATGAACTTAATAAGGCTATTCGGCGGTAGCTTTCAGGCAAGTTCTTAGGTTTGTTTGGCTTTAGCACTAACTATTTTGGATTTCTTGAGCTCTATTGGAATATGCCCTGTTAGTAGGATATCGGAATAAAATTTACTCAGCCACATTCTTGTATGTTTCCCGCAGTTTTTGAGGAATTCGGGGTGAATTCCATTGAATCCAGGAGCTTTACCAGATTTGGTGTCTTCCAGTGCTTTATCCACTTCTTCCACAGAGTATCGCTTGACGTATTCAGAGTGGGCACTTGCTTTTTGGCGGCAGATTGTCAGTTGTTTTTTAAAATTTGCGTGTTGTTGTTTGCTGCTAGGGGCCTTAGAGAGTGTTATCACTCTTGCAGCGATTTGGTCTGCTGATACTTCCGGTGGTTCACGAGTGGGTGGGTTAGAGCTGCCCAGTTTCCTCAGAAGGCTCCAAGCCCCCCTGCTAGATTTTTTGAAATCCATTCTACCTGTCGTTTCTTCCCATTTTTTACAGCGTTCTATATCAAGACGATTAAGGAGCTCGTCTACTATCTCAGAGTCTCCGTTGTTCTGAAATTCCTGATAGAGCTGTTCCATGTCGTCGCTCCATCCTGGGACATATTCCTTTCGAAATCCACGTGGTATACACTTTTTTGCTGTTGTTATAACGGTTTTGCCAAATCTACCATAATTGTGGCTTTTAGGAGGGATCCATCTGACGACTTTGTCCAACTCCACAGCGAATTTGTCCCATTGGGCCTTTCCAAAATTCCACCTAGGCCTGGGTTTAGAATGGATTATCGGAATTTTAATTCCAGTTTCGAGAACTATGGGGCGATGTTGACTGTGCGGGAAGTCATCCAGAACTTTCCTCGACATTGATATAGGACGTTTTTTGGCATTCTCTATGATAGAGCTGTTCCATGTCGTCGCTCCATCCTGGGACATATTCCTTTCGAAATCCACGTGGTATACACTTTTTTGCTGTTGTTATAACGGCTTTGCCAAATCTACCATAATTGTGGCTTTTAGGAGGGATCCATCTGACGACTTTGTCCAACTCCACAGCGAATTTGTCCCATTGGGCCTTTCCAAAATTCCACCTAGGCCTGGGTGTAGAATGGATATTCGAGAACTATGAGGCGATGTTGACTGTGCGGGAAGTCATCCAGAACTTTCCTCGACATTGATATAGGACGTTTTTTGGCATTCTCTGAGACAAAACAGAGATCTGGGTTTGTTTCAGTATTCGACGCAGCTGATCTGAAAGAGTTTCGTTCTTTGGCATCAAAAATTAGGTGAAGATCATGCGAATCAGCCCAGCTCGCAAGGCGATCGCCATTTTCATCAGTGGTTCGATATTTCCAAGCAGTGTGATGGCTATTGAAGTCGCCTGCATATATTGCAGGGTGTGGATAGACATTTAGGACATTATCAGGCATGGATGTTTGAGGTGGCTTATAGGCATTAACGACGGTAATGTCAGCTATTTTTGTTACTACATGGTGGATGTTTGAGGTTACTGTAGAATTTAATAATATAGCGTTTTCAATGTCATTCCGAACGTAGGTTGCGACTCCATATGAGCGGTGGTAGGTAGCTCCAAGTAGGTCAAAACCATGAATTTTGCCTCTGCGACGTTGCTGGTCTTCACTCTCTATATGGGTTTCCTGGATAACAGCCATGTCAATCTTTTGGTCTAGCAAGAGTTTCGAAATGTACTCGCTTTTAGCTCTGCTAAGACCTTCGGCGTTTAATTGGCAAATTCGAATTGTTTTTCCGAGATTTTTTGTCAATTGGTCCTGAGAAGGGCCGTGTTTGGAAGATTTTCGAATATATGAATCCATGTATAGTAGCCAGGAGATCCGGAGATATTGTCTGGTTGCCGAGGGTCGCACTAGCTCATTTAGCGTGACCCGGGGTGCACGTGTAGCATTCTGCTACGGACGCTAGCTAGCCTTACACCCCGGTATCTCGGAAACCGTAATAGATACGAAGATAGCTAAATTGGAGCAAAGTTGCGCCTTGGCATGTTCACCAAGATGCCATCAAAAAAGTTTTAAAAATTTCAAGGATTGCTGGGTTTTTAGGAAAAAACGGATTTTTTTGAAAATCAATTTTATTTTTTCCTGTCGTTACTTTTTAAAAAATCAAAAAACTAATTGCACATTTTCATAGCCACTTTATTAGGGTTATCTGATGGTATTTTTATATTTTCAAATTAGCTGATAATTTTTGAGATACAGAGGCCAACTTAATTTCTTTAAATACGGACCTGCATTTTTTATTTCAGGTTTTGAAAGAACTTGGTCTCCTGAGTACAATGATATGCCACACTTGATACTTTTTTTTTTGGGGTACCTTAACAGTAACAAAACTATTTAACTGTTATTTAAAATAAACAAGTCCGACTCTGGTTTTTTAATTTATTTAATCTGATCTCAGCACAACAATATTGATCAGCGCTAATTAACATTGAATACTCACGCCAATTGAAAGATTCAAATAATTAATATCCAGGTCAGCAATTTAAAGATATATTATTTTTAAATTTTTTTATTGTGAATTTGAAATGTCAGTGTACGATCTAATAATATGCATAATATTAATCTTAGTTATTATAAATAAATCAACTTCTAAAAACTAGTTTCTAATGCTCTGCATGTTCGAAAGGGTTACCACCCTCCATAATGCACACATTTGTTTTTCGTTCAATCTTATTTATAGCTCTTTGAACAAATCTTCTTCTTATACTTCCGAATGCATTTTGTACTCTTTAATTGGTTTTTATTACTCGTTAATTCTTTTTGTACTCTTAATGTTGAAATGTATTGATTTCAAATGTCCAAAGCAATTTTTATTGTGATTTTCCTTATTCAATGTTAATTAGCGCTGATCAATATTGTTGTGATGAATATAATCAGATTAAAGAAATTAAAAAACCAGAGCCGGATTTCAAATTATTTTAAATAACAATTAAATAGTTTTGTTATTGTTAAGGTGTCCAAATCAAAAAAAAAATATCAAGTGTGGCATATCATTGTACTCAGGAGATCCAGTTCTTTCAAAACCTGAAATAAAAAATGCAGGTCCGTATTTAAAAAAATTAAGTTGGCCCTGTATCTCACAAATTATCAGCTAATTTGAAAATATAAAAATACCATCAGATAACTCTAATAAAGTGGCTATGAGAATGTGCAATTAGTTTTTTGATTTTCTAAAAAGTAACTACAGGAAAAAATAAAATTGATTTTCAAAAAAATCGTTTTTTTTTCCGAAAAACTCAGCAATCCTTGAAATGTTTAAAACTTTTTTGATGGCATCTTGGTGAACATCCTAAAGCGCAACTTTGTCCCAATTTAATCATGTTCGTATCTATTACGGTTACGGTTACCGAGATACCAATGCTCGTATCTCGAATTTGTAGCACCCTGTATATCATAATATTTATACGTATACAGGGTGAGTGTCCTACGATGTTTCTATAGGTATCTCGGAAATTACTGAAGATTGAGAGTCGGTTAAATGGGGAAAGAATTGCAGTTTTGTAGGGTCATAAATATGCGCTTTTAAGATTTTTGAAAAAGTTCATGGCTTATTTAGATATTTCGAAAAAAACAAATTTTGGCTATTTTAAAAATTGTCCCTAATTCCACTATAATCTATTTTAGACAAAAAGTTTTCAGATAAAAGTTGTAGATAATCACATCCCTAATGAGTTTGTGTTCTTCGATTTTTTCTAAAGCCTGTCATTTCTGACATATGACACAAACATATGTTTTTTAAAATGGAAACCATAGTTGCCCATGACTTCATAAAAGCGCCATTATTTAAGTTTTCAGCGATATAAGCTATAATACATTTTTTTTAAAAATTACTCAGTTATAGCCAATTCTTATCTTTCTTGACTAATTTCACTTGGTTGGCATGGTGTTCTTATTTTGTTATTATTTATAACTTATAAAAAGACAAAATATATTATTAAACGGTTCTTTACAATTTACATTACACAAACTAAAACTTAAAAAAAATAATATCACTACATACACTTTAAGTTATTTTAGAAAATATTCAAAAAATCCGCCATTGTTTCGAGTACATAAATACGTCTTTTTAAAACTGAATTTCTAGCTATTCTCACAGAACGACCAGTCGACTCAATTAAATTTCTCCTGTCGCCAAAAAGAACTTATGAATTAAGAGTGCCTCTCTTAATTCATAAGTTCTTCTGTAAACCTTGTAAAGTACCCGCGAACCATAACCTCAAATTTTCCAGTTTTCTACTATGAATTTGAATTCATAGTTGGGGTTTTTTTTGGCGCTCGAGATTGAAGAAGGTCGGAAGGTTGAGTGTTCTGAAATTCTGATTTTCCTTTATCTGAGAGATCACGATTCATTGGACATAAATCCCCCTTCTCGAATCAGCCCTGGTGAGTCCTTTCCAATAATTTCGATCGTATTTTGATTAATTAGAAAATTCTAACTATACTTCTTAACTTTCACGTGCTTTGAGTGGCACTCTTTTCATGTTAAGCGGGACGGGAGGGCCCTCAGGGGACCCTCCAACCCATCACGATTACGCCCCTAAACTAAACTGTAAATTGACAGAGAGAAGCCTTATGCTGAAGGAAGTTCTTAATAAGAATCCAATTACGAATACTCCATCGATTGAAGAGATCCAAAGATATGAGGAAGAACTATACGAAATCAGGTATCAAAATGAAGAAAACCCAGAAATAATGTCCGAAATATCCCAAAGCTTTTTCAAAATAAGAAGAATTTACAATAATGTAACAGAATATGACATCACGGCATTTCAGCCATTCTTAATCATTATAAAAAGTAACCTAAATATCCATCCCATGAGCGTACGCAAACTTCTCTATGAAAACAACATAGAAGGTGTACAAAAAGTAGAAGCCAAAGGAAGAGCAAGGGTGGGAGTATATTTTCAAACACCTGACCAAGCTAATCAATTTAAGAAAACAAAGGACTTAACTAATAGGAAATGGGAAAAATACATACCTCCTCGTATGATAACATGCAGAGGAGTTATCCACAATATGTCCAGCGATATCTTCGAGGAAGACATTATAAATCACGGAGCTGGCATAAGAGGCGCAACAAAAAGGGCAAGAAGAATATACAAAACAGTAAGAACTAGTGGCGTGATACAGAAAGAGACAACAAACTCGTTCATAGTTACATTTAAAGGAAACCAACTTCCTGTGGAATTTACATTATATAGAGTGTTAAGAGACGTCCTTCCATATAAAAACCCAGTAGTGATATGCCGGAATTGTTTCAAATTTGGGCATAGAGCCTCTCAATGCAGAAGCGCAACAAAATGCATCAAATGCGGCAAGCCCCATGAAGCGGAGAACTGTGCCATGAGGGACACTCAAATATTATGCATCAATTGCAAGGGTCAGCACGCACCAACCAGTAGGGAATGCAGAGAATTTAAAAGACAGCACGAAATTGCAGACATAATGGCCAAACACAATATATCATATTTCGAGGCTAACAAATTATTCCCCAGAAACAATGGCGTAGAGTTGAACTTGAGCCAACATTTCCCAGATACTCTAAGAACTGAAGTACCCAGATCGACCAGAAAACATGAAATTATATCCGTTCCAAAAAGAACTAGACCTCGTCCCCCCCCTTCCCAAAAACATAAAAGACCATCTTACAAGGATATTTTATTTCCAGATTCTGCTAGAACTAGCACCACTCCCATTTCAAACGAACAAGTAGTAATAGGTTCACAAGCTGACAACCTTCCTGAATTTAGATGGAATGAAAACATGGAAATACTGAACAGAAATTAGCATAATGGAAGAAGATCAAGACAACGATGGGACTACCATAGTGAATAATACTTCTAGCTCCTACAAAAGTAAAAGAGCATTGGAAATGATGTCCTGAATAGCGACACATCAATACCAACAAGTAAGAAATCTAAAATATCACACTATTTATCAAATTAATATTAATAGATATGTAAATAAATAAAATTCAATTATCTTTTAAATGAGTGCTTAAAGATATTAACCTATAGTAGTAACTTATGTTGATAATTTTAATAGTTAATTTTAATATTAAGCATATACTTTATATTTTGATAATTAAGTCACAAATATACCTAGAATTTCAAATACAAACCTTAATAAATAGCGATGATAAACACTTGGAGAGAGAGAGGAAGAATATTAATAACATTAATTTGGGCATTTACATGTCGTTTTGAGAGACCTTACTCCAGACATTATGGGTCTGAACGAGACATGGCTTAGAGATTCTCTACATTTCAATATTAACGGGTATTGCTGCGTGAGAAACGACCGAGAGGACGGAAGGGGAGGGTCGCCCTCCCCTAGTGAAGTCCTCAATACCATTTAACATCATAGATATTAGCAATATAGATCTCCCGGCTAGATTCCAATATATAATAATAGAGACAAAGGAAATGTATGTCGCTGTTACCTATAATTCTCCAGATATCCTCATCCCTAGAAATTTCTTTACCCACTTAACAGCTGCCGTGGGTTTGAAAAATTTATTAATCATGGGAGATATGAACGCACAACACATGTCATGGGGTTCAGGAATAAACAACAGAAACGGACTGATAATTGTGGATGTGATAGAGGATCACAGTATGGTGTTTCTAAACGATGGCACGGCTACTAGAATAACTCCTCCGGATCAACATAAGAGTGCCCCAGACATAGTCCTGTGGAGAGGAAATGGTCGCCCGTTTTCGGAAACGGTCGAGGTATGACGCAATATTAAACGATTCTCAAAATCCATCAACTCTATCTCAGCGATACATCCTCTTCACGGAAACATTGCACAAAATATGTTGGACGCATTGACAAGTCCAACATTTAATTACGATATTGACGCAATAAACTATACGAAGTTTCAAAGTCCTTCATTTACTTTCCAAGAACTTATGGCTGCCCTAGAACGTAAGAAGAAAAATTCCTACCCGGGTGTTGATCAGATATCGTATCTTTTAATAAAGAATCTTCCTATAAAATTTCAAGAATTCCTGCTGTCACTATATAACAAAATTCTTCTCCAATACTACCCTATCCCGAGAGAGTGGAAAATTGGAATTGTGTGTCCAATTCCCAAACCCAATAAATCATTAAAGACATCTCCGGATACCGACCCATTACCTTATCGTCCTGCGTTGGCAAAATTATGGAAGATATGATAAAAACAAGAATCGAGTGGACCCTCGAGAACGGTAATATATTAAAGAGCTCCCAGTCTGGGTTCAGAAAAGGGAAAGGAATATTGGACAGTATGGCAGCACTAACTTCCACAGTAGTGGATGCTCTTTCAGACAATGAGTATATAACACTCGTGTTCTTGGACATGAAGAATGCATATGACAATGTGAAGATTGATGTTCTTATCCAAAAAATGGCAGCCATGGATCTGGAAGAGGACTTGTGCAAATATGTAAGAAGAATACACTCAGATAGAGAAATCTACGTTCTGGAGAAAGGAAGCAACAAGATGATAGGACCCGGTCTGGCCAACAGGGGAGTAGCTCAGGGCTCACCCCCTTGCTCCGATATTGTTCAACATATACGTGAACAGCATCGGAGAATACGTTTCAGAGGGAGTGAGAATCCTTCAATACGCGGACGATATAGCTCTCATCACACAAGGTCATGACGTCAACGTCATGGCGCAGAGGATGAACTCCACATTGAGTAATCTAGAAGAATGGTCTAGAGACCATGGCATTCAATTCTCTCCAGAAAAGTCCTCATGCCTCCTGATTCAAAGAAGGAAACGCAATATTAATTTACCTGTTATTAGGTTCCACAATCATATCATACAATGGTCTGATTGTGTAAGATATCTGGGAACCTACATCGACTCATATTTTAATGGGAAACAACATATAGAGAGGATATGCGCCAGGACCTTGAAAGGCATAAATATCATGAAATACTTGTGTAAAACATGGTGGGGCGGTCATCCAGGCAGCATGCTAAATTTTTATAAAGCTTATGTAAGATCACATTTAGACTACGGGGGTATGTTTTTTGCAAAGTGTCCTAAGACACTTTTGGTAAGACTGGATAGGGTGCAGTATCAAGCACTGAGAATGTGTATGGGCATGATGAAGTCCACTCCTACAAATGTCATACTCTCTGAGGCAGGGGAAATCCCTCTGAGTTGTAGACGTGGGTGGTTGGCCACAAAATTTGTCCTTAAAGCCTTTTCGAGCCGAGATAATCCTATCATTGATCAAATAACAGGCGCTTACGCAAGGTTTAACCATTCATATCAGTTTTGGTCAAGATATCAGGTACCTCCCTTAATCGAGGCGATTGATCAAATCTTCCCGTGGGTACAGGATATAGAGGTCGAGGATATACATCACTTTTTTGGATCGGGGTTGAAGTTTGACAGATCGGATTATATTAGATTCAAATTAAATAAGCAAGAGGACAACTCCTCAAAGTTTAATGAAATAATAGGCACTCATTTTCAAGATAAAATAAAATTTTTCACAGATGCCTCCAAAGAGGCAAACTTTAATGTTGGTATTGGTATCGTCTGCCCAGACCTTAAAATAGAGAGGACGTACAGAATCCCCAAGTTTGCCACAATATACACAGGAGAGATGGTAGCGATAATGAAAGCCCTGGAGCTGATTTAGACAAGAAACGCATACAATTCATTAATATTATCAGACAGCCAAAGCGCCCTCAAAGCAATAAGCTCCATACCCGCATACAAGGATGATCATATAACTTATTTTGTCAAGAAGTAGCTAATAAGACTAAAAGAAGGTGGATTCAGTATCTCCTTGGGATGGATACCAAGCCACACCCACATAAAAGGTAATGACAGAGCAGATTACATGGCTAAAATAGGAAGACGGAATGGACAGAATGTAGACATTAAATGTTGGTACAAAGAATTTTATCCTGTTGTGAAAGAACAATTCTGGGGGTCGTGGTTGGAACGATGGAAGGAAGATTCAAGACAGAAAGGATGTATGCAGCAGAGCTGATTGAAAAAACATACAAGTACCCTTGGTTCGGTACTTTAGGTAATACATCAAGGAAGAAAATCACGACAGTCATTCGCATGAGAAGCGGACATTGCCTCACCCCAGTTCATTTACATCGAATCAGAGTCAAAGATGACCCAAGATGCCAATGCGGCGACGAGGGCACGTTAAATCACATTTTTTTTCAATGTTCATTATTTCCAGAACAAAGAGAAACTCTGTACAAATCAATCACCAACCATTATAAGTTCGCCCCGCATGATTATACCTCCTTATTGCATGCGAGTCTACCCTTAATCGAACATGTAAGTTGCTTTTTAGATTCTTGTAATCTAGAATTGTGAAATTTTCGAAGACCTATCCTGTAGTTCACAACAAAGCATGTAGACTAATATCAATGACTAACTGGTTAGTCATTTTCATATAAGCTTTTGCTTGCTCCTAACATAGTAGGGAAAGACTAGAATAGATATGTCAGTATCTGAACTCATCCAATACGTTTATCTGTTTCACCTAATATAGGACTCACCATTAGACCCAATACTCAACCAAAGAAGAAGAAGACCTGGACTACCTTTCCAGGATACAAGACAAACATTCAAGAGAAACGACCTCGAGTCGGACGCTTTCACGAGCTTCTCTTGTCTTAAATTGAAGAAGAAGCAAAGGATAGGAGACTATTACCTGGCCGTATAGTCCTGGAAGCTTAGGCCGTAAAACTAATCAAGAAAGAAAGAAAGAAGAATTCATAGTTCTCACAAGTATGATTGGTGTTATTTTGTGTTTTTTTTTTAAAGAAACGTAAGTATTTTTGACGGTCAATCTATCCTTAACTTTTATTTTTTACGTTTCGTTCCGAGCCCAACAAGCTTTTATATCATATAAATTGTGTAATGAGATTATAAGTTGATAGTAAAAGTGTTACAGATATTTATTTTCTTCTTTTTAGAGCATTTAAATAAAAGCTTTTATTTAATTTACAATGTATGTATGTATGTATTTCAAAAACGGCAAGAGTGGCTGGTATAGGGTTTGAAGTAGGACGAGGCAGGATTATAGCAGCCAAAGCAGGAACTTGTTTCAGCCATCCTGCTTTTATTGTGTTGCTATGTGTGACGTCACCAATCAGACTTAAACTTGCTGTATCTTAAAAACAGCAAGTATTGCTGGGATGAAATTTAGTGCAGGATGCAACAGGGGTATAGCAAGCAGGAACCAGTTTTGGCGATCCTGCTTCTCATGTGTTGCCAACTGGGAAGTTAGCAACCAAAATAAAAGTAACTATAGCTCAAAATTGGTAGGTGTGGCTGGGTTGGGATTTGAAGCAGGATAAAGCAGGATTGTAGCAGCCCAAGCAGGATCGTATTTTATAATTCCTGCTTTCAATGAGTTCCTAACTTCCCTGATCTGTAAGTCATGCACTTTTTCAAAAATCTGAAAGGAGCATTTTTATGACCCCATAAAACTGCAATTCTTTCCCCCTTTAACCGACTCTATCTCCAGTAGTTTCCGAGATACCCATAGAGAACTTCGTAGGAAACTCATCCTGTATGTAATATATGTAATGTTTTATGATTTTCAATGATACGCGTGGTTATATTTTGAATTAAAAATGAATTCTATGTTGTTTTCATATTAATTTTTGTTTTATTAACTATTTTTAAAAGCGATTAGGTTTCTCTACAATGAACACATGAAACTCAGTTATTTGTAGAGATGAGAAAACTGCGACTCTCCAATCGCAATTGATTGAAATTGCGATTGCGATTTTTAAATCGCTGCGACTACAACCTGCCATTGGGATTTTAATATTCAAATAATGTACTAGGTATATAATTGTCTGTGTATGGCCCTTAACATTTAAAAAAAGTTAATATTTTTTAAGCGTAAATGTCAAAAGTTGACATATAATATGCCATTTTTATTATTATTTTATATTCACAGGGTCATTTTCTATTGAATAAAGTAAAAAAATATCGAGGTTGCCATTTAAAAATGAAAAGTTGTAGTTATTTCCGGTGAAACAGGAAGTGGTCGAAACGAATTGAATACGTCAATCAATCCCAATTTATGTCATATGCTCATATCAAATCTCGTTTTTTTATCAGAAAAAATAAAAAATTATAGGGGCGAACCATTCTTGAGAAACATCCAGTACAGGGTGCCCCACTAAGAATAGCTCTCGGCTGTATCTCGGAGAGTTTTAGCCGTAGGGCTTACTGAAAAAATATTTATAACTAAAGAGGCTATGAGAAATTGCTGGAAATTATTTTCAAGTTTGTAAAACGGCCGCTAGGGGGCACAACTGCAACAAAAAATAAAAAAATATAATTTTTACAGAATTTTGCCTAGATAATGAGTACTATAAATAATAGCTTCATAATCTTCAGTAAATTTTGGATTTTCTTTGTTAGAACCATTTTCCCTTATCTGCTAAAATAAAGTGGTGGGGGAAGGTTAGATCTATCTTTATTTAAATGTCAATAACTCCGGACTTGATTATCAGAATCTAACAAACGAGGGCTCGTTTAAAAGAGCGTTTCTTACTCTATATTATACCATAATAATAATAAGAATAAGGTTTTGAACGTAGACGCTAGGGGGCGCTTTCTTACAATTTAACAAACATAGCGCGTTTTTTCAAAAAAATTAAATACGATAGTATGTGTAATTTTAGCTGATAGTAAAGAGTAGTAAAAGCTTAAAAATTCAGCGAAAACCGTATCTTCATATCTTCTTTCAAACCGAAGATATTAGCAAAATTATAATAAATACTAAAAAATATGCCCTTAATTACCTTATTTTTACAATACGGTATCAGTAGCCCTTGTGATTATGCCCATTCTAACAAAAAATTACGATAAAAACAGTTTTTTTTTAAATCGACGAAATACCAGAATACCATAATACCAGATGTATTAATATCTAATAATTAAGATATTAATATCAGTGAACAAGAAACGATGATTCAGTGAAGTCATGGTAGGTTTTGGAAAAAAGTTGCTTTTGACGTAATAGTATAAACGTCAAATTGTTATTAGATCAACATTTTGATAGTCTTAGCAGCGTTTTTTATCTTTTTATTGCTTTTTCAAAATGCCAACAACTTCAACTACTTCAAATAATAAAGGTATTTTGAAAAAGCAATTAAAAGATAAGAAACGCTGCTAAGACTATCAAAATGTTGATCTAATAACAATTTGACGTTTATACTATTACGCGAAAAGCAACTTTTTTCCAAAGCCTACCATGACTTCACTGAATCATCGTTTCTTGTTCACTGATATTAATATCTTAATTATTAGATATTAATACATCTGGTATTATGGTATTATGGTATTTCGTCGATTTTAAAATAACCTAACTGTTTTTATCTTATTTTTTTGTTAGAATGGGCATAATCAAGAGGGCCACTGATACCGTATTGTAAAAATAAGGTAATTAAGGGTTTATATTTTGGTATTTATTATAATTTTGCTAATATCTTCGGTTTGAAAGAAGATATCAAGATACGGTTTTCGCTGAATTTTTAAGCTTTTACTACTCTTTACTACCAGCTGAAATTACACATACTATTGCATTTATTAAAAAAAAAGGTCAATATTTGTTAAATTGTAAGACAACGCCCCCTAGCGTCTACGTTCAAAAGCTTATTATTATTGTTTATATGGTGCAATATAGAGTAAGAATCGCTCTTTTAAACGAGCCCTCGCTTGTTGGATTCCGATCATCCAGTCCAGAGTTATTAATATTTAAATAAAAACAGATCTAACCTTCCCCCACCACTTTATTTTGGTAGATAGGGGAAATGGCTCTAACAAAAATATTCAAAATTTACTGAAGATTATAAAGCTATTGCTTATAGTACACCTTATCTAGGCAAAATTGTGTAAAAACTCCATTTTCTTATTTTTTTGTTGCAGTTGCGCCCCCTAGTGGTCGTTCTACAAACTTGAAAATAATTTCCAGAAATTTCTCATAGCCTCTTTAGTTATAAATATTTTTTCCGCAACCCCTACGGCTAATACTTTCCGAGATACAGCCGAGAGCTATTCTTAGTGGAACACCTTGTACATTATTGATCTGGGCCCTAGAAAATAATACCTTCTGTATAAATAAATAAAATTGGAGATAAAAATCAATCGTAGTTTACTATAAACTGCTTCAATGGACCACAGAATTACATTCGCAAGAAAATCACAAAGCGCAGCTCCTAAAAATTCAAACTCACAGATAGAAGGTTATCACGGTTCTAGTTTACAAAATCACAATCGCAGCAAAATTGTAAATCGCAACTGTATTGATATTAATTGCTTAAACTAAAACTCGCAAATGGAAGAAATCGCAGTCGCAGCTTCCTATAAGAGCCAATCGCACGTTGCGATTGCGATTTTAAAATCACTACGATTGAATCGCAGTTTGAGATTTGTTGCTCCTCTCTAGTTATTTGAGCTCTATTATTAATTATTTTTTCACTGGGTTGAGATTGTAAAAAATAATAAAATTTGAAGAATATTAAACCACTGTTATACAAGGATTGTGTTTTATATCAATCAGTCTCTACTTTCAACAAACTGTTTAAAAAAATTATTAATGCTTAAAACACTTGTCCACTTAAGTTTTTGTATGGCCATATGGTTTTCTTAATAGAATACTTCTTTATAAGTATCCTCTTGACGGTTACAATCTTAAACTGCTTTGGAAAGTGGACAATAAAATAAAGTAATAAGAGAGAATTTAATTTTTTTTAAAATTATTTTATTCTTAATTTATATATTATTTAAATAATAATTTAGTTAAAAAAAAATAAAAAAACAAATACCTAAACATGGAACTTACAATATACATTTTATACATACAGGATGACCCAATATTGTGACATAGCTCTAACGTTTACCTTCCAAAAAAATCAAGAAAAAGTATGGGAAGGTTAAAACTACTCCTAACCCCCACATAAATTTTAGTATATATTTTCCAACTCCTGCGACGACCGACTTTCTTTTCGTAAAATGGTCCTTCTAGTATTTACCACATTTTTTGTCTCTTGTAAAAAAACGCCACCGTGTATACTTTTTGAGGAAAAAAATTATTTTTCCCAAGCTGACTTCCAAAAAATTTTGCCAATAAATCAAGCTATAGAGGCGCATAAAATCTATATATCTATATATATATTGCTATCTATATATATGTATAACTAATAATCTAGTTTAAAAAAAAAGTTTATTTTTTTAAAGCTTGATGCCCTCTAGCGTTTCTCCGCATTTCTTTTTCAAAGCATTTTTGTATAGAGGTAAATTGTGTCCAATGAACTTATTTTTATTCTAAAAATACGTAGTAGTTCCACCAGTCCATGGAATATATTGGACGGAATATTGGGACCCATTGTATATTAGGTATTACACTTGTTTACGTATATACAAGAATATTACCCATTACCTTACAAAGATAGGCATGCGGGTACTTTTATATTAGACAAGTCTGATAACTATTTTTTTATTTTGTAGATATTCTTCTAGTGGCGAAAAGCACAAATTTGTTTGAATAAATGAACCCGCCACAAAGTTATAATGTTTTCTATATTTTTATTGTTAAAACTCATTTTTATTATTCAATAAAGTAATGCTTACCTTGCCCCATGATTTTAGACTCATTATTTCCATCAACTAGCCATACTGTAAAACAGTAGCTATCACACTTTACATAAGAGTTCCCAAGCGAAATGGAATCCAAAGAATCAGTTTCATCTTCACTTAGATGTTCAATACTACCCTGGGTATGAGCACACATAATCTGAGATGTCCCATAGGATGCATTGCAACAAAACATAATTGAAAATAGAATTATCCCATACCAAGCCATATTTATAATCTAAAAAAAACGTTGCTTTAAAAATGCACCAACACAATATTCAGTATTTTCGTCTACATATTCAGTACTCTAAGTAAAACATTTAAATATACTTATCAACAACTAAAATGTATAAAAATAAGTATACAAAACCTCATCTAAATAAATACCAACATATAAAATAAATATGCCAATAGGTAATACTTCTTAAAAACAATTTAGATTTGATATAAAAAATTATATACAAAACGTATAACTTAGATTAAATTAATACAAAATAAATAATACCTAGCTACTAAATACACAGATATAGAAACAAGCATAGGTAATCATAAAAAAGCAACTCTTTTTATAAAACTTACTTGCAAATATTGCAATTTGTCTATATATTTATAACTCCTTCCTATCGTATTAAATTAAGTCCATTCTCGATATACCTAATTAATACATTATTATTCAATTAAAATAAAATATAAAAATTAATTTTGAATAGAACACTAAACAGACTGACACTGATCAACACTGATACATAAAAATGCGCAGTGTACAACTATACTGTGAAGTGACAAGACCGTATATTTACTCTATTTAGTGTTCAGATATATTGAATGTATTGAACTCAATCCAACTCAATCTGAATAAAAAACAATAATTTAATAGTTATACATATCGCCAGACAGCCGCCAGTTTGCCCCGCAGCCATCCCATCCAGCCATGAAAAAAATATATCTTAACTGCGCACTGCGGCACTGCGCAATCCCACTGTCTCATGTCAGCTCATGTGCAGAAGCCATGCAGAACCATAATGCAGAACCACAGCAGAACAGAGATAAAATACATGATAAAATATTGACCTAACACGTGAACCATAACAGAAATCTATAATCTCTTTCCCTCTTTCCTATACCAGATCTCTGACCAGATAAACCAGATGTCACTTTACTATTTTCAATGATCCAAAGATTAATTATTTCTCACCATTATGGGAAAATCAGGACTACGGAGACCAGGGTTCGGAAGTAGTTAATGTAGTTAATTGAGACGTAATTTACCTGATTAACTACGTGTAGTTTATCTTGAAAAACTACGTCTTTTCCCGTTTGTTAACTACATGAAAACTACGTTAATAAACTACCTATTGATATTATGAATAATTTTGCTTTGTATGAAAAGTCTAAATAATTATGATGGGAATGGTTATATTTAAAGCCATATTGTTTCTGTTTTCTTAAATACATTATGGGTTTTCTAAAGCTTTAACTTATTATAACCTCACCTCAAACCTTTAGTATTTGAAAATTACATACATATGTTACATAAGCTACACCCTCTACATAAACTACATTAACTACATGTAATGTAGTTTATGTAGTTCTTAAAAGTAACATGTAGTTTTCCGAACCCTGACGGAGACTAAAGCCAAAGAATATCTTAATACGATTATGTGTTATCTGTCGTTAATCCAGATGGCCATTGCTTACGGAACAGCATGTTTTCGATGAGACAGTTCCCTATTAATGACACAGAGGGCGCCTATAGCCAAATGTAATAATATTTTTAAAACGAACGAATTTGGAGCCACACCACGGCCAGTGAAGCGACGTAGCCGGTGGTTCACATTTATAAGCAAATTCCCGGTCAAACCCAGGAAAAATGTATATTCGGACTTTAATACTAGACAATTGGATATGAAAATACTAGTCGCAGTGGATGTTTGAAAGTCAGAATTTCTAGATGCATATATATGCTATTTATAGCCATGAAATTTATAATTTAGATTTTATTTTTATTATTTGTCTCTTAATATTCATTAGCTGTAAAATAAGGGTAAAGGTTATCTATATAGTAATAAATAAAATTTGGCACATAGGTTCCTTAAGTGATGTAAATGAGCACTAAGAAGGGATTTTTTGAAAATTCGACCGCTAAGGGGGTGAAATTAGGGATGAAAAGCTGCATAAAAATTTGTTAAAATCTGGTTTAAGAGTATGAAATTTTTCACGAGTGCTCCTTGACTGACGTAATTGAACACTGAGGGGCAATTTTTGGAAATTCGCTCGTTAAGGGGTGATATGGGGGGTACTTTTGTATACAAAAAAAGCATGTCCTAGGACTACGAAATTTTGCACAGAGGTGCCTTAAGTAGCGTAACTTAACAGTTCGATTACAAAGCGATTTTAGGAAATTCTTCTACTAAGGGGTGAAACTGGGGGTGAAATTTTGCATACTTTTTTAAAATTAGTCCGAGGAGTTTGAAATTTGGAAATTGTTAATTAAGTGACGAAAGTGAAGACACTCAGAAGCCAAATTTTGGACATTCATCCCTAAGAAATAAGGGATGAAAATTGGTATAAAAATTTGTTAAAATCGGTTTTAGAAGTATGAAATTCTGCGTAGACGTTCCTTATGTAACTTAATTTAGCACTAAGAGGCAATTTTAGGAAATTTTGCCTCTAAGGGGGTGAAATAAAGGGTGAACGTTCTGAAAAAAAATCTGTTGAAAGTATGAAAATTTGCACAGAGGTTCCTCAAGTGATGATGAAAGTGAGTACTCAGAAGCGAATTTTAGGCATTCGCCCCATAATTTTCGCCCCATAAGAATTAAGGGATGAAAATTTGTACAAATATTCTTTAAAATCGGTTTTGGAAGTATGAAATTTTGCGCAGACGTTCCTTATGTAACGTAATTTAGCACTCAGGAACAATTTTTGGAAATTCGCCCTCTAACGGGGTGAAATGAGGTGTGGACGTTCTGAAAAAAAATGCTTGTTATTGCTAAATTACGTTACATAAGGAACAAACAGAATTTCATACTTCTAAACCCGATTTTAACAAATGTTTGTACAAATTTTCATCCCTTATTTCTCTTAGGAGATGAATGTCCAAAATCCACCTGTACAAAATTCCACACTCGTAGGACTGTTAGTTTTAACTTTCTATTGTTAATCTAAGGTTTTAACTAACAATTTATTAAAGTGCAACTATATAAAAATTATACAGGGTGGCGCCTCTCATACGACTCGGAGGCTCCAAGGAGAACGACCAGTTCGTATTGAAATGAAATTTTGTGAGCATATGTAAGTTAATTCTGCGCACGTTTTAAAAATATAGAGAGTTCTACAGGGTGGCGCCTCTCATACGACTCGGAGGCTCCAAGGAGAACGACCAGTTCGTATTGAAATGAAATTTTGTGAGCATATGTAAGTTAATTCTGCGCACGTTTTAAAAATATAGAGAGTTCTACAGGGTGTCCCCAAAAAAAGTTACACATCAAATTTGTGTTTTTTTGTAACGGAATACCCCCTTTATTAATTAATTTTTAGATTCTAAGAGAAAAATAAAGGTGTGTTTTATTAGGGAAGTATATGACTGAAATGTAAGGTTTTAGACTTACTTAAGATTTTGAAGAACAATTTTTAAATTTCAAGAAAAACTACCTAAATTGGAATTTACTCTATTGCACTTTAAATCAAATTAAAACCTGACCCATAAAGTTATACAGGGTGGGGCAAAATTAATGCTGAACATTGGTATAACCTGTATAACTCCTTTAATACCCACCCTGTATAACTCCTTTAGTTTAATTGAATCACCCAGAATATTATTCCGATATTCAATGGGAAATTCATGTCACTTCCAAATACTATTAAGGTTGCCGGCCTACCCCTCAAACAAAGATTTTCCTAGATATTTTCATTTCTATGATTTAGTGTGAATAGATCTTTATTATTTGATAAAATCTAGTTCAACATAGCTGTCAAATTAGTTCAACTTTAGCAACTAGTTATCATTTTGTGTCAGTTCGTCAGTTGAAACAAAAAAAAATCTAAGAAATTTTCCGAAAATAGAAACTTATCCTACATCAGAGAGAATTGATATGATTCTATTAGTTAGCTCCTGATTTTATCTAGTCTGGACTTTTTTATTTGATTAACATATATCAAATAAAAAAGCCCAGACTAGACAGTGTTAACAAAACTCGACCAAACCAAACCAAACTATTGTCTGAAACTGCATTTTTTTACTTACTAAATATGAATTTTACTTTGTTTTGTTGATCTTTGAAAGGTGTATAAAGTCGAATCATTTTAGATTGGACATTTAAATTTTATGGGATTTTCGGGATCCCGGAATTTAATATCGGGATTTCGGAGATAAACATACACGCCGCCGGGATCCTGGGAGTTCGGGATTTCAGGAAACTCTAGTCGTGAGATTAATGATGTACAGATGCATGTCATGTTGATTTGGAAGTGACAATCGATAAGATTTATCATATAATTTTACATACCTATTAAACGACAGCGATCTTCATTTCCAAGCCCACTCCCATGCCTTTTTTTTCTATCGTACGGTATATTCACTAACTGCATTACCTACTTATAATTTATAACAGTTTATATTCACTGATTCATTTATAATTTGTATCCACTTAATATTACTTGATTTATCCATCGTAAACTTTGCATAGATATAGAAATATAACGATGGACAACTCTTAATGTGTTAAATTATACCCTACGATCGAAAAAAAAACGGCGTCCGATTGGTTTGGAAATGACGATCGATGACATTCCCCATATAATTTTACATATCAAATGACAGCGATCTTCATTTCATAGCCATCGCTGACGCCGTTTTTTTTTCGATCATACGGTATATGGTAAAAGCCATCGATCACCATTTCTAAGGTAACTTAACGCCGTATTTTTACATACAAAATGTGCAAAAAAATTCTATATGAATGAACTCACAATTTTCTATCCACTTTGTACATAAATTAGGATCTCTTGACGCATGAAACTTAAACACATGTACACCTGATTTCCGAGAAATCTCACAATTGTAAAATTGACACTTATTACCAGACATTTTAATAATAATTATCACTAATCGCACAATTGTAATCAAAGACAGTCAAAGGTATATAGTATATTACCATCACAGATTACCATATATTACCCGGCTTTTAAAATATCCATTAAAAACAAAAAACAGTAAGGACATATCTAAATCTTCTATTTTTGTCGCATATGGTTCGTTCCTGTATTATTCTATGATAAGGGAAGGAATAGATATTTTCTATGATAAGTGGTAAAGCTAGGTTTTCATATGTACAAATTTGGCAAACGTTCCAGGAAATTCGGTCATATTTTTATTATAAAATTATTTATCATAAACAAATTTATTGTAAAAAAAAACTTTTGAACGTATATTCAAATTTTAAACGTTTCAATTAATAAATAACGTAAATCACTTTTAAATTAAATTTAAGAAAAAAAATCAAAATTAATAAAACGTAAATCACTTATGAACAAATCATTATTTTAATTTCAAATTTATATTTCGAAGTTATATTACAAGTTATTTACTGTTGTCTTATACAGAGTATATCAAGACAAATGCGAAACTTTAAGGGGTGTATTCTTTGTTATTTGTCAACATTTTTAAAATAAGCTGAAGAGGTTGAAATAAACTATTTCTAATATTCATACGTTTTTATGACTTGCAATTTTTCCATAAAATTCATTATTTGAGGTTAAAAAAAAATGTAAATTATTATGTATTGGGACCAAAAAAATATTTTAGCAAAGAAGCTGTTCGCCTTAAAAACAGTTTTATTTTCTACTACTGTAAAATATTTTTACAAACGACATATAAAGATAATTGATTGACAAACATGTTTTAAGCCACCCTTCCTAAATCTTCCTTAAAATAAAAAGATTAACAGATGGGAATACATATTATACCGCATGATCGAAAAAAAAAAGGCGTCAGTTGGCTGGGAAATGGCAATCGATGACATTTCCCATATAAATTACATTTAAAATGACAGCGATCTTCATTTCATAGCCATCGCTGACGCCGTTTTTCGATAATATGGTATATCAAATAAAGTATTATTAGAAAAGCTCACTAGATTGTTTTCTAGTAAAAAAGACCTTATTTTGTCACAACAGGTGACATTTTTTTGTTTTAAATCAAGTAGGTTTTAAAAAAACTACAATAGGTAAAAAAGTTTCTAAACAAATAGAATATCCAAATTAATTTATTTCCAATGACAATAATGTGTAAGTTTGTAATTAAAGTTAGTTAATAAGAATAATAGGTGTAGTATATTTCAACATCATTCACTGGTTTTAAAAACATCAAAAAATATGCATGTGTTTTCATAGTATAAATATGAATTGTTCCTTACGTTAGTTCTTATTGATATAAAAGCAAAAAAGTATAAAAATTAAAAGCTGCAATTTTATTAAAAATATGTTATTCTAACACATATTTTTTTAACTGTAATGTTCTAAATTGATCAAAATATAAATGTTATTTTTTTCCTAGGAAAAATAAAACTTCATAACTTAATTTTCATAAATAAATTTATTTCTATTAAATTTTATAGAGCAATTTGTATTACAGTTTTATTTCACATATTTTGTAATACTGCTTCGGTGCAGTGCCCCATTGCTATCTGTGAGTTCATTTAAATTATGACGACATTACTGATCTAGAAGATAAAAATGTACCTAAGTATAGTCTGTGAAACGAATAACTTTGAATTTGACAGTTCCCGCGGGCTTTTCTAGTGTTAATTTTATTAGGTTAGCAACTTGCGGCCATGCCTTGGCCATGCTGACGCAATGCCGTCTCTAATAGAACAGCCTCGGAACTCGGAACGAGATTTATAGCATCACGCTAGTTACATACTACAGATTAATATGTTGTAGAATACATGGAAAACATAATTATTCCTCGTATTTTTGATTTGTATTTTAAAAATGATATAGTTTACATGAAATATACATAATATACAGTTAATATAAACAGTTAATATAAATAAATTAATATAAAAAAAATATATATACAGTTAATAAAAAAACGTTGATTAAGTTTTCATTTGGTTTTTCATTATTTTTTTTTTGGTTTAAAAAAAACGTTTCGGCTAACATTATAGCCTTAATCAGTGCTGTGTCATATGATTTTTTTTTTCATTTTAAACCAACAAAAATAATGAAAAACCAAATGAAAACTTAATCAACGTTTTCCCCTGAACCTAAATCCCAAGAAAATCAAAAATTTTAGAATAATTTTACATATAAAATGACAGCGATCTTTATTTCATAGCCATCTCTGACGCCTTTTTTCTATGATATTGTATTATTTGCAAATATAATTTTTGGAACATTGATACCTACTTGCAAAATATACATATAAATTTTGTGAATGCAAATAATAATACATCACAATTAGTAGATATTAAATGTTTTTTTGTTAAATTAAATCGATTTTCAAACCAAAATTTAAAATATATTTTACATTTTACCCATTATCTTATGTACCTATTCATTATTTGTATATTGTAAAACATTTGCTGCATTTGTATGGTTCATAGTTTATATGCCAAAGTATTTATTACTATAAATAGGTATATAATATATTGTATTTATTAACTGTATATTATGTATATTTTATGTAAACTATATCATTTTTAAAATACAAACCAAAAACACGAGGATTAATTATGTTTTCCATGTATCCTACAACATATCTATTAATCTCGCTCGAGGCTGTTCTATTAGAGACGGCATTGGTCTGATATTTAGAAATGCCAAAAGCTGATGACATTTGACTTTTGACAATTATGCCATTTCGTGTTGATTTTTGCAAGAAGAGGCAAAACTGTGACTTGTTTTATAATTTTCCTTTTCTATTTCACGAAAGTAAACAGAGTTACCTATCTGATTCGTTCAGTCACTCAATTTAAAGAACATCAGTAACTTTATTGACAGAGGTATTTTATATTTGCCATGTTGGTAAAAAATAACGGTCAAAATTCAAAGTTATTCATTTTATAGACTATACCTTAATATTATAATCAAAAATGGCTAATTTTGTAAATGATTACCTAGGTATAATGGTTAGATGAGTTATGAATGTAAACTTCTTTACATTGGTTTCTTGAAGTTAGGTGATATTAATTATCTTCGCATCATCATGGGCTCTAATCAACTGTAGAGTATTCGTCAATCAACCTGAAATATGTAATATTATTTACTTTATATTTACGAAAAATTACCATTTTCTTTTTATGAAAATTTTGAGTTTAAATTTAAATGTGATTAGAATAAATATACATCAGTATTTAACATTTTATCATAGGTAATATTCTATATATTACCTGTGATTTTATGCTAAAATGTTTAGTTTTGTGAAAATATTACTTACCTATAATATTTAAACGAGTTCCTGAATGTACAATTTGTTTATCACGATGTCAAGTTCTAAATCTTGTATTGGTTGTCTAAAACTGTTTGATTTTGCTTAGTTATATTGTATCCTATATTTTATTAAACAAACTCAAAATAATGTTTATAATTACCTTCATCAGCCTTCATATCATTAAAGTTATTATTATCACTTATCATTATCAGTCATTATGTAGTTATTTGTTCATTTGTTGCTCTGTTTGTTGTTGTTTGTTTTCAAAGATCATTTTTGAGGTTAATGTCATATGAAACTTTTCGTAATTAGGCAACTGGTAAATGACGTGTGACGATAAATTAATAAAATAATAATGAACGTATTAAGTTAAATATTTATATATTAATTTAACATATCTATTTCAGGTAATACCCTATTTCATGTTTATAAATTACATAATTTTTAATTTGGTATACCTTTAATTTTATATATTCATAATGAATTGAAATATATTTCGATATAACGTTTGGCAACCACGCAACTGAAGTGCAAGCGACATCTGTGCAAGAGAAGCAAAACCTCCCAAAAAAGTGAGAAAAGATATCTAAAAATTGGTAATGGTGTGTATCCGGTGGCTGACCTTGAATCGAGTTTTTGCTGCATATAGTCACAGGCACTACGCATGCGCACATCTTCGATGTTGCCAGATTGCAAGTTATTTTGGAATTATTTTCAGTAGAAAACAAATATATGCTTTTCAGTGTTTTTTTGTCAATATATACCGTATGATCAAAAAAACGGCTTCCAGTTGGCTGGGAAATGACGATTGAGGACATTTCCCATATAAAATAACAGCGATCTTCATTTCATAGTCATCGCCGCTATTTTTTTTAAATCATAGTACGCGGCATTATTTATATTATTATTTTAATATTTCGCACAACACGTGAACGCTTATTATGTATTTTCATAGTCAATAAAATTAAATAGAAATAAAACTCTATATTCCTATAATTAATCTAATTGCTCTATATTATTATGCTACGTTTAAAAAGGGCTTTATTAAAAATTCGGGAAATTAAAAGGGATGTGTCCAAGTTTTTTCTTTTTTTTTAATTTTTAAATGCTGTAGCTTCATGTCATGTTCATAATAGTTTTTTTAACATTCGATCAAAACTACGGAGGCCTTAAAAGGCCTTTTAGCCTCCGTAATTAAAATTGTGTAGAATCAGCTTCAGCAACATTAACAGTTACCTTGTTTAATCCTGCTTATACATATATTGCATTAATTTTTCTGCTACCTTAAGATTTCTCTATTCTTACACCTAATTTATGTGATTTTCTTAGCAAAATATGATTTATAAACCATATTTTTCCTAATGGAAGGATGGAATAGGATATGCAAAATTAAGATATTTAACATTTATTTTCCAGACAAAGCATAATATAGTATTAAGATTAAGATATAACAAATATTATAAGAAAGATCTTAATAAATCACAAACTAAGTCTTAATTTGGTCTTGTATAAACACAGGTATAAAACTAATAAGATAAAAACTCAACCTTCACCATATTGACAACATTTGGCATTATAGGAAACAAAAAATTACAGTAAATTAAGAAAAGAATATCAAACTACACGATATTAAATACTGTATTTCTACGACACAAACCATCTCCCTTATAAAGAGAAAAAGATAAAACATCAAGCTTATTTTAGTCTTATCACCACACTCTTCGATAAAATATATGTCTAAAATTGCTATTAATCCACTAACTTGATATTTTTAAGAAATTATGATACAAACATTATAATCAAAGTATATTATATTAGTAACATTATAGGTAAAATGTTACCTCTATCTCCCATTGTCGTGTATTGTTCTATAAGACTCGTCATGGGAGTACTTCAATACATCAATACATATAATCAGAACTATTGTTGCATGTAAATAACTAGAAATTAAATAACTTGAAAGAAATAAAATAATTCTAATAAGTTTAAAACCATTAAGAAAAAATTCGTAAATGATAATTTTTAATTCTAATGTAAATATATAAATAAATGTTATTAATATTACAATTTTATATATTCAATTTTATATATTATTCCTTAAGTTTTGGATATCAAGATAAATCTGAAATTATAAAATTAATTAGAGAATTTGTATTATTATTGATTAACACTCAAAAGAAAATTTTCAACTGCAAATAATTCGAAAATAAAGTGCATTTTGGCAATATCGACGATGTGCGCTTGCGTAGTATCGATGATCAAATGCAGCAAATATGGGCTTCAAGGTCAGCCACCGGATCCACACCTTTACCTAAAAATTTTAGATTATTCAAATGTCACTCCAATATTTTCCCAAATTGGAGTGAAATTAGGGTAACAATTTTTAACACGTAAGGAGCCATCTGGATTATGTGTTATCTGTCGTTAATACCCGTAAAAGCAGGGTTCGGAAAATTACATGTTACTTTTAAAAACTACATAAACTACATTACATGTAGTTAATGTAGTTTATGTAGAGGGTGTAGTTTATGTAATCTATGTATGTAACTTTCAAATGTCAAAGGTTTGAGGTGAGGTTATAATAAGATGAAGCTTTAAAAGCACATAATGTATTAAGAAATATGGCTTTAGATATAATATTTACATCATATTATCTCTATTACACCTCATACAAAGGAAAAATATTCATAATATCAATACATAGTTTATTAACGTAGTTTTCATGTAGTTAATGAACGGGAAAAGACGTTGTTTTTGAAGAAAAACTACACGTAGTTAATCAGGTAAATTACGTCTTAGTTAACTACTTCCGAACCCTGCAGTAAAGCCCTTTATTAAGTCCTCTAGGTAAAGGTGTGGGTAATTATCGAGTTGTGGATATGGTGTGGATCCATGTGTGGATCAGGTAGCTGATCATGAAACGATTATTTGCTGCATATAATCATATATGCTACGCATGCGTACATCGTCGATGTTGCCTGATTGCCGGTCGTTTTCGATTTATTTTCATCAGAAAACAATTAGTTTTTTCTAGTGCTGTCACAAACTAACCTTGGTACTATCATGGTACAAAGAATACAAGGTATGATATTGCTAATAATTTTAATAATTAATTTTTTTTTGATAATTAGTTTATTATATTTTTTTTATTATTACTGATTGAACATTCAAGAAAAATTGTTTTCTACTGCAAATAATTTGAAAATAACCGCAATTTGGCAACATCGACCATGTATAAGTGATCAAATCACATAGATCAAATGCAGTAAATACGAATTTCAAGGTCAGCTGCCGTATCCACACATTTAATAATACAAAGATAATATTTAAACAATGAAAATTGAATTAAAAGAAATTAAGAAAAGTAACAGTGACTTCTTGTGGCAAAATTAAATTATTAAACTTTCGCATTTTTACATTTGATATTTGATGACCAGTGGCGCCTCTAGTGTTTGTTCGCACGGTTTAATTTCTAACGAGGGTTCTTTATCCAAAAGTTTATCCACTCTTTATCTGTGGGTTAGTTCAAAGCATAGATCAATGTCTTCTATAAAAGATCAGCCTACGGGCGGACTTTTGTTTACTTCATCAGCTGTACATACTTAGATATTGGGTTAGATTCTGTATTCATATTTTGTTGGTTGATTTTTGGTATTATTTGTTATTGTAGTGCAAAAAACTAATTATTTTGGTGTTTAAGTGACATAAAGTACTACCAGATATATGGTCACTATGATGGTCACTCTGTTTCTCATTAAAAAACACGAAATATTACACGTTTTTTTAAGCGCTTTAACCTAAAAGTGCCCATAAATTTTTTATTTATCGTGATTTTTGTATGTGTTTTTTAAGACTGTTCAACAATTCATCAATAAAGCTTAAGTGGAGTGTGTTTTTGGTGCTATGCCTCATCTTTGTTGTGTTCCTGGTGGAAAGGATAGTTATGGGATAATTATACTAGGCAGCCTAAAGAATCCGGAAGAGCAAGAAAAGTGGGTACGAGTTATAAATCAAGACAATTCTATTGAAAATATCTTTAATAAATTTAAAAATAATATTCTCCCAGGATGGTATTAAAGAAAACTGGACAATTATGTTTATTTTATTCATATTGTGGAATCTCCACTCCAAGTGTTGTATATAGGTTCAGCTTCGATAGATTCAAACACGTAAGATAAACACGTAAGTAGGTATTATGATCTAGGGAAAAATAAAGAATATGTGTATTAAAGATCATGAAAAAGATTATTATTTTGAGTTCAAAATTAAAAAAGATTTTAGTAAAGACAAGAATGATAAAGTTTAAAAGAAGAATGTGTTTTTGTTAGATAATATAATGTATGTAAAGCATAACATATATTTGCTCAGTAATTTTTACTGAATAGTGTTGATTATTTCTAATACCAAATTAATATCAAATATTTAAGTGATGGCTGACTATTAGTAGATATTGAATATTGTTAAATTAGATCGATTTTCAAACCCCAAAATTTAAAATATATTTACATTTTACCCAATATCTTATGTACCTATACATTATTTGTATATTGTAAAACATTTGCTGCATTTGTATGGTTCATAGTTTATTTGCCAAAGTATTTATTACTATAAATAGGTATATATGTTGTAGTTATTAACTGTATATTATGTATACTATAAAGTATACTTCATGTAAACTATATCATTTTTAAAATACAAACCAAAAATCTGAGGAATAATTATGTTTTCCATGTATTTCTACAACATATTTATTAATCCGTAGTATCTAACTAGCGTGACGTCATAAATCTCGTTCAAGGCTGTTCTATTAGAGACGGCATTGGTTGGGTAATAACTTTTTATTTGTTTTTTGTTTGTCTATGGGTAATAACAATGACAAATGACACAGATAATAGGTTAGTTTTAGATTTTTAATTGTAAGCATATTGTAAGTAAATAACTGGTAAATAATTTGTTAATGAATATATTCTGTTAAAAATAGAATGGTCAAAATTAAGGGAAATGATATAGCAAGGTACCTTTTTACATTTAATAAAAGGTACGTAAATATTGGAACTGTACCATTACAAAACTTACTATAATTTTGCATTCACTTTAGAAATCCAGGTTTTGGAAAATATGCATTTGTTGAACCGGGCAAAGTTAGTGCACAAAAAACAGTTCCTGATAATATACCTAAGCCAAGTTATTATAAGTCGGGCGAACCTATAGAACGAATTAACAGTCCAGAAATAAAGAACTTGGACCAAATAGAAAAAATGAAAGACTCATGTAAATTGGCTGCTAAAATTTTGAGCAAAACGGAAAAGAGTATTAAAGTAGGGTATAATAATTAAACAAAACTAGTTTGGCTATATGATTATATCAAAATACATTAATTTGTATTGTATATTTTATAATTGTATACATTAACAGAACTTTAGGTGGGACAATCGACTGATGAAATTGATCATTTAGTTCATAATCTCAGCATAAAATATGGCGCATATCCGTCGCCTTTAAATTATAAGTTTTTTCCAAAATCAGTTTGTACGTCCGTTAATAATGTTGTGTGTCATGGTATCCCTGATGATAGAGCTTTAGAAGATGGAGATATCATTAATGTAGACATAACAGTAAGAGAACATTTCATATTATTATGGAAGTTGGCTTGGAAATGATGATCGATCACATTCCACATATAATTTTACATTTAAAATGACAGCGATCTTCATTCCATAGTCAACGCTGACACCGTTTTTATTCGATCATACGGTATTTCGATCATACAGTTATTTTAAATCGAAATTAATCACCTTGTTTATGAAACTAAAAATATTAATAAACAAAACAAAAAACTACACTGAGTATATTATACAGGGTGTCATTGAAATGGTGTAAAAAAAATCAGGGGGTGATAGTACTCCTAAAAATAGTAAAAAAAGTTCCTATAAGTATAGGGCGGAAAATACATATTAAGGGAGTTAGGGGCATTGAAAGGTGAAAGGGTGAATTTAAAAAACGGTTGTTTTTTAAATTCACCCTTAAATTGCAGGCTTAAAAAACGAGATAAAATTCCGAAAAAAAATCCTCTGCCATAAATTTTGACCCTAAATCAAATGGTGATACTGAAAAATTATTTGGAAAAGCGAAAAGTGTAGTTTTTGCAAGGGTAGGGGGTTATTTCCATATATGTATTACTTTTTACAAATATACTCAGCCTAATCTCCAAAAAGTGAAGCCCAAACAGTGAAAGAACAATATGGAATTCTGCATAAGTCTATTTCACCCGGATATTCATTTAACTGAGCATGCCTCACCTGAAGAAGTTTTCATTGGTCGATGTTTTTAAAGGGAAGTGGTTGACTGACATTTCCCTAACCTTCAATTTTATTTATATTTTTATTATTTATAACACATTATCATGGAGTTGAAAAATATCAAAAAATAGTTGGAAACAATAAACTAAACAAAATCACTCTTTTACGCGCACAAATAAAAAGTAATCCAAACAGAACTAAAACAACAATCAATCGGAGTTTGGCGCAATCGCAGTTCAATCCATATCCGGGTGAAATAGACTTATGCAGTTTTAATATGGAGCTGGGTTATCTTGTCTTTTTCTTACGGCACAGAAATTGCACACGGGGTTAAATAGGGAACCCTGAGTATATTTGTAAAAAGTAATACGTATATGGTTATTTCGTGAATAACTTTTTTGAGGTTATTTTTTTTGCGACGTGGGTTCATTTTTTGAAAACTACATACTTTTTCCTACAAAAAAGGTACTCTTGTTGTACTTCGCCTAGAGCGACGGTTTTCGAGAAAATTGAAGGCAAAGAGTTTGCTCTGATGGGTTGCTAACTGGTTAATCAACATAAACTTATGAAAGTTATGGCGGTTCAAAAGTAACCAAGTAGTTATTAAATAATCAATTGGAAAATCAAAATTTCATGATTTTTAAAACATCTTATTGCTTTAAAAACGAAATAAACCAATTACCAAAATTCCTTATTAAAATAATGCATTCCTTAATTCATTCATAGTAAATGTTTAAAGTGACCACCATTCATTTCAATGCAGACATCTGCTCCAAGATCTGCGTACCCTGTGGAATATCCTTGGTGTCCAAATTTGATCGAAACAGTCAATAATATAATGCGTTGCCGTAGTTGCTCTTCAGAATTAATCGGCACTGAGTAAACCAAAGCTTTCAAGTGGCCCCAGAAGTAGAAATCTAGTGGATTAAAGTAAATCTTTTAAAGCAATAAGATGTTTTAAAAATCATGAAATTTTGATTTTTCAATTAATTATTTGATAACTACTTGGTTACTTTTGAACCGCCATAACTTTCATAAGTTTATGTTGATTAACCAGTTAGCAACCCATCAGAGCAAACTCTTTGCCTTCAATTTTCTCGAAAACCATCGCTTTGGGCGATGTGCAACAAGAGTACCTTTTTTGTAGGAAAAAATATGTAGTTTTCAAAAAATGAACGTTGCAAAAAAAATAACCTCCAAAAAAGTTATTCACGAAACAACCCCCTACCCTTGCAAAAACTACCCTTCCCGCTTTTCCAAATAATTTTTCAGTATCACCATTTAATTTAGGGTCAAAATTTATGGCAGAGCATTTTTTTTCGAAATTTATTCTCGTTTTCTAAGCCTGCAATTTAAGGGTGAAATTAAAAAACAACCGTTTTTTAAATTCACCCTTTCAGTGCCCCTAACTCCCTTAATATGCATTTTCCGCCCTATACTTATAGGAACTTGTTTTATTATTTTTAGGAGTACTATCACCCTCTGATTTTTTTACACCATTTCAATGATCAACTATCTCAAATAGAATTTCTCACGGAGACAAAAATTTCCCGTTTTTTCTAAAAATTCCCACGAATTACTCAAAATCAATAATTACAGTGTCGTCAAGAGACAATATTCAGGGAGGGGGCTTTCCTTGCTGGTCATTTACGCTATTATCCGACGAACTAGACATATAACACTACCGTGTTAACAAAAAACCATTTATTTTTCCAAAAATAATGCAACATTATCAATTTTAACTAAGTAGTACATTAAAAGATTAATAAAATAAAAACACTACAAATACGTCCTTGTCTAACTCAATCTGCAAGTGCCCACTAACGGCGACTGATCCAACGAAACGAATGAATTGAATGAGCCAGGGAAGATTTCGACAGACGACATCCAAAAAATGACAGAAAATACAATTTACCTGTGAATTAAACTGACAGACACTACTGTCACTGTCGTGGATCTTCTCGTTGGACAGACTATACCCCCTAGGCGATCTAGGCGCTGCGTTGTGCGTCCTCTATGAGAACTGCGGTAGGCGATGCGCAAAATCTTATTTTTACTGAGTGAGAGATTAAATGTGTATTTACATTTAATTAAATGTATAAAGTTGCAATAAAGCTTTAAGATACCTTACTTTGAAACCCTCGTAAGTATATAAAACCTGTTTTTCCATGAAACTATGAAGTAGAAGTGGTGCAAAGATTGAACGAGAACGAGTCTATTTAAAAATGAATCGTGAGATTCGATTTAC
Source organism: Sitophilus oryzae (assembly GCF_002938485.1). Lineage (NCBI taxonomy): Eukaryota > Metazoa > Arthropoda > Insecta > Coleoptera > Curculionidae > Sitophilus > Sitophilus oryzae. The sequence continues at coordinate 937,866 of NW_022147349.1, read as the reverse complement.
TGCTTAGAATGTAGAATGAATGAGAGGGGGGCCAATCACCGCGATCTCAAAGATCTATTGTTTCCCCTTTCCTTGAGTTATAACTCGTCATACGTGTTGTAGGGGGGATTTTAGGGGTATTTCCCATCCTCTTCTGACAACAGATGTTCTTCCTCATACACCCTTCCACGGTTGGAGTTTGGCCTTCCATGCCCTTCACATTCGAGGAGCTTGCGTTCGACTGACGTACCCATGAGGTGGAGACTGGAGGATCTGTCTCCATCTTTGAATAAGAAGGCTAAGGAAGGAGCATATCAAAAATCTTAGGTCCACCGCGATGGGCCTCAAATATGGCCGACTTAAATTCCGGTTTATCAGTGCCGTTCTAATTTTATTTAAAAAATGTAAAACTATGATGTAGGGTAGACGTGGGGTAGACTCAATAATATGTTGTTTTATTTGACGTTGTGAATAAATGTTGGTAGTTATTAAAATTGTTACAAAAATATATAATTCTAATAAAAATAGATAAGTTATAATAATTATTTATTAGAGAACGGTATACGGTCGAGTCGGCCTACAAACACGTAAACGTTTACGTACGCATGCGCATTTCTTATATTTTTTGTTTTTTATACACGTAAAAGATTCTTTACGTCTACGTGCCAGCAGCGGCCGACTCGACCGTATGCCGTTGTTCTCTATTAACACAAACATCCGATACGCTACTGAAGCAGGTAAATCTGGTAAATCAAATTGACGTATCTAAATTCTTTGACATCTAATCTTTGACAAGTAGTAAATAAAAGTAAAAATGCAAGAAAAATATATAATTAGTTAATTTAAGTGAATTTCATAAATGATCTGTTTACTACACGTATGTATATTATATAGTCACTTACTAGCGAAAAGTTGTTCCATTATTTCACTCGATTTTTGCCGAGATCTACCGCACGCTACACAACCAACTATTTTAGAGTCTTTTTCGATAAATCGCGATAGTGTAACTGTTAATTTAAGTTCTGCCACAATTTCCATCTAGATTTACTACCTTTATACAACTATCAGTAGTAGAATAAATAATAAATAACATAAAATAAGCTCCGTAAAGACTGACAAATCCATAAAATTTCAAATCAAATTCAAATGTGTCAAATGAATCGTCAAACAGAACTGTCAAGGATCCCCACCCTAGAGTGCTTTTTCCGCTCACCATGCATGCATACATGGATAGCATTATGCTCCTTCCTTAGTCTTCTTATTCAAAGGTCTCCATATAATATAACTTTTGCTAAAAATTGAACTTACGAGGTTTTCAAAGTAAAGTACCGTAATCATTATAATATGTGAAATTTACTCAGTTTACATGAATTTTAGAATTTCCCTTTTCCCCCTGGTACTCGAAATTTCCCACGAATCAGAAAATTTCCACGAGTTGGCATCACCGGTATCATGTGACATATTCTTCTTTAAATTTCTGCCAATAAACGGGGTATCCCAGGCTGAGCGTGCATTAGAGGTTTCTAGAGAACCGCAATATGTAGATCGGAGATTTTTGTACACAAAACAATTTATTTTAGGTCTAGAAACATGTACAGTCAAAAAGTAACGAATTGAAAAGCCTTTTCACTAGTGAAATAAAAAAGTGGGTTTCCATTTGATAAAAAATGATTTAATTCAATTCCATGACACTTACCGCCATTATTATGACATTTGAAAAATTTAATTTTTGAAATAGATAGCCACATGTCTTCTCTTTATGTCACAGTGGCTGTGGTAATCACTAAATTTGACTTATAAGCTATACAAATTTTTTTGACAGGTAGTTTTTTTGTCCAAAAATTTTAAATATTTTTTTTCTCAAAAACGGTTAATGTTAGGTATAGAGTGTTTAACATCCATATTCATAGAATTTACATTTTACAAGTATGTAATAAAAAATGGGGGCACCCATTTAAAATAAGAAAGTTGCTGTCAACTTCCGGTGTTTCCGAAAGTGCCACCATAGTGAAAATATTTTTAATCGACATATCTCGTTGTAAAACATTGATGTACAAAAAATCTCCGATCTAGATATTGTAGTTTTCTAGAAACTTCTAATGCACGCTCAGCTTGGGACACCCTGTATATCTGCCAACCTGTATCTATTTTTAACTTTAACTTAAAATTCTAATAACTAGTGATGTAAAATTACCCGTAATTCACAAGTTGGTAATGTTACCGGTAATATTACGGTAACATTGGTAATTTATAATTAAAAACAGCTCTTTAAATATAATTTTTTTAATTTCAAAACTGTAAAAACATTACAAAAAAGACAAGAACGTTTTTTAAACTTCTTAATGCTCGTTTCAAAGGAGTTGGTAGCACAGAGCACCTATAAATACACGGGAAACGGAGGTCGGGTGTTTTGGTGCACAAGAGCATCATGAACGTTCAACGTTAATGTTTTTGGGTTAACTTTCGTTTAGCTGAAATCAGTTATTCAAAAAAAAAAAAAAATTATCTTTAAAAAGCTACTGTGAACCACGGAAAACACAAATTTTCCTGCGGAAATGCGTAATTTCCAAATTTCGCACTTTAGAATAACTGAAATCTGCTATAAAAAAATACATTTTGCCTTTTATTTTTAATATTTTTCTGAACATATAAACACAAACATTTTTCTGCGGAAATAAACTGTTTTCATTTTCTAAGGAAATTTATTAGACTTTAGAATAGCTGAAATCAGTTATATAAAAAATAAATATATTTTTGTTTTAATAAAAATAAATATATTTTTTAGAAGCATTCACGAATTGAGGAAAATCAAAATTTTTCCTGCGGAAATAAACTGTATCCATTTTCTGAGGAAATTTAATAGACTTTAAAATATGCACTGATTAGAAAAAATGCTCTGACTTTAGAATAGCCGAAATCTGTTACATTTATATCAATGTTTGTATTAAATTTTAGACATTTTTCCGATTATAAAAACAAGAAAAAACTGTGCGGAAACTATTTATTTTCATTTTATATAAAAAATGTTCTGATTTTAGAATAGCCGAAATCAGTTACATTTACGCTAGTTGTTCTGTTGAATTTTAGACATATTTTCCACTATAAAAACACCAAAAGAAATGTGCGGAATAGCCGGGGAGGTTGGCACAGTTTCTAGTGCGTTAGTGCTGTAGACTGTTCACCTCCGCGATCTGAGTTCGACTCCCAGCGGAACTAATGTGGTCAAAAAGGTAATTCGGTCGAATTACTTGGTAATATAAAAAATGTTTTACTAGTATTCAGACCTTGTTATTATCACAAAAAAGTCTACGGAATTTTGCTTTTCATGTTTTAGAACGAATAGTGATCCTCTTTCCGACCTTTAATACAGATCAATGAATAATATCTATTCTTAATATCGCTATAACATGCACACCATTTTTTAAAAAGTAGACAGTTTATAAAACAATATATTCACCTTATTATACTCGTATTATCGGGTCTTGTAAAGTATAAGTACCCCCGAATTTATTTTTTTTTTGGCAGAAAGTCCTATTTTTATAGAACAGTTTAAAAGAAAAAAATCCTTGGATGAAGCACTTTTGAACCAAAAAAAAATCATTTAAAAGTGTCTATAAAGTGTAAAATATTTTTGCAAAATCACACTTAATTATTAAAATATAAAAACCACAGCTTAACACCCTCCACAAAGAAAATCTAGCCAAAGCAACCCAAATGCTAACCAATCTAATATTTTTGCAAAATCACAGTTTATTAATAAAATAAAATGAAAAAATGATTTTTTGTTTTGAATCAGCCCTATTTACGTAAAGCTTTAATAAAAAACAAGAATCAGTGCAACATTCCGAGGTACTTATAGGGTTTACAAGAACCTATATTATCTATTCTACAAGAATTGTTATTCCTCCGAAAGATGTTTTACCCCACCTAGCACCCCTATGCGCTCCCGGGTCCCGTAAGCTTCTAAACTGAAAAATGTATGAAAAACAAAGTGCACAAAATGACATTGACACATTTCCGCAGGAATTTTTGTGTATTTCTTTGCTCGTAAAGGCTCGTATAAAACAAATATAAGTTCATTTTTCATGTAACTGATTTCGGCTATTCTAAAGTCAAAGCATTTTTTTATGTAAAATAAAAATAAAAAAATTCCGCAGACACTTTTTTGTGTTTTTATGTTTAGAAAAATGTTTAAAACACACCCGAAGACTAGTTTTGATGTAACAGATTTCGGCTATACTAAAGTCCGAAAAATGAAAATGACGCATTTCCGCAGGAAAATTTTTGTATATTTATACTCCTAAAGTTACGATACGATGATGCGATATTAATTTTATTGTTGAATTTAAAGACTTCAGTCGGTTAGAAACGGTTAACCAATCGAAGCCTTTAAATACAACCAATGAAATTAATGGACGCGTTCAGGGATGGTCTGCGGCTGAGTGGCTGAGTAAGCGATTTCCCTAAACGGTCTATTCTGAGGAACAGCAACAGTCAGCCGCTGTGCAAAATTCTTAGCGGTAAAGATTTAGGAGACAAGTCAGCCTTGATCTATTTCCTTATCTGTTCAACTAATGTAAAATAACTAAAAACAACTTTAATTTTCTCAGTTTATTGTTTACTTTTTATGGTTTGTTGAAGTTTGTAGTCAATCGTAGTTAATCGAATCTTTAAAAATAGGAGATATTTGTTGCCAAAAAAGTTACAAAGCAGTAGGTTAATCTAAAACGTCCGAAAAAGACTTAGAAGTAAATAGAGATCGAAGAAGTTAAAGAAATAAAGAAAATTCAACTTGATTTTCATCTCATGTAGAATTTTCTAAATACATTGAAATTAAGAAAAAATGCTACTTTTTGAAAAAATCTAAATCAGCATAAATAACTTTTGATTGTAATTATAATACCGTCTAATCGAAAAAAATTGCGCCTAGTTGGCTTATAAATAACGATCGATAATATTCCCTATAATAAGTAACAGCAATCTTCACCTCCACATCACCCCTGACGTCGTTTTTTTATTGTAGGGTATTTACACCTTCAGTAATTTTATTTGTACCATACCATCGAAAAAAAAAATGCGTAAAACGTGACTTGGTCGAACTGCCATTTCCTGTTATTTTAAGTTTTGTTTTGTTTAGGTGTATTGGTAAAATTATTTTTATAAACTGTTATTTTTTAGAAATTTAATGTTTAATACTGTATTGTCAAATAATATATTTTTAATTATTAAATGATCAGTCAGTACTAATAAATCTTTTTTCAAAATAATTTTTATTCTAAAGACTAAAGATCGATTATAGACAGATTTGACGAAGACGATTTATTTATATTTCTCTCAAGTTTTTATAGTAGACAGAGAGCGCAAGAGACAGCTACTGTCTCTTGTTCTTTCAGCTGCTTTGTGCCGTTTAGGGAATATCGTAAGCTGCTGGTCAGCGAAATTCTACGCTGAATGTCAGCGGCTGTGTTCCCTGAACGCGCCCAATATCGTATCAACGTATCGTCGGACAACGGATGCATGAAAATCAAGCTTAACGCCTTCTAGAACGCATATATAAAGTAATTTTTTATATAACAGATTTCAGCTAAACGAAAGTTGAGCCATGTTTTTTCCCGCACGGAATATGCACTTTTGATAACTCGTTGAATAGAAATTGGAGAAAAACTTGAACTTGAAGCCATCTTAATTAGACGAATAGACGTTACTTGCTAGTTACTGAATACGAACTATTTCAGCTTTTATTCTATACAGGTATTACATATTTAAATACTAGTTTTTTATTTTAATGTCTATGAATACAGGTTACGGGGCAGGTAGTTCCGTCGCGCCTATGGCTATTTTATGGTCCACAACTCTCGATCTGTGCTATCAATTCCATTGGAACACAGTAGAGTCAGAGTCAGAGTGGCTTATATTATAATACGTAATAGAGTGGATAATGGTAAATCATCCTCAATATCGTCATCTGGTTCTTCTTTCTCTTTCGTTAATTGAGTCTAGTAAAGTTAGACAAATGAGAAAAGAGTAGAGCGGGAAAAAAAGCAATATTACCAATGTTACCGATCTTGCGTAATTATATTACGTAATATTGCCAAAATTACTGGTAATATTATATTTATTAATATATACAATAATATATATTACCGGGGTAATATTACCTCCCAAGTAGCATCTATCTGACTTCGAACTAAATTTGACCTGAAGCGACGTCAGACTTTGTGCAAATTTAGGTCGGGTGCTGGTGATACGACCTGTGACGTCGCTTTCCTATTAAAAGCGACGTCGTTGGATCCGAGTCGGTAAATCCAACGATCTGTCGACGTACAAAATAACAACGTACCATTTTTATTAATTTCCACGTTGGCTTGCACGACGTACATATACTTGAACTAGCCCGACGTCTATATACCCGTTGTCCGAATAGGATACGTCTCACTGATACTCCCTAAAGTAACGTCCAATTATATTTTGTTGTGTTTTATGTTCATATTTATAACCTAATTTACGTATCTTTATTTACGTCCGTAAATACAACCCATTAAGTAGCATTTGCGACCTAATGAACATCATGAACATAACCTAATAAAAAGTTTTTGTAAGCAAACTTAATTTTTTTATTATGCCTAAAAAGGCATTTAGACATTCATCTACATTTTACAGAAAGAGGTCGAGGCTTTTGCAAAATAATAATAGTAGTAGTGATGTCTTGCCTCCACCCGTAAATGCTTTTTATCCGGAAGAGATGCTGCATTACACAGGTGCATCTTAATTTAATTTTTTAGCTTAGGAAACCAGCAGACCCCATCCTCCTCCGACATGTGAGGTTAGGCTTAAAAAAGTGGCTGCCCATTTTTTTTAAGGAGAAAACAAAAACTAAAATATAGTTGCACAAATCCACAAATCACTGATACGCAAAGTGAGGTTACGTGGCGTATGCGTGGCGTAGGTTGGAATTATATACGTCATAATACGATTGCCGGTCGTCCGGCTTGATGACTTCGGTCGTGTGAGACGACTAATGTTGGAGACCCGGTCGGAATTGGTATATTGGTAGTTCATATTAAGTCGGACACAGAAATCCGCCATTCTTAACACGTATCAGTTTGTCAGCCATTTTAAAATCGTTTTTTGTTTTTAAAATTTATATTCACATTTCGATTTCTAGTAGAATAATATTGATAAGGTTGAGTTTGGGGGGAACCACAGTACAGTTTTATGATTAAACCAGCTAGAAAATTAAAAAAATATTTTGCGAGTTACTTTTTTATAGATATTTTTATTTCATAAATCTACCTAATTTTGAAGGCGCTCGTTGTTTTCCGGAGTATTTTAATCAGATAACGTCCAAGTGCTACTTGGGCCTTTTACATCACTACTAATAACATAACAACAAATATTTTCCACAATTAATTTTTTTAAGGAAACATTTAAAAAAAAATCTTTTATATTTTTAATTATGATGTCCATACTCATTTATATTTTTTAACAGCAAATTGATATTCGCCCTCACGAATGTTAGGAGCTGATATTCGCGTTCATATTCATGTTTACAAGTTAGAATAGCCAACACAGTAATAATACCGTATGATCGAGAAAAAACGGCGTCAGCGATGGCTATGGAATGAAGATCGCTGTCATTTTATATGTAAATTTATATGAGAAATGTCATCGATGTTCATTTCCCAGCTAACTGGACGCCGTTTTTTTTCGATCATACGGTATATTAACAATATAATATACCGTATGAAAAAAAAACGGCGTCAGCGATTTCTATGAAATAATGAAGATCGCTATCATTTTATATGTAAAATATGGGGACTGACATCGATGTTCATTTCCAAACCAACTGGACACCGTTCTTTTTTTCGATCATACAGTACGCCTAAATATGTTTGTATTGTTCTTACTTACTCTATGGTTCTTTCAACAGGTTTTTTATAATGGCTACCATGGGGATTGTTCAAAAACATTCTTAGTAGGTGACGTTGATGATGAAGGGAAAAAACTGGTAGAAGCCACTAGAGTTTGTTTATATGAAGGTATTGGGGTGTGTAAGCCTGAGGTTCATTTCCGCGATATTGGATATGCTATTGAAAAGAAGGCATCTGAATTAGGATACAATGTAATACCAGCATTTTTGGGTCATGGAATTGGGCATTACTTTCATGGACCGCCAGACATATATCATATTAGTAAGTATTTTTTAAGTGTAATCTCATTCAAAAATATATTAGATCCAAGATATTTATTTATAGGTATTCTTCTCAATTATACAAGCTGAGTTTCCTACGATGTTCTCTATGGGTATCTCGGAAACTACTGAAGATAGAGAGTTGGTTAAATGGGGAAAGAATTATTGCAGTTTTGTGTGGGTATAAATATGCGCCTTTCAGATTTTTTCAACTTACGATTACGATTACGACTTGGTTCAACTTTTCTTTGCCATACAATTTCGAGGATACGTTAACCGGTGAACGTTACTTACGTTGTTTAGAGAACGGTTTTCAAGACATGTTAAAAAAGTTAAATTTAGATACTCGCGCATTAATAGAGTGGTTCTAACATGACTTTCATTATAACACACCACCCCCACAATGTAAGAAATGTTAAAAATTATTTATATCATAATTATGTAGACTTAGGGATAGAAAGAGGTGGACCAATTGCAATAGCCTCCTCGATCACCTGATCTATCCATTTATATTTTTTATGCGGTATGGTTAACAACAAGGTTTACAAAACAACTTATGAATTAAGAGAGGCACTCGAAGAAACGGTACAGGAGAAGTATAATTAAGTCGACCGGTCGTTCTGTGAGAATAGCTAGAAATTCAGTTTTAAAAAGATGCATTTATGTACTCAAAACAACGACGGATTTTTTTAACATTTTCTAAAATAACTTAAAGTGTATGTAGTGATATTATTTTTTTTTAAGTTTTACCTTATGTAATGTAAATTGTAAGAGCCGAATTAGGGACAATTTTTAAAATAGCCAAAATTTGTTTTTTTCGAAATATCTAGTAAGCTATGAACGTTTTTAAAAATCTGAAAGGTGCATATTTATGACCACACAAAACTGCAATTCTTTTCCCATTTAACCGACTCTCTATCTCCAGTGTAGTTTCCTAGATACCCATAGAGAACATCGTAGGACACTCGCCCTGTATGTTATAGAATTCTTATTATTTAGAGAAATTCTTGTTGCCATTCTAATCGCGTCTATTTCTTTTGTTTCTAATTTTCTTTTATTTCTTTCTTATTTGTTTATTTCTTTAGTTATTTCTTTTTGTGAGTCACTGAGTTGCCATGTTGCACATCCATAGAGTAATATACTTTTAACTAGTTTCTCTTATATATCATATATCTTGTTTTTATCATAGAATTATGCATCTGATATTTCGTGCCTGTATTACTATTACTATTGTTGTTTATTTCCCTATCGTCCGCTCCATCTTTGTCTATGTTTCCATCTCCTGTGAATATCGAACCTAGGTAAATAATATCAGGGGTTAGGGGGGTATACTGCAACCCCGTCGGAGCTCTTTAGTGATTCCAATTTCCTGTGAGAGACCGCTGACCGTTTTTATTTGTGAGTTTCTTCAATGGTTAAGATTTTGTACAGATTTTACCAGCGCACAGAGGAGTATCTGCAGAGTATAACAAATCAACAAGTAGCGTCACTTCGGTTCCGAAATTTACAAGCGCATGCGCGAAATAGACAGGATCAACGTTAACATAGAATACCAATCAGCCGACCAAATTTAGTCAGGTAGAAAAGGCAATAAAACATGATATAAAAAGGTAATATCGCCTTTTTTGGTTTCATTTAAGTGCGAAACGTGTTAATTGTTGTTTGTTGTGTTTTTAATAATTATCTACATATATAAAATGCTAATGTTTATCTGTGTCGTCTCTACTGAAGTAATGACTTGCTCTAGAAAGTTGCTTTTTTTACTAAAATATAGCTAATTGGCTCTTCTAAAAACTGTCGTCGTTGGATTTTTTGTTTTTCATTTAATTAAACAAAAAATAAAAAGTTTTTTTTTCCTGATGTCGTGGGTCGTGGCGGATGAGCCAGGCCAGTCAGGAACGTGTTGTGCGTATCGCCCTTGTTTAACAAGACCAGTTGGTTGATCAGTAAGTACATTTAACCATGTGTTCTATGAGTCCACTTCAAGTTTCTTACATTGTATTCGACATAATTCACGTTTTCAGCAGTGTATTAGTCAGGATCACCTTCAAGGCCGCCGGCTAAAATTGGAACATCAAACATCAAAGGTTCCGACGCTTACTGTCGCTACTCGTTCGTTTGTTATACTTTGGTATCTGCGTGGAAAATCCGGTTAAAATTATTTTACGTATTTCTTTTAAAAAATAAATAATAATATAATATAATCAAATTTAATATGAACTTAAAATTATACTATTTTACATTAATACAACATAATTTAAAATTATATTATTTTACATATACAGGGTGTCCCTAATTCGAGGGTCAATCTGTGATCTTAGAGACCATAAGAAATACAAAGGAATTCAAATTATGTCAAAGTTGCGCAATTTTATGACTACTAAAATGTCGCTTAATTAAAAATTTTCGGCTTTTATATTGTATTGTATATTGTATTTAAGACTTTTGAGGATATTGACGAGAATTAATTGACAAAAAAAAATGTATTATAAAATCGTTTTTAATTTTTCATGGATTTATTTGAAGAGATATTTTAAAATAAATGCCACTTCATCATAGTCACTTTTTTTAAAATATGGTGGCATTAAATTTAAAATTTGACGTTTCGTTTCCGAGATATCAACTTTTATTTTCATCAACTTTTATTTTTTAAAACGGGACTTTTTAATTTCCCAAACTTTTTTGACAAAAAATGCAAAACTTTCCCATAATTTGACCTCATTCGTATTTATAAATTCTGAGATACCAATGGCTATCCTTTAATTTGGGACACCCTGTACACTACCAACAAAAATATTGCTATTGCATTCGGCAGAAATAGCATTTTTTAACTCGTCTAGATTTGGGTATTTTTTATCCTTGTATATCCTGTTTTTTAAATGGCCCCAGAGAAAGAAATCATTTGGCGAAATATCAGGAGACCTTGCTGGCCAATTTACTGTATGATTTAGGCCAATAACGTTTCCGTTAAAACTATTGTCTAAAATTCCCAGGGTACTTTATGTGCCGGGCAGCCGGTCCATTTGGTACCAACTTCCTGATTTTCCCTATGGCAGCCATCCATTGGTACCAAACTTCCTGTTTTCGCTAGCGGCATCATGTAAAGCAGGTAAAATATGATTTTCGAGTAGTTCCAAATAATATTCTGCATTTAAATTTCGCGTAAGAAATAATGGCCCGATAATATTGTGTCAGAATATCCCTGCCCAAACATTTACTTTCTGTGGATATTGCGTCCTTGTTTCGCCAAACCTGTGTTGGTTTTCTTTGTTTCAATATCGATAATTTTGAACATTGGGTTCATTATTTAAGGTAAACGTGCATTCGTCAGTGAAACATATGTTTTTAAAAAATCCCTATCCGTGTTTGCTTTCTTTTCCATCATATATTGTGTTGTGAGCCAGTTGTGGACTTGACCTAACCCTCACAATATATAAAGTGGTCCGGCCCCTTGGATGACCTTAACATCGCATAGACACCACAATGATTCATTCTGTTCGAGAAGAATCAAGACCCACTAGAATGGACTCGCTGAAGATACGAGAACATTCGAAACTTTTCTAGTGCGCCTAACGATCTTTGACTATTTAGATTTCTCTTTTACCTTGTCGGTATAGAAAGCCGAAGCGGCAGTGGCCTAGAGAGGGCAGTTATAAATATACAGTTGGACGCGCCAAATTCAAAATAGAATTCTTAGTTATAAAATCGTTTAGCCATGAAAATAGTCTCTATAAAGTCTTTTATCGTTATTATTTTGTTAATTTATCGTTATTATTTTGTTAATTAGTGTTAAATAAATAGTGTTTTAAATAAATTGTGACTTTTCTATCCACACGGAACCATTGAAAACAGTAACAATTGGTGTCAAAATTATGGCGTGTGTGATAGGATTAGAAGAATGTAAAGAGACTGACCATGGCTCTGAAAAATTGTTGAAAGAGACTTGAAAGTGTCCTCGAGCTTCAAGAAATGCATGTGAAAGAGAGAGAGTGCGAAACATATGGAAAGAGAAAGCATTTTGCAAAGCTAGGACTGAGAGACGTTTTGGTGGACAGGACCGGTGGAGGATCCTGACACTATTTTTGCTTTGAGTTGGAAGGTGACCTTGACTCGATAGCCTACACAAATTAGACGACAATCCTTGAACAATTTGAATAGTAAAAAAAAAATGACAGAGAATTCTAAAATTGGGCGACAACTTTTGAACAATTTGAATAGTAAAATAATTGACTTGGAAGTTAATTTAGAAGAGAAAATCAGTGATAAAATTAATAATGTTTTAGAAGATCGCAGAAAATTCTAAGAGCCCAGACAAGACCAGCTTTAATAATGGAAATGCTTAATTTAGAAGAAAAGATAACAGAAAATTCCAGGGAATTAGAAGAAAAAAGATTATAGAGAAATTCTACGGAGCTACTACAAGAGACAAAATAGTAAACACAAAATTGGGTGACGATGTAAAAATAAAAAATCAGGAAATTTTAAAACAAAAGAAATAGAAAAGCGCTGGTGTACCAAAATGTCAAAGAAATATCAGGTATGGCACCGAAACTAGTCGAAGAGAATAAGGTATATCTCCAAAGTCAGTTATTAAACCTCCACAGTTTGACTTGAAAAAACCACTTGGGCCAATTATTTTTACCAGTTTGAGGCCAGCATGCTAGAGCGAACGGATGGACACTGACCCTGAAAGAGGTGGCTACTGCCACTGTCGCACTGCGAGAGATGCGACTGATATCCACTCAGAACTATTGTCACCATCGGAACAGCAGGAATCATTAAACTTAGCAACTGGTACTGACATTTAGAAATGCGTGAGGTACAGCCAAAATCATTTTGAACTTATGTCTATCATTCCCAGCTAAAAACACGCATTCAAAAAGTCAAATGAGTTCTCTGCGGGAGTTTGAAGCCGACGACGTAGCCTTCCGCCCGTTCGCCTCGCGTACCCTGCTACGCCAGAGAATATTATGGAGCGGTTCGCAGTACAGGCATTCTCCTCAGACGGACTTACGTGACAACGTAGACAAGACAAAGCACTTCTCTAAGCCTCACCCCAACGCACTTGGTGGATGCTTTGGATGCTTTAGCTTACGATGCCCTCTAGAATTTGAAAGCCACTTGAAACAAAGTTCTTTATGGTCTCTAGTGAGAAGTACAGACGGTCAAACCAATGTTCCGACAGATCCGTGGAAGGCATTGTACGGAAAGTCATGGAGGAGGTACATGGGGCAAGAAAGGACCGACTTGTTGAATTTCGAAACAAGGCCAGAGCAGGGACACGTAGAGAAGTCACTGTAGAAAAAGACGTGGACATCCGGTTTCGCCAAATTAATCCCAGATCAAAGGACACATTATCGAGCAGTACCCAACAGGTTCCAACGAAACTGCTCAAGTCGCGAGAACGTAGCCACAACACAAGTTCAAATCAGTCATTTGTGGATACGGTTTTGGATGGAGAGTTACGGACCGCATGCTTTTGGATACAGAAGTTTTGACAGAAACGATCATCAGGCCGGATATCCCTTGAAACATCAAAAGGGATTAAAACAACACAATGGCGACTACGGCTAGCTACAGGAAGTCTGCTTTCATCCATGGAGAAGGATAGATCTTAGCATTTTGTTATCGGAAGCACCTTTGTTTTAATCATCGAGGTGTTAGTGGCAGACATCGAAGATGAACTTATTCTCGGAATGGACATCACTTGACCACTAGAGGTTTTTAGGCTAAACCCCTCAAACAAAGAGATTTTAAAATAAAATGAAGAAATCTTGGAAGTGGTTCTGCATCGAAAATGTGAGGAGACACTTCTCGTGGTGGTAGCAGAAGATGTTTCTTGATCCCCTGAGCGCTGTGAGATATTTTTGGATGGTTGCTCTAGAAGGTGGAAATGAATAATGTGGGAGTATTATTCTGTTGGATTAAGGAATACCATGACAGCGAAATGGGTAACGAGGAGATCATCGCTGTTGGAAGCCCCAAGCCTGAGCGAAGCAAGAAACTGTACCGGTGGGAGTAATGAACGAATTATTATTCACAGCATCCTTTGAAGAAGTGAACCCTCTTAGAGGGTACTGTTGTTCAGTCTCCTCAGTCATTCGAAGATGTGGAAGCTCCCAAGATTTAGACTTTGAAATTCAGGGAAGTGTGGGGTAATGTGAGTGAAGTGTATTCGCTGTTACACAAAGGGTTATCCCGAAAATATTAGAAAATTGAGAAACCTGATAGTCGTAACACCTGAGGAGAAACAGAAGGCCAAGCAGTTCCTGCTAAAGCAGTACCAAGATGTGTTTGATAAAGCGAAAACGTTAGGATTAGAGAGGTCGTACCAATTTAATTTACAACATATAAATTGATACAGGATACTGCGCACGACCAATCGCAAACAAAACGTCCGAGAAGACTTCCGCTCGCCAAACATTGAAGAAGCTGATAAAATCCTTTCGAGAAATGAAAGAAGAGGGGTGTCATCAACCATCTAGTCAAGCCCGTGGACATCTCCGGTAGTACTAGTTTTGAAGTGACGGTACGGGTACCACAGGTTCTGGTTGATTATCGGCAGCTCAATAATGTTACAAAGAAGGATAGCTATCCCCTGCCGAGGATAGACGATACTCTAGACACGCTGGCGGGGTCGACGATATTCTCTACTTTGGATCTGAAGATATTGGCAAGTCGACATGGCGCCAAGACAGAGAGGAAACAGCGTTCTCGGTGGGCTCCGGACTGTGGCAATTTACTGTCATGCCTTTTGGATTGTGCAACGCGCCAGCTACCTTTAAGAGACTAATGGAGTCTGTGTTAAAGGGACTATCCTGGACTACCTGTTTCGTGTACCTGGATGACATCATAGTGGTTGGGAAATCCTTTGACGATCATCTGAAGAATTTGGAAGAAGTTTTCAAGCGACTAGGGAGCTCTGGTTTGAAACTTAGCCCCAAGAAATGTCATCTGTGTCAAGAAAAGGTACACACTACTTGGGCCATGTAGTCTCCTCCCAGGGAGTTGCGGTAGATCCACAGAAGACCAAGACAGTGGAAGAGTGGCCGATACCCAAAGACAAACATGAACTACGAAGCTTTTTGGGACTATGCACATACTATCGCCGCTATGTACAAGGTTACGCCACCATCGCAAAACCATTGACCAGACTTACCGAAGACGAAAGGCGTTTCTCTTGGGACTCAGATTCTGACGAGGCATTCCGAAGATTGAAGGCCCTGACTAGTGCGCCCATACTTAGCTATCCTCTTGGCAACGGAAACTTTATATTGGATACCGACGCTAGCAATGTTGGGTTAGGCGCCGTTCTGTCTCAGATCCAGGATGGTCAAGAAAAAGTAATTGGTTATTTTAGTAAGACCTTGTCAAAACCGGAAAGGAACTACTGTTAACCAGACGAGAATTACTAGCAGTAGTTAAAGCAGTGGAACACTTCTACAAGTATCTCTATGGAAGAAAGTTCTTGTTAAGAACAGACCATGCTGCTTTGAAATGGCTGTTGCAGTTTAAGAATCCTGAAGGGCAGATAGCTAGATTGAACGATTACAAGAATTTGACTTCGACACAGAACATCGAGCTGGAGCAATCCATCGAAATGCCGACGCACTTTACAGAAGACCTTGCGCTAAGGACTGTAAGCATTGTTCCCGAGCAGAAGAGAAAGAAGTGAAACTCCTAAGAACAACTGTGGTTAATGATAGTTGGCAACCCGAAGATCTTGCAAATGACCAAACCAGTGACCCAGAATTAGGTTTAGTAATTAACTGGAAAACCCCAGGCCAAAGACCAACATGGGAAGAAGTTTGCAGATATTCGCCGAACGTAAAGACGTACTGGGCCCAGTGGAATTTCTTGGTAATAGATAACGGACTACTTCGCCGTGTGATCGAGAGACCGGAGGGACAAAAAGAGAGAAGGCAGATCGTCATTCCAAAGAAGAGGGTCCCAGAAGTCTTGGAGGAAGTTCACAATGGAACCAGCGGTGGACATCTTGGTGTTAGCAACACACTTGGCAAGCTGCGTGAACGGTTCTACTGGGTGAACTGCAAAGAAGATGTGAGGGCCTGGTGTAAGAAATGTGACATTTGCGCAGCCATTAATGGGCCACAAAAGCGTGGTAAAGCCCCTATGCGCCAGTACAATGTTGGTAGTCCCTTCGAACGAATAGCGATCGACGTGGCTGGTCCTTTCCCGGAGACGAACGATGGCAACAAATACATTGTGGTAGTAATGGATTACTTCAGCAAATGGGTCGAGGCCTACGCGTTGCCAAATCAAGAAGCGTCCACGATTGCTGATGCCCTTGTTAAAGAATGGATCTGCAGGTTTGGTGTTCCCATGGAGCTTCATTCAGATCAGGGAAGAAACTTTGAGTCCAATCTGTTCCAAGGCGTCTGTGAAGTCCTGAACATCCGCAAGACCAGGACGACTGCTCTACATCCACAATCCGATGGGATGGTTGAACGCATGAACAGAACTATCAACCGTTATCTGGCCAAAGTAGTCTCTGACCACCAAAGAGACTGGGACAAATTTCTTCACCTGTTCCTGTTGGCCTACCGTTCATCCGTCCAAGAATCTACAGGGCAAACTCCAGCCAGCATCGTTATGGGACGGGAAGTGCGCCTACCCTGTGATCTGAAATTTGGTTGCCGACCGGGAGAAGAAGTCGCCGGAGAAGATTATGTCCACACACTACGTCAAAGGATGGACGACATTCATCAGAGAGTCCGCCTAAATATTCAAAGTGCTAGTGACCGAATGAAGGAACACTACGACATTCAAGCTGAGCATGGAGGATACCAACCAGGGAAGTTGGTGTGGCTATATAACCCGCAGAGACGTCGTGGGTTATCTCCGAAGCTACAATCCTCGTGGGAAGGGCCATACGAAGTCATGGATAGAATTAATGACGTCGTATACCGTATCAGAAAATTGCCAAAAGGAAAACCGAGGGTAGTCCATTTCAACCGTTTGAGCCCCTACCAAGGCGAAATAGAAGATCGTGCTGGGACCGTGAGAACCTGCAGCTTTGATCCCCCTGATTCGGAGATGTCCTTTGACGATTTCATGGCCCGATACAACAGCAGTGAGAAGGCTCGCTATGGTGTAACCAAAGAAGATCAACGAGACCTCTTTTCCGTGCCTCCTGATTATTCGCTCGCTCATTGTGTGGCTCGAGATTTGCGGATGTCCAGAGGAATCGCTGCGACGTTCAATGAGAAGTTTGGGCGTGTCGGAGAACTACGCCGACAGGATCCAGAGGTTGGAAGCGTCTTGAGGCTAACCGACAATGCACATGGTCAAGCAAGGCACATCTTCTACCTGGTCACCAAGGAATGGTCCCCGAGTAAGCCGACTTATCTCAATCTATGGAAGACCCTGATTGAACTGAGAGAAGCCCTGCTAAACAACAACATTGCACGATTAGCCATTCCGAAGCTGGCGTGTGGACTCGATGGTTTGAGTTGGCGTACAATCCGGAACATGATTGAAGTCTTGTTCAGATTTACGGGAATCGAGATCCTCGTTTGCTGCTACAACCCAAAGCTGAGATCAGGAGAAAATAACCCAAAAGCTGAGATTTGGAGAGAAACCAGGCTGCTATTTCTACTCAGACTTCACGCAATGTACCAGGGGCCAGCTTGGTGGTAAATACCTTCTATTCACCACAGTAGTATGTACATCTCGGGACGAGTATGTAATTCTAAGAAGGGGGCGGTGGTACGTTGGTGGGACTCGACCTAACCTCGTACGCTTGCCTACGCCCTCGGATGCCGAATTATAGCATTAGCGGACGCACCGCAATGGATTCATTCGTTCTCGAGAATGAGATCTCAGTTACTCTCGAATGGACTAGTTTTAGCCACGAGAACATTCGAAAACCTTCTGGCGCGCACTGGCGATCTATGGACTATTCTAGATTTCTTTGTCGCTGTAGGTTATAAAGAAAGCCGGCGGCAATATGTCTAGAGAGGGCAGTTATAAAATATAACGGTGGATATTGACGCGCTAAAATTCAAAATAAATTCTTAGTTGTAAATCGTTTTGTGAAAATAGTTCTATAAGTCTTTTCATCGTTGTTAACATTAATTACTGCGTTAAATAAATTCGTGTTTAAAATAAATTGTGACTTTCTATCCACACGGAACCGACGAAAAAACGTAACAGTATCAGTAAAACAAACGCCTGCCGCGCCCCGTATTTCGTCCCCATCTCGTAGCTCTTGGTGCTTTTCATATTTGAAGGAATAGTATTTATGTCGTTTCAAAATTCGAAACGCTGTAGTGTGATCTATTCCTATTTCATCCTCAAGTTTCCTTGTGCTGATCTTTCCATCGTTCTCTTCCACGCACAATAAAACTTCCAAGTCGGTATCATTTCTTGCATCTTCTCTTTGTTCCTGCCTTGCTTCACATCTGCAGTTATTTATTAGGGTACCTTTGGTCTCAAATCTCTGGATATTCCTTGCGATTGTAGATTTTCCAGGTATCGGTCTATTCGGATACAGAGCAGCAAACATGTCCGACACCTTTTGATAACTATTTCCTTGATAATACCATTTAATCATCAATACTTTTTCTTCGGTAGTGTAATTCATGGCTAATATTTTCGATGTAGGTATGAGTTTTTAATAATAATAATAAAGCACTAAATAGATAAATTTCTGAAATGACAACTTCATTTGACAGTTATCTTTTACCTTGACTGGTGCTCATAAGTAAATACAGGGCCATAAGAAAGGAGAAATATTTAAAAAGAAATCGGCGATAACTCGTAAACGGACTAATAAAAAATATCTAAAGTTATTCTTTTGAATGTGGGTTTTAGTGCTCTTCAATAAACCTAAATAGAATTATTCTCTAAAATAATTAGGGAAGCCAATAATTGACCCCATTAAAATTTACATGGGATTTCCTGTCCCGCTCGACGATGCAACACCCGGTATGTATTCAGCATATGCATACCTTTAAAAACCCTATTTACGACTTAGCTGTAAAAATAATAGGGGAGCCAACATTTGGACAGTTCAAAATTTGTAATGGATTTCCTATGTTTCCAACGACGATACACCCAGTACAGTAGAACTGTTAAATTATTGTATAATATTTAAAACCGAAAAAGGTGATCGAAATTCGAAAAAGCAAATGTGTTTAAGATTTCCCAAAAAAAGATAAATGATAAGTTAAATCATGTCTGCAATGAATGGCGTTGCTATGGGTGTGTTTAGTTGCATTCATTTGTTTCAACGAAACGTCAAAGTTGCTACTTCTCACAGATAAGAGGAAAATGGCTAAATTTTATGTCTAAAAATTATAAATTGTTTTTTGTTCTTGTGCTCTTTTTACGCTTCTATATTATTGTTTTGATTGAAAAATGGCTCAGAAAGCTGAGGTATGTATTCTACAAAACGTATTATTAATTTTTGATTATTCTCCATACTAACGATTTTTTTTGCAACTAAAAGTTGGGCGTTCAGAAAAATTTGATTAAATTTGTGACATTTTATTATACTTAAAGATTTAGTTGCGCATTTCTCGAAAATTCTGTATATTGTGTCTATATACGTTTTTACTTGTTAAACATTGGGCTTTCATACAGTAAAAAATAAAATACTGCGACTTTTGCGACTTGCTGATAAAATGAGAAAACATTCTTGGTTTCCTCTTATTTTGCCGATTAGTGATATACTAATGCGAGGCATGGGTACAAAGAATACAAGGTATATGATATTTGCGCAGGTTGGTCGCTATTGCTCACGAGGTGATAACAGGCCGCTATTGGTCAGCGCTCCCGCGCGCGAGTTCAAATCGTTAAGATATTGTTATAAACCTGTTTTTGTTTTATATACCGTCACATTTGAATTGTCGCTAAAGCAGTTACTGTGGAGCAGTGCGTAGAGTCGGGCTAGAAGCTTGCGTGGATCGTCGTAGCATTGCATATTGCGATATTACTACTGGTATTAGTGGCATTGTCCGTGGAAACACTGGAACAGTGATTTTTCTTTCTTTTTTTAGAATCGACGAATTATCCTTTATTTTGTTCATATTATTTCCTCTTTAATTGAAATTAGCAATAATTTATATAAGGTCTACATAAAAAAAATTCGATCAACTATCTGTGTCAAATACCCCACTGTGCGACGGCGGGAAAGGATATATTGCCCGAAACGTTAAGCATATTTTTGTCCGTTAGGCAAATTTGTTCATTAGTAAATAGAATGTCACTGCTGTAAATCACTGCTGACAAGCTGATCTGTGTTGGATTAACGTAGCAGTGTTTACAAAAAACAATTTTATTTTGTAGATTTTTTTACGTTTCACTGACGATAGGATTTTTTTGAAGAGATTTCACAATTAATTACACCAACTCACAATTTTGACACAAATAAAGAATGCAAATGCCAAGAATAAACAAAATGTAGTTTAAACCATGTTTAAACAACCCCTAGGTTTCCATGGCCTCCGCGACAAATTTCGACAAGTTGGGCAACATAGGCCAATCCACAGAATATCTAGCTACGCAACAGAAGCCTCGTTACATGTATAAAATTGTAGCTGTCAAAAGGAGACAGGCTTTTAAAGCCTGTCTCCAAATCAGATATTTTGATGCGGTAGTTTGGCTATTACATAATAGAGGGCGATAAATTTAAAAGAAAATAGTTTTCTACAAACGAAATTTAAAAGAATTTTGTGCAGTGTTGCCATTGTGTAATTCATATTGTAATACTTCCTGATAAAGTCTACCTTCAAATTTGCTACATCATTTAAACATATTAAAATAGATTAGTGCTCTTTTTTGAAACGTTTAAGTCAAGTTTAAGTATTTAACTTGCCATGTTAGTTGGGGTTAAATCTTACGAGCTGAATTACAATCAGTTGCTGACGTTTGATTGTAATTGAATCCTGATTTTTTATTGTAATTCGGCGACAATAGTAAAATTTTTTGGATCAAAGCGCCCCTCAAATGATGCCATTAGGGAATTACGTTTAATAACCACAAGTTTAACCACAGCGCCTTCGCCTTTTCTGCTGTAAATATTTTTTATGTTTATGTTGATTTCAAAGGTTTAGTCTTCTTAAAAGTTACTTACTATTATTGGTATATCAAGGCCCAAAGTTTAATGGCGTTCATATTTTATACTGTATTTTCCAATACTATTTGAATAGCGATAATTATGAATACAAGAATCTTACAGTACATTATTACAATTATTTTATATTATTTAATAACATTATTAAGTACCATTTTACGGTTAACAAGCCGCCCTACCTATTTCGAACTATGATATTTAACCTATTTAGATAGATACCATTTTAAAAACATGCAATTTATGGGAGAAAAAGTCGTCACAGTGGTACAACCTAGAAACCTACATTATGATACGACTTCCTATGAGTTCGATTGGGCTCTTATATTTGATATATACTTCACTTATTTTTTGATGACATTGCCAATATTATTTTCTACCATGAAGCCACATAGAAGCATATCAAGTGGTACCAATACCATAATATAATTTTTATATAATAGAGGTCATGGTATCGATCTATAGGGTGTTAAACTTGGTATACTATATTATCTTCTGGTGACATTGTAATTTTGCTTTTTTTTTAAAGAAAATGCTTTTTTCTTGACTGGCCATCCTTTTTCAACAAAATTGATCTTTTGAGTTTTCTTGTTCATCAAAAGTGGTACCTTCTATAGTACTCGCACATACCAATTTATGTTCGATTGGCCTGTATTTGATATATATACTTGCTTATTTTTGATGACATTGCAATATTATGGTACCATGAAGCCATGAAGTTATTACTTAAGTGGTACCATACCATAATATAGCACCATATTAGATACATGGCGGTCGATATAGGGCTTAAACTTGGTATACTACGTATCTGGTGACATTGTAATTTTGTGGTACCATGGAGCATATAAAGTGGTACCTTATAGTACCATATTATGTTGCTTCACTCCTTGATGTTCGATTAAATCTATATTTGATATATACTTGCGTATTTTGATGATATTGGTAATATGGTACCATGGCTATCAAGTGGTACCATACTATAATATAGCACCATATTAGATACATGGCGGTTCATATAGGGCTTAAACTTGGTATACTACGTATCTCCGGTGACATTGTAATATAATGGTACTATGATGCATGTAAAGTGGTACCTTCTATATAGTACCATATTACGATACCACTTCTTGACGTTCGATTGAGCTCATATATTTGATATATAATTTCGTATTTTTGATGACATATTGCAATATTATGATACCATGAACCATATCAAGTGGTACCATAATATAGTACCATATTACGTACATGGCGTTCGATTGGGCTTAAACTTGGTGTACTACGTATCTTCGGTGACATTGTAATATGATAGAACTATGATGCATATAAAGTGGTACCTTCTATCGTACCATATTATGATACCAATTCCTGACGTTCGATTGAGCTCATATTTGACATATAATTTCGTATTTTTGATGACATTGCAATATTAGGATACCATGAACCATATCAAGTGGTACCATAATATAGTACCATATTACGTACATGGCGTTCGGTTAGGCTTAAACTTGGTATTCTACGTATCTTCGGTGACATTGTAATATTATGGTACCATGGAGCATATAAAGTGGTACCTTCTATAGTACTACATTATGATACCACTTCCTGAGGTTCGATTGGGCTCGTATTTGATATATACTTGCTTATTTTTGATGACATTGCAATATTATAGTACCATGAAGCCATGAAGCATATCAAGTGGTACCATACCATAATATAGTACCATATTAGATACATGGCGGTCGATATAGGGCTTAAACTTGGTATACTACGTATCTTCGGTGACATTGTAATTTTGTGGTACCATGGAGCATATAAAGTGGTACCTTCTATAGCATATCGAGTGGCGTACAATATTATGATATCATTTCCTGGATTTCGACTGGGGCCAAATTTGGTATACTTGCGTTTCTTTATAAAGATTTGTTGTGAGCTACTGCATTTTAATAAATTATTTCCATTATTATTAAACTTATATTTCATTACTAACGTTCCAGCATTAATAAATATCATTATCAATCGCCCTGTATATTTTTAAAGGTAATTAAATGTATTTTCTTAGTTAACAATATAAGGTAGTGTATATTAAAAATGTATATTTTGAGTATATGTTTTGTAATAATATACTTAAAACTATTTTAAAAGCCAAACGAATAATTAACATAAGTGTGTCTAACAAGAAAAGAAGAATAGAAAGAAACTATTATACACTAGAAAAAGAATGGGATGCCAATTAAAGGTCTTTTTGAATCTGGCAACTGTGCATATTTAGGCGAGTTCAAGGCCGTCGACGTGTCGTCGATCTAAAACCGAAAACCGTTCAAAATTTCCAATTATATTCTGATTATGATATTGTCGCGCCATCTAGTATTTTATTTGTGCAATTTTAGCTCAATCATTTCGAGTATTTTTCTGTTGCGTAGCTAGATATTCTGTGGCCAATCTGATTTGATTAGTTAATAAGCTTCAATAATATGGTTTAAGTATGTATATATTTGCTAAATTTGTTTTAGGAAATGCTTATCCTGGTAAAATGAAACCAGGCATGACATTTACCATTGAGCCAATTTTAACTCAAGGTGACGATTTAATTGATATTCTAGAAGATAATTGGACTGCGGTGACTGCAGATAACGCCCGTACTGCCCAATTTGAACACACTGTTTTAATTACAGAGTCAGGAGTAGAAATTTTAACACTAAACTCATAATAAAACTAATATATTTAATTTAATAGTATTTTATTTTTATATATAAATGGCATGTACTGTGTACAATATTTAAAATTTGTGTACATATTGCTCCCACTCTCTATACAATACTATTTATACAATTTTAAAAGTGGGCGGAGATGTGAAAATAACCAACCCGCTTCTCTTTGAATTCAGAGTGATGAATAATGAATTACACACAATGGAATGTCTTATATTACAAATAAATTATTATGAATATCGTTGATTATTTTCCCACTTTCCTCTTTGTAAGTATTATTTACAACTATAATGCAATTACTTGCTGACATATCTTTACAAATTCTAATAGAAAAATATATAAATATTACATCTAATTTTGAATTGCCAGTGGTGTTTTCATATATACATACTAGGGAAGCACATTCCATTTAAACCTACGGCATCCATACAATCAGTTAAAAATGTTTTAGAATTGTATACAGGGTGTGTTAAAAAGATCGCAACAAATGCGATTTTTCTTTGATTGTGATATAGGCTTGGAATTATTTCCGGATCAACCGACAATAATAAAATCATTTTAACATGTCATGTATTATGCGGCAACTGTCATGGCGGCCAATTACAAACATTTTCCATATACAAAAATTAGGGTTAAATAACACAATATCGAAATAAGTTAAAATCTACCAAATTTCCTAATTTTACAGGGGTTGTTATCTATAGACCACTGAAAAATTATTTTTATTAGATTCGGTTTGTTTCAATTCTCAGATTCCCATAGCCTGATGGCACATTGCGCGTTTTTGCGGTGCCGCTAAAACGCATTCGTTTTTATTGCCGCCGCACCAACATGGCACCAACCATATACACAAAAACGCATAGTGTGCCATGTCTCATATAAATGCATATGTTGTCACCATCTCTGCGTTTCTGCGGCAACCTCAAAAACGCACAGTGTGTCACAGGGCTTATGCAATTCATAAGAAAAAAATGTTTTCGAAAAATAATTGAAACTATCTTTTTATCCCCGCATTTTAAACTTGATACACAGACGTAAAATCGAATTAAACTCTTCTCTTTGACTTTTTTTTATAATTTATAGATAAGATTTATAGAGGATTATTGTAATTCGCCGCCATGACAGTTGTCCCATAACATGTCAAAATGTTTTTTCTGTCATTGGGTATGTTGAATAATTCCGTGATTCTTTGAATATAACTCAATAATAACAAAAATCCAATTTATGACTAACTTTTTGGCACACCTTGTATATCTAGAAAAAGCTAACTGATATTATATTCTACAACTCTAGTCTAGAAACGTTATACTTACAATAAAATAGGATTTAATAATTTATCAAAAGGATATGTCAACAGCAAGATAGTATAAAAAAATAAAAACTACAACCAAACAAAATAATTTAAGATGAGAAAGTTAAAGCAATACAAACAAATTGTATTTGTACTAATTAATAAGTTAAAAAAAACATACACATACTTAATAAGAAACAATGTATAAAAAGCTTTAATTACAATCCAAAAGTATCTGTTTTAGATTGTGATCAAAACAACACTTAATATTATATAGCAACTTAAATAAAATATATCTGTACAAAACAATGTCTTTGATCTTAAACAACTAACAAAAAAGTTATCACTCGAGAAGTTTATAATAAATATTTATAAAATAAAAACGTGTCCATCAAAATGCATGTGTGCGTTTGGCAATTATTTCTTTTCCACAGAGGTTCATTTATAATATATGATTCAATGCTAAACATTAAAACAGAAATTGCATTGCTTAGTTTTCTCACAGCTACTTATGATTCAATAATTATTGTTGGAGGCACCTATAGAACCCGCACGACTGCTGACAGCATCAATTAAAAAAAATACATAAATTATTCACAAAATAAATTTCATTCTGATAAAAATATAAACGCACAAAATTAATCTATTCAACAAGTAATATTTTCAGTAAATATATATAATTAACATTAAAAGAAAGCAATCTGACGCTACCGTATGATCGGGGAAAAAAACGGCGTTAGCGATGTAAATTTATATAGGAAATGTCATTGATCGTCATTTCCCAGCCAACTGGACGTCGTTTTTTTTCGATCATACGGTATACCGGGTGCGTCTCAAAAGTGTCTCACCCCTATAACTTTTTTATTTTTTCAGATAAAAAATCGAGATTTGATATACTAATATATGACATAAATTAGGATTGATTGACGTATTCAATTGTTTTCTGTCTCTTCCTGTTTCACCGGAAATGACTACAACTTTTGGTAGTTAAATGGTACCCTCGGTGTTTTGTTGCTTTATTTGATAGAAAATGACACTCTGAATAGAATGACATATCATATGTCAATTTTTGACATTTTTGATTATGGTTTGATCTGAAATTGCAACATGCGATTCATAACTACAATTTGACTGGAACTACCAAGTGTGTGATACCAAATTATTCGTAAAAAAATGCTTTTTCCAAATATGCTAATGATTCGCCCTTGTTCCATTTTAAAACATTGAGATATGATTAAAAATACGATTTGGGCATCTTTTAACCGGCCAGGAGAAGACACGAATAACATTAGATGGTGAAATCTATTTTTCCAAGGCTCCTTGATTAAAAATTAGTGTTTTTAACACAGCCATGGCATTCTAGATTGGAATTTAAAATTGAATTTTGTTTTAAGTAAAAATATCAAAAGTTGACATATGATATGTCATTTTATTCAGAATGTCATTTTCTATCCAATAAAGCAAAAAAATACCGAGGGTGCTATTTAAAAATCAAAAGTTGTAGTCATTTCCGGTGAAACAGGAAGTGGCCGAAAATAATTGAATATGCCAATCAATCCTAATTTATGTCATATACTAACATAACAAATCTCTTTTTTTTATCTGATAAAATAAAAAAGTTATAGGGGTGAGCCACTTTTGAGACGCACCCAGTATACCGTATGATCGAGTAAAAACGGCGTCAGCGATGGCTATGAAATGAAGAATCAATGACATTTCTCATATAATTTAATATATAAAATGACAGCGATATTCATTTCATAGCAATCGCTGACGCCGTTTTTATTCGATCATACGGTACTTCCAACAAGAAATAGGAAATACCGAATAATGAAAAAAACGGCGTCATAGAGGCATTTCAACAGCGAATTACTGTCGAAACAACTCATATATGACAGCTGATTTATTAGAAATTGACATAAAATTCTGATTAAAATTAATATTTAATTTACAAAAAAGCAAAAGTTTTTTTGACAATAATCAATTTTCACAAAACATTTATTACCCAATAGATTTTCAGATTTTTTTACTTTTGTTATTTATATATTACTTTTTGACAAATTCTTATGCCAATTTTTGGTGAACGATATAAAAGTTGGCCCAACAGAAATTTTCATTGATAGTAATTTTAAAACACTGACATTGAGGCGCTGTTTTTTCGATTGTTTAGTATTTTATGTGTAGTATTGCTGTCATATGAATTTAATTTTTTGTAGAGGTATTTAATGTACCAGTGACTCATCAATTTTTAACATCGCACTGCAGGTTGTAAACAATGTAACTGCACTACAACTACTTCAGAAATAATTATAAAAAAACGTACTAAATAAAAAAGGAAACAATACAAATAAAATTGATAACAATTTGCTTTCCTGTAAATAAAATATATTTACAAGAAATTAATACTCATCTTGCGAGAGAGAGAGAGTGAGATGCGAGAAAGGGAAACAATTAAAAAATTAAACCTCTTAAAGGAACGTTTTAGCACTGTTGAAATAAGATTACATATAGAAAAGGGGTAGGTCAAGTCATAGTGTTGCAATTAATTGATATACATATAAATAATTAATTAAAAAATGTTTAAATAATTGATAAGACATCTTAAACCCACTTGATCGTAAGGTTTTTTAATCAAAATATAGTATGATAAATATTATTTTAACTCTTCAAATAGTGTTCAACAAGAAATTAAATATAAACCTGCTTTGTGAAGATGGCTCAATAATTTTTGAAGTGAAACTTCTTTACGCGCGATGGGAGTAAAAATTAAAGACCGAGACATGCGAGAGGAAAAGTGATAACGATCGGAGGTTACGACGGAGCGTCGTAACTCGGGCCCTATGTGAGCTAGGGGGCTGAAACTGAGAATGTAGAGAAAAGCCTCGTCATTTCATGATATTTTGACGACGTTTCGTGCACTACGAAAAACCATCATCACTGAATCAAATCAAAATGTCGTCAGACTTCTATGCGAGCAACGGTGCACCCGGTCCCACCCTGCAAAGTTGGATACGACGTTTCGTTTAATCTTCATCAGGGTAGGTCTAACAATTTGATTTTGAAGAAAAATGTGGGTTCATTTCGGCATAATTGGGGACGGGCTACAGGATGACACCCTCGAGGTTTCGAGCCGATATCACTAAATGGACGAAATCATCAGGATTTTTCTCTTAATTGTGGATCGATTGGAGGAACTAGAGATGGGAATTCTAGTTCCTTAGTTCTAGTTCCTCCAGAGGAATAGTTCCGTGAACTATGTCTTTAGTTCATAATAGTTCCCGACTAACATTGACATCCCCCTTGCTTGCTAATGCGTTTTGTTGTCAGTCAGAACTATTCACAGTATGATCTGTATAATTTTTATAATGTACGGAGATATAACGAGACGTGTAATTGTGTATGTTAAAAACATATAGGTAAGTTTTATTGCAGATAAAAAAATTAAAAATGAAATTCAAATCATAGTTTAAAAAACTAATCACAAATCAATTGGAACAAATATTACAAAAATTTTACGAAAAATTGTATTTTTCCTCACCTCAAGCTTTTCGTTTTTGTCTAAAAATTCAGAATATCTACTTCGTTTTATAAGATATTTCTTAATTTTAGGAACCTAAAGTGAAACATTCCCATAAAATATTTAAATAACAAACTAAAGATCAAAAACAATATCCACGACTATTTTCTGTGGTAATTACACCGGCTGTGGCAATAGACAAGGCCGAATCCATCGTCGTCTTTTTGTATTATATCTCGGATCTGCCGACTGAATAGATTCCCGTGAACTAGTCTTTTAATTAGTTCCTCTATGTCCGGATCCGATAACATACGGCTAGCACTCACCACGCCTGCCTAGCATCAATCGCGCTGGCTGATCCATACGTAAACTAGTCTTCTATTTAGTTCCTCTAGTTCCTTTAGGTCAGGATCCGATAACATACAACTGGCACTCCCCACTCCTGCCTAGCATCGATCGCGCTGACCCGATCCGTACGTACGTAAACTAGTCTTTTGTAGTTCCTTTAGGTTCGGATCCAATAACCGATAACGTACGGCTGGCACTCCCCACTCCTGCCTACCATCGGACTACGCGCGCTGGCCGATCCGTCGCCGTCGCATATTATTATATATCGGTCACAGTCTCGATCCCGGAATAGGTCCTGAGAAAACCAGGAACTAGTTCCTTTCATTCCCGGGTCGGAATAGTTCATTGGAACTAGTTCGTTCACGAACTACACACCTCTTAATTGGAACCAAACTAGGCACGTGGATAAAGGTACTCTAATGGATAAACGGGCAGACAAACACACGGAAGTAAGAAGTTTCACTTCAAATAAGCGCATGTATAAGTGCCCAAACTATTTTTCTAAATTAATAATTCTTAATGACGTTTAGGATTTCAATAAACATTTAGTTTAAAATTCTTTTTTAATTAACAGTCCAATTTTAAAGATAATTAAAAATATTTTTAGATAAATAAAAAAAATTAACAAAAATAATCACATTTAATTAAAATCCAAATAAACAAATAGATGTTTTATTACAACACTTAAAACTTCACCACAGAATACCTTAGCTATACAGAAACGACAGTATACATTGTCTTCTTTGAAGCAATCGTCCCAAATTTTTTGACTTTCAAGTCACATGTATTTTGGCAATTATTATTATACACACTTTGTTACTGGAAGAATGTCTAGAATTTTATTAGCAGAAAATTCTTAATGCTCTGAGCAAAAAGATTTGTTTATACAGCTGTTATTAAACTGTGACGTTTTATTTCTGACTAAATTTGGTAAATACAAATAAAAAAAAACATTTAAAATAAAATTATAACTGTGATTACAAGGGATAAAAGGGGAAATATGTTTTTTTTACGTTTTGATGGAAAGTGCAGATAAAATATGTAAAAAAATAAAAGGAGGAAGAAATGGCATTTCATACCATTACTAAACCTATACTTTCAAATTTTTCAATTATATGTATAGACATAAATTTTGTGTTTAGGCAATATAAAAATGTAAAATATAAGGAAATAAACTAAATTTTTGCAATAGTCCTTAACAGAAAACAACATCCTTAAAGGAACTATACTTATTCAAAAAAGTAATTTTTTTGGTTTTGATAAAACATTTTCTACACATGATGTTCACAGGTTCATCCCTGATGTTAACCATCAACTAATCAAGTTTTGATAACAGGCGTGATTAAAGTTATAGCCTATAAATGTGACAAATTAACTCACTTAAAATTTGGTCCACGAAAAAATTGCACGTGTCGCTTCTGAGCGGTTAGGTAATTCTGTGCTTAAAACTTCGCCTGTCCCGCGTTGAATTACTCTAATTGACGGACGCACTTGTCATTTACTCTACGTTGAAGTATCATTTAGTCTGTCCACGCGATACCTATTGTACGGAACATACGGAGTCCTCTGGAGATCGTTGTCTGTTACAATTCGCGTCCGATTGGGAACTACACCATCGCACCGGCCCATCAACCAATCCGTACACAGTTTCGACTGAGCCTCGTTGACGTTGATGTTCGCCCATTTCTTCAACCAACCGCGGAACTTTGTGGCTTTATATTTTGTCACTTTCGGATGGGACTGAAATAGAAAATAAATAATTAAGTATATCGTTTGATATAATAAAGTATGAGTTCTTCCCCCATTCGATTTTCTGATCGAATTGCTGAGATTACTAATTTGTTATTTTTTTAAAGAATATCCTACTTTCAGATATATTAATATCATATTACGTAGGTAATCTATTTTAAATTATTATTTAAAAACCGCGTCCAGGCGACAGTTGGCATGACAATCGCTGATAAATTTTAGTATTTATTAAAAATTGACGTAAAAATTTAAGATTTGTGAAACGTTATTAATTAAGAAAAAAATTTCAAATACAATTTAATTTCAAAAAATATCTTTTACTAAATACATTTGCTTGTGAATGATTGCTGTGTTCGGAAATTTTTATTTTTATCCTTTTGACAAGATCTTTTATCAATTTTTAATAGTTTACATGTTGGGGTAGATCCAAATACGTTTAAATAAAATATACGACGGCCTCCCCATAAGAGCAATGAGAGGATTTACGTCCCAGTATTGAAGGACAGAAAATCGAGTCGAATGGTTTCAAGACATAGTTTCATCCTTAAACCTCCTACAACACAAGGATAGACTTAATTATGTAGGAAATGCATTGAAATTCTATAGCCATCCTTCAATATCGGGACAGGAATTTAAGCGGTAAACAGCGGGACAGGAAGTTATGAGTAAATTAAGTTTTGCCCAAACCAAACCAAACCAAATACTAACCTCGTGCAAGAAAAAAAAAATGCAATAGTTCATTGCCAATGCTACGCGGCAACTGAAATACGCATTAAAACTACCTAGTCCTTCAATAGCTTTTAGAGAATTGCCCCAAATTTACAAATGGTTTTTAAAAATTGCGCATTTAGTGGACTGATTTACCAATGGTATTCGCGATAAGTCTTTTCTCTAATGGAACATGAGCGCCTCCTAACGACGAATTTGGAACTTGATAAACCGCATCAAATTTGACACCAAAATCATAGTATTGCGATGGGACACTTAAAGCTCTCCATATTGGTGTCGTAGTTTTGCGACTGTGACGTTAACTATATAGAAAAATAAATAAAAGTTGGCGTGCACTTCATTAAAATATATAACGAATACACGTCGCAATATTGCCACGGCTACTTTTTTACTTTGACTTTTGAGTGTCAAATAAAATTCGTAATTTTCTCATCGGTTTTTAACTTCAATTTTAGACACAATTCATATACAAATATTTTTTATGTCTACAATATTACTTTGTCTATGATTATTACACAAACAAATTTTAATTATACTCTATTCATTTACTATTATAAACGAAGTTACTTTTTAACTTAGTTTTTGACATTGCTTTGTTTGCATATTGTGGATATTGTTGGCAATAAAGGATATTATTATTATTATAAGTTATTAGCAAGTTTTCTGAATGAAAGCCAAACAATGTATAGTTCTAATTGGTTAACATTTGTCTTCACTTTTGAGGGATATATATATATATATATATATATTTGTTATGGAGAATTAATTAAATTATGGAGAAATAAATTTTATAAATTATTAAAGATTAAAATATAAAAATTAAAGATTAAAAAATGTAAAAATGTAATGTATTTGTAAACAGTGTCCTACCAGAGGTTCCATAACAGTTATTGTCATTTTAATTTACAGATAATTTTCTGTCATTATTTCGATGACGCCGTTGAAATCTTTCCTGACGCTTTGGACATACTTTACAAACTGAAAGTACCATAAATCGAAAAAAAAAAACGACGTCCAGTTGGCTTGGAAATGACGCTCGATGACGTTTCCCATATAATTTTTATTTCCACATCGTCTTTAACGCCGTTTTTTTTTCGATCGTATGGTACTTCCTATTGAATAAACATACTAAAAACATGAGTAATAAAAATAAGATATATTATTTTGTAGTTTAAAGTGTGCCCAATTATAAAATCTAGAATTATTAGAAACTCAACTTACCTGTATCGCTTTGAAAAAGGCACTATTTTTGTACAGATAACAATCCTTCGCCAAGGTAAAGGTAATTTTAGGATCGTGGAAATTAAATTTACATTGCTGATCATCGTTCACTTCGTAGCCAGGGTGATCACTTTGATTTCTTTCAGGCGTTCTTTCGTTCAACTTCCGTTCCAGCTCTTCAAAGATATTCAGACTATTTTCATTCTCCAATCTCGAAGAGCTACTTTGGCTAGTGTCATTCTGATCCTGCATTTTCTTGTTTTGATTTTCTTCAACCGATGCACAGGCGTTTCTTGTTTTCTTATTAGCCAATCGGTTTTTGTACGCCCTCAAGTTCCTACTTAGGTAAATCGGCGATCTTGGTTTTGTGTCTTCTGAGTGAGTGATATCAGAAAAACATTCCTTATAACTATTCCATTTCTATAAATTAAATATAAGTAAAATACAAATTTGGTATACAGTGTCATTCTCTAACTTGAAATAAATTCAGTAAAAGTATGTTTTTCTTTTCAGAAATATGCTGAGACTAGTATTTTAACTTAAGCGATATTTTTTAGAGATGCGACGAATAATCGGCTACTATTCGGTATTCCGCCACTTTTTTTCATATTTGGTATTCGGCCGAATAGTGCACAGTATTCGGCCAAATACCGATTACTAAATTATGAAAAAAACTCTAGATCATAATAATAATATGTAGAATTTATTAGTGCTAAGTTGTAATATTGATTTGCGTTTTTACGACCGAAATTTCAAATTTTTATTCCTTGTCATATTTAAAAGATATTGAACCACACATTATCATTATCTAAATTCAAAAATAAATTAAAATATATAATCTCTCTTCGTGGCCGGCCGTAGCTCCAGCGTTAAGGTGTACGCGCACTGAATCGGTACCAGTCCGGCGAAGGCGGTGACTCGACTATCGTAGATAGATAGAGGTAGGAATCTGGTCTCTACAGGCCGAAATGTTTTAGTGGACGCCGTCTATATGTGCCGTCTATATGTACGATGGTCGCAGTCGCTTTTGCTGGTCGGTCCGATCCGATGCAGTGCGCGCCCTCCTTTAGTGTGTCGATCTGCGGAGCGGAAGGTACTGGGTTCGATCCCAGCCAGTACGGTCGCTTTATTTATTTAAATAAAAATATTTATTTAACTAAATAGAGCGACCAACGAGCCGCCACCTCAAGGAAGGCAATGGTAAACCACCTTGAGTATATTGCCTTGTACAGCGTCTCAAATAGTGCCGTTCGGATTCGGTAATAAACTGTAGGTCCCGTGTACTTGTGAAACACTGATGACACACATCACAAGTACATGCGAGTGGTAGCCGACGCTCTATATAGAGTATGGCACTGTAAGAAGAAGTCTCTCTTCAATAGATGCTTAATATGTTTTCCATTTACTACTGACAATGCTCTAAATGGAACTGAAACCTGTTTTGTACATTTCTAATTACTTTGGCGGAAATTAGCCTATACCTATGTTTCAGCTCCTTTCTATTTGTTTTAATTCCTAGGAATAAAAATCTGACATTCGGCAAGCTGATTATTAGCGTGATGTATCCTTAAGAATAGCCTTTTTAATAGAAAATAGGATTGTCATATCTAAAATTTTGGAACACGAGCTATAAAATTTTGCCACCAAAAAAAAAGGTCATAATTTAAAATACTGGTCGGCTCATATTTCGTATTAAACGTAATTTACATATCAGACGTATTACACATTTTATGTATGATTTATTTTAAAAAATGTAGGGTGTTGGAGTATTAGATATGGTTGTAGCATTGAATACGAGACAAAAAAATAAGCAAGAATGGAAACTATTAAATTAAAGCACTTACATTTGCATCTTCTACTTTTTTGGAGTCTTCAGGCTCTGTATCGAGTAGCTCAATACTCATTTTACAGTCGCACTTGTAAATATATATCTTAAAACAGTTTTCCTCTTGTACGACCTTTTCTGCTGTTCTTTGATAAGACATTTCTGTATGGACCCGTTTATGAGCAGTGGAACAGGGACCACCTGCAGCACCTTTCTTTGACTCTTTTAAGTACAATTCCGTACAACCCAATGCGGTTCTGTAAATAAAATTTTAAAAATGATTATTTCGATTTGGGAAAAATATTCATCAAATCGCGGTGAAGTTTATGGTTCCAAAATCTGCAGTGCTTGATTAAAAAGAAGAATAAAATAAGGAGTTTCATGTCAAAATAACTTCAAGGGCCAGGTAGGAATATCATTATGGATGACATTGTTAAGAAGAGCAGAATAGCTTGAACTTGAACCAGCATTCTACAATTGGTTTAAACAACGAAATAATCAAGTACCTATTCCTTCAGAAATTTCACGAACGAAAATGGAATTTTTAGCAAGTTATTGAACTGAAGTTAAGGCACGAAGTATTTTTTTATTTGTTTTAATCCAACAAACATAATCCAATAACAGGGTACACTAAAGACTTCATTATAACAATAATATAGGTAAATTAATTAAATTAACAAAATATTTTGTTGATTATATGTGGCCAGAAATATTAGTGCTCTCTATAGTGCTGTTACCCCCTGACTCCGTTTCAGGAAAAGTTTATATCTGTTGTTTCAGAGATGATATTAAGTAAAAAACAAGTATACAATGGAGATCAGTTCATGAAGATGAAAAATCAGCTCTAACTGAAAGATCGAAAAAATGAACGTTAATACCGTGCTGCAAAGAATCAAGTTTTTATGGGAAAAATGGTTTTTATCTGTAATTTTGATTAATAAACATCACATTTGACAAATTTTTGAGTTCTTTTTATCTAATTTTCTAAATATACTTTTAAGTGACTCCAGTAATCCAGGCCCTTCGATTAATCTCTGCCCGGACTTCTGAAGTTATACTGTACTGCAATTTATTTAAATTAAATTATTTTTTTGAAGTAAACATATACACTTTGCTAAGAATTGTATATTTACAATTAGTTCTGATTAAGATTATTAAACCTAATGTAAAAAAATATCTACCTAAATATAGCATCCAAAATATCTGGATTAAAAAAAATGCTGATGCTGGTAACTGTAATGTAATAAATATAACCCTAAAAATAAATAAACATGTTTCTATTTTTTTAACATGAATATAAAAAATCCAAATCCTTGAAAAAATAGATTATTTCCTAAAATTTTCAATTAAACTTATCTACTGCTGAATATTACAAAAGTCGGCGTTTTTTGACGTAGAAAATAAATTTTGGAGTTGGGAGAACTTTAGTAACTTTTGTATTAATAACATCATTTATTTTAAAATAATTCTTACCTCTCGGTTACACAATGTTGCAATTGCCTCACTGCATAAGAAACTACTTTGTCTAGCGTAAAAGCAATATAAGCATGGATACCAAACATTTCTCTTAGAGTATCCTCGTAAGTGTTAGCCTCCATATTACCATCTAGGAGATTCTTTACCATATCCAGGAAAGCCGGATAGTAGTCCTCTAATTCTATTTGAGGTTTCGGTTTCAGTCTGAGAGCAATTGCTGTACTCTCTTTTCTATTAGTACCGTTTGTTTTCTCTTCCTTCGCTATTCGAACAGCTCGTTCATAAATTCTTAGTAATCGTTCACACAAGATCGCGTGTAGCCTTAGGAAAATGTACCAATTGTTGTTTGCCATAAAAAGTGTATAAGCTTCATCCTAAAGAATAGTTAGTCATACAATAAGAATATTTAACTCATATTAAGAATACTAAAAGATGCAGCATGCTACTATAACAGAATACAATAAAAAGAAAGTATTTCTTGAAATATTTTTTATAGGTAAAAAACGAGTTCTTTACATTACGGCTTTTTATACATTCATTCTCGATATTAACCATCAACTAATAAAAATTTGCCAACCGATTCATTGAAATTATATCTAAAAAATAAACTGAGTTCAGGGGAGATTTCGACAGAAGACATCCAAAAAATAAAAGAAAATAAAATTTACCAGATAATTAAAATGACAGAGAACAAATAAGGGTCCAGGGGAAAAACTTGATAAGCGCCAATTTCTTAATTTTAGGATTTTACAATATTATAGTAGCTCTAACTGGTCTCTACAAAATGTATAAACTCTGTATGGAAATTGTTAAATCCTATGATATAAGTTTAGTAAAAATATAGAATACACGGAAAGAACCTGTTAACCACCACGCTCTCCTGTAAAATTAGATCATGTTTTCCCCTGGACCCTTCAAATGTCACTGTCACGCATCCTCTCGATGGACCAGCTATAGCTCGGTTATGAAACTACTACAATAGCTTTGATAGTTTTTTTGCCAGCGCAATAAATACAGCTTTCCCGACAATAAATCGTTGACAGCGTCGTCGATAAACATCGATTCGTCGCGCGTCGCTCAGATGAGAATCGATATTCGCGCAGAGCTGTGACCAACTGGATAGATTAATACTCCGAGAAACAATGTGTGAACGTATATGTATATCTTGAGAATGTTTTAAACCAGGTATGCTGTATCTTTTTCTATATTTATTCTAAGATAATTACACATAACAATTTTACGTTATAATTAACTTACAGGATTTGACGTTTGAGCATGAAGTGGCACTTTTATTTCCTCTTCCTTGACATCTGCTTCACTTTTTACTTCCCCATTGTCTCCATCTGGACTCGCCGATCCACTTTCTGATTTTGTTTTCGATTCTTTATCACTTTTTAGTGATTCCTCTGCGCCATCTTTATCCGCGGTCTCTTCTGAAAAATTATTTTAATTGATAAAAAATTTGTAGAACTTAAGCTTCGTTCAGAACCTCGCAATTAGTGGAATAAATTAGTGGTTTCGATTAGCGTAGAAGTTTGTTTGTTTAATTTCAATGTAACTGTAAACTAAAAAGTATAAAGTGTAATTGAAACCACTAATTTATGCCACTAATTGCGAGGTTCTGAATGAAGCTGTATATTATCATTATTGGCATTTTCCATAAAAACTCATGTGTTAGAGGGAGACACAATACGTTTTTACCAAATTATTACCTCACCTCGTTCGTCAATCTGACCAGAAAATCATTAATATGAATTTTTCGAGTAAAGCTTGATTTTTATGCGTCTGTTATCCGTTGATACGATGGTCCGACGGCGCTCTGATTGATCATAGGGTTTTCGCGCCACTTTTCATCCATGATTTTTTTACTCCAGCCCGTCAACGGACGTTTTGACACTTTTTTGACAAATTTAATCTAGCCATAATAAAAACATAATAGCATAAGAGCTAGTGACATCGGGAAAACGAGAATTTTAAGAAAGCTGGTTCTTTAATATATCTTTTGCTATGCTCTCTTGGCCAAAGTGCGAGTCGTCTGG
Source organism: Sitophilus oryzae (assembly GCF_002938485.1). Classification (NCBI taxonomy): domain Eukaryota; kingdom Metazoa; phylum Arthropoda; class Insecta; order Coleoptera; family Curculionidae; genus Sitophilus; species Sitophilus oryzae. The sequence goes on along the minus strand of NW_022147349.1, from coordinate 899,694 downwards.
CTGCCGGTAGAAAACTGCGGTTCAGTACTCTACTGCACATCTGTACAGGGTATCCCATTTTCGTGTGTTTTATGGGATTTCTCGCGATATAATGCGATTTTCACATTACTTTACTACTTTTTTATGAAACTAAATATGCTACACATACATATGTGTATATGCAAATTTATGATGCGCAGTAGTGAACACAACGTCTACCGGCAGCCAGACGGTCCTCACTCTATTCAAGAGAGCATAGCAAAATATATATGAAAGAACAAGCTTTCTTAAAATTCTGAAACGTTGCTAGCTCCCAAACTATAAGCGAGACTATGAGTAAAACAGCGAAATCGTTATGGAAATGAAAATACAAAATGACACCAATCACAAGCAAATCATATATCCGATGAACAGAGGCATGAAAATGCAATAAATTTAAAAACTGCGTAAATTTCTAACCAATTTTCTGCAATCTTTAAATTCAACCAATAAAATTAATATCGTATCATCGTATCGTCGGATAAATGATGCATAAAAATCAAGCTTAAGTGCGAAACATCACTGGTTTTGGGACCTTATAAGCTATTAAAATCCGTAATAAAAAATCCAGAGTCGTATTTAAAAAAGAAAGTTGATGATGGCAGCTTAAAGACGAAACGTCGCGTCGGTTAAAATCTGATATCATCGAATAGATCAAAAAAAGTAAGTATGAAAATGTGTAAATTATTTTGCTCGTCTATTCAAATCGTCATACAAAATAAAAATAAAATCGGGAATATTTGTTAGTATTTCAAAAATTTTCAGTAGTTATTCGCAAATTTTAAACTTATTTTTATCAGAATCAAATTGCGCGACTTTGCCTCCGTTTAACCGACCTCGTATTTCCACTAGTTTCCGAGCCCTAATGATGAGGCTCGAATTTTGGACACCATGTATATACATTAGTTTATATTTTCACACAATAAGAACATAATCGAATGCCACTCATAAACCGGAATTAAGGCTGTTATATTAAAACCCCTAATCAGCCTTGCTAATTTTGTTGACATACTCCTTCCTTAGTATTTTATCCAATAATAGACTGATTAAAATACTTTATTCATTTAGAAACCCTTTGTATTACAAACAGAAAATTGCCAAACTACACCAAAACATTTTTTATCACTGATCAGTATGCTTCGCTATCCATAAGCATTATCAGCAAATAATTAATACAGATTTAATAGGGGGCCCCTAGAACTGCCGGTAAATCATTAAAAAACAGTCTCAACTATCTATTTAATAATTTACTGATAACGTAATTACAGTATAAAGAGATACTTTGATTAATATATGTGCGAAAAATGTTTTTTCGTAAAAAGGATGTTAAATTTCGACAAAATAATTTATAAGTTTTGCACTTCCAATAGGTCCGACACAGCAGGTAGAAACATAAGTAAATACGCTTATCCCTTTTAATTCAACCTTACTGTTCAATAGTAGCAGTACAACCTGCTAAAGGCATAAAACTAAATAACGATTTGAAATCTACCTGAATAAACCTTAAAGATGACCAGCCGTATCAAAACTAAATATTTTATGAGGTATCATAACCTGCTGATTAGGCCTCCGTCCCTCCTAGAATGACGTAAAAGCAATTAGTATTTAGTTTGGTGTAATGTATTAAGAGTTTTTTCTAATTAATATAACGTTTAGAGACGTATTTTTATGTATTCGATATCCGACGATACGATATTAATTTTATTGGTTGAATTTAAAGACCTTGATAATTGATAGTTTAGAAAATTCCGTAGTTTTTAATTTTGTTGCATTTTCATGCCTCCGTTTTTCGGATAATACGAATATCTTGCGATTGGTCAAATATATTTGACAATGAAAATTCACAATATAATTCATATCAGATTCATCAGAATAATCATTTCCCGATAGCAAATGTCCCAAATTTGTCAATAAAAAAGTAAGGTTACATTACAGTTGTCAAAACATTTATTATCGTACGAAAAGTTAAATTTATTGTAGCTTTCTCCGCTGACGGACGGGGGTTAAACATTTTTGGAAGAAAAGTGGCGCGAAAACACTACGACCACTCAGAACCCCGTCGGAAGTTCGTATATACGGATAACGGGTGCATAAAATCTGCTTTTTATAATAACTATAACTACAAGAGCCCCTTGAATGCAACATTTTTTTTTCGAAAAATCGATGAAGGAACAGCTATCAAGGGACAAGCTTACTTTAGCAACTTTAAAATTTTACTTGTTAAGAAGTAAAAAAATGTTAGATGCGTTTTGAATTCTTAAAGTCTTTAAGCACATGGCTGTAATTCAATAATATAAACTTACCTTCATCTTCACGTTCATCATCAGTAACCGGTTGCCTAGCATGGAAGAATAAATCTGGTAAAAATTGCTGGAGAAGCTGTTTGATTTTCCGTTTCTCGCCCTTTTGAATGCCGGTCTGACGTTTAACATGATGAATTAACAAATTCGCAGCATCATCTAAAATACCTTTGTCTCTGTATGGTAAGACAATGTGAGGACCTACAACTGATTCTGAGCCCTCCTCATTTTGCTCGTGCCTTTCATCAAAAATCGTTTCAATCTCGTTGAATAAACTTTTAGTCCTTATAGCTTTTATATCAGTCTGTTTAAAATTAATGCCCTGATGATCGAGACTTTTCAAGTAATACTTTTCGTTTTGCTCCCTCCATATTTTGTTAAAACCTTTTTGGGCTTCTCGCCACTCGTCCTCCTTGGCTTTAAGGCGTTTGAGAACGATCGCGACTGCAACGGCCGGATTTTTCTTTAATCCTTCTATTATTTCCGGAGCTTTGTCGCCGTAAATTCGCTTTAAAGCTCGCTGATGCAAGGTGGGCGACTGACCACCTAAACAATCGTCTAATTTAAACTTGGCCGCTTCCTCCTGTCCCATTCTACTAAGTTTCTTGTTAACACCTTCTAATACACGGATTGTCGAAGCGTTCGTTTCAATTACGACGTCCAATTCAAACCTTTCGTCTTCGCATCGATACATATACTCTTCGTACTGTGTTTTTCGAGAGCTAACAAAGGTACTGTCTTCAGACCAGGTTGGAAACGAAACCCACTGATCGTTGAGCACTTCCTTGCAAAGTGGAGTTCTTCCAGAACATTTTTGTCCCTCTTGCGTTTTCGGAATGATGCAATAGCTGGCGCCCAATCGTTTCGCTGTGGCTAGGTCAATTTCCAGGGCGTGATCGCCCTGTGGTCGTTCAGCTCGCACTACGTTAAAGGGTATAGGTTCAGTCTCGTTTTGTCCCATAAACTCTCTAAACCACTTTAGAAGCTCGGGAAATTTTCCTAAAAATGGAGTAACGATTTGCAAGAGCTCACTCTTTGAGATGATTTCTTGGTTAAATAATATTAAGCAGCGCAGAAAGTTGTTGTAGACTTCTTGAGATTTTAAAGCCTTACGTACCTGAAAAGAAAGAAATCAAATATAAAAAAAATCGATATCTCTATCGGCCAAGCTTTATATGCGATCATACTAATAAAACTTCTCAAAAAATAGTATTTAAATAGTGCAAACTAAAAAGTCTCCCGACACTTTAATCATTCGCAGAAAAATAGTTATACAGGGTGGCCCAAACTGTATTCCGGAAACTTCGGCAGCATATTCTGCAGATAAAAAAAAAGTTCGTATAAATGAATGTGCCAAAAATGCTTAGTTTCGGAGATATAGGGTGTTAGAAGTTTCATTTTTATTTAAATTTTTTCCAAATAATGTCTGAAGAAACGTCAATATTTGGATGAAAATTGGTGTCTGGGAGTTTTTAAACAAGAGAAATTTGATTTTGATGTCAATATGACTCCTGTTTGTAGGGGGCACCACATACATGTGTATTAACTAAGAGTAATAACTTTTCGTCCGTACCCGTATAAAACTACTGAGTGAAAAAATATACATTTTCGTGAATTTCTACGTAAAAAATGTCTCTTGGTAAAAATCGCTACGAGTAACCGTTCTCAAGATATTTAGAACGGAAATAGTCAATACATGTCATTATTGACAAAAAATAAACGCGGTGGGTAGATAGTTATTTGACTAAAATAATAAATCTCGAAACTTTGTATTTTTTTAAATTAATCATAAACATTTCTTCGAAAAAAATGATTTATTACTGTTCAAACCAGTTAAAAAATATGTAGGTGGCGCCCTCGACAAGTAGGAGTCATAGTGACATCAAAATCCCCAAATTTCTCATGTCAAAAAACGCTCAGACACCAATTTTCATCCAAATATTGACGTTACTTCAGAAATTATTTGGAAAAAATCGAAATAAAAATGAAACTTTTACACCCTGTATCTCCGAAACAATGCACTTTAGGACATATATACTAACTTTTTTACCTGTTCTTATCTGCAGAACACGCTGCTGAAGTTTCCAGAATACAGTTCGGACCACCCTGTATATATTGAAAAAAAAAATGACCGAATATTACATTTGACAATTAATTGACAAAAACTTTGGTCGAAACTTCACGAATATGCCCCTCATATACTTTTTTTAGCGCAAACAGAGATTTATGACATACACTACATGCCAAACTAAGAAAAGTATGTCGCGAAAAATTGCTTAAATATTTTAACAATTAAGGAATTCTTCATATCCATGATATAGCCTAAATTTTTCTTTGAATTTACTGTATTGAAGTCTTTTTAAAAAAACAATTGCGGATATGTGCAGCTTAGTAGTTAAATAAAAATAGAAATATTTTTAAAATATAAAAACTAAAAAATTGCATATTTTTTACATACTTATCTTTTTCAAATCTACACAACAAACTATTATTCGATTACTATATTTAGTCCTATGCAACATCTTTTAACTCACAATTCTACATTTTTCAGCAACAGTTCAGACTACTAAGTTTGAATTTATTGAAGTGGAAACCTCAAGGTTAATTTAAAAAATAATAAACACCGTAAACGTTATTATAAAATAATGTTCACAATAACTAAATATTATTATTTATTATTGAAAAATAAACGGATTATTATAAAGATATATCAAATTTAAACAATACAAGAGATAATACTGACCTTATCAAAAAAGGCATAATCGTTGAGAGTACCATATTTGCCAGCTTCAGTTAAACTGACGTCCCTATATGAAGCGGACATTTTTGGCTTTTTGAGCGGAGGTATATCTCTATGATAGCTAGAGTAAGGTGGGGACCGTTTCACTGGTCCAGACTGGTGGCTTGATTTGTGATGCGAAATATGACGATCCGGCAGATGGTCTCTGTGATAGGGCTTGCTCAACGATTTTTTATTGACAGAGTTCGAATGTTCGGAAACTGGAGCTTGATTAATATGACTTGTTGCGTCCGGAAGGAATTGACCAAATTCGGCAAGTAGATCGCTTTGATTTTCGAATAGTTTGGCCACTTGACTGTATACTTCTTGTTCAGTTAAGTGTTTCACGTTTGATCCAACGTTTGATTCTTTCATTGTGCGTTGCTCCTTTTGATAAGTATGCAGTATTTCTAAAAACCTTTTGTACTTCTCGGGTTGTCCTTGAAATCGGTTCTAAAGAAAAAAGAACACATTAAATTATTATATTTCTGTAAAGGTTAAATTGTTTATAATTGAATAAATCTTTATTTACTCTAAAAATCAACATTAAACATAAAAAACAGTTATATTATATATATTATACAAAAATATTATCGTTTTCACGCTGATAATGAAATAATAGTGAACTGAATAGTCATCGATATACTTTGTATACCTCATAATTATAGTTTGAACAGATAAAACTCTAGTTCTACATAATACAAATTTAAAAATAATTTCTAACTGAATATACAATATTACAATGTGTAGTTTAACTGAATTTAGATTTAAAGAGAAAATATGTACGTATATACTACAACACTAAATCAGTCTAGAATTTTTTAATAAAATAAGAAACAATATGGTTAAATTTCCTCTTTCCTTTTGAGACTTACTTGTATGTTTTCTTTACGATATTCGAAATAAATATAGCTGACAATATTCTGACTTTAAGATATTGCTATGGAATTACAGCTACCTGTGTTTAACAATGGCATACGTTTTACATCACATTTTTTAATTATGTTTTACTTAAATTTAAATATTATTATCTTTAACTTTATATAACTTTTTTCGATAACCATTTTTAGATAGAAACTGAAATTAATTCACCATGATGAAGTGGACATTGGTCCCTTTATTGCGGAAACCTATTAGAAATATCAAAAAGCGGAAATTATAGAATATTGCTTATTTCAGTGATTTAGTTGGAATTAAAATAAAAATTTTCCAGGAAGAGGTGAACAATACATAGCCTGAGCGACGGGTCAAGAAAAATTTCGACAGAGGACATCCAAAAAATTACGGAAAATATGATTTAAGCCATGCTTCCGATTTCGGAAGAATTCTGCGATAAATTTACGTCATTTAATGTTTTCGTACGTAATAATAATTTTTACGAATTTCTTGGTTAATTTTATGAAGTTATCGCTCAAATTGTAACATTCAAAATTCGGATAATGGTTAAAAACATTTTTCATTTTTTACGAATTTCGTGTCGCCATATTGTTTTTTGAAGAAAACGCCCGAAATTCGTATGCATGAACACTAGGTATTGCCTGTGAATTAACATGGCTGACACAACCGTCACTCACGTATCCTCTGGTTGCACAGATTATAGTCGGTTTGCTACACCAACTCTTTTGATTTTTTGAGGAATGTGTAGCAAATCAACGTTATACAGGGTGGCCCATTAGTGCGAGGAAGTCCAATATCGTCGTTGTCAAAGATATGAAAAAAAAAATTATGCAGATGTTGGATGGATAGAGGGGCATATCCTAAAAATATTTTGTTGTATACAGGGTGTCCCAAAAAAGGTATGATAAAGTTTTAGATTATTTTTAAACGAATTCTGCATTTTTCTGTACAGATTCGGCATAAAATTCTGCATACAGTACGTTATTTTTATTTCCAGCTCTATACGGTGTTGCCATTATATTTCATATTTACTGAAACATTGGTTAAAACACTATATCCTAAAAGTGGTTAAAAACTAGAGTGAATTCAACTTTATTTATACTTAGCTACATTTTCTTAAACATCAAGTATAACAGAATAAACCAGCGAAGGAAAATTTACATTTATATCTTATTAATGGGTATCTGGTAATTTTTATGGCGTCGCCAATATCGCAATATATAAAATACTATATCTTTTTTTTGTATCAAACACCTTGTATATTATTTTCCTTTTAGATGGAGAATTAAAAAACGAACATTTTTTGTATATAAAGTATTTTAAAATTTTAGTGGTTTTGCAGATATTCGCGGTATTATATTTCGATTCTGTATCAAAGGTAGCAGACCTACAATACAATATTACATACGGCTCTTCCAACAGTACATTTTTATCAAAGCCACCTAATGATCATTGTCTAGTATTTTAACGTTGAAAATCCGATATCTATGTAATATAATACAGCAAATATCTTCAAAACCGTTAAAAATTTAAGAACACAAAAAATGTTCGTCTTTAAAATCTTGATCTAAAAGAAAAATAATATACAGGATGTAGCATTTAAAAAAAATTGAGATATAATATTTTAAATATTGCGATATTATCGACGGCGACGGCATAAAAGATACTCTGTGTAGAATAATGTAAATTTTCCTTCGTGGATTTATTCTGTTATACGTGGTGTTGGTGTAGTATAGCTAGATATTGATGAAGTTATATTTACTCCAGTTTTTAACCACTTCTCGAATATAAAGTTTTTAACTAAAGTTTTAGTAAATTAGAAATAGAATGGCAACGCCGCATACAGCTTCAAACAAAAATAGTGTACTATATGCAGAATTTTATGTTGAATCCAATAATGTACAGAAAAGTAGAGGTGCAATTTAAAAAAAAATTAAAACTTTATAACTTTTTTGGGGACACCCTGTATACAGTAAAATATTTTTAGTATATGCACAATAAGAAATCATTCAACATCTATATAATTTTTTTTCGTATCTTTGTCAACAACGACGACACTGGACTTCTTCGCACTAATGGGCCACTCTATATCTCATAACTTATGATCAATTTGAAAGTTTATAAACAATGAATGAATAACTTACCTTTATTTTATTTACATAATTGATGGCGTGATTAAACTCCACAGGCTGATTCTGCGGGGTATCTGTGTGCCCTTGTAGGGCATGATTGACAGCTGCCTGGGCGGCCGATAAGGACAGCCCATAGTTAGTAGACGTGGTCATCCCATAATTGGACGAAGAATGGTGAAGTACTGATGGAGGGGGAGCGGGTGCTTGAGGCGGAGCCGAAGGTATATGCTGAGTCAAAGGGAGGGGTTGAGGAGGGGGAGGTTGAGGAGCGGGCTGGCTCGGAAGACCTGACATGTTGATCCTTCCCGATCCGCTCAGAATCATGGCGGACTTTTGTTGATCGGAGATGGTGCCGGTCGGACTAGGCATGCTAACCGAAACGGAAAACGCGTAGCCACCCTGATCGCTTCGTTGAACTTCTATTTTATAACCTGGCGGGAGAAAGGTGTTAAAGCCCCCGATTAGATCCGGAAAGCCTTTGAACAAGCTCGAGACCCGCTGGATAACACCGGGAGTATCGATGCTTTGGCTCTTGAACTCTTTCATAATGTCCAAAAAATCATTATACACTTGAGGTTTCGAGCCGAACTTGTATTTTACAAGATCCAAATAGGATAATGCGTCTTCAACTTTGAGACGTTGAAAGTTGCTCGGGGATTGTTGCTGCTGAGGGGGCTCCTGAATTGAGGGGGCACTCGGGGGCGAAGAACCGCTGGTGCGTAGAGCGTTGTGGCTTGTGGCCGAAATTGGCATTGATTGTGGTTTTCCAGAATGGGGAGCTGCTGCAACAGGCATGGCACCGTAACTTACAGTGGGGGCAGGAGAATACAGTCCTGACTGCATGCCTTCGCTCAACACTTTTACCGCGCTGGGAAAGGCTAAAGCAGGTGTGGCATTCGTTACAGACTGACGATACAAAGTTCCCGACAATGGCGGCCCACTTCCATCTTTTGAGGGCTCATCCACTCGAAGACGTTTCATCTCAAATCACATTCAGTTGGCTGAAATAAACGAAGATTAATTAAAATAATTATAAATGTAAACATTTATTTTGAGTCAGTTTGAAACAGAATGAGGATATACCGGGTGCGTCTCAAAAGTGGCTGACCCCAATAACTTTTTTATTTTGTCAGATAAAAAACATTTGGTATGTTAATAGATGACATAAATTATGATTGATTGGCATATTCAATTCTTATTGGCAATTTCCAGTTTCACCGGAAATAACTACAACTTTTGATTTTTAAATGGCACCCTCTGTATTTTTTACTTTATTTGATAGAAAATGCCACTCTGAATGGAATGACATAATATCATATGTCAACTTTTGACATTTTCGCTTATGGTTCATAACGATAATTTGACTCGAAATACTAAGTGTGTGGTACCAAATTATTTATAAAAAAATGCCTTTTCCAAATTTGCTAATGAGCCACACTCGTTCCATTTGAAAAAATTGAGTTGTGATTAAAAATATGATTTGGGCATCTTTAAACCAGCCAGAACAAAACACGAAAAACATTAGACGAAGGCTCCTTGATTAAAAATTAGTGTTTTTGGCTGTGTTAAAAATAAAAACACTAATTTTTAATCATGGCACTCTAGATTGAAATTTAAATTGATGATTTTTCTTAAGCGAAAATGTCAAAAGTTGACATGTTGATATGTTGATATCAACAAAGTTGATATGTCATACTATTCAGAGTGTCATTTTCTATTGAATAAAGTCTCAAAAATATACCAAGACTACCATTTAAAATATAAAGTTGTAGTCATTTCCGATGAATCAAGAAGTGACCGAAAACAATTGAATACGTCAATCAGTCCTAATTTATGTCATATAATAACATACCAAATCTCTTTCTTTTTATCTGAAAAAAAAAACAAAATAGTTATAGGGGTGAGCCACTTTTGAGACGCACCCGGTATATATTCTGTGATATATCAAGATATATATCATGATATTTAACATATTTATAATTAATTTGTTTTAACTAAAAGAAATAGAACCTAAAGACCCAACAACCATATTTATAGGTTCATATAAATCCGATAATTTCTATATATTAAATTAAATATTTTCCCGAGGAACCAGCCACATCTGAAAGTGTTTACTGTCACTGATAGTAATAACATTACTGATATTAATAACTCATCAGATGACAATATTATGGCAGTATCAATGTTAATAAACTAACGTAATAATCTCTGTGTACCTATTTGCCTAAAAAAATTAACGCATTTACTAATGAATTTCATATTATTCAATAATATTTTAATGTTATAAAATTACCTACAATAGAGAAGACAATTTTCTGTAATAACTGAATATTAATATTATTAATATTTGAATTGTGATTTCATTGACAGTTGGCAGATTTGGATGCACTGGGTGCCGATCTTTTTATTATAACATATCAGAAAAAAAAGATTTTTCCGTCAATCAAAAATAATGTATTTTATGTTCAAGAGATACAGCATTGTAAATTGTAATCATATTATACCGTATGATAAAAAAACGGCGCCCAGTTGGCTGGGAAATGACGATCGATTAAAATTCCCATATAAATTTACATATAAAATGACAGCGATCTTCATCTCACAGCCATCGCTGACGCCGTTTTTTTTTCGATCATACGTATTGTACGACTTCTGTTATAACCTTGTGTATATCAATTCTCTCATTTAAGGTGATGAGTCAATCCTAGTTGCCTAATTGTCTAACAAAACACGTTGATTATTTGCAAATATACGCACAAAAATAAACAGAATGCTTTTTTTGAATTAATATTTTTTGTACTGCGGTGTATTGACCCATTATGACAGTATAGGCACACAGGTACGTGCCTTTTTAGTTCATTCATTTGGAAGTCACAGAATATGAGGTTCGTCAAAAATAGTTATCCTTTGTCCTAAGTGTATCATCACCATGATCAAGTTAGAAATGTGATTTGTTATTGGATGATGATCCAAGATTTCATAACATTATATTATACGTGAAAGGCATTTCGGTACCCCTAGAACAGTCACCATTAATTTGAGGTTGTTAGGTTATTTCTATTAGTCAAACTTGACAGCTATGCAAATTTAATAAGATCCTCCTTCAATATTATACATTTGAAAGTAAATAATTTTATAGTAATTTCCTACTGTAATTCTTACTACTGAAAGTACTGAGTTTTATTTTCATTTGCGCCCTTTTTTGAAACTGCTTCATGAAGCTACAGAAACTTCTTAGTGGCTATTTACATTGCATAACGTATATGCATAAATTTGCATATCCAAGAAAATCTATTTATCATTCCAAAGATCCCTCCAAAATCAGTTTAAAAATCCACTCAAAGTTGAATGTAACAAAAGATGAATAGAATAAACCAAAGATGATTTTTTTTCGGTAAGTAATTAAGAATTTCGTTTCAAAAATAATTAAACAAGAAACCAATCGGTACAAGTACCTATCGGTAGAGAGTAAATAATGTGAACAATACAGAATTTTAAAAATCGCCGTTTGTTGGTAATGCTAAAGATCAACATATTAATAGTCCACTTTCCAACATTCCAACTACTTAATTTTATTTATTATTTATATTAACATTACTTTCATTCGCCTAGAGTTAGTTTTCCTCAAGTTAATTTTCAACTGTATTGAGCTAACTTCTTTATCAGAAACCCATTGGTTTCAACGCCATATTTTAATTAAATTAATAAAATTATTATTTGCTGTTGATTAATTACAGGATGTTCCTTAATGACATGTCAATATTTAAAGGGGCGATTTGTGAACCCATTCTAAGAAAAAAAACTTCATATTAATGTCTGTCTAAACGCCTTAACTTTCGAGATACAGGGTGGTAAATTTTTCAAAAAAAAAAACTTTTTTTCATAATAACTCCGATGTTATTATAAACATCTTTATGAAACCTGCTACACGTTTTCTTTCTGTATATCAAAATGCCTATTTTGATGTACAAACAATTTTATTAATTTCAACCAGACACGTCCACACGGGTTTTGACTTCTCTTAGAATAAAAATTATTTTCAAAATTTTCATTCATTTTTAAACGATATTCATCTGATTTTTTCGTCGGACGCATAGTTTTTGCTTAAAAAATAAAAATAATTTTCGGGGTCAAATCGCTAAAAATCTGATGCGGTGACTGTTAGGTTAACTGTGGAAATCGTTTCTGCATCGGCTGGATGGAAATTAAGAGATACAACAAAAAAATTTTGTACGCCAAAGTTACCTATCATGCATAGAAGGCGTGTATGAAATTTCATAAAGATAATTATAATAACCTCAGAGTTATTAAGGAAAAAAAACAATTTTTAGAAAATTTTATTTGCCATCCTGTATCTCAAAAGTTTGAATGTTGAAGTTTTTTTTAAATAGGTCCAAGAATCACCTCCTTAAATATTAGCATGTCATTAAGGACCACACTGTATATTAATATACTATTCTAAGTTTTTAAAAAATTATCAGTATAATAGGTAAAATACCTATTTGTTTTATATACTTAAAATCGTGTTATGATGCTTATTAAGTATTAGAAATTTAATGAATACAAATCGGCATTCCAACTAAAAATATAAAGAAGAAATTACATTCTTTTTGTTGTAGTAGTAAGTTACGTGACTTATTTAACCCTTGTAGTCTCGTATAACATTACTAAAATCCTTATAAACAAGGCTAAAATGTAATTAGATATTTATATGTATTTTTATAGAAAATATCAATAAAAATACACCAACACTAAATACCTATAACCACAACCATATGACATTTTACAATCAAGTTAAGACATTATTAGTTGAGATTTCGCGTTGCATAATGTTTATGTTTAATAAAATGATGCAAAAGGGTAAACAAATCATTATGATCACTTTTTAAAAAGTACACTCACTTTGAGTTTCTTCATCATGAATCAAGTCGTCTGTTGCCGATTGGGCCTGTTTTGTCACCAATACTTCTTTTTGTGGTAATGCGTCATGACAGTCAGCTAATTGTACCTTTTAAAATTGTCGACAGAAAAGCAAAACGCTTTTGGAACGCCATGTTCGAGCTAGATATCTGAATTCAGCTGATCGGGAACGACACGCCCACTTATTTATTTTCTAGCATAAACAAAACCGGTAGCTGTAAAAACGAATGAAACATGGTCTGTGCTTATGTCGTTCGTTATGTTTTTATATAAAGCATAATGTTCGAACATCTATTTCATTGTTGGATGAAAGAACCGGTGAGTTTTATAAATTTCTATGCTATTTACGTTTTAAACGTTATACAACAGAAACTCGACATAAAAGTCGAAAACAAAATTTATTTATAAACTATCTAGCTGTATTGCGTGCGCACCTTGAACATTATTGGCAATAAGAGTAAAAATATTTTCGATTGCGCAACATAAAAATGCAGCAATTTCAAAGCCAAATAAATACAATGCTCTATGCTCATAATATGACAGTAGCATCGCTACAATAATTATCAAAAAATATATTACTTTGTACCTACTATAACAGAATGTCGATTCTCATGATTAACAAAAAAAAGTACATTTAGAAATTAAATATAATTAGCTACATCAACCACATAAGTATACATAAAAATCTATTTACCCTTTTAATAAAGAAGTTAAGATAACCAGATAAAAAAATCACGCTCTTATTATCTTTGGGAGTAGGTAGGTACAAACGTTTTTAAATGAAGCAATTTGCAAAATATAGGTATTTTACGATAAATATCATTTTCTTCACACAAAACCATCACAATATTCGAAACACATTTGCTATGTGCCCGTTAAGTGATATATACATCTCGAAGGTTTTCCAATAAGAAGAAAGTTTTTTAGAAATACGCAACACGAACGTGAATTCATTTCACTTGGTGACTAAAATTTAAGGTCGGCTAAATGGAGATTCGGGATTTAACTCTTTGAACAAGTATGTGTAGAACTGGCAACATGACTGTTCTCCAATTCATTCAACAACGTTGTCAGATATTTTAAAGTGAAACAGAACATATATTCACGGCCAGTTCGTTTTGTGAAAGAAGTGTGAAAGCGACAAATACGGCAACGCCGAAAAGAAAAATTCGCTCCCGCGAGCTAACAACGAGCTCACTATTGGTGGGTTCTGAGATCGATATAAAAGTGGAAGGGCAGGGAAGTGGACGTAACGTCCGATGTTGCCATATGCTTGCTTCTACATGGAGTCGTTACAGGCGATATTCGCTTGTCAGACAGCTTTGTCATCAGTAAACAAATACAAAATGTTACATTAAATTATTATAACCCCGAGACAAATTTTATCAAACTAAGAAAATTCTACATTTAAAAGATATTCGATGAAACAGAAAATCAAAATTGAATTAGAAATAAATTTATGAAAATGCTTTTGTTATCTTTAGGAACACGCTTTACGCGGTTGCCAGGTCAAGTGCCGCAACATCAGCAATAACAAAACAGGAATACAACAAATTTGGTTTTAATAATAAGTTTACTCTATATATATAATAATATTTTCATTTAAATGTGGCCCTCGCCTCCCACTTTGGGAAAAGTAGTGCTAATTTTGGATCAAGCAACACCACAAGGTGGAGGAAGCTCTTTAATCGAAATGAATTATTACGATAAATATTCGGTAGAAGCACTTTAACGTATGATATTACCAAATTAGAACTACGAAAAAAGTGATAAATGTGGGAAAGAATAAAAAAAATATGTCACTCACCTTAAAGAAGCCTCTTTTATGATCGAAATATTGGAAAACAGTTTGTGCACAAACACTTCTAAACGCTTTAAACAGAATTTTAAGTTATTTACTGGAAATAGTGATACTACACTCGATTTCATCAAAGAAAAATTCTGACACATTCTGTCGACAACCTCCTACGACGATGACCGATTGGCGACTGGCTGCTTGAAAATCTTGGAAGCTTGTTTGGACGAGTCCATTATACTGGAACGATCCGTCTAGGTAGAAATTGATTCAAATTTCACATATCCTATCCGCATAAATATTATGTTTCTAAATAACTGAGAATTAGAAAATAACACTTTATTCATATTTGAGTAATAGACCATTTGAAAGTTATTTTACTTTAAATAAAATTCTGACATTGAACGGAGACTACCCTCACAAATGAACTCGTCCGTAAATTACGACTGTTCTATACATTTCTCTTGTTGCCGCAGAAGGCGCTTGTGTCAATCAATATGAATTTTAATGGCGTCGAATATTTTCGAATTTGTTCTAGAACAAATCTGAAGTTGTCTCTGAAACTGAAATCTGTCAATTCTAAACTGTGAAGTTAGACAATAGTTAGACAAAAACAATGCTGTCCTTGTCTAGGCGGCCATACTTGTCGTGAGGAGAATGACAGGAATGACACTAATAACTGTTTCCAATTTTCCTATTTCACTGTCACCCCCCTGATCATGTCCTTATCATGTCAACCTGTCAATTGGAAAATTAGTTCTCCAGACGACAACGAAGGCTTTCGGTGGCGTATCGTGTTTCCACGATTTAACACAGAGTTGACACTTCTTTCTAGTTAATTATTTTATGAACTAAACTATAAATGGTTTATAGTTATGCCTTTTGGAAGTACTGTAATTGGTACCTATACGTATATCTAGGCATTTGCTTTTTTAATGGTTGAATCAACGAGAAATATTCACTAGCTAAATTCATCTGTATATTTAGACCTTTGTTTAGACAACGTATATTTTTTGTTGAATATAGAGACGACTTATTATTACTAAAATAATAGTAAATTATATGTGCATTTTTTAAATTCTTATCACATCCAATACACTTAATTGTAAATAAAAAATGAATTTTGATTTAGGTGTCTATTTTACAGAGGTTTAAAAAGCCAAGGAGTTGTTAGCTGTACAGCAGAGCTGTACAGTTATTAAAATGTCTCCTCTCTCATTAGATTAACACTAACAAAATGTTTTTTAATTTTTTAAAAATACCTAATTTAAATTGGGTATGTAAAGAATATACCCATACAAGATACAATTTAATCCTTATTCCAGCCTATCCTATCCTATCATCCTATCTTGATCCTAGCATGCGTCCTATCTGTCCTATCCTAACCTTATTGACAACTTAATTGAAAAATTGGCCAATGAAAACAATACTACGTGTCAATAAGAAAAATGACGTTTTATAGTAAAAACCAATTTTATTTAAAAACTTTTATTAAAGCGAATCTTCGACTTTGTCAATGTACTTGTGTTCCGTAAAAACTAGAAGATGATTGTAAAACTTGGACTTATTTCTGCTGCTTTAATATATGTTTATGTAAATTGTCAAACAGTCGTACAAGATGCAAACCTAGACAATAAGGAAGTTCGTTGTTTAGGTAAGTAGATTTTTTATTCTTTTCTATTCTTATTTTTGTTGGACAATTTTGAAAATTCATATATCAGTCCCACTGATAATAAAGAATTGGTAATTCGTTTTTTTTTTGTTTAATTATTACTCTTGTTACTCATATATTTTAGATAATAATTGTAGATGCTTGCTGCTTCTAAACAATACTTCCAGCTGTTTCTAAAAATACGTTTAGTATTTCATAGAAAATATGCTTAAATAAATATTTCATTGTGGAATTTATCTATAGGTGATTTTAGCTTTGTCCTATATTTTTTATTCATAAAACTAAAATATTGCAAAAACACGAAATAGAACTAGAAAATATACCTAACACCATATTAAAATGTTGTATGTATCTTTTAGTATGTAGTGCCAGCATAAAAGAACTTACTTTAGCTGTGAAATCGACTGATAAATCACAAACGGTAAAGATAGGGGGACATCGATTAGATCCTCAAGGAAATTACAACGCTCCTAAAACTATACCTCTGTCTCAATCTGAAATATATTTATCAGAATTAATAGATTCGATTTGCAATAAAATGGAAGACTATGCAAGGGGTATATGGAAGTCAAATGGAACATTGACAATATTGAAAATGGTGGTGGATGGAAAGATGAATCCGCATATGGATGATATAGATTTTGTTCAAGATGAAGATCTAAATAAAAGCTTGAAGTATTATGTAAGTGGCTTTATACAAGTTACAATTATTCATTGATTATTTTATAGGTGGTTATAGTTATACAGTATATATAGAGTAAGTCACCGATGTTCATTTCCAAACCAACTGGAAGCGATTCTATTTTATCATATGGTATTTGTTAGAAATGTATTTCATAATACCGTATGAGGGAAAAAAACCACGTCCAGTTGGCTTGGAAATGGATATCGATGACATTTCCTATATAATTTTATATATATAACGACAGCGATATTCATTTCATAGCCATTGCTAATGCTGCTTTTTTTTTTCAATCCTATTGTACAATATAAGTTTCATGCCTACACAATATCATAAAGACATGTAAATGTGGTATATGTAAATTTAAACTTGTAAATTTAAAAAAAAATACCGTGCCTCTTAAAATATACAGTATGTCCCCGGATTGGTTATACAAGAGAAATTTTTTTTTATTATTGACATTTTGAGAAAAATGCATTCTCCATAAAAAAATTTGCATGTTCTAAAATGTTCATAAATTACAGTTGGGGATTGGAACGTTGGAACCTTTGGTGTTGGAACCACACAGCAAAATAAAACACTAAATCACCACAATACACCAAAACACTTTTACTTTTACACTGTAGTTACTTTATTCTATTTACACTGTAGTTACTGTGTCAGTGTAAAAGTAAATGTGTTTTGGTGTATCCTGGTGATTTCGTGTTTTATTTTGCTGTTTATACTTTTCCAAGTGTCCATTCTTTTTCAGAGAAAATTAAAAAAAAACATAGAACTGAATTCCTAAAAATCAAAGAGCGTTTCTATGGTAATATAATTTCCATATCATTCTTTGATATATGATTATTATTAATTTTGATTACTTCCCATATGTTTCAAGAGAAAGGTATTCAATCAATGTGTACTCCCCATCAATGTTGGGGCTATCTCGAGAGACAAAGTACCGAATATCGAAGTACAGGAGACAGAACAAAAGTCATGGATGCCATAGAGAAAATAACTACTTTGAAATGGAATTGGGCAGGGCACGTTGCAAGGCTAAATGATGACTGATGGACGAAGGCATATCCACAGTAACTGGATGCAAATAGCTCAAGATAGGGAGTTTTGGAAGCAAACAAGGGAGGCCTACATCCAGCAGTGGACTTTAGTGGCTGGTTGATAATGATGATTAATTATTTTGATTAACGTCATATTTTTTGCTGTTGTAAAAGTATCACATTTTCTGATAACTATTATCACCCTTTCAGTAGTATTGAACTAAATAAATTTTGTGTTTCTTTGACATTTTAGAACAGCAAAAAATATGACGTTAATTAAAATTCTATCCATAACAATCTCTCAAAGAATGAAATCGAAATTATATTACCGTAGAAACGCGTTTTGATTTTTAGGAAAAAACAACTATTTTCATGCTTTTATTAATTTTTTCTAAAACGGTATGGAAATTATAAATGGGATTAACAATTTTATAACAAGCAAATTTTTTTATGAAGAATGCATTTTTCTCAAAATGTCAATAATAAAAAAGTTTTTTCTCTTGTAAAGACAATCCGAGGACATACTGTATATTTATAGAAAATAATGGTCTCAGTTTTCTTTCAAAGTATAAAAATTAAAATTAATTTTTAAATTTAGCTGTCAGAGGATGGGTAACAAAATTCAGATACCTATTTACTAAACCTTTATTTCTGAAAATTTGCACGCTCGAAAAAACGTTAGTAAAAAGTCGCAGATTTAATCATTGACTTGTAGTACATAATATATACCAGGTGCGTCTCAAAAATGGCCCACCCCCTATAACTTTTTTATTTTTTCAGATAATAAAACGAGATTTGGTATTTTAATATATGACATAAATTAGGATTGATTGACATATTCAATTGTTTTCGGTCACTTCCGGTTTCACTGGAAATGAATACATCTTTTGATTTTTTAAATGGCACCATTGCATTTTTTTACTTTATTCTATAGAAAATGACTCTTGATTGACGTATTCAATTGTTTTTGGTTACTTCCTGTTTCACCGGAAATGACTACAACTTGATTTTTAAATGAAACCCTCGGTATTTTTTTACTTTATTCGATAGAAAAGGACACTTTGAATAGCATGAGATGTCATATGTCAACTTTTGACATTTTCGTATATGGTTTATTTGAAATTGTAACATGCGGTTCATACCAACAATTTAACTCTAAATACCATGCTTTTTCCAAATATGCTAATGAGCCACCCTTCTTCCATTTGAAAAAATGAGATATGATTAAAAATACGATTTGGGCATCTTTTAACCGGCCAGGACAAGACACGAAAAACATTAGATAATCAAATCTATTTTTTCAAGTCTCCTTGATTAAAAATTAGTATTTTTAACGCAGCCATGACACTCTAGATTGAAATTTAAAATACAATTTGTTTTTAAGCGAAAATGTCAAAAGTTGACATATGACATGTTATTCTATTTAGAGTGTCATTTTCTATCGAATAAAGTAAAAATATACCGAGGGTATCCCTACCAAAAATCCAAAAGTTGTAGTTATTTCCAGTAAAACAGGAAGTGACCAAAAACAATTGAGTAGGTCAATCAATCTTAATTTATGCCATATTCCAACTTACCAAATCTCGTTTTGGTATCTAAAAAAATAAAAGTTATAGGGGTGAGCCACTTTTGAGATGCACCGGTATACAGAGTAAAATTAAATAGGTATCTATTTATTAATTCGGATGTGTGGTAATTTAAATTTGCTAAATATAAAATTTATCATATACTTATTTTCAGTGTGAATCTGTTATGGAAGAATATGAAGAAGATATTATAAAACATTATCAAAATGGAGAGAATTTAGATGAAAAATATTGTACTGAGAATTCAAATATATGCCTACCACATAAACCAGATATACTTAAAAATGAACTGTGATACTCTAATATTTATAACTATTTTTTAAGGCTTAAATTAAAACACTTAAGGATATTTTTGTTTTTTTTTATTTAAAATATATATCTATTAAATCCACCTTAAAATATAACAAAATAAAAACCAGTCACCGTGGCTATAGATTAACAATAATTAAAGTTTCGCAGTAGTCCTTAAAAGAGGAGCTAGTTTCTGGGCCAACATAATATTTCCAGTGATTTTCAATTTACCCTTCATAAATGCCTGTTGGGGTTGTAATTTGCCTTCGGCCAACAACAAGAAGTCTTCGTCTGAAACTGTCAATGTAGTGCTGGGTTTTCCTTCAGGTGCCCCTTCGTAAACTTTGGCGTTTTTAAGATCCATTGCTAAACAAATTTTATTATTAGATAATGTGTTTTTTTTAACTGGATTGGGATCGAAAGAAATCAACAGAAGTCCTTGTCCGTGTTTTAAATTTGTCGACGTTTCGATCTTCAGGACACTACAAAGTTAAGTATAAGTTAACAAACAACTTAAAACACATATCAGTGGAATTCCACACATATACAATTGTATTTTGCTCTCTTAACTTTGTAGTGTCCTGAAAATGCAAATAAATTTTGCGAAACGTCGACAAATTTAAAATAAAGGACTTCTGTTGATTTCTTTGGATCCTAATCCAATTAAAAAAAAAACACATTATATATTATTGGATCGACAACAATAAAAATTAGATTTATGTATATTATTAGAGTTACAATTATGTGACACATACAAGGTTTTTCAGACAACTCCTCCATTCAAAGGATTTTAGAATTTAATTTAGATAAAACTTCGAATACTTCAAGATAAGTTCCAGGTGTACTTTGTATTTATTTTTCACTTTTTGGCCCTTCTGATTTAACCGCAAGTGGCTACCAATTTGTTTATTTCAAATAGAACTCCTTAAGGTTGATTTTCATGCATCCGTTGTCCGACGATACGATATTAATTTTATAGGTTGAATTTAAAGACTTCGATTGGTTAACCGTTTCTAACCAATCGAAATCTTTAAATTCAACCAATAAAATTAATATCGTATGGTCGGACAACGGACGCATGAAAATCAAGCTTTATGCATTTTTGCACAACTCACACAACTGTCACTGTCAAGGATCCTCTAATTAGACAGACAGATTATATATACCTCCGTTTAGCCTTTTTTTTATATAATTTCAATTTTATGTAAAAAATTATTGCAAAGCCAAAAATAAAATATTTTTCAGCATTGATGCATATTTTCCATAAATTTATGCTGCTGTTCTTTTAGAAAAAATAGTTTACTCAATTAAATTTCTACAATAATTTTTTAAATGTAACACAGGGTGTCCATAAAAAAATCCGTTTAGAACACTAAAAAATCAACTTTTTGAATGGATACACCCATTTTTCTGAGTAGTTTATTTATTTACCGTAGAAAATAAATGGCACCTTGTATACCGGGTGCGTCTCAAAAGTGGCTCACCCTTATAACTTTTATTTTTTCAGATAAAAAAACGAGATTTGGTATGTTAGTAAATGATATAAATTATTATATTGTTTTCGGTCACTTCCTGTTTCACCGGAAATGACTACAAACTACAACTTTTGATTTTTAAATGGCACCTTCCGTATTTTTTTACTTTATTCAATAGAAAATGACTTTCTGAATCGAATGACTTATCATATGTCAACTTTTGACATATTCACTCAAAAACATAAAAAATTATAATTTTTAATCAAGGAGCCATGGAAAAGTAAATTTGATTGTCTAATGTTTTTAGTGTCTTGTCCTGGCCGGTTAAAAGATGCCCATATCGTATTTTTAATCATATCTCAATTTTTTCAAATGGAACGAGGGTGGCTCATTAGCATATTTGGAAAAAGCATTTTTTATGAATAATTTGATACCACACACTTGGTATTTCAAGTCAAATTGTCTTTATGAACCGCATGTTATAATTTCAAATAAACCATATGCAAAAATTTCAAAAGTTGACATATGATATGTCGTTATATTCAGAGTCATTTTCTATAGAATAAAGTAAAAAAATATCAATGGTGCCATTTAAAAAATCAAAAGATGTATTCATTTCCAGTGAAACCGGAAGTGACCGAAAACAATTGAATATGTCAATCAATCCAAATTTATGTCATATACTAACATACCAAATCTCGTTTTTTTATCTGAAAAAATAAAAAAGTTATAGGGGTGAGCCAATTTCGAGACGCACCCGGTAGTCCAAGAAAATAGGCCTTCAAATACGAAGTTTTGGTAAAAACTTGAATTTTTGATATAAGTTACTTTAAAAGATCTAAAAACGAATTGTGAAAGATTTTTTTAAAAATTCACCCCCGAGAAGGGATGAAATAAATAAATAAAGTTTTTTTTTGAAATTTCGGTCACACGGTAAGGATTAGAAAAAAAAGATCAAATAAATAATTGTAGAGCGTCAGATTTCACATAAAAAATGGTCTCTATACTTTTTTGCTCAAATCAAAATTGTCTGAGATAGGGTGACTAGAAGCTAGGGCACAGCTTTTATTGAAATATTTGTTCAAAGCCCTTACCGTTTCTCTGAAATTTGTAAAAATTCACTTTATTTATATTTTTCGCCCCCCTCTCGGGGTGAATTTAAAATAATGTGAGTTAGAATTTATAATTTACCGAGCAAATTGAAAACAAAATTTAAATATATGAATTTTTTAGCAACTTGTGATTTTTTTCTATGATCCCCTAGCTTCTAGCCATCCTATCTCGTTAATTTTGATTTGAGTAAAAAGTATAGAGATCATTTTTATGTATTTGACGCTCTACAACTTTTATTTGAACTATTTTTACTAATCTTTACCGTTTCTCCGAAATTTTGAAAAAATAACTTTATTTATTTCAACCCTTCTCGGGGGTGAATTTTAATAAATCTTTCACAGTTCGTTTTTCGATCTTTCAAAGTAACTTATATCAAAAATACAAGTTTTTACCGAAACTTCGTATTTGAAGTCCTATTTTCTTCGACTATATTATAGTTCTTTATGCCTAAATAAAATGTTTTTTTTTTAATTTTATTTCAATAAAAAAATATATTAGATTGGTCAAAGAAAAGTTAATTACAAAAATATAAAATGCTTTTCGACTTAACATTTTTCTATTATACTAAAATGCTAGTTTCCCTATGGCTTCCCTATTAAATTATAACTGCAGCCATGACAACTGGTGTTAAAAATGTTATAACTGGAGGTAGTTGCTTATTTTAATCAGGGGGGTGACAGTGAAATAGGAAAATTGGAAACAGTCATTCCTGTCATTCTCCTCACGACAAGTATGGCCGCCTAGACAAGGACAGCATTGTTTTTGTCTAACTATTGTCTAACTTCACAGTTTAGAATTGACAGATTTTAGTTTCAGAGACAACTTCAGATTTGTTCTAGAACAAATTCGAAAATATTCGACGCCATTTTAATTCATTCCGTTTAGTTTCGTTTTGGAAGTTCAATTTAATATTTCGGCTGAAATTTATAATTATAAAGGTAATAAAGTATATAAAATATATATTACATGAAGAATCCTGGAGAAAATGACGTTTCTGCAGTAGTAGGTATGTCCCATGTATATGAAAAATGGGTAGTAAATAAACACTGTTTTTACATTTTTTAGATGCAAGAAAATGGTGTTATAATCTCTTTGATCGGCGATTTTTTTGAAAATGGAAACAATTTACAGCAAGGTAAGATCATTTTTAACTATAGCCAACATTAGTTATCTCCAATATGTGCGATTTATTGTCAATAATGCAATAAATCGGACTGATAATCTGATTATATTATCCGACTAAAAGTCTCTTTTTGCTTCTTTTTGATTTATAAGCCGGTCTCTTTGGGAATAATGGACGTTTTTTTTAAACAGTATATTTATATTTTACACCTATATATTTATATTGATATTTTTACATTGTTAATTTTAGTATAAAAAAAATGTTTTTCTGTTTTCAGGTTTTTCTATAAGGCTCCCGTTTTCATGTCCCTGTGTCCGTTTTCTGTCCTTGAAGTCTGCGAATACGTGTGTTTATTTACAAATTACTGTAAGTCATGCTTATACCTTAACTAATTTACGTTAAAAGTACATATAATTAACTAATTGGTATTGAAACAATACAATCCTCTATATTTTTATATTTATTTAGTCACGTTGTTCCATATTTCAAATAAATATATGTGAATAAATTATTTTTTGGTTTTATTTATGAAAAGAAAAAATACAAAATACATTTGAATTGAAAGAGGGCCCGCCATTGAATAACCGGAAACGGAAGTGAAAATTAAGCCATCATGTCCTTATCATGTCAACCTGTCAATTGGGAAATTAGTTCTCCAGTCGACAACGAAGGCTTTCGGTGGCGTATCGTGTTTCCACGATTTAACACAGAGTTGACACTTCTTTCTAGTTAATTATTTTATGATTTTAATAGCTACTTCTCGTTTAATAAATCTAAATATTTTTAGCAGCATTTTATTACTAAGAAATTGTTAAATTTTTCGGTAACTACTGTATTTAGGCATTAACAACTTTATTCAAAGTTATCTAATTTTTGAAGGAAAATAAACTAAAAAGAAAACCGAGTGTTTCCAAAACAATATCAAAATACGAAATAATATAATAGTTAATTACCCCTAAAAATACATTAATTCTCAACTTTCTGTATTTCTTTTTTAAGCAGATCGTATTTTAGTGGAATAAAAATATACCTATTATCTCAAAAAACTTTAGATACTTACTCCACTGTTTTGCTTCTTTCCCATCTTTTGTAATTTTATACAAAAATACGCCACCTATGGATTTCGCTTTGTTGGGATCTTCTTTGACTTTTTCAATAATAAATTCGAATATAGCATCGCTTTTCAGTTCTGAAGAAGACATCTTAACCAGAGCCTTAACTGATTTTAAGTCTACGTAAGCGCCTAAAAAATATAAATAAAATAATATTTTGTCCTTCTAATTTTAATAATAATTAATATAAAACTTGTTTATCTGGCAGATGATTATATTAAAATTATATGAGTTATTTACGTAAAACATCTATCTATAAAAAATATTTTGATTGTATCGATGTTTCAAAGGTTAAGGGTTATTAAAATAAAGGTATATTACATACCTTTAATTTAGTATCTAAAATATCGATTACTTTTAATTTTTTTGAAATAATACAATTTTATTAGATTTAATATTAGCTATGAAACACATAAAAACATTATTGGACTTCCAACAAAATTAAGTGAATGATACTAATCTGTATAAACAATTCTCAAAAAAAAATATTTCTAAATAAAATTTCTGTGACCAGATTCTTTAAAGTGAGAATGAAAGGTGTTTCAATAATTCTAAAATTTCAAATTAAATTTAAAAAAAAATAGAAAACATCTATTTATTAGCTACCTTCGATATTTCTTTGATGAAACAAGCCAACGCCTAAATTTTGTGTAAAAAAACTATTCCACGCGGTTATAGCCTTTCAGCTAAATTAATACAATAATTGAGATGAAACAGAAACTACTTCTACTTTTTACAAGATTTTATTTCAAGTAATTAATACAAAGGTTATCTTCTACCGAAAAAAAAACGTAAGCAGCGAACAGAGGAACACTGAATTTATTACAATTCATTAAATTATTCAATGCGATGTTGACGAATTTCGTTTTCGATAACATTATACGACATGCTTTCTATTAAATATTTTATCTAATAACTTGGAGAAACCTTGAAATTATTATGGCATAGAAAGATTAACAAAAAAATCATAAATCAATCTAAACAACGTTAAAAACCGACCGACGAAAGTGCAACGTATGGCAACACCGCGAAGAACTTTCCAAGGCGTCGATAATTTCTAAAATACGGGTGACGTCTGAAAAGTTTTAAGAAATACAAATTACAATATGATCGAATAAAACGGCGCCAGCGATGGCTATGAAATGACGAACGCTGTTATTTTATACCGGGTGCGTCTCAAAAGTGGCTCACCCTTATAACTTTTTTATTTTTTTCTGATAAAAAAACGAGATATGGTATGTGAGTACATGATGTAAATTAGGATTCATTGACGTGTTCAATTATTGTTTTTGGTCACTTCCTGTTTCACCGAAAAGGACTATAACTTTTGATTTTTAAATGACATCCTCGGTATTTTTTTTACTTCATTCAATGGAAAATGACAGTCTGAATAGAATGACATATCATATGTCAACTTTTGGCATTTTCGCATATGGTTTATTTGAAATTGTAACATGCGCTTCATAACGACAATTTGACTCGTGTGTGGTATCAAATTATTCGTAAAACACTCGACCTATACAATAATTTGATACCACAAACTCGACCTACAAGCGTGTGGTATCAAATTATTCGTAAAAATTTTTTTTTCCAAATATGCTAATGAGCTACCCTCGTTCCATTTGAAAAAATTGAGATATGATTAAAAATACGATTTGGCATATTTTAACTGGCCAGGACAAGACACTAAAACATTAAATCGACGATTAAATCTATTTTTCCAAGGCTCCTTGATTAAAAATTAGTGTTTTTAACATATCCATGGCACTCTAGATTGAAATTTAAAATACGATTTTTTAAGCAAGAATGTCAAAATTTGACACATGATACGTCATTCTATTTAGAGCGTCATTTTTTATTGAAAAAAGTAAAAAAACACCGAGGGTGCCATTTAAAAATCAAAACTTATAGTCATTTCCGGTGAAACAGGAAGTGATTAAAAACAATTGAATACGTCAATCAATTCTAATTTATGACATATAACCTAACCTAACATACCAAATACTAGTTTTTTTTATCTGAAAAAAATAAAAAAGTTATAGGGGGTGAGCCACTTTTGAGACGCACCCTATGTAAAATTATATGGGGAATGGCATCGATCATCATTTCCAAGCCAACTGAACGCCGTATTTTCTCGATCATGCGGTATTTTCTACGCGTTTAGAAAACGGCTAGGAATATTATAATCATAGATTTAGTAAGAACAGATATCACATGAGACATTTTAACCCGATCAAACAATCGGAGGTTGACTACGTACTGTAAAAACCAACTGAGATAGAGAAGGCGACATTGCCACATCTCAAATTTGCGCCTATCTACTCAGTTTGATTTACAGAAAAGGTGACTTTAAAACCTTTACCGGATATCAATAAATCTCAATTTCTTAATTAAATTAATAGTTTATTTTTAAAGAGGCATGCGTAATAATATGTTATTAACCAGAGGATATATGCGTTACTATTAAAGGACATGTTTACTGTTTAATGTGCTGAAACGTCTAGAACTATTGGCAACGTCGCTGCTAGTCTTCCAGAATGAAATGAGCCGTCCGTCCCACCACCCCTCGCGACGGCCCTTGGTCCGTTATAGCGTACTACGTTTAGCTTGCGGTGTGTTTGAAGTCGGAATCAAGACGAAAGTGAACTTTTCAGTGTTTTTCGGTGGTTTTTGTTTTTGTTTAACGTACTGTTGAATCTGCGAATTCAGTATGGTACGACAGTGTCAAGTGTGTGGAAAAATAAGCTCAAATTACCCGAATTTGTCTTTTCACAGGTGGGTATTGTTTTCACATTTTTATATTTCCGTCGTCATTGTACATAGGCGTCCCACAAGGGAGCCTCTCACAATCAAAATAATTTCTAGTTATATTTGTAATTAATATATTAAAACAAGAACGTAGTAGCCGGTAATTGAATTATAATTCATCTCAATTAGTACCTAACTGTGGTAGATCATAACAAATATGAATATAAACGTTGCATTTGAAATTTAATTATAAGCCAGAAAGTGACATTTTTTTTCTTAAAATTGTGTCATTTTTGGTCATTATATACGATATTCTAAAGGAATTTTGCTCAACAAATAAACAAAGGTGTTACCCGACCTTTTTTACATTTTATCTGCCCCTTCGGTCTTGTTTAGACAATTTTTTACCACTGTACAAATACCTCTTCCTAGAGTTATTTGTACGGTGTGTTTACCTTTTTTTTAGAATGGGACGAACTGTAAATAATTCTTAGGCTACTAGTTTTATACATACCTATATACAGTGACCCAGGCTTCCAAAAAGCTATTTACCTATTACTACTAGCTTCTCTCGCCATCTAGCACTCGCCATAGTAGTACGTTTTGTACTCAAATGCTATTTTCTGCTTTTCGTTTGTCGGATTGAGGATTACAGCAAAGTCGGCCTGCCGATGGAGATAAATCTCCGAAACCAGCCGTCGAATGGCTGTTCCCTTCAGTCTGATGAACTTAATGCCGAGAATAAGCATATATGTAGGGGTTAGGCCTAAATATTTTTTTGCTTCTTGTATTTTGTTTATTTATACAAACCCTACCAAACTTTGAGCTCCATCTACGGTAACGTAGATGAAGCAAACGTAATATTCATTATTATGCGACAGAAATCCCATACTGTAGCACACAGATTTGATACTTTTAATGATAAATGCCTTCTACTGAGAGACTAAAAGGTAATTGCCTCGTATCAGAGCCATCATAATACAAGAAGAAGAGCGAAAGTCAAATCTTGTCTTATATTTTCAAAAAAACAATTTTCTCGTTAAATATTGATTTTAGGTATAAGAAAAGTTATTAATAATACAAGATTAAACAACTATTACACAGTACTTCACAGGAAGCTATCGATTGCGAACTAACTAAATCGTTACTAATTACTAATTTTGAAGTTCTTTTTAAGATCAAAAAAGGTAAAACTAAAACCTAAACTATCATTTCAGATTAAACGGGAAGTTCTAAATAATGTTGCCTATTCTAAACAAGAAAAATTTATTTATAAGTTTTATAATATCTCTAATTAAATTTGGACTAAAAGAATATTTCTGTTTGCTGTAGGTAATTTTCTCAGGAAAATACGAAAATAAAAATGACTTTTAAGTAAAAAAGTCAAAAGGACAAGTTATTCCAAAAGGACTGTCCTTTCAAAAAAGGACAGGTGGCAACCCTAGGTATTTCTGGAATGGAAATTTAATGGCAAATCTACAACTTTTGAACTAGTTTGAAAATATGTTCCGGCCACCTATGTTTACAAAAATGTCTAAAATGTGCTTTACCATTGCCTCCATATTCTGAAAAAAAAATGAAAGAAAAGTCACCAACCACAAACCTAATATAGAACTGTTCCGGAAGCCTGAGTCACCCTGTAAATATTCAAAAGTAACTGAAAGTTTATATAGAAGTAACTGAAAGTTTAAATTGAAAATCGACGTTGGATCGATTTTCGAAAACCACCTACTAACGTTTCAACATAGGTATATGTGGCATGTTAATTATATTATTATATTAGACCTTATAACAAAACTCATCTGACGAAAAAGTGTTAATGTAGTATATTAATATGGAGTATAAATTTTACTAATTAATTTACTTTTACTTTACTAGTTAAATTCGTTCCAAAAAACGATACGCCACTGGCCAATAGAACAGTCCAAATGCGCCTAGTTGCCGGGGACGGAAATTTTAGACTTCTCTGTCTCTTCTGTCCTTGTTTGACACATTGGAATGTTTGATACACTACCAACGAGTATTTATGAATGATATGTTCGGTCTATCTTTATAATGTCTTTGATTATAATACAGTTGGGTATAATTTAATTTCCCGGAGAAACATTATTAACGTAAAAAAGTAACTAGACAGATCTGTGCTTTAAGATTAG
This sequence comes from Sitophilus oryzae, assembly GCF_002938485.1. NCBI lineage: Eukaryota > Metazoa > Arthropoda > Insecta > Coleoptera > Curculionidae > Sitophilus > Sitophilus oryzae. Next base: position 869,858 of record NW_022147349.1, on the reverse strand, counting down.
GTATACTATATGTATAAAGATAAAAATCTTATCCCAAATTCGTGGTACGAAAATTATTTTTTATGACGATGTGCAAACGAGTAAAATTTCCTGTGCGCAAAAATAAATTCGCATAAAATAACAATAAACAGCGTAATAGAGAGATATCGCTAAACCGAATAGCGTGCATGGACGTTAATAAGGCCAGATGTTATTTCCCTTACGTGAGGTGGTATTAACTCAACTCTCTTCATTTATAGTTATCGGATCGGAAAGAATTCTGTTCGCGTCGCGTCCGCTATTTAAACTTAACCTAACTTTGAATTTAAAACTTTGAAATTGTTTTGTTTACTAGGTATTTTAAAACTAAAGGGTTAAAGTGCTTATTTCCAGTGCTTTATTGTTTAACGTTTGCCAGTGGGTTTAGGGCAACAAGCAACAAATTCTCTTAGGAGGGCTAAGTCGTCATCTGCTGTAAACCTAGGCCTCTTTATAGGTTCTTTAATATTGGAAGAGGTGGAATCCATATTTTGAGCCATATTTATTTAATTAAAACTAATCCCAGCTACTTAAATATCAAATTACGTAATAAAACTAAAGTAATAATTCAAAACAATGGGCTCTTTCACAAAAAATAAAATACCCAATTTAAGGACAAAATCTGAAATAGAAGACTATTTTCAGTATATTTATCCAAAAAAAAATAGTTCCATGACATTGAATAATTTTTTTATAGGCCCTCAAAATTGCTTTAATTTGAAATAATTTTAAACTGCCAATTGATGACGTATGAAAAATACGCCCAATCACATTGCAGAACCGTGCTCGTGCGCCAGCCAACAACTGGCAACATTGCGATTTGATTTGACCACCACCACCTCAACTCAAGGCTAATCAACATGATATGGGCAAGGTAAATATGGCGGCGAAGGCAGCGCATTATTAAACTGTTTACCTTTAACCTGAAAAGCCGGTAGTGGTTTCTCGTTCCGATTGCATACCAGAAATAATTAATTATCTCTAGTTTGTTGTGCTTCTGCAACACGTTTGTTTAATTCTTAGTGTTCAGTGCATGGTGTGATCAGAAAATTGTGATAAAAAAACAGTGTAATAAAAATTCAAACCAGACATTCCACATAGGGAACTTCAAACTTTTGTGCTTGTCGTACTCCTCTATTATTAATTATTTTAAGGTAAGAACTGGAAGTATTTATCAAGATATTACACCTAAATGAGTAAAAAGCTTTCGCCGCCAGTCTGCATAGTACTTTATAAGGTCTGTTCTCAGAAGAATCCCTGACTAGTCAGCGCGTTTCTTATTGGTTGAAATGTGTAGAAACCAGACTAACAATCAGGTTTCTACGCATTTTAACCAATGAAAAACGTGCTGGCTAGTCAGGGATTCTTCTGAGAACAGACCTATAATGGTTGCTTACAATAATCAAAAGATAGGTATTAAAGGGTAGCTATTAATATTTTATTGTAGCATGCCTTTTACATGCTCTGTTCCAAATTGTCACGGGAATAGAGAGGGTCCCAAGGTTTCTGCTTTTATATTCCCCAAAAATGACGAGCTTTGTAAAAAATGGTTGACAGCTATTAAAAGAGATAAGTTCACTCCTACTAGTAGTTCTCGGGTAAGAAGTGCATTAAATATGCCTCAAAAATTACTCCTCACTGTTACCCTAGTGAGGATGTAGTTATGGCTACAGCTTACACTTACCTCACTATAAGTAAAATATTGGAAGAAAAATCAAGCTTTTTACATCAAAAAGATCACAGAAAGATATTGACAACATTGACATTTGAAAATATAAATGGCCTGGATGTAAGTCTTTTTTTAGGTCACAATTGCCCCTCACATACGTCAGAATTTATTATTAAATCCATCTTCAGAATATCGAATATTTTATTGAAGAACTATGCAAAAAAAAGGTATGACGTCTTTACCACAAAGACTATGCCCTATGTAAAGAGAAAGAGTAAAGAAAACTAAGCTAAGCGTAAGTTTTACTTACGAACCCCCAAAAAGGTATTTAGTTTTTTTTCTATATAAAATCTTGAAACACATATTATATTTTTTATTTATCCACATCTATTATAGTTTAAATTTATTCCAATTTGTGTAATGCTGCAAAACATAGAAAAAATATTCCATATTTTTTGACCCAAGCCAGTGTAGTTTAAGTGTTTGCAACAGTTGTTGGTAGGTAAGTGTTTGCAATTGAATATTTAGTTTATATTTCTATTTTCTGTCATATATTTCTGGTTATTCCTTTTTCCGATGATTTTGAACACCCCATATATGCTACCTCAAGTTTGAATATTTTAACACTACCTATTTTCTGAGAAAGCAGACCTTTTTATAAAAAGTAACTAACTGATGTTTTCATAAAAGTAATAATACAAAAAATTCCATACTTATGCGGAGAACTTTAGACTCCCTGTATATTAAAAAATTAGTGCAATATTACGTAATCTAACCCGACATTTGTGTGAAAAATGTCTATTTGGAAATAAAACAGGTTTTAAATACGCGGCAAATAAAGCACTTCTATCTCCGCCATATTGGAATAGGTTGAATGGCCTTGCGTGGATGTGGTGGTGGGTCAGCATGGTGGCCCCATGGTGGCCCGGCCGCGGCCATGTTGCCGCTTTTCAACATGCCAGGTGTGACGTATTAAAAATAAAGTGCGGATTTTTATTCTGGGCTTTTTCGTTTTTATTTATTTTCTTAACTTCAAATTTTTCGAAAGTGAGATAGCAGAAAATTCTAGAATTGATTGCTTTATTCAATTATGCTAATTCCAAAATATAGTGGAAGAGCCCATTCAAACATAACCTAAAATAAAAGATCTCGCCAGCCGGGGGTGCAACTTTGTTCATGTTTCAAAGCGATAGCAAAGTAATTTTGTAGCTTGAGGCACTATGTTCAGTAGCAACATCGATTCGTAGCGATATTCTGGTTTCTCGTTTTGTGGCGAGGCGACTGCCTAGACCGTGTCGCACATGTGTGCAAGAGTGTGATAGTGATGATACCTGGATGATAGCATATTTCGCAGTATTTGCCGAGAATACCCGATATGATAAAGCGACAATAGTTTTGCAATGACCATAGTACCGATCATGCTTCGACATCGTTTCTAAACGATCGGTTGCTAACTTGAACAAAGTTACACCCCGGCCCCGGTTGTCAAATACCCGCACATGCCCACTTAAGCAATCAATTACTTAAAAACTTAAAATGTGCACTACAAATATAAGTAAACTTAAAATCTGTAACACTGTACAATGGTTAATTTATTATATTAAAATAGGCCCATTTCCTGTTCCAAAAGACCAAACATTTCTGAAATATCTCAAATAACTACTAATAACTAGCCAAGGTCAGAGAGCCAGGTATTAAAACAGATGTTTGTCGCAAGTGTTTGTCGATTTGAATTTATTAGTACGTTTGGCATCAAGTTTTGTATGTACGTAAAGGCACGCAAAGTTACGTATAACATATTCGTAAACGTAAGTGAATTTCTCAATGCGCGAGCGTACATGTCAAACGATACGTTTACGTCTACGTATCTGCCCGTGCTTTAACTGTCTACTATTTTTGAAACCAGTAACACTTTACACTGATTCCAGTTAAATAGTTGAATAAAAATATAGCTAATAAATATATTAACTAAAATAGCTCCCAATAAGACTCATTCTTCGTGATTTTATAAAAATACATAACAAATTTTATAATAAAAATAACTATAAAATATCGACTAGGTATACTTCGGCCTGTACCTATTTGATTATCTAGCCTCAATGTAAATTTCTTAAAAGTGAATCCACACAGTGAAAAAAACACCACACATTAAAAAAAGAAATTAAATAAGTATTACATACCTGTTATCACCACATTTCCTGTTTCAACAACTGCAGTTTCAAAATGAATTCTATTGCCTTCTCTCCACATATCAACTTTGAGTGTTTGTCCAGGGATGACAGGTTTGGTAAATCTGGCCTAAGAAACAATTTGATAAAGCCTGTCCAGCGGGAGAAAGGAAAATTTCGAAATTTTGAGAGACGACATCCAATCAACTTTTTATTAAAATTATACACAACAATTGTTACTGTCATATAATCTCCCCTTGGAAAGACTATAGTTTTAGAAAGATTACAGTTTTAGATTACTGTTAATAACATCACAATATTATAGGCTTGGTGCATTATCCGCCGGTGCTGCCACCATCGGAGAATATCGTGTAGTCTAGTTTAGAGTAAGTGTTACGAAATATAATTTGTGAAAATTCTAAACAAAAAAATAAAGAAGTAAATATTTTCATAACCTCAGTCAGAAGGTCTAACTTGTATTATAATTTATTTTATTTATTTGGGCTGTAACGAAATTTTTTAAATGTACATAATTATAATTTTAGAAGATGTTCATAAAAAATTTAAGCACTAGTTGATTAAATAAAGTATACCATTAATATTGCAAATTATATTTTATCCTCTCATAGTATATGTCTATTTAATTTTTTGATTCTGTAATGGGCAGTTTGTTTACTCACTTTATTCGTCAAACTGTCTGAATCCATTTCTGCTTTTGATCAAATCGGTGTGATATAGCTGGGCAGCTGTAAAATGTTGTTCCTGGAGAGTTATATTAACTGTTATCGCACCCAATAACCGCGCAATAATGCCCTACTGTTCGTGTTGCTATTTTTGCGGCAATTTCTTTATCGTTCGACATTGTTACAACACAATACGTCGCTCAGTTCGTGTTTTTTTTTCACTTAATTTTCACTAATCGAAACAGCGTTACATCACAAAACTTTCATACATGAGAATGTTATAGTTTCAATAACTGCACAGTATAAACCAACATGCTTAAATAGTATGACAAAACCGCGAATTCAATATTGTTTTAATGGGATCAACATGGAGTGAAATACAGACCCGAAAACTTCTGATTTCTGCCGTATCAAGCGCTGCGGTCGGAACTTTTAAAGTCAACTGAAATGCACCAAGCCTATAAATTATATTATTCCAATACAAGATTAGTTACAATTACCTTGCAGGCTTTGAATAATGTTGAATCATGATCAGCATAAGTTTGTAGTACAACACGAACTGAAAAGCCTAATGAGCACAAACCATGTAAAATTGGTTTCTCAAAACCAGCTAATGGAGCAATATTTGGATCAATATGGAGTGGATTTCTGTCACCTAATGAAATATCAAAATATAAATAAGAATAAGAAACAAAGAAAGAAATAAATGCATATTTGTAGGAACAAAAAAAAAAGTATTGTACCTATGTAGTATAAGCGCAGGGTACAGTACAGGGTGAGTCAACGATAGAGTAAGTCCATTATCTCATTTGTTTCGAGGTTTACAAAAAAATGTTAAATACAAAAGTTATAGGGAAGGTTAAGATACATATTTTAAAATTATTATAGAGTATACAGGGTCCTTCAAAAATGTGTGGCGAATATAACATATGTTTTTTTAAATGCAACACGCTATTTTTTATTTTATTTTTAGATTCTGCGTAAAATTCTATAACTTTTTTATATATAATGTTATATACCTAAAATTAATAGTTTTTGTAATATTTAAATTTGTTTATACAAATGTTAAATATCAGTGTGGTAAAAAATTGTCAGTTGTACCATTGTTTCTGAAGTTGAAATATCAAAATTTGGTATGAGAGTTCTGTAGAGATTAAAAAGAAGATATATGTTAAGATATTTTAGTTAAATGCTACAGGGTGTTCAAAATATATTTATGAATTTCAACTACTTAAAATTAAAAAATCTCAAATTTTTTAAATGGTACACCCTATATATTTACATTTTTTCTGATAGATTTTGCAAAGCCCTTCAACTTTTATTAAGTATGTCATATACCTATTTTTAATAGTTTGCGATTTATTCCAATTTTTTCTATTTTTACCCTAATTTTTAATACAATTACGCTATAAAACATCATAGTTGCCGTGACAAAACAAACATATTTATTACTTATTTTTAACAAGTAGTTTAATAATTAGTTACAATTGTTATTATTAGTCAAGATTAACTAACTTTACTCAAATAAACTTAAATCGTAGTCGTGAATTTCTTGGTGTATTTCTATATTATGAAAGATGACATTTGGATTTTCCGTCGGGCCGAATAGCCACAGATTAGGGTAATACTAACTAGATTACCTAATTATTGTTGACGACTACTGATATTGAAATTTTCTCCGACATACAGTAAAGTTTTTTTTCTCGTAGAAATTCTGGTTTATAATTCATTTCGTAAAGCCAATATTACTACTGCCAGAAAACCGTCCCATTACACACTGAAAATATTATAATATAATATAATATGAAAATATTTTCTAGATAATCTACATCTATTCTTATAGTACTTAGCAAAGTACTATATAATATATAGTACTGAACCAAAGAATATGTTTATTTTGGCTTGTTCGTGTATATCAGTCACACTGACTAATCCATTTTCAGGAAAATCTGAAACTATTACCTCTACCTCTACCATTTATACTTATTACAACAAATTAAACTAAAATTCATCTTTTGTTCTTAACTTGCTTAACAGACATATGAAATTTTGATAATAATTATTATTTTTTGTCATGGTAACTATGATGTTATAGCGTAATTGTATTAAAGATATGAGTAAAAATAGAAAAAATTGGAATAAATCGCAAATTATAAAAATAGGTATATGACATACTTAATAAAAGTTGAAGAGCTTTGCAAAATCTATCAGAAAAAATCAAAATATATAGGGTGTACCATTTAAAAATTTTTAGATTTTTTAATTTTAACTAGTTGAAATTTATAAATATATTTTGAACACCCTGTAGCATTTAACTAAAATATCTTAACATATATCTTCTTTTTAATCTCTATAGAATTCTCATACCAAATTTTGGTATTCCAACTTCAGAAACAATGGTACCACTGACAGTTTTTTACCACACTGCAATTTAACATTTGTATAAACAAATTTAAATATTACAAAAACTATTAATTTTAGGTATATAACGTTATATATAAAAAAGTTATAGAATTTTACGCAGAATCTAAGAATAAAATAAAAAATAGGGTTGCCTTTAAAAAAACATATGTTATATCCGCCACACTTTTTTGAAGCACTCTGTATACTCTATAATAATTTTAAAATGTGTATCTTAATGTTCCCTATCACTTTTGTATTTAACATTTTTTTGTAAACCTCGAAACAAATGAGATAATGGACTTTACTCTATCGTTGACTCACCCTGTACATACGTATCGAGAAAGAAACGGTTGATATCCGATAGTTGCCGGTTAGGTTAGACTTTGAAGACTATAAGGGGAGAATTTTGAAAACATATGGGAGTACGGAGAAAAATTCTATAACTATTTTTTCTAGTGATGGGTTGTTATTTAACTATCTGATATTTTATAACAATTATTTAGAAATAACATAACGCAACCGTTACTACTTCTAAAAAATAACAGATATAAAATAACGACATGTAGAGATCGACGCCTCGTGAAACGAAGTCGGCGCTCTGCACCGCCACTAAATTCTATGCGGCTCGAAGCAATTCCAAAAAACAACTAGTATGGAAAACATGTTATTTCGACAACCATCGGTACACTACTAGGCGGCGCCGAGATAAAACGGAGTGGGGAATGCGCTACGGCGAACGTAGCTGCATCGGTCGATGGTCGTGTTGGGCTTGCAACAGCTTAAAAATAATAGGATATAAAAAAAAGCAGCTTTTTTGAAACAGTTGCGGGCATAACGCCTGGCGGTCGAGATAACAGGAGTGGGAAAGTAACGCTGCTGCATCGGTCGATCGTCGATGGAGGCTCGCAACGGGTTGGAGAATAACGTATAGAAAATAAGCAGTCATTTTAGATACGTTGTTTTTTAACCTGTGATGAGCAAAACAAGCGGCGGTCGAGATAATCGGAATGGGAAAGTAACGCTGGTGCATCGGTCGATTGTCGATTGAGGTTCGAAACAGGTTGGAGAATAACGCATCAGTTATACATTGTTTTTCAAACCTGTTACGAGCATAACGGGCAGAGGTCGAGATATGGCGCTGTATGTTTCAGTACATAGTTATTAAGTTTCAGTTACTTAGTTATTTTTATTAATATCTTTAAATATATACTTTCATTGTTCTTGCTACATTTTAAAACTCTTCAAAGACAATTTTACTAAGATTTAATTTAAGAAATTGTGAATGGTGCTTAGAAATTTAGTGATTCATTTATTTATAATAATAACGAGAAGTACCTAATAAAAAATGGAAATAACAATTTAATTAATTATTTAGTAATATGTATATTTTTCTAAAGAAATGCTTTAGAAAAAAAAAGTTTTGAGTTTTTCTAAATTTTCCCAGTCTTAAATTATTACAATAGTAGCGAAGTAATAGTTTTTTTTGCATAATCATACAAAATATATTACCATCGGTATTTTTCACCACTGTCTAACGCTATTACTGTTATAGATGGTGATAAGAATAAAAACACTATGTTAAGAAAAGACCGTTTAAAAGGTAGCAAACACATTGAGGATAATATTAATTTTAAATAATGTATATTCGTTGCTTTTGCTGCGATTTAAACCTCTTCAAAAAAAATACTATTCAGAGATAATGATACAACAAACATTAGATACTAAAAATACACTAAATAAAGATATTACTTTTCAACTTCTAAAACAAGTAAAGGCTAAATTATAGACTTTGTCTTTATAAGAAGAAAAACTTTTTTATTATTGTCGTTTTTAGAAAAATGTATTCTCTTATAAAAATGTTTGCTTGTTCTATGGTTACTCGTAATCCCGTTTATACTTTTCCAAATATGTGGTTGATATAAGTTCTAAAAATAAAAAGGCGTTTCTATGGTAACATAATTTCGATTTCGAAGAAGAAGCAAATTTTTTTATGAAGAACGCGTTTTTCTCAAAATATCAACAATAAAAAAGTTTTTCCTTTTATAAAGACAATCCGGGGACATACTGTATATATTATACAATTTTATATTCAAGGATATTACTTATTACTTTCAGATATTTAGCAATAAAATAAAGAAACCTGTTATTAAAGCTGTTATTTTAAGCTGTTTTTTTATAAATAACTATAACAGTTTCAACTGTTATCTAAAAATAACCGTTTTTCCCACCACTAATTTTTTCATGTGTAACGAGTGGCCAATTAAGAATGGATGTCGGCTGTATCTCAGAAATTTCTTCTCATATAACTTGACGAAAAAGTTCTAATGAATAAGGCTAGGCGCTGATAGGCAATTTCCAGTCAGTCGACTATTTAGTTGCAGATCTGTAACAAATGTATTCTTATGGAGCCGCGCTCACATGCAGCCAAATAGTCGGCCGATCCGCTCCATAAGAAAATGTGTATTGATTTCACTTTTACAAGTAAATAGTCGCCCCACTAAAAATTGATCAAAAGAAATTGCTGGAAATTAAGAATTTTGCATAAACTGGCTAATGTCACCTGTTAATCGATACAGTGCAGCCTGATCTAAGCTAGTTTTCTGTGAAATGGATGCGTCTGGCGATCTCTTTGGTTTTGGCCGACAAGGAATAATTTTTGTTCCTGTTCTTGGACCACCAAATCCTCCAGCTCCTACGGCGAAAGTCACAATTTGATTTTTAATGACTACATTCCCATTTTTGTCAAAGGAGTTAACTAAAAAAACAAATTTTGAGTTTTGAAGCTACAAAATCAGAAAAAAAAATTACTATCTGAAACTATTGCCGCTCCTGATCCCTTGTCCAATACTTCAGATACATTAGCTTTTGATGTTAATGGTCCTCCAGTAGGCAAATCAAATACCTGCAGCAAATTACATAAAACACCAATTTATTATTTAACATTGATAACATGAGTTTTACCTCAATATATTGTTCCCCGTGTAAGACATTACTCAAATCTATATCTTTTCCCGGCACAGCATTTGTCGTAGAGCTAGAAGACATTACGCACTGAAGAGCAGGTAACACATAGAAAGTTGGTAGTATCGAAAACTGATCGTGTCCTTCATATAAAAATTTGAGTTCAGAAGACTGTGTTAGAGAAGCGCCAACTGAAAACAATGACAATATTATTTATTAATGCTAAGAATTAATTATAAATAGGTTATCTTATCAGGATATACATAAAGTCTGGTTAATACAATTTGATGAATATCTAAAATTTTCAGGTGATTCTTGTAAAATATATAGGATTTCATTTGTTTTATCCCCCCCCCCCATCCAGTGTTTTACTCTATAATCACACCTGACGATTTTATTGTAAAGTTCAATTCACATAATCAAAATTCAAGGAATTAACATTAACTTACATATTATTATTATATTATTTATTAATAGTTAAAGAGGCGCCTAAAAATTCTAATGGCATTTCTCAGCATTTAACAGAATAAGCAACAGATGGAGTCACTGCAGTCACTGAAGGATAATATCGTTGATTGAAAAAATAAGATGCGCAACCAGAGATGTAACGGGCGTTACTGTCAGGATGTCCGAGATTTAGTTTAGCGCAGCGCCGCTGCGCGCTGGTAGTCGTTTACAGCGCAGCGGATAAAGAATACTGTACCGTAGTAATCATATTATAAACAGCAGTTTCTGGATAAAAACAGTGTTCTATAGTATTTACATACTGCAATACTAAAACTCCTCTTTATATAAGAATTGTTCTACACGCAAACAAGTCTAATAGGTTAAAGTTGAGCTCACAAGTCAAACTATATACCGGGTGCGTCTCAAAAGTGGCTCACCCCTATAACTTTTTTATTTTTTCAGACAAAAAAACGAGATTGGGTATGTTAGTATATGACATAAATTAGGATTGACTGACGTATTCAATTGTTTTTGGTCACTTCCTGTTTCACCGGAAATGACTACAACTTTTGATTTGTAAATGGCGCCCACGGTATTTTTTTACTTTATTCGAAAAAAAATAACATTCTGAATAGAATGACATACCATATGTCAACTTTTGACATTTTCGCATATGGTTTATTTGAAATTATAACTTGCGGTTCGTATAAAAATTTAATTCGAAATACCAAGTGTGTGGTATCAAATTATTCGTAAAAAAATGCTTTTTCCAAATATGCTAATGAGCCACCCTCGTTCCGTTTGAAAAAATTGAGATATAATTAAAAATACGTTTTGGACATTTTCGAACTGGCCAGGACAAGACACTAAAAATATTAGACGATCAAATCTATTTTTCCAAGGCTCCTTGATTAAGAACTAGTGTTTTTAACATAGCCATGGCACTCTAGATTGAAATTTAAAATACAATTTTTTATTAACCGAGAATGTCAAAAGTTGACATATGGTATGTCATTCTATTCAGAATGTCATTTTCTATCGTAAAAAGTAAAAAAATACCGTGGGTGCCATTTAAAAATCAAAAGTTGTAGTCATTTCCGGTGAGACAGGAAATGACCAAAAACAATTGAATACGTCAATCAATCCTAATTTATGTCATATACTAACACACCAAATCTCGATTTTTATCTGAAAAAAATAAAAAAGTTATAGGTGTGAGCCACTTTTGAGACGCACCCGGTATATTATGTAATGTTTTATCTAGTATACTATATAGTATTGTTGATTGAAGAAATAAGAAGATGCGCAACCTTTTTTCGTGGCACAAAACCTGTCCGAGATATAGCTGGCGTTACGGTCAGCCTGTTCGAGAATTCCGAGACTTAGTTTAGCTCTGCGCCGTTGCGCGATGATAGTCGTTTACAGCGCAGCGAATAAAGAATACTGTACCGTAGTTCTAATTTCAGCCGACAGAGTGGGGGGTTGCCGAAGACAGTATTGCCAGAAATGCAGATTTTGGGTACAGTACGCTAATAATACGGATTTTCTATCATTAGACAATTTAATATAATATTAGATGATTAAACAAAGAACGGCTTCAGAGTTGGCTTGGAAATGAAGATCGCTGTTATTTCACATGTAAAATATTATGGTAAATGTCAATAATCGTCATTTCCAAGCCAACTAAACGACTTTTTTCGATCATACGAAATATTCAGTACCAATAAAAGAATTTTTATTTTTGTGTTTATTCTATGTTTAACACGAATAAATTTTCAACACATTTTTCATCCAAAGATATTTTCGTCAAACGTATTACAGTGACATGTCATTTTTATTTTCAGTTCTACACCGTCTTCGATATGCCTTCGCTGGCCGACGAATTAGCCCATTAGGTTGTATCTTCCTAATTCTTTCAATCAACCATAATATTCTAACTTCACGTCAGTAAAAATCACGTTGATTTTTTCTTATTTTTAATATATTCGTTAAAATATTGCGATTTATTATGTTGTATAACTGTAGGATATTTGAACGTAACTCTCTTGTTAAAAACCTTAACTTCTTAATATCTATGACATTATTTTTCCACAGAAAATGTCCGAAATTCGGATGCATAAAAATTAGGCTTTATATTCTTTCTGTAATAGACTTTGTTTTAAGTTTTAACAAATGAAGACTTGAAGTAAATAATGTTCGAGGTGCCAAAAAATCGGATTTTCCTTTTTTATTTGTAAAATGTCCTAAATTCCATAACCAACAAAATATACAGATTGTTAACTGAAGGGTTACCTATTGGGGAACAGAATGGCAACACTGCCTACATTCCAAATGAGTACTAAGCAGTGATGGGATAACTCAAGCGAAAATTCGCTCGAGTACTCGATTATTGGAATAACCGACATCGCTCGATTATGAACGAGCGATGCAAGTGACGAGTTACTAGCGACAAACGCAAGCGATCCTAGAATGAAATAAATTGAAATCCGATTTTAATGTGACATACTCGATAAAAAGCCGAGCGAATTTTCTACATGCATTGCAGGTATGGAGGCTAGAAGGAGGAGGCGAATCGACAATGGGCATATTTGAAATTTCTGTCCCTACTTTAAAGCAAGTTTCTCGGTTTGACACCAGAGGCACTGTAAGCGGGTTAGATTGATCATTTGCATTGTTAGAATACGATTTAACTGTGTTTTTACTAGTTTTCTTTAAAATTTATAGTTATTTTATTGAACTATTAGCAATGTAACAATGAGTGTGATTAAAAAAACCCTATATAATAGATCTTGCTTCGTACCTGGCTGTATAAGTGGGACTTTCAGTGGAAAAAAGGCAATTAAAGAACGGGGTGAAAGAAACCCAAGTCTTTTCAAAGGTCCTAATGTAAGTGGTATAACTATTTATTTAAAAAAATATGGATAGATGTTAAGAAAAACATTCAAATTATATACTATCAGTGTACAGATTAATTTTAAATTCAAATTAATAGAGAATATAGCCTAAAATCAACATCTGCGTAACATAACCTAGGAGACCTTGTTATAAAATAAAAATAATTTACCTACTAGCTGGTGGCTAAAATTACTTGTTGATATGTATTAACCACCATTTGAACAGTGCTATTGAAAGTGAATTTACGCCAAAGCAATATAGTATTCTAATATAAAATAATTTACTTACCCGAGATGCTTCATTTAAATTGAAAAATAATGTACAGTGGTTGAAGGACTTTTGATTGTGTATATAACCATTTAGAATAGTTTTTTATGAATAAGCTCTTTAAATTAATATGTAGGTATATTGTAGCCAGGTATTTATTTAGAATGCATTTTTTTAAATTATAATTCTTTGTGTTCTTGATATAACATGTTCCTGTTATATTTTTTTGGTATAGGTGCTAAATTGTATATTAAATTTATATACTGTATATTTTAATTATTAAATTTAGTGGAATTAGTCAGTTAATAAAAACAAAAGTTGTAATGTATTAATATTGCTAAATAAATAAATATATTATTATGATGAAATAAGTCAGTGTCAGTATACATATTTACAACTCTTTTAAAATAAATTGAGTTCATTATTTATTCATTAATATTTTATTTACAAAAATTTACCTTTACAATTATTAGGTGACGTTGAATATAATAGGTACATCTTGAATTTAATTGTCTACGAAACAGTGACAATTTGCAAAACTTTGCTAATGACATTAAAACTTAAATTCGGAAAATCTAAAGAAAAAACACTATTGGACACAGGAAACATTTCAGCTTAATGTACCTATTTTCTGGCTTCAGCTATAAAAAGTTATGGGATAGATAACACTGACCAAAGGGTGCAACAGTAGTGTTCATCTTCACTTTCCATTGAAGTTATTCCTGATAAAATACTTTTAATAATTTTCGTGATTCAGTTTCTGTCAATTGCGGTAAAACCACAACTAGTTTGTTACGAAAGTTTTTAATGTTTATTAAAATGATATCACACTGAACTGCTTGTAAACATATCAATTTCAAATGTTTTTATGAAAAACTATTAATAAATCACTAACACAATCACACCATAAACTATTTAATTCGCATTTGTCATCAAGAAACAATTAGATAATCAAATCAAAGATTGAACTGGTGATATTTGTTGCTGAAAATTCTATCTTTTTTGTACAACAGTTATAGGGAAGATTTATTTTAGCAGCTTATATTTTTCTTCGGTCGTGTATGCACTAAAAAGAACCATATAATGAAACAATTTTATAATAACTTAGAAAAAGAATATCTAAAACCGGCATCTGATATAACCTAACTTCTAACTTACTTTTCGAACTCAAATTTCAGGTTTTGTATTCACAATTTTAGCCACGCACATTGTTCAATTAGAAAAAACACGTTTCTAGAAGCTAAATCTGGTAAAAATATGCCCAAATATTAACTGAACTCTATAATTTATAACAAAATAGTAATTCTTGCCATAAGAAGCTGTGTATTTCTCAATCTGTCGGATCACATGCGCCCCTAACGGCGATTTTTGAACTTCATTTAGATCTCAAAAACTGGGCCCATAATTTTTGCGTTCGATTCGCCTCCTCCTTCTAGCCCATAGACAAATTAACAAAAGCAAGACTTTTCAAAGGATTGAGGAAATCGAATTATTGTTTTTGCGCTGGCCAGTTGAGTCAGAATTCATCGCGCAGTCGCACTCGTAAAACCTAACCTAAATAAAACGAAAAACGTTTTTGCCTTGAACGAACTGTTGAATTCCTGCAAAAAAAACTGGGACAATCTAGGAATCTAAAGGCACCCTAATTTTTGACAGTACTTAAAATGCATTCAATTTGTCAAAATTAATGCTATTAGTTCCCTAGATTATCCCAGTTTTTTTTTGCCTGCGACCGTACCTATTAAAGAGCAGTACGTTTTCGTTTATTTGATTTTTTTGTTTTTATATCTGTTATGTCCAGAAATTATTGTTTATTTTACCGATGGAAATAAATGTATTTGATTTTAATAAACGCTTATTAATTAAACATCCTTTTTACAAAATACACAATCCATAAGTAAACTGTCCTCGTCTAAAAGGCCAGTTGACGCAAGCGCGGTAATAAACTCTTATCAAACTTGTTACCGTTTTGCAGTACAGCGTTGACGCGTCTTGCTTTTGTTAGTTTGTCTATGTTCTAGCCTCCATAATTGCAGGTAAAGTCTGTCCAACGAGAAGATCCTTGACAGTGATAGATGTGTCTGTCATTTTAATTTCAAAGTAGTTTATTTTATTTTACAAAGAAATAAGTTGGTACAACTGGAACGCATGGCAGGAAATTAATATATTTAAAATTTGACTGACAAGGACAAGTGATTACTTCAAAATATTGTGAAAAAAACTGTATAAAACTGAAAAAATGTAATCGAGTTATTTTATTTAATAAAGAACGGTATGTGTTAATACAAAACAAACAAGAACAAGACGCCACACACAAAAAAAATATAAAAAAGAACTATTTCTTACTTTCAAGCTTTATGAAACTTCCCGCATTTATGATTATATTTATCAATATAACTTATGTACAAATACAAATTTGTAATATTCCCCAGGAATAAATAAAACACATAAATAAAACAAACTATTTTATTAATAATAACATTTACCAAATTTTATACCTTAAAGGTTAATTAATTAACTTTAATCTTAATTTTTTTAAACCAGTAGGTACCTTTTGACATTATTTTTCTGCAGTACTAAAATCCATTATTTACCTATCGTGTGATGTCGATATTTTATAGCTACTCCAGTTTTTAGTATGTTTTAGTATGGTCCTTCTACCATATTCGAGATGCACTTATCTACGACGAGATGGTATATGAACTTTATTGATGGTAACTTTATTGGTGTATAAGACTTTCTGCCTGGGCAGCGAATATTAACCATAAACTGTGCTCTGGGTCTACAGTTAATTTTCACTCGATTTTTCCTCCACTTGATTTCAAAAGACACAAAACACACGTAACAACACGAATCAAAATGCATCATCTTCCAAAACGCAGTACTTGACTAAAAGTTGACACAAAATTCTAACCTATAATTTGGTAAGACTTTGACAAACGTCAAAAATCTAAAGGCGAGTTCATACGCATCGGCGTCCGTTTGTCGTTTATCGTTCCGTCAAACCAATAAAATTGAAATACGATCTGTCATTTATGAAATAAACCAATAAAACTGGTTAAAAACAACAAGACACGACGCATGACGGATTTATAATTAAACTCATCCATAGTTAACTTAAAAATTATTAGAAACTTTTTTTAGTTAAATAAATAGATTGGTATGGGACGTCATCTGCTTTTCTTCTGTCATCGTCTGTCGAAATCTTACCTGAGAAAAAAAACAGAGTATAGCAAATTTATACGACGTTATCCGTTGCGTATCTGAGGGACAAAATTTTACGACTTACATCGACCATGCTTTGAAATAAAATAAATCAAGCGATCAAGCGAATCTCTTGCTACTTGCCATTCATCACCGAAAGAATATGTGCTCTGCGCACGCAACTTACTGCTTGGCGCTTGGCGTTAACGAGTACTTACAACAAGCGACGCACATACGACAATTATGGCTATTTAGCGTGCCAAAAGTAAAAAAATCTGATATTTTTAAAACATATTTTGTCCACGCACAATTGTTCTGAATACGCTGGAGCTCTTATCTGTCGACATGCCATCAAAAAAAATAAATCAAGTAGTAATAGGCACGGAAATAGTGCGCTTTAATTCTGAAGTTTTGATAACGTTCGCGATAACATGCAAACACTAGTTTTTAAAATTGGTGCTGTTGTTTATTGTTGTTACCCAATAATTTCTTTAAGATGGACTGTGAAGCTTCAGGTTAGTACTTGTTATTTATGTAATTGTAATGTATTTTTCTTTTTTATTTGTAAGGAAGGCTTGTCGTGAAATAAATTTTATTCATTTTTTTGTGTAAATTACTAGTTTGTGTGAGGGCTATAAAAAAAGTTCCACCTAGTACCACTCTCGTTTCTTCTCTTACAGTTAGATTAGACCTTTATCTTTATAAGCATTAAAAGATTTGCGTCCCCGATTGTCCTCCGTCTCATACAAGAGGTTTTCTTTATAGGTAGTCGGGAGAACATCGATCCGCTTTCCCCCATAGTAAATGCGTTTTGGATATGTTGCACAATTTATTTTTTTATCATTTTTTGCTCTAATGAGTTAATTGTTGCACTAGTGCAAAAAGTTAAACTTTTAACGTACCTAGTACCTAGATAGTGAAAAAGGTAGGAACTTTATTTAGGAAAAATATTTTTTTATCCAAAATGTGAAAGGATCCTGTTAATAAAAAAAACTCTGTATATTTATGGTCTATTTGACCAGGCAAATTCAAGCATAAAAAATCACTTGAATATATACAACTATTTTTGGCACGCTAAACTGGCATATTTGCCGTATGTGCGACGGTCGAAAAACTGTATTTTTAAATACGAGCGATATTTCGCTCGATTATTGCAATCGCTTGAAACTCGAGTACTCGATTATTGAAATTAATCGGTTTTTCCCATCACTAGTACTAAGCTAAGCTGCCGACCCGTCCCGTCGCGTCGTCTCTCGACGAGCGGGCCGAGGTTACCATATTTAAACCATAAAGCTCTTGCCGCGAGTAATAAACAAATTACCAACCTGTATATACTAAGGGTACATTTATTACTATATATACTACTAAGCTATTTTTGGTCTTGGGTGCCGATTTTCGTGTGGACGAAGAGCACGGTCAACACGCTTAGTCAAATAAGATGTACTGAATAAAGACAGAAGGCAAGTATTTTTCCAAACGCATGGAATCTAGCGTCAAATTAAGTGATTATGTAATAAATACTTCGTATTTTTGCTCTCTCCAACTTACTAGATTGCCATAGCGATTCACTCCTATACATGGTAATGCCGACCCAAGGTTTCACTTGCCAGCAGGGTATAGCGCTAAGTGACACGACTATTAAAATGTATTAAAAAAATTCTCAACGGAGACACCGCCCGTTCTTATACATTGGTTATATAACAAAAATATTGTTTTTCTGGAAATATTAAATTTGGCACTTAGAACATTATTTACTTCAAGTCTTCAAATGTTCTCCATCTTCTGTTTCTTCTAATAGGACAAGAGTTAGAAGATCGACGTCGTCCATTTTTCTTGTTGTTACTTTTATGCTTATAACTTTTGAACTGATAATAAACTAGTTATTTTTATAATTACAATTACTATTTAGTAAACGAAATAGTCAGTGAATATTTAAATAGATAGGTACTCAATGGTAACTGCATTTTCACAAATTTAAATTATAGTCTGTACGTCTGTACAACGTTGGGTCTGCATTTCAATTCACATGCTAACGATGTTTTTGTCATTTTTTGGAAGCCACCTCTCGCAATCTTCCTTGACTCAGTTACCAGAAAATATATAAAAAAAGCTAAGATTTAAGTGGTTTTTTTTAATCGCAAAAAGTTAAAAGGTAAAGGTTAAATAACATACTGGGCATTTATTACACTCTGTTTACCGTTACTATAAATAAAATTAGAAAATAATTTAATTTTTTCTATTTATTTTGAACAGCCTGTACCTTAGGAAAATTTTTGTTATTTTATTTTTTTTTAATTTGGGCTCTCATAGTCTTTCAACCACACCAAAACTTACAAATTTTAAAAAGCTAATCATTTAGCCACAATAAAGCAATTTTATTGTCAAAGTATATTTTTAAATATATTCTACACCTACCTGCTAGTGCGTAGAGTATAACATCTCTTTCATTAAATTCAAAGACATCATTTTCTTCAGAATTTTGTCCAGTAGTTTCTTGACTACTTGTTCCTTGGGTGTTACCTAAATTTTCTAGAGACTGAATTAAGGCACCTGTGGCTTCTTGGATAGATCTAAAAACTTCTCAAAATCACTACTAAGTACCAGAATCAAAATTTTGTTATTTGATATAGATAGATTATGTTTTATATATAATATATGCTGTTATATTACCAAATTAATGTATATTAAAGTATTTTATTATTATTATATACATATATATCTCTTCAAAAAAGTTCAATGGATATTTCGCCACTTTAAGAAAATCCACAAAATAAAATAGTTATTTTTTGTAAACACTGCTGGCGTAAGCTTGATTTTCATGCATCCGTTATACGTTGATACCTTTGTTGATACGATGGTCCGACGCTGCTCTGATTGGTCATAGCGTTTTCGCGCCACTTTTCATCCGTAAATATTTTACTTCAGCCCGACAACGGACCCGTTTGGACCCGTTCATACGATAATGGACGTTTTGACACTTTTTTGACAAATTTAATCTCACCTTAATAAAAATATAAGTAAAATAGCAAAATCCTTATGGAAACGAAAATATAAAATAACACCAACGTATATCCGATAAACGGAGGCATGAAAATGCAATAAATTTAAAAACTGCGTTATTTTCTAACCAATCAGTCTTTAAATTCTACCAATAAAATTAATATCGTATCAACGTATCCTCGAATAACGGATGCATGAAAATCAAGATTCACGGAGACTAGCTTGTCAGCAGTGATTTACTAATAAATAAATTTGCCTAACGGATAAAAAATTCTTAACGTTTCCGGAAGTATATGAAGGGTACAGGGGAAAAACATGATAAGCGCCAATTTCTTAATTTTAGGGTTTTATAATATTATAGTAGGTCTAACTGGTCCCTACAAAATGCATAAACTCTGCAGGACAATAAGCTGTTAAATCCGATGATATATGCTTAATAAAAATATACATACCGGGAAGGAACCTGATAACCACCAGCCGTCCAGGGAAATAACTTGATAAGTCCATTTGTGTTATACCTGTGTGTTACTATACATATATGAAAGTTGCTGAAAGCACCCTTGAAAATCTCCACTGCCTCATATCTGAGTGTATTTTGAAAACAGTTTTTTATGTTGTTAGGTGATTATATTTCATTAATTTTTTTCTGATTTAGTAATTATTTAATTTCCTGTTACTGTAATTAGTAAACCTACAAAACATAATTATTACAGGTATAGTAGTTGTCACATTAAGTTCTAAAGCGTTTTCTGGCTCTCCTGTAAAGTTAGTAAAATGGCACTTATCATGTTTTTTCCCTGGACCATATCATATTCATATCTATTCCCGTCGTCGGAAGCAAAAAAAAACACAAAGAACAAAGAAAAGGACTATTTAAAATATCTAAATACAACTACTCAAGTACAGTTTAGTTTTTTTCTATACATCTATAAAAACCGTTGACGTTCTCTTGATTTTTGTCCGTTCGGCAAATTTGTTAATTAGCAAACAGAGCTGCAACAAGTCAGTTTTAAAAAGACTTAAATCTTAAGTCTTAAGTCATTTCTAAAATCCAAATGATTTGAGTCTTAAGTCAAATTTAACATAAAGTTCAAATAACTTAAGTCTTTGACTTAAATCATTTTTTTTCAAGTCATAGTTTTATTCATTTTATTTCAAGTCATTTTTGTAAAAACTTAAATCAATATAACGTTATTTAAGTCGTTTTTTTGACTTAAGTCTATATTTTTGGCTTAAATCATGATGATTTGCAAGTTAAGTCAGTAAAATGACTTAAATCAATATAATTACCCTCTAATCAAGACAACCAGAATTCAATATAAGTACCTTTTAAATGTTAATATTAATTTTCTTGTATTAGCAATTAACGATCTTCTTATTGTAGATACAGATGAGACTAAAACCACATAAAATAAAACGGTTAATTTTCAGAACAACTACAAACACAAAAATCTGTTTTTATATAAAATTTAACTAATTTTGTAGTACTTTATATGTATCCATTACAGATAGATGTCATCAAATGTCTATTAAAAAGTGGTGATGTGTTTTGATCACTATGTAATATTGAAGATGGCATAAGCTAAGGATAAAGATGGCATAAGCTGGAGGATTTTAAGGTACTCTTCAATATATTTGGTATAAATTTCTTTCGTTCGTCTTTCGAGCTACATAACGGAGTCGGGGATTCACTTGAAAGATAACAGACTCACTAATCACGCGTAACACGACAAATAATCAAACCGATTCTGAAAATCTAAAACTTTATTTACTAGTGGTATTGAGCATTACTTTTTTATTCAGCTGCTTGTTTGCCATCTAACAGTTTAAAAAGAATTGCTGCTGTTACAAATGTATCATAAAAATATATAAAAATCTGACTTCAGCCTTTTATAAAGACTTATATCTTTTTAATGACTTAAGCCTGTTCTAAAAAGACTTAAATCTTTTTCTATTTCGGAATAAAAAATTTAAATCACAAATCATTTACAAAAAGACTTAAATTTTAAGCCTTAACTTTCGAAAAATGACTTAATTGACTTAAGCCATTAAAATGATTTAAATCAAAAAATACTTAAGTTTTCTGTGAGCTAGTAGCTCTGTTAGTAAATCACTGCTGACAAGCTGGTCTCTGTTGGATTAACTCAGCAGTGTTTACAAAAAATACCTATTTTATTTTGTAGATTTTCTTACAGTACAAGTGGCGAAATACCCATTGGACTTTTTTGAAGAGATGAATCCACCACAGAGATATAGACATTTTTCAATATATATCATCTATTATATTAGTAAATTATTTTGTAAATATGTAAATAAATAAATTTGATTTAATTCATACCCTAAACTGCTAGAACTAGTAAGATCAGTGATTTTTAACCAATTTTCATGGACTTTCTCAACAGTTACATTATCTGTAGCTGATGATCTCAAAAGGCTACCATTTGCTCGAAATATTGTACATTTACCAGCCCATCCTGCAGCTGCTTCAATAATTGAACCATTTTCATTGCATAAATCATGACATAAATAGGCCTAGAATTGGTGAATAATATATAATAATGCTCTAAAATCTTATTTAGTGGTACATACAACAACTGGAGCTATATATTCTGGTTTTAAAGCTTCAAAAATATCAGGAGGTAAAATGTCTTCTGTAAGTCTACTAGCAGCAGTAGGTACAATAATATTACAAAAAACATTATTTTTGAACCCTTCAATTGCAACAGTCTTAGCTAGTCCTATTAGTCCCATTTTTGCAGCAGAATAATTAGCTTGACCAAAATTTCCTAAATAAATTCAGACAATAAATATAGCTTTTTAATATTATAAGGAGAAATTACCATATAATCCAGAATTTGATGCAGTCATTATAATACGACCAAATCCCTGTTTCTTCATTACAGGAAATGCAGCTTGGGTAGTCTTGAAACTTCCTTTTAAATGAACAGCATGGACTAAGTCTACAATTTACAATTAATAATATTACGTTTAGAATTTTTAAAAAATAATAAATATACCCCAATCCTGATCAGAAATTCTTGCAAAGCTTTTATCTCTTAAAATTCCAGCATTGTTAATTAATATATCTATTCTTCCAAAATTATCCAAAGCTGTTTGAACAATTTTATCTCCATCGACAACAGAATTATAATCTGCTACAGCAGTACCTCCTAAAATTAGTAATATTGAATTCTAGAGTGATAAAAAACGTGGTTTAAAATACCATTAGCTTTAATTTCTTCAACAACAGTATCAGCAGCTTTAGCTGAGCTACCATCTCCATGTCGGCCGCCACCCAAATCATTAACCACTACTTTTGCTCCTCGTGATGCTAGTAGGTGGGCATATGCTCTGCCAAGTCCTGCTCCTGCTCCAGTAACAATAGCAACTTTTCCATCAAAACTCAAGTCAGACATTGTACTGTAAGTTAAGTTATAAAGTTTAGAAAATGGCGACCATTATTTTAGTTTCTAATATTAGCTTTAAATGCTATCATTTTAGTTTATAAGCATTAAATGTTAAAATCCTAAAATATCTTATCGTTACATTAACTAGTTTGTAATTTTAATCAGGGGCGCATATAGAGGAGGAGTAATGAGGATAATTAGTAATTACCGAAAAAGATTTTTATAAATAAATAAGTTAAAATGTGGTATAAAATTTCCTCAAAAGAAATAATGGTATACTGAAATAACACACCTATCAAAATAGACAATCAAGATCAATCCAAGATTATTTTTTTCGCAGTTACAATACCTTTCAGCGCAAATTTTAAACCTAGTACTGCTAGTACTTTACTAAAATATTGGCATAATCCCTCCTAGACTCATCTCTAGATGCGCCACTGGTTTTAATCAAGAACATTTATATATTGTAGGTATTTGACCTTTGATAAACAAAAACAAAGTTCAATTTAAGTACTTGTAATTGTTTATAATAATACAATAAAAATTAATTTAAAAATATACTTTGTTAATGAATGTTACATTCTAATTTAACGAAGAATTGTTCTGACGAGGAGGAAGTAATATTTTCTTGTTATACTTGCCTGTCTACAGTTTTTATTTGACTTTCTATTCTGTTAGGTATTATTAAAACTTTACCGAAGTTTTGCTGGCAAATTTAAATAAGATATTAAGCCTTATTGTCCTTATACACTTATTTAGCTATTTGTAATAGAACTGTAATTAACTCTATAATTACCAAGTTATAACTAATTAGCAAATTTAAGAATTCCAATCTTTTTCACTTATTTTCACTGTTGTTGGTTGTTGTAGTTGTTGTCAAACGTGTCAAACCTTATGTCAAACACTAGTAGTAGTAGTAGTAGTTTGTTTGTACTCGATTTTTGTATAGTTCATATCGATCACCTTCTCCGCCATAGAGCCCCTAGAGCTGTACCAAAGGATGTCCAAGGGCTGTGTTTAGTTTGAAACAGGGATGGGGGTTCTAAAAGTTTAAAACGGGAGGTGCGTAAAAATCTAATGTAACAAACTTTTTGTAATGTAAAAAATGTTTAGGTTTAAAAATCTGTTTTAAATAATAGTGGATAATTTTTTGTTGAAAATATTACCTATATTGTTCGCGAAGCAATCTAAATGTAGGCAGTACCAATAAATCTGGGCAATAAATTATTTTATTAGTTTGTTGGGTTTAGACGAGAAAGAGTATTTATTAGTTGGTATACCTATTAGGGTAATACCCCTATTAGTTTTTCTCCGTAGTTTTTCTATCTTTTTTGAGTAAATTACGGACACTTTATGGAGTGTCTATAATTCTTTTCATAAATTACTCGAATGCGTAAAAAGATACATCCTTGGCTCTTACCAGTGTAAATGTCTGTGATCTGAAATGTTTGTGTGATCTAAGGTTAAATTTTGTTAGGGAATTTGGAAATGGCGGGAATTTTAAAACGATAAATTTTATTACTTTTTTCAAAGAAAAATTTGTAATATATTTGTATTACGTTATAATTAATTTAACTTTATTCGCTTAATTTATATTTTTAGCTTTCAGCTTTTCATAAATATATCATCAATATCATACACGGTAGAGCGCTAGTGACATTTCAGATTTCAGTTTCAATTTCTCTGGTTTCAATCGCCGTCAAATATGATAAACTCACTCGACTTTCATTGAATGAAAATCTATAATCAAGTAACATACGGTTTTGTTTATTACTTAGTATATGTGCTCTTTTGTTTCGTAATAATTAACAATTTTGTTGATTTAAGATAAATATTTCACTAATATTTGAAAGAGGTAAGGAATAATTTATTAATACGTTTAAAATACCCGCAATACCTTTTTTATGCACTTCCGTTTTTTTTGTAAATCCCCTCCTATTTGACACATGTGAATGCATTTCTATTTTAAGTCCATTTCACGATTTCATCTTCTCCGTGCTTAACGTAAGTAAATAAAAATATAGTTGTAATTCTGTTAGATATTAGTGTACCTATAATAATTGTAAGTTTCTTAAAACTGATAAGCTTTAATTTCACTGTCAGCTGCGTTTTGAAATGTAAAAACCACAAAACCTAGGCGGGGTTTTAGATTGTATTTGTCGCGGCCACGTGTGTTATGTTTAAAGTACTATATTTTTATAGATTCTATTCAGGATAGACACCATGGTGCAGCATGATACATCAAGTTCAAGTGATGAAAATACTGGACCAAATATACCTGATATTCCAGCTAAAGGTATTTCCACGGGAAAATTTCGTCTGGTAGGCTGGGCTGTAGATACTACAGGCCGAAGACTGATAGATGAAATTGTCCAAATAGCTGGCTATACCCCAAACGATACTTTTTCTCAATATATAATGCCCTTCTCTGATCTAAGTCCCTTTTATAGCCGTAAACACAACATTAGGGTTTTCAACACGATTAGGTACAGAAGATTGAAGGACATGAGGACTGGCCAGTTCCTTAAAACAAAAAGTGAGATTTCAGCTCTTACTGATTTTGTGCAGTGGTTAGAAAAAGTAAAGGGCGATGCCGAAGGGGTAATTCTAATATTTTACGAACTAAAAAAGTCAGTCCCGGGTATGCTTTTAGAAGCACTTAGAAGAAATAATTTACTGGAGAGATTTGAGAAGATATGTAAAGGTTTTGCCAATGGATATAGCATAGCCAAAACCAAGTGCCAAAGTAGTACAAAAACACATAATTTGAAAGTTATGGTGCAAATATTACTGGGAAGAGAGAATATAGATTCAGCCAATGCTAACGATAGGGCATCTGCTGTATATGACATTGCTGTACATCTTGCTCAAGGAGAGAGAGAAGAGATAGAAGGCAGTACTAATAAGATAACCACAGGAACTGAGCCAGATCTTATCGAAATGGTGTGTCCTTATACTAATCCAATTTCTGCAGAGGAAGAGGAAATTGAAGGATTTAAGGTACTTACATTAATTATTATTCTTCATTATATTACTTTTTATTACATTTATATTTTAATATTATATTTAATGGTATAAGAACATGGTAATTATTGCAAAAGTTGGAAAGAATAACAATTTTTATACATATTTTGATTGAAAGGTAGATCATATTTGATTTTTTGAATACACAAAAAACAGTTGTAAAAATTAGTTGATATTGGGGATCTAAGTTATGTCTGTGGTATAATTTGTTCCTTATATTTACATGGTCTTTAAAAACATTGCTAGAGAACATTCATAAAGATTACTTTTTTCTAAGTTACCAATACTTAGTACCTTGACTAAGTAGGTATAGTAGAAACTGTGATTTTTTAATATTTATATTTATAATTTTGGAGGGTCATATTTATTTTCATTTATGGTATTTTGTAGATAATGGGAAAGAACATTTCATTTTATTGTGATAACATATATTACATTTTCGTAGAATGATATTTAAATAATACATAAATATATTTGTGTTATCATTGCACGATACACTCAGGAATTTGGAGAAAACATAGAAACTAAGAACTAAGACTGGCTTATTTATATTTTTTATACAATTTATTATAATATTAATAATATAATATATAATAATTTATTTACCTTATAACCACAACAATTTTTGTTGGGCAGTAAAATCAAAATTTTTATGGTCCTTCCAGTCTTCTGCCTTATGATTAATTTTGCCCTCTACATTTCTATACTATGCATAAATAATATTTTTATAACTTAATGATCCAGTCATTTCTCTAGATATTCTTTGGTCTTAATTCAGTTAAAAAAGTAAAACCGCCGGTTTTTTAGTTTGCAATATTTTACTTGTTATATTGATTGAACAGTAGGGTGCACCAAAAAAAAATTTTCATTTTAGTTATGTGAAAATGTCGTTCAGGATGGTGAAAAACAATTCTGGTATGATCTCTTAATATTAATACTGTTTGATCGAAAAAAACGACGCGACGTCCAGTTGGCCGGGAAATGACGAGCGGACATTTCCCATATAAATTTACATATAAAATGACAGTGATCTTGTTTCATAGTCCTGGTTGACGTCTTTTTTTTTCGATCATACGGTATTAAGAGGTGTCTCATAGTGATTTTCTATTACCCATTTAAATAACAAGAAAACATTTGATTGATTGATTGATTTTTTTTTAAACTACTGACACTTGTGTCTAGTCCTAGCAGGTAACTGTTAAGCCCGACCAATCACGTTAGAGTTTTTGACAAACACGAATGACACATTTATATTTTTCATCAAAATCCATTCAATAATCATCAAAATTCATCCAATACAATATAATTCATCCATTACAATAATACCCTGTGATCGAAAAAAAATGGCGTCAGCGATGGCTATGAAATGAAGATCGCTGTCATTTTATATGTAAATTTATATGGGAAATGTCATCGATGTTCATTTCATAGCCTCGTTGACGCCGTTTTTATTCGATCATACGGTACAATATATAAATCAAACCCTATTCTGACATCCATATTGTTTATCTGAAAGTATATTGACAACAATTAATTTGTGATGTCATTCTAACAATTTTAATATATTATAATTTTAAACATTTGTTGTTAATGTTTTTTATACCAACAAAAGTTTGAAATTATCTTCTTATCTTGGTTTGTATTGGCTATATAGAGACAGATGACTGGAGCGCAAATTTACTTTAATTTTCTGATATTTATTATATTCATCATATATCTTATTCTTTTTATATTATTTAATATAGGTTCTCCTTCAAAGACAAAATACATTTCGACCAGTGTTTCGTGATTTTCTAAGAGCCAGTGCCTCTGAACGGCAACACGCTAGTCGTTTGAGAAGATTGCTTGCTATGAATAATATTAACTATGATAAACTTAAGGAAGCCTATGAGCAAGGCGCTAAAGATGGATTGGATAAAATCCTAAAAGAAGAGGTAAGAAGTTTTTAATTATTTTTAGTTTTTAATTATTTTAATAAAAAGAGCAATTATTATTGGAACAAATTTATCATAATTCTGAATTTTGCTGTATTTAAATTTTTAATTTGTATGTTAGCAAAGAATAAATCAAATATGTTTTTTTAAATTTTTGAACAATCGTTTGAAATCTAATAAGCAGAGCTGCAATAAGTCAAAAAGTCTTAAATCTTAAAAAGTTTCAAAAAGACTTAAATCTTTAGTCAATATGAACATAAACGTCAAATGATTTAAATCTTAAGTCATTGACTTAATAATTTTCTTCCACGTCGTTTAAGTTATTTTCGACTTAAATCAGTATAGTGTAATTTAAGTCGTTTTTGGTTTGGTTTGGTTATGGCTTTATATTTTTGATTTAAATCATGATCTGCGATTAAGTCAGAAAAATGACTTAAAATAATTAACTGTTAAGTCAAGATAGCTAAGATTCAATTTACATACCTATTTTTTAAAAGTTTATATGTATAAATTTTCTTATATGTATTATATGTCGATTTCGGTATTATCTATATTATTCATTTATTGTAGGTACAGAGGAGACTAAAACTACTTAAAATAATACAGTCTATTTTCAGAATAACTACAAACAAAAATAAAATATGAGCAGTAAGAACATAACAACTTTTATGACATTTAAACGATTTTGTAGTACTTTTTACCACCTATCCATTACAGTTTGGATGTAATTGAATACAGATCTATTAAAATGTGGTGATATGTTTTGATCACTATGCAATATGTCCATCAGCCCCGGATCTACAATTTTTTTGAACCGGGGCAAAAAATCGATAGTAGTGCTCCCTCTCTCCAGCGTTTGCAATAAATTAATTTAAAAAACTTACAAATATCTAGATATAGGTAGGCATTTTTCGTAAACGGGACAGAATGAGCTCTTAAGATTCATTCAGAGCCTCCGAATTAGTGGAATAAATTAATGGTTTCAATTAGCGTAGAAGTTTGTTCCTTTAATTTCATTGTAAGCATTCAGTACGTCTAAATTAGTGGTAGTCATTTTCAATTAGTAGAAAAAGTAAACAAACTTTTTACTTTCCCACTAATTATACTTCAAATTTTGCGGAAAATGTCATTTTGTCCATTGATTAGCATCCGTCAAGAGAAATCGTGGTTAGAAATCTAAAGTTTATTGTTTTATAAGCTAAATATTTGGCTTTCTTTATGGATACAACTGACTACCGCAAGCTGTTGCTAGGATATTTTATTAATTTTATTTGTGTTTTTTAAACATTGTGAATGATTGTAAACTAAAAAGTGTAATTAATTGAAACCGCTAATTTATTCCACTAAGTTCTGAATGAAACTTTAGAATGTGTTCAAAAACTAACTGGGCGTTTTAAAATAAAATGAATACTTGATAGAAGAACGTAAGGTGCATACTAGGGGCTTTGTGGAGCAATTTTTTTGATTTTCAACCATATTATATTATGATTTTGGCGCCCCCTGACACTGGCGCCCGGGGCAGGTGCCCCGGTTTGCCCCCCCTTAGATCCGGGGCTGATGTCCATAGCATAATTTAAGCTAAATACTTGAGCGCCAGTGTTGGTGTTTTTGATCTATCTGGTTCCTGGATCTGCCGGCCTAACAGATGAAAAGGAAATGCTACTGTTAAAGATTTATCATAAAAATATATGAAAAACATGAGTTAAATCTTATAAAAATACTTAAATATTTTAAAAGATTTAAGTCTTTTTCAAGGACTTAAATTTTTTCTATTGCTGAATAAAGATTTAAATCACATATCATTTGTAAATTACTTAAATCTCAAGTCAGCTTCGAAAAATTACTTAAAGTCTAATGACTTCAGTCATTACAACTCTGTTACATAGGTGTTTTATATTTTACAGATTGCTAACGCAAAAGAGGAAGATCTTAACGAACTTCTAGATATCCTGGATCGTTACTTTGATCCTGACAAACAACCTGTCAAACCTAAAACCCCTTGGCGCAATAACAAATATAATAGGGGACCTAGACCTAGATCTTTCGGAAATCGTAGATCAAACTCCAGATCTAAAGGGAATTCAGATTCGAAAGGTGAAGAATGTGTTACAGACAACAACACCAGTACTGAAATTAACACCAGTACAGATAACACGGCCAGTACCGAAACCAGCCCTCGAAGTGAGGAAAAAGTTAAAGTGGAAGTGCCTACTGACTAGCTGAACTAGTTCTACTAGTGCCTTTGATTCTTAAACGTTTAGAGAACCATTATTTAACTGACTAACGTTTTTGTTTTTTTTTGTCTTATTCTATTTTTCACTGTTCATTTTTTGTTAACAGATGCCTTTTTATTGCAAGGATTAATGCATTTTTTTAATAGAGGATCTAATATATTTTATGTTGAGAATTATAAGTTTATTTTTATTTAAAGGATATATTTTTGTGATAATAATGGGTTACTTATATGTAGATGCAAATTATTTGTTACCTGTTATTTTAAATGACTAAAATAAAGATTATTAACTTATGTTTTTGTAGTCTATGTAAGTTATTTTGTCAATATATTTTTTTAATATTCCAGGGGCAAATTTTAGCAGCATTATCAAGAGTGACAATATTACCTTGGAATATTAGATTTTGATGGATAAAATTAAAAAAAAAATATTGCATAAGTATAGGTGGATTTGTTATTTGATTAAATTTATAGTTTTATAATTAAGTCATTAAATAATATCACAATTTAATTTATATCATTTATTTTATATCACAATAAAACTCGTATGCGGTAATATCTTTGGGTAATATAATTTCGTTTCTTTGATAGATTGTTATTGATAGAATCTTAATAAGATTTTAATTAACGTCATATTTTTTGCTGTTTTACAGCGTTTTCAGATGGAGCGGAGCGTCCGCGACTTCGAGCAAGTACCATGAGTTTATATGAACGATTTCACATGGGTCGCGTATGCTCCGTCCGGATGAGCTATATTGAAAAAACATCAGCGCGTACGGTCCGCTCCATCTGAAAGCGCTGTTAAAATGCTAAAGAAGCATAAAATTAATTTAGTTCAATGCTATGGAAAGGGTGATAATATTTAGTTACAGAAAATGTGATACTTTAACAACAGCAAAACATATGATGTTAATCAAAATTAATAAAAAATAATAACTTTCTATCCATAGACTAATGTCATGTACATCTAGCAAAGAATGAAATCGAAATTATATTAGCATAGAAAACTCCTTTGAATTTTTAGGAAAAATATAAAAAATATATTCATGTTTTTTTAATTTTCTCTTAAACGGTATGGAAATTTGGAAAAATATAAACGGGAATAATCATTTTAGAACAAGCAAACATTTTTATAAAGAATGCAATTTTGTCAAAATGTTAATAATAAAAAAGTATTTCCTCTTGTAAAGACTATCCGGGGACATACATGTAGATAAAAATGAAATTAACTGAATATTATTTTGACAAATTTCGTTCTTTACTCAGCCCCTATCTTTAATTCTTCGGGAACTATTAAATTAAAAAAAAAACGGGATTTTAAAATAAATGTTGATTGAAAAAATATTTTGTGACAAAATGGTGAAGTCGATTTGGCTAAGCAAATTATTTCGTCTCTAAGTTTTTAGTTATGTTTTTTAATAGACGTTTAATTTTTACTGCTAATATGTTAAGTGTTTTTTCTTTTTTGTAATAAATTCTAATTGATGCCAATGTTTCGATGCTCAACATTGGCATCTCAGAAGAGACTCATACGAGAGATATGAGTGAATTCGGATAAACGAGACAAAAGTTGGCCTTACTAGAAGTTTGACAAACGTCTGTAAAGAAAACCCCGGTATCTTGATTAGTTTACGATTTTTGTAAAAAAATGAAAATAATCCGTTTTTTTAAATGACAATATCTATTGCGACGTAAGTTGGTTGTTTAATATTTTTGACCTCGGCCAGTCGGGCCAGTTAAACGCCCTTTTCGGAAAATTTCTAAGCCTCCTAGCACAGAATATCTAGCTACGCTTCTAGATTTCGCACAACAGTCAAGTTCTTGTTTTCTTATAGCCGCCATATTGAATTTTTATAATATTAAATAGAACAAAAAATATCTACATCATATAATATGTTTATGTCACCATCCAATATCATTAGCGTAACTAGCAATTCATCCTGGGGTGGGGGCCTGGGGTTCGCCCAGGAGGGGCCTAATGCTTTTGTTTTTTTTAAATGAAGAATAATTTAAAAAAATACATTTTTTGAATAAAACGCTTACATGAATTTCTCTATCAATAAATTTATTGACTTGTTTATCAAACCTTGTTCCCGTAGATTACTTAAATACCTACCTATAGATTTTCTAAAAAAATAAAAATTAACACATTTTTTGAACACAACAAAATAATATTAACTAAACAAAACTAGAAAACGTCATTTTTACTACATCACAAGCAAATAAAAATTAATACCTAGTCAAGAGTCATAATTCAAGATTTCTCTGGGGAGTGCCCAGCAGTAGCTGTGGGGGGGGGGGGCGGCACCACCAGGCACCACTGTAGTTACACCAATGTTCAATATATTGGACTATTAATAGGTACGTACACAGCATGAGTTTCCTACCATGTTCTCTATGGGTGTCTCGGAAGCTACTAGAGATAGAGAGTCGGTTAAATATGGGGAAAGAATTGCAGTTTTGTGGGGTCATAAATATGCGCCTTTCAGATTTTTGAAAAAGTTCATGGCTTACTAGATATTTCGAAAAAAACAAAAATTTCGGCTATTTTAAAAATAATTGTCCCTAATTCCATTATAAATAAGCTATTTTAGACAAAAAGTTTTCAGATAAAAGTTGTAGATAATCACATCCTTAATGATATTCTGTCGTCCGTTTTTTTCTAAAACCTGTCATTTTTGACATATGACACTAACATATGTTTTTTTTTAAATAGAAACCATAGTTGGCCATGACTTCATAGAAAGCGCCATTTTTTAAGCTTTTCAGCGATATAAGCTATAATATGTTTTCTTCGAAAAATTACTGACTTAGAGAGTTATAGCCAATTCTTATAATTTTTAAACAATTTCACTTAGTTAGCCGTGGAAACAAGTTCAATCGCCGCCGCCGCGCCGCGCCGTTGCTCTCAGAAATGTGAAGTTGTCACATCCAAACTTTGTAAATTAAAATAAACAAAAATTGTAAATATGATTTTTTCAAATGAAGAAAAGCATGTAGTGTAAATTTAGTTATAGCCAATTCTTGTCTTTCTTGACTAATTTCACTTAGATTACATGGGATTTTTATTCTCTTGATTTATAACTTAAAAAGTCAGAATAATATATTATTATACGGTTCTTTACACAAACTAAAACTTAAAAAACTAATATCACTACCTACATACATTTTAAATTATTTTAGAAAATGTTCAAAAAATCCGCCATTGTT
Organism: Sitophilus oryzae; assembly: GCF_002938485.1. Lineage (NCBI taxonomy): Eukaryota > Metazoa > Arthropoda > Insecta > Coleoptera > Curculionidae > Sitophilus > Sitophilus oryzae. Next base: position 836,335 of record NW_022147349.1, on the reverse strand, counting down.
TTGAGTTACATCTTTTTAAAACTGAATTACTACCTATTCTCACAGAAGGACCGGTCGACTTAATTAAATTTCTCTCGTACCGCCACTTCGAGTGCCTCTCTTAATTCATAATTTTTTTTTGTAAACCTTATTGTTAAGCATACCGCATAAAAAATTTAAAATGGATAGGTCAGGTGATCGAGGAGGCCCATGCGATTGGTCCACCTTTTCCTATCCCGGAGTTTGCATAATTATGATATAAATAATTTTTAACATTTCTTTCATTATTGTGGGGAGGTGGAGGGTGTTATAATGAATGTTTGAACCACTCTGTTGATGCGCGAGTATCTACACGGTTTTCTTCATTTGAAAAATTCGTATTTACAATTTTTGTTTATTTTAATTTACAAAGTTTGGATGTGAGAGCTTCACATTTCTGAGAGCAACGGCGATTGAATTTGTTTCCATGGCTAACTAAGTGAAATTGTTTAAAAATGATAAGAATTAGCTATAACACAGTAATTTTTCGAAAAAAACATATTGTATAACTTAATATCGCTAAAAAGCTTAAAAAATGGCGCTTTTTATGAATTCATGGTCAACTATATAGGGTTTCCATTTAAAAAAAAAAAAACATATGTTTGTATCATATGTCAAATATGACAGGTTTTAGAAAAAAGCGGAGGACAGAATATCATTAAGTATGTGATTATCTACAACTTTTATCTGAAAACTTCTAAAATAGCTTATGATGGAATTAGGGACAATTTTTAAAATAGCCGAAATTTGTTTTTTTCGAAATATCTAGTAAGCCATGAACTTTTTCAAAAATCTGAAAGGCGCATATTTATCACCCCACAAAACTGAAATTCTTTCCCCATTTAACCGACTCTCTCTCTCTCCAGTAGTTTCCGAGATACCCATAGAGAACAACGTAGGAAAGTCAACCTGTATAAAATCTCTACAAAATTAAGATTATTTTAAAATATACTCAATATCAGGTCTGCATTGGAGAAGAAAAGATTAATATTTTTATTCAAATGTACCGTATGATTGAAAATAAACGGCGTCAGCGATAGCTATGAAATTAAGATCGCTGTCATTTTATATTAAAAAATGTAAAATTATATGGGGAATGTCAACGATCCTCATTTCCAAAATAATTGGACGCCGATTTTTTTCGATCATATGGTATTTTTATAAATATATTTTTTTAAATTTTACCTGTGTTTTAGAGGAAAAATAACGCTTTAAGGTATGTCCCCGGATCGTTTGTCAACATTGTTTTTACAAGAGGAAAAACTTTTTTATTATTGACATTTTGAGAAAAATTCATTCTTCATAAAATTTTTTGCTTGTTCTAAAATGGTTAATCTCGTTTATACTTTTCCAAATATCCATACCGTTTTAGAGAAATTAAAAAAAACATGAAGATGTAGTTGAATTTTTTCCACATTGGTTCTAAAAATTAAAAGGCGTTTCTATGGTAATATAATTTCGATCTCATTCTTTGATAGATCGCTATAATTTAATTTTGATTAACGTCATATTTTTTGATCAGAGCTGCAACAAGTCAATTTTAAAAAGACTTAAGTTTTAAGTCTTAAGTCATTTCTGAAATCAAAATTATTTTAAGTCTTACCTCAAATTCAACATAAAGCTCAAATGATTTAGGTCTTAAATCTTTGACTTAAATAATTTTATTTCAAGTCAAGTCATTTTTGTAAAGACTTAAAACAATATAACGTTATTTAAGTAGTTTATATGACTTAAGTCTATATTTTTGACTTAAATCATGACGATCTGCAAGTTAAGTCAGTAAAAAATGACTGCAACCTAACCCTCAAGTCAAGACAACCAGATTTCATTTTAAGTACCTGTCTTTAGCCGACCATACCAATAGGTATGGTAGGCTATTAGGATCGGCAAAAAAAAAGTTTTTTTAATTTCACTCAAAATGAGTTATTTGGGTCATAAATGACCTAAATACAAAATATGGTAATGGTGTGGATCCGGTGGCTGACCTTGAAACGAGTTTTTGCTGCATATAGTCACAGACACTACGCATGCGCACATCTTCGATGTTGCCAGATTGTGAGTTATTTTGGAATTATTTTCAATAGAAAACAAATATGTGCTTTTCAGTGTTTTTTTGTCAATTATACCGTATGATCGAAAAAACGGCGTCACCAGTTGGTTGGGAAATGACGATTGACATTCCCTATATAAATCTACACGTCTTCACTTTCATAAGTCACTTTTGCTTGACGCTCTATTTCGTTTTTCAAATCATGAAGTACGCGTATTATTATTATTTATTATTTTTTATATTAGTTTTTATTAAGTTTAATTATGTATGTTTTATGTCAATAAAATTATATAGTCAAAAAATTAGTAATATTAGGTTATTGCTAGTTTAAAAGTGCTTCATCTTAAATCTCTCGGGAATCTAAAAGAGTGTGCAATTTTTCTTTGTTTTTCTTTAATCTTTTAAATAGCTGTAGGCTCCATGTCAAGTTCATAATAGATTTTTTTAACATTCCATCAAAAATACGGAGGCCTTAAAAGGACTTTTAGCCTCCGTAATTAAAAATGTAGAATATAGCTTCAACACCAATTAACCACAGTGTACGCCTCTGTTTATTCTGCTTATTACCCGCATCTATATTGCATTAATTTTTCCTGTACATTAAGCATTTTTTACTTTGCTTAACCTAATTTATGTGATCTTCTTTCTTAGGCTATATGGATTTATAACCAAATTTTTTCCTAATGGAAGGTGGAATAAGGGATATGCAAAGTTAAGATATTTTTTAACATTTATTTCAGACCAGATATATAATATATAAGATAAGAATAAACATATTCTTAGAAGATACTTAATATAAATCACAAACGTATTATTTAGTTTCTTATTTCTATTATTTTGTATTCATTATCAAACTATAATTCGAACTCAAACCTTTCACCATAATTGTCAAGATTTGGTAGAAACGAAGATTTACAGTAAATTAAGAAAAATCAACCAAAGTTTACACGGTATTAAATACTGTAATGTATTTTTACAAAAAAAAAAAAAAAAAAAAAAAAAAAAAAAAAAAAAAAACATAAAGCTTATTTAGTCTTATCAACACAACTCTTCGATAAAATATATGTCTAAATTTGCTATTAATCCACTAAGTTGATATTTTTAAGAAATTATGATACAATACAATTAATTATTAATCAAAGTATATTATTAGTAACATTTTAATAGTAAATCGTTACCTATTCTCGTTTTGCGTTTATTGTTCTATATAAGACCGTTCATGTAGTACTTCAAAACATTCATTTACATGCATATATCAAAAATTGGTTGCCTGTAAATAACTAGAAATTAAATTACTTGAAAGAAATAAATAATTTATAAGTTTAAAAACCATGTATAGAAGATCGTAATACAAATTTTAATTCTATGTAATACATAATAAATAAAGTTATTATTAATACAATTTTATATATTATAACTACTTTCATTTCACAATTTCATTATCCTACTTACCTTAATTTTGGATATCAAGATAAATCTGAGAATATATGAATTTGTTTAATTTTGTTAATTTTTTTTTTTTTTTTTTTTTTAAATAATTTCGAAAATAAACTGCAATTTGGCAACATCGACGATGTGCGCTTGCGTAGTATCGATGATCAAAAGCAGCAAATATGGGCTTCAGGGTCAGCCACCGGATCCACACCTTTACCTTAATTTTATATTATTAATTTATTTTCAGAAAATCTTGTTTATTTTTTAAAGAAATAGGTAAAGGTGTGGATCCGGTGGCTGACCTTGAAGCCTATATTTGCTGCATTTGATCATCGATACTACGCAAGCGCACATCGTCGATGTTGCCAAATTTTTTTTTTCGAAGGGGTTTATAATTTTCTGGTTATGGATAAATTGATATTTTAAAAAAAAATTTTTTTTTTTTTCGCGTTTGTTTAAAAATTTTTCAATATTTAAATATAACGAATTCTTAATATATTTTATATTTCGAGATTCTATCATGGATATCAAATTAAGGTAAGAAGGACTATGAAGATTGTGAAATGAGTATTATGAAACTATATTGATGTTAGTTTCATGACGAGTCTTGTTATAGAACAATACACGCGCGTCAATCGAAATAGAGATTTTAGTTTATATAAATATTAAATTAATGTTGTATCTTAATTTTTCTTAAAAATACAGTATATAGCACTTTCTTTAGAATTATTCGTGTATGTTTTTTTTAGACAGGAGATGTTTGTCTCCGCTTAGAATACTATACAGTTTTAATATCGATGTACTTTATTATTTTTCTTAATTTTCTGTATTTCTTGTTTCCTATAATGCCAAATCTTGACAAGGTTTGATATTATATGATCAGCTTATTCAGTTTTATAGGAATATAAGTTAATAATAGAAATACAGGACTATATATTAAGACTTAGTTTGTGATTTATGATTAGTCTTTTTATAATATTTGTTATGTCTTAATTTAATAACTTATTATGGGTTGGTTGGAAAAATAAATGTTTAAAATATCTTAATTTTGTTATCTCCATTAGGGAAAATATGGTTAATCACATAAATTAGTTGTAAGAATAGAGAAATCTTAATGTAGCAGAAATTAATGCCATATATGTATAAGCAGAATTAAACAAGGTCACTGATGTTAATGTGTTGGAGGCTGCATCTTACAATTTTAATTACGGAGGCTAAAAGGCTTTTTAGGCCTCCGTAGTTTTGATGTAATGTTAAAAAAACCTATTGTGAACATGACATGGAGCTACAGCTTTAAATTAAAAGAAAATTTACCTGCTCGAAGCACTTTTAAACGTAGCATAATAATCTAGATAGGAATCTAGAGTTTTATTTCTAATAATAATTTTAAAAAAAAAAAAAAAAAAAAAAAAAAAAAAAAAATGAAATATAATATAATATAAATAATATACCGCGTACTATGATTGAAAAAAATAGCGTCAGGGATAGCTTGAAATTGAACGATCGCTGTATTATATGGAAATGCCTATCGTATTTCCCAAGCCCAATCGTTTTGGTCATATGATATATAAAAACCTGAAATAACATATTTGTTTTCACTTGAAATATTTACAATACTCACGCTCTGTAATCTGTCGAAGATGTGCGCATGCATAGTATCCATCGTAATATCTGTGACTATATGCAGCAAAAACTCGTTTAAAGGTCAGCCACCGGATCCCACAATTACCAAATTTATATAAAGAAGGAATAAGGGTAATACCGGAATAAGCAAGTTACTCTGTAATTTTAGTTTTAGGCTGGTTTAGGTTCTTTTTTCGCAATGAACTGATAATATCAAAGAAAATGACTAACTAAGGATCAAATGAGTCAGATTAAATCTACTGACAACGGCGAAATTATTTATTATATCTAATGATGTTTTAGGGGGACGCTAATCAGCTGTGTTAATCAGGCTTAAAATAAATAGTGTTTTGCATTTTTGCCTTTTTTAAGTTGAGTTTTCGATATATTATGTTTTGAGAGTTTTTAGGTTTATTTTAGTATCGTTTTGTCGACTAATTGTTATATATGAATACTGAACAGGTCACGAGTAGCAGGAAAAGACGAGATGGTGGCAATATAAAGACTGCAAAAATAGGTCTTATTCTTCGACAACATAATATTTCACTCTTTTACAAAGGATCCTGAAAAGTATTTTATAGAAGATGCCGATAACTATATAATTATTGTTATTAAACTAATAAAGATCGAAGACATGGTTAGAAGCTTGTAATATAATTTTACAAAAAAAAGTAATATACAAAAAATATATTTTTTCTGTACATTTAAGTCCAATTGTGTATTACACCTGTTCAGTCCATATGTTCAAAATACAGGTAATGAAACCCTTATATCATGATTTTTAAGTAGCTCAACCTAAGGTGTTTATGGATGTAAAGCATCAGATGGCGGGGCGTATTACACAGTCTTTTACTACAGAAAAATATTTTTTTTTTTGTTACTTTAATTTTGATCAAATAAAACAGAGAAAATAAAAAAATGATAATTTTCTGGGGAACCGTGCCAATTGGTTACTAATCGACCAGATACTTTTGTCTATTAGTATCTATAAAGTGCGGTAATTATACAATATCGACATTTAAATCTGTGTAAATTCCCGACAAATTCCGCAAGGCCGACGAAGCCGATGATTTCAATGATAAGAAAAAAAATGTGTATTATGTATACCGAAATTAAAATTTATTAAAAAAAAAAAAAAAATTTTAAACGTATTTTATTTGTTCCGCTTTTCTATTATACTGGTCGCTGTATCGAAGTTCTGTTTCTACTAGTTTAAAAATGATTCTATATTTCTTTATAGTATTATTGGTGGTGTGTGTGTAAAATTAGATTTACATTTTATTAGTTTATTATAAATAAATAAAAAAAAAAAAAAAAAAAAAAAAAAAAAAGTTTTTAATAGTTTTATTTATTTTTTTTTTTTTTTTTTTTTTTTTTGGTATATTATGTATATTAGTAAGTTTATAATTTTTATTAAATACATTTTTTTTTTTTTTTTTATTGTGTTTTTTAGAGATTATATTCGTTTATTTTGTAGATGTTAGTAGGTGAAGGAGGGTGACAGTAAACGTAATCAGTTGTGGCGGCGGTTCTACAAGGCAGAAAAAGATGGCCTTCTAGAGCCTAGACAAAATCTGTAATTTTCTATTATGATTTCTGTCAATTTCTGCTAAGGAACATTTTTATGCATGTCGGCGTCCTGTTCTTTTTTCTTTTGTCTGTGTGTCAGCGTCAGCTCCCGTGGCCTCTGGCAAGGTCGGCGCCATTTTAATTTTTGCCGATTAGATTTGATTGGAAGTTCGTTTCGATCTTTCAAACAAAATTGTTTTTTTTGATATAAAGTTCTTTGTTAGCTTTCAATATTGATATAATCATTATCCGTAGTAAACAAATCTATCAGCATGTACCCACAGGTTAATTTAAATTGAAACAAATAAAAAAAAAAAAAAATATATTAACTGTTTTTATATTTTTTTAGCTTTAACCCCAAGGATCTTGGTTATTCTTTGCCAAGGATTTTCTCGTATCTCTACTTTAAAGACTGATCGGTGATTTTGAAGCAATTGAAAGCAAGTTTCACAAGGTAAATTATTGCATTATTGAAGTATTATTTAGCCTTACATGCAATTTTTCTTACAAGATGAACAGATGATGCGTTTAATTACATTTACGATTAGGTACCTATATTTATTTTAATGAATATATGCTTATAAATCGTATTATGTTAGATATATTCTTTTAAAATACAAATGAGGGTATTGATGTAATTGTATTATACTTTTTATTCATTTATTTAATTCAAGTCCTGTTTGATTTAATCAATATAAATAGGTCCTTATTACCTATATTTATATTTCTTATATTTTTTTTGATTCCAGGTTTTGTGTGGGTTCCGTGTTGCCTTTTTCCTGCCTTCAGTCATTTAGTTTTTATGTCGTGAAGCTGTGAAAAACTTTATTTATCTCAGTTTCTGTTAAGTCAATGCACTTGTTACCATTTACTAATTCGCTTAACACAGGCCTCTTGATATTATTTTAAATATTTGATATTGAAATACAGTGTTATGGATTTTAGCTCTTTAATTGTGTTGATTGCATATTTACATTGTTTCTAAATTCCAAATGATATAAGTTTTTGAGTAATTTTGTTGTCTTATTTACTACTAGAAAGAATAAAAAGTATATCTGACCCTATTAATCGCAGCCGCTTAAAAACGCGGAAACCGGGGAAATAACAGTTTGATAAAATTGAAGATTGTCAGTGTCTGTAATGTCATGTAAATGTCCAGCCGCCTATCTGAAAATTAGTACCCAGGCAGCCACGCTGTTTCCATAATTTAACTTTGACTTGACACTTCTTCTTATATTCTATTATTTTATGGGTGAAGGTCTTTGTGGTAATTTTTTTTTGTTTTTCTTCTATTGTATAGTTTAATTCGATAAGTATCTTGTGACTAGATACGCTATTATACAATGATTCCTTCAATTCGTTTTGAACAGTGCGTTTTTATATAATTTTGGTTTTTGGTAGTAGAATATACGGAAAAAAAAATCAATTACAAAAACAAAAAAAAAAAAAAAAAGTTTATTTTAAATTTTATTATCGATGTTACTTATTAATCAAATTAAACTCTAGATTCAAATAAAATAATGTTAGTTACCTAAATACTTTACAGGATGAGTTTCCTACGTTGTTCTCTATGGGTATCTCGGAAACTCTGGAGATAGAGAGTCGTTTAATGTGGGAAAATTGCAGTTTTGTGGGGTCATAAATATGCGTTTTTCGGATTTTTCGGAAGATAGATTCAAGGATTACTTACTATTGTGAAAAAACACCAATTTTTGGCTATTTAAATTGTCTAATTCCCATATAATCTCGTATGATTCGAATAAAAAGCGGCTGTCAACATGGCTTGAATGAAGGATTCGTTTGTCATTTGTATATGTTATAATTATTAGGGAAATATCTCGATACGTCATTATTTCATAGCCATCGCTGACGCCGTTGTTTATTCGATCATATGGTATTTTAGACAAAAGTTCTTCAGATAAAGTTGTAGATAATCACAAAATAAAGTGAAAAAAAAATATTTGTTTCTGTTTTTTTTTTCTAGAAGCTCATGTCATTTTTGGCAAGTATGACACACGATTATGTTTTTTTTAAATGGAAATCCTTAGTTGGCCGATGACTATAATAAAAAGCGGCATTCTTTAAGCTTTTCAGCGATAAGTATAATATGGTGGGGTTTTTTTTTTTTCAATATTACAAGTTAGTAGCCAATTCTTTTCTTTTTTGGCTAATTTGCATACCAATAATACCATGAAAATGCCAAAAAATTGAAAAAAAAATTGTTAAAAGTTTTAAAAAAAATGTTTTTTTTTTCAAAAAATATCGTAAAATTTCAAACCTAAAAAAATAAAAAAAAAAAAAAAAAAAAAAAAAAAAAATGAAATGATTCTTTTATACATGACATATTAATCAAATTAAGTTAGGTATGAACTTCTTTTTTTTAAATTATTACTTATTTTTTTTTTTTTATTTTTATCATAAATTATCAATAATGTCAACTATTGATAATAATTAATTTCTTTGTTAATACGGATTAGAATTCTTAACTAACAGGCAAGATAATCCACAATTTACAATAAATTAAAAGGTTTTCGTTTAATTTCTTAATAAGTCTATCATTATAAAATTCTGAGAACGGCGGCTAAGTATTATTACTATTATCTGAGGAAATAACGATATAAGTCGAATTTTTCGACTTCGCCCGACGGTTTCACGATTTGTCTCCAGTTGGCAGCGACACTTTGTCTTGTCGGAATTGTAACGACGGTTTAAGAATATTGTTTTATATAAAAAAATATTCTGTTATAAATTGATTAAAATCTTATTGATTTATTCTATAAATTTCTTGTATGGCGCTTATATTGCTCAGATGCAAAAGATTACAAACTCCATTTTGTTACAGGCTCACTATGTCGATGATTTTAATTTTATTTTAGCGATCTTATTCGTTTTTTAGATTCAAATTACTTTCTACAGTTATTGTCGTTTACTATGCGCTCAATCTATTCGCTAAATATGCAACTTCCTTAATTGCATTTCACTTATCTGAATCTCACTTCGCTGTGGTTTGCGATTTTCTGTTCTAATGATTGCGATCATATGATATCACTTTTAGCTCTGTTTCTTTTTTCTGGGATTTTGGATCTGAAGAAGACGCTTGTTTCGGCGTCCGACAAATTTTCATGAATGCGTCTGATCGACTTTTCGATTTCGATTGGTGGGTATCCGATTTGAGAGTTTGAAAGACCTTGTGGTATGCATCGGAGTGAGTCGGTATTTTTTTTGTGAATTTTTCCTGGTAATGATCTACCGTAGTTTATCCTGCCCTATTTATAGCCCTATTAACTAAATTCTGATTTCAGTTATTTCGTTTGTTATTGTTTATTTGAGTATTTATTACTGGTCTTCGGTATCGATATGGTTTGATAATATATTCTTGACAAGTTGTTTTTCAGACCGTAACGCCACTAAGTTTCTTTTATTGCGTATCATAGATTCCTTGAGAACTATTTTTGTCTTTTATAGCGAGAACTTCCATGTGTATCAGTGACATACCATGGTAATACAGTACTCACTATGGATCAGTAATAACCCTGGGTACTCAGTTAATTAAATGGTATGCGTTATATGCGTAATTATTTTATCTTTCTACATATTTCATTTTTGTGTGGAACTATGAGCCTTAAAAGACGTGTGTCTGACATTACGAATCGTCTTTTTTGGGTTGATATCGAAGGTTCCCTGCGTAGAATCTTGCATTCGAATTCTGTTTGTCTGGGGAGATACTATTCTATGTTACTCTAAGATCTTATACAGATAAGTCTCTCTTAGTTTGATACACAAGGTACGCTTTTTTTAATATTTTTGAGCGTATCGATACGTGGATGAATGAAATACCCGTCCAAAGTCAAAAAAAAACTTATTTTTTACTTTTTTTTTTTTTTTTTTTTTTTTTTTTTTTTTTTTTTTTTTTTATTTTTTTTTTATATGAATATTAACAGTATTGTTGTAAAGGTTTTGATAAACGACATGTTTTCGATCTCGTATTGCCTACATAAATTTCACCTATTTTATTAATAGCTTTACTTAGTAAAGTACCCATACGTTCATATTCGAAATCTTTTCGAT